>NC_035440.2:92378496-93031761 GCF_002127325.2 Helianthus annuus | reverse complement strand
TTGTGGGCGGATTTTTTCACCCACGGCAACCTTAGGTTGCCGGTGACGGTGTTTGTGGCGGAGGTATTGGAGTATTATCACCTCCATATCTCCCAGCTTAGTCCTTTCGGAATGTTCCGAATTCGGAATTTTGAGTACACATTCCGTGCCCATGGCCTGCCCATTTCAGTGGAGAATTTCCGGCGTTTCTACCAGTTGACGGTGAACACCGGTTTTTTCTCGTTCACTCAAAGGCATGGGAGTCTGAAGTTGATGACACCCCCTAAGGGTGTGACAGGCTGGAAGAAGAGGTTCTTCTACGTGAAAGCCTGTGCGGTCTATGCTAACATGTCTTTCAGGAATGTCGATGTTGGAGTTTCCGATGAAGATATTCCTGTTGCTTCCGCGAAGACCGCGGACTGGTTCTCTAGGCTGCGGCCTATTGAACTCAAGAAGTTGGATAATGACCAACTGTGGATATTGCGGATGATGCTCTCTAGACCGGATAGGAAGGAAAGGCCCGTGTTGCGGGAACAGGGTGGTGGTAAGCTCGTTACCCTTTGTTATTTTCCTTATTTCCTAAGCCTTTGTAATAACCTGCATGCATGTATCAGCGGATGCGGTTGGCTTGTGGAGGATGTTTGAGCCTGATTTTAAGGGCCAGGTTGAACTGATCGCGGTTGAGCTGAAGAAAGGTTTCAACCTTGAAATTCTGAAGAACTTCCGCGTACCATCAAAAGCGGTGCTGGAAGCCCCGGTTCCGGGAGACGCAAGAGGTACGTCTTACGTGGCATTACTTTTTTCAGTTCATCTTTTTGACTGGTTCTGTTGATTGTGTGAATCCAGGTGTCCTTGCGGATTTGGAGAAGTTTGAGAAACGCGTCCCCAAAAAGACTGTGGAGAAGAAAACGGTAAAAAAGACCGTGCGGGGTCGTGGCAAGGGGAGTGTTGAAGGCTCAGCTGCCCCTGCTTCCGTTTTCGAAGCCGCAGGTACCTATCAATCTTGTTCTCGGGGATATACCGATTACGTCGTAGTATCTGACACCCTTGAGGGTTTGGGTGTTATAGGTAGTGGTGCGGCCGCGGGTGGAACTGCTGTGGTTCCCCCCGTTGTTGGAGAGAAAAGGGGGCCAGAGCAGAAAGCTGCTGGTGGTGGTGAACCGAAGAGGCGGAGACTGCAGACCAGGAGAGTTGCTCCGGTGCAGAAGAAACCTGCAGTTGCTGCTGGTAAGTATATCCCTTTCTTTGTTTTGTATGTACCATGGGTGGGAAATACTCATTGAATACTCTTTGTATTGCAGAATCCCAAGATGCGGGGTATTCTTTTTTCGATATTCCTGCGTCTCCTCTGCACACCGCTGCCGCGGGTGCGGGTGTAACGAAAGAGACGGTCGCGCCCAAGGAGCCTGTGGCCCCTTTTGTTGGGCCAGTTCGTGATCCCCCTTTGGAGAAGACGGTGGAGACGACTGTTGACCGGATTTTTGATACTGTGGACTCCTCTGACAATCTAATCTCTCCTGATGAGGGTGATGGATTGAACTTGAGGTTTTCAGATGCCGGTAAGCAGAAGTCTGATGCTGAGGTGCGGCAGCAGGATGCTGAGCCGCAGAAGTCTCCTGCTGGGGAGAAAGGTAGCGGCTCGTCTGCTGGTGATGCGGGTCACGACGGGCCTCCAATTCAGCCTGGGGAGTCTGAATTGGAGTATTACTACCGCACATACTCCCTGGGTCGTAGTATGGTGTATCACCGACCTCCTTGGACTGTTATACAGGGGGATGATATCTCAAATGACCCTGCGGCCTGTAAGGAGATTCTGGGTGGTCTGGGCACCCCTTTTGAAGTTGAGCGTGCCCGTGCCGCACCCCGAGAGCTGCGTGTAAACCAGCTCTCGTCAATGCTGGTAGGTACTTCCATCGTGGCTAATGCCATTTTGGAAGATTATAAGGTGCTGGGCCGCCGCGAGGAGGAGGCTGCTCGTATGCGGGCGGAAGCCGAGAAGTTGGTCGAGGCTGCTCGTGCGGGTGCGGAGCAGCTCGAGAAGGATAAAGCTGCTTTTGAGAAGCAGAAACAGACTTCGGAATGGGCTGCCGCTGCCCAGCTAAAACAGGTGCGTACCCTTGCTAAACTTCTTGCTGATGAGCGCAAAAGTTGGAATGAAAAAATGTCCAATGAGCGCAAGAAGTGGAATGCATCGTGGGCTAAGCAGAATGACATTCTGTTTCATGCTCGGCAGGAGCTGACCAATGCTAAGGCAGCGAATGCTACCTTGAGCCAGGAGAAGGCTGCGGCTGAGGCCGTTTCTGTGAAAGCGCTGCAGGCGAAGGCCGACGCCCTGAAGGCGCTTGCAGAGGCCAAAGAAGCCGGGGCTCGTGCCTCAAAGGCCCTTGAAGAGGCCGCGGAGAAGGAGAGCCGTGCTTCTAAAGCTCTTGAAGAGGCGAATGCGGAGCGCATTCGTTTAGGCAAAGTTGTTGAAAGCCTGCAGGTACGTTTCTTTACCTCTGTTGTATATTTCCTTTATTGTTTTGAAAATATTTACCGAGTAAACTGTTTGCTGTTCTTGTAACAGGCTGAGGTGCAGGCGCGAGAGGTCGCAGTTACGGACCTTACTACCCGCGTGTCCGCTGCGGAGAAGCGGGCTGACGCTGCTGCTGAGGCCAAGGATGCCTTGGTGTCCTCTTTTAACCAACTGGAAGCTGACCGTGAGTGGTTGCGGACTCACGGCATCGCGCGTGTAAGTATCCTTTGCCTTTACACTTGCTTGGATTAGCACTCAAGACTTATGATCTTTTTACTGCAGATTGTCGAGGCTATAATGAATGCCCCTGAGACCTTATCTGGATTGGACCTGGTCAAGGAACGTGCGCGCGAGGCTGGCTTCAAGGCTGGTTTTAACCGCTGCATTGGGCACATCAATGTATTATCCGCAGGCGGTTATACCGATCAGGCATCCGGGTTCCGTGATGTGGATACCGAGGGTCGTCTGAAAGCGGCCGTAGCCTCCTTCTATGACACGCCCCTGGCCTGTGTAGGGGAGCTGGACGAGTGTTTGGAGGTTGCGGATTACGTTGACCGCTTGCGGATGCTTTACCCTGATGTGGAAGAGGAAGAACCCGCTGGTGGTGCCGGAGGAGACGCGGGGACCAGCGGTACAAAATAGGGTTTAGGTTGGCGAGTGTGCCTCCTTTTTTGTATTCCTCTTGTATAGAACAGGAACTTTATGTAAATTCCGTAAGCATCATGTGGATACTTGAATTTTTTGAATATAAAGTTTCTTTGTTCAGTTTGTACAAGTGTTTTTAATTCTTGCATGTCTGAACGTGTGTATGCGTAATCTTTACCCATTTATGAACGGGGTCAAGTATACTCCATACTTTTGTTGTATGGGTATGCATCAATTCTGTTATTTACCGTGTGAGGGTTTTTAGAATTGCTTAAACTTTGTAAAAGCTTATATTACCGGAACTCTACCCATTTGTGAATGGGGTCGAGTGTACTCCATACCTTTGTCGTATGAGTCCGCGTCAATTCCATTGCTTGCCTTTTTGGGCTCAGGAATTGTGTTGTGTTTAACAAAAACTTGTGTATCCGGCCGGATAAAACATGCAAGTCTGTTTGCCTTGTGCTGGCCTATTACAATATTTGTGTGTGGTTACCACTTTGTATGGGTATCACGAATGAAGATTTTGCCAATCTGTTTTTGGGATACCGCAAAGTGGAACACGCATTTGTAATAGTAATAACAAATAATAATGTAGAAAATTGCTTATTTATTTATTTGCAAATGGCCTATGGCCCAATAGGTTACATAGAGAAATGTAAGAACATGGCTTACATATAACAGCGTCGAAGCTGTTGTGCATTCCATGTGCGTGCGATAGGTTCGCCTTCTAGTGTTTGCAATCTGTACGCGCCTTTCCCTAAGACCTCTTTGATGAGGTAGGGTCCTTCCCACTTGGGGGCGAGTTTGCCTGGGCGCTCGGCATTAGATGCCTCATTGTCGCGTAGGACGTAGTCTCCCGGGTTGAAAGTACAAACGCGGACGCGCGCGTTGTAGTATTTTTCAAGTTTGGATTTATATTTGGCCTCGTTGATGGCAGCGTTTTCGCGCCTTTCTTCCAAGAGGTCCAAATCGATCCTGCGTTCCATGTTGTTGTCTAGTTTTTCAATAGCCAACATTCTAGGAGAGGGGAGACCTACTTCTGCGGGGATCACCGCTTCTGAACCGTAGACTAGGCTGAAGGGTGTTTCCCCATTGCTTGTTTTTGGGCTTGTGCGGTGAGCCCATAAGATATTTGGGAGTTCATCGACCCAGCCACGCCTGGCCGTTCCCAACCGTGCCTTGATCCCTTCGACTAGGCTTTTATTGATACTCTCGACTTGGCCGTTCCCTTGCGGGTGTGCGACCGAGGAGAATATGTGCTCAATGTGTAGTTCCTCTAGCCATTTTTGAAATTCGTCGGCAGCGAAATTGGTGCCGTTATCGGTGACAATGCACATTGGTAATCCGAAACGGCAGATGATGTGTTCCCAAATGAACTTTCTTGTTATCATAGCAGTGGTTGAGGCGAGTGGTTTTGCTTCTACCCATTTGGTGAAGTAATCAACCGCCACTATGATAAATTTGACCGCACCTGGAGCGTCAGGGAAAGGTCCCACAACGTCAATTGCCCATTTCTGAAAGGGCCATGCGGTTGTGACGGGGACTAAGTTGTTTTTTGGCCGCAAGGTTTTTGGAGCATGACGTTGACAGTCGATGCACTTGCGCAACTCTTTGACGGCGTCCAGGTGCATGCCGGGCCAGTAATACCCGGCATTCATGATTTTGGCCACTACCATGCGTGGTCCCGCGTGTATGCCACATATGCCCTCGTGTATCTCTCGAATGAGGTATGTGGCGTCCTGGGGGTTGACGCATCGTAGTAGTGGTCCGAGGTATGACTTGCGGTATAAGATACCGTCTCCCATCTGATAATGGCACGCTTTGTATTGTAGTTTGCGTGCTTCTGATTTGCTTTCGGGAGTCACACCGGATTGTAGATATGCGATAATAGGTGTCATCCATGATGTTGAACCGTATTGAATGACGTTGACTTGGCGCAGGGGTACCGAAGGATTTTGCAGGATTTCGATGCGTATCTCCTTTGCCAAGTGTTGGAAGCTGGTAGATGCAAGTTTTGATAATGCATCTGCGGACTTGTTTTCGCTTCGATTAATATGGCGAATATTGAATGAAGCGAATTTGGATTTTAGTTGCAGTACTTGCTCGAGGTAGAGGATCATGATATCCCCCTTTGCGGCATAGTCGCCGCGTACCTGACCTGCAACTAACAAAGAGTCGACGTGGGCTTCCAGATGTTGCACGCCGATTTTGACTGCTAAACGTAGCCCTGCTAACAGAGCCTCATATTCTGCCTCGTTGTTTGTGCTTTTGAATTCGAGGCGGATTGCATATGTGAGTTCTTGGCCGTCGGGGCTGACGAGTCGCAAACCTGCACCCGCTCCTTCATCGTTGGAGGCACCATCTGTGAAGAGTGCCCATGTCTCTGAGGAGGGTGGCGTTGGTGCAGGAGTTTGTGCTTCTTCGCATTCTTGGATGCGATTCACCGGTACTTCGGCGGCGAAATCAGCTAAGATCTGGCCTTTAATCGCGGGGCGCGGTTTATAATGTATCGTGTGCGCGCCCAGCTCGATGGCCCATTTCGCTAATCGCCCAGAGATGTCGGGTTTGGAGAGGATCGGGCCGATCCTGTAATTGGTTAGCACTGTGATGACGTGGTTTACGAAGTAGCGTCGCAACCGTCTTGAAGCGTGCACTAGTGCTAGCACCAATTTCTCCATTATTGAGTACCTTGTCTCTGGGTCGTTAAGCATCTTGCTGATGTAATAGATGGGTGTTTGAACCCCCTTCCGCTCCACAATCAGTACCGCACCCACCGCGTTGTCCGCGGCGGATAGGTATAGTATGAGTGGCTCATCTTTGCGTGGTGCGGTTAAAGTTGGGAGTTGTATCAAACACTCCTTCATTTCCCGGAAGGCTTGTTCAGCCTCTGCGGTCCACTGGAATTGTTCTTTCTTTGAACAGCTCCGCAGTGTCTTGATGAACGGATAAGACTTAGCCGCGTGGTTGGCTAAGAATCTGTTGAGTGCCGCTAGCCTGCCGGCTAGCCGTTGCATATCCTTCATCGATGAAGGCGATGGCATGCGCTCGATCGCCTGGACCTTCTCCGGGTTTACCTTGAATCCATCTTTAGTCACGATGAACCCAAGGAACTTGCCTTCTTCCATTCCAAACGAGCATTTCCCTGGATTGAGCTTTATGTTAACGCTTCGCAGGGTTTGGAATGTTCTTTCGATATCTGTGAGCATGGTATCTTCTTCCATGCTCATGACGACCAGGTCGTCCATGTAGATTTCGACACTTTTGCTTATTTGGCCGCGGAAAGTGTCGTTCATCAACTTTTGGTAGGTTGAGCCTGCGTTGCGCAACCCAAACGGCATTTTTGTATAGCAGTAATTTCCGGTGGGAGTCCGGAATGCCGTTTTGTCTTCATCCTCGATTGCCATTTGCACTTGATGGTATCCTTTGTAGCAATCGAGGAAACACTTCCATCTGAATGGCGCGAGATTATCGACCTTTTCGTCGATTTCTGGAAGCGCGTAACAATCCTTGGGGCAGGCTTTGTTAAGGTCTTTGTAATCGACGCACATGCGCCAGCCCCCGGACGGTTTTTCTACCATGACTGGGTTGGACAACCAAGTCTGGTATTTAACTTCCCGCAGGATGCCTGCGGAGAGCAGTTCTTCGATCTGCTCTTGCATCGCCTGATTTTTAGCTGACCCAAGGTGGCGTTGGCCTTGGATCACTGGCTTGATACCTGGCATGGTATTCAAGTGATGCTGCGCAATATCACGTGGGACCCCGGTCATGTCTGCGGGTGTCCACGCGAAGATGTCTTGGTTCCTGAAGAGGAGCTGCTTCAGTTGCGCTTTGGTGGTCGGGGACAAGGCGTGACCCAATGTGACCTTTTGTTCTGGGTATCTCGCGTTGAGAACCCATTTTTCTGGCTGGTCATTTGGGGTGGGCCTTGCGACCTTGGTCGGACGTACTTCGTCCGACATCATGACGTCCCTGCGGGCATAGATTATCGCGACCCCCGATTCGGTTGGGAAACCAACCGCAGAGTGGGGACCGACGTAATCATATTGAAATCCCCTTGGGATTCTCTCCCGAGGAGTACGTCATATTTGGAGGTGTGAGGTAAAACCATGAAGTTTACCTCTTCTGTCCTTGTGCGGTTTCCGCTGGAAAGACGCACAGGAAAAGTAATCTGGCCCAGGGGAAAGACAGTTTCCCCTGCGAACCCGGTTAACGGGTAATCTACTGCTTGCAACCGATCTTTGTCCTCCTGGTCGAACTGGTTGAAGCATTGTTCGTAGATTATATCAGATGTACTGCCCGGGTCGATGAATAGACGCTCGGTGCAGTAGTGTGCCAGTTGGCCTGAAATGACGACGGCGCGCCTATCGCGCGGTCCGCCTCGGACTTTTGGAAAGACGACTTGTTCGTCCTTCCAGTCACATTCCGGCCTTCTTGCCGCTTTCCGCGGCCTGCCCTTGCCTCCGTGGATCATGTGGGTGGAAGCCACGTACATGGTTCGCTTCCCGGAGGAGGTACCTTCGCCGTGAGGGGTAATGCGCTTGGTGGGTTTTTGCCCACCTGGCAAAAGATGTTGCAGTTTCCCCTCTTTTAAGGCGCGTTCAATCTCCAGTCGGAGACTGATGCAGCTGTTGGTGGTGTGGCCCGAGTCCTTGTGGTACTCACAGTAGAGTGTGAGGTCCTGATTTTTCTTGGACTTCATTGGTTGGGCCGGTCGCAAGAACTGTGGGTCCGTAAGGAGGACCTCACTTGGCGACATGGTGATCTCGGTCCAGTTGCGGTCCCGAGATTCTTTCTTGGACGCCCGATTGTCTCGGGCGGGGTTGTAGTTCTTTGGGTCGAAGTGTTGGTTTGCGGGAAGTATGGTTTGGAAATATCGCGATTTCCAACGTCCCGGTTGCGTTTATTGTTACGCTTGGACCCTTGTTGGGATGTTTCGGCTTGGGGTTTTGCCTTTGCCACATGCGGTTCGAGTGACCGCTGTGTCTGGGCGTATTTCTTGACCGCAGTCATGACATCTTCCCATTTTTTGGGCAAGCCCTCCTTGCCAGAGATGGTCATGATCATCTCTCTGTCTTTGACGGCCCGGATGAAGTGGTTTCGTGCCATCTGGTCTGCCACGTCACCTATCTCCAGGCACTCTTTGTTATAACGGACGAAGAATGCTTCGAGCGATTCGTCGTTCCTTCGCCAGATGTTCATGACGTCACACGAGTCTCGTTCGTGGCGTCGCTGCTGGCAAAAATGTGCGAGGAACTTGCTGCGCAAGTCCTCGAATGAATCCAGTGATCCCACTGGCAAAGAATCGAACCATGCCCTGGCCAGGCCCGTAAGGGTCTGGGGGAAAAAATTACACCAAGTGGGTTCGTCCCACTGGCCGTTGATGCCCGCGCCTATGAAGACGTTCATGTGGTCGTCCGGGTCGGTCGAACCATTGTATTTCCCAACGTTGAATGGGAACTTTGTCGTGGTGACCTGGGCGTTGGCAATCCGCGTGCCGAACTTGGAATTTTCGGCCGCTGCCTTTGGCCTGTATGGTTCGTTCGCAGGGCGCTTTGCCGCCCTAAGGTATGTGTTGCGGGGGTGACTGGGAGGAACATAGTTGCGTCCTCCCGGTCTGCTACTGGTGTCATGCGAATCACCGCGGTAGCTATGGTCGTCAGGGTCGGTATGACCGTACCCTTCGGTGTATGGTTGTGGGCCCAATCGGCTCTGGATGCCGGGGCCGCGTCTGGAAGTTGATCGCCTCCTGTCCTCGCCATGGGGGCCAAGGCGGGTATGTACCGGTCCTCTGGTGTGGGACCCGTATGAGGAATCATCCTCGTTGAGGGTGTGGACCGAACAGTAAGACGATCCCCTTTCTTCACGCCGGCTTCTTGAAGCCGGGCGTGAATGGATCCTGCCGTCGTATTGTAAAATACGTTCAACAGGGGTGTGCGGTGCTGGGGGAAGCCCAGCTCGTATATTCGCTTCGGTACAAGCGCGGTTGTATGCTGCAGTCAGCGTAGCTGCCTGCTGCTCGTACCAGGCATGAATGGTCGTGCCTGGTGGGATCACAGATGGGAACTGTGATAAGTCATGTCCGAACATAAAGGAGGGGCTCCTTTGTGTGGACGTGCCAATGTGTCCGGGTTGGGAGGTCGAGGCATTGACCCCTACCGGGTTTGGGATTGGAGGATTTTGGTTATCCGCAGTATTGTTTTGGTGATCAGTCATGATCGTGAGAGAGGAAAAAAGGGATGGATTAGAAGATGCTAAGAGTAGCGGTGGGCGCCAATGATGAAACAATGGTTAACCTGGCAGGGTTAACTCACTGGTCTCGTCAAGAAGGGTTAATCCCTTCCTCTCGAGGATCGCTGGCTGGATCACCGGTGGTTGATCTCCTGCACAAGGAAACAAGCCGTGACTCGTAACAAGGAGGATGGGGTGGGGGGTGCTCCTTGTTACCACTCTCCGGCGTGAGAATCAGTAGTTTGCTTGGGAAGCAAAGTAAGATCGTAGTAGTAGTGAGAGAGTTGTGAGAAGATACCTCAAACCTGGTTTGGGGTTGGTATTTATAGCCAAGGAGTGGAGGAGGATGATGATGGATGGACTGACGACGTGCTGCCCCTTTTCAGGTGTGTCAGGCTCGTCGGTTATGGAGGTTACGCCACGTCAGTCCATTGCTTACGTAGCTCTGACAAGTAACTGTCATTGGTGCCACTTGCATTGTGGTGTCAGTACCACTTGCTTGAGTACATAGGATGCGGTGCAAGCCGCATCGCTACGTGCGGTAACATCTGAAGTTACCGCGTCTCCTACTTGTGATCAAGGAATACGCGAGATGCGGTGCTAGCCGCATCGTCGTCTTGCCTGCATCCCTTGTCGTGACGAAAATGTCCGTATGGTGCGGTGTCAGCCGTACCACTACGTTCATCTCCTTCTATGCCTAAGGTAAGGCTTTCCTGTATTGATAGAAGTGTTCACTGGACGCGGTGCGATGCCGCGTCGCTGTGAATACTTCCGTTTTCGTACACCAGATGTGATGCTATGTCGCATCACTCTACCGTTCTCCTGTTCCATGTAAGTCTTCCTTTGTTACTAGATAGATTGGATTCAACCCTTGTGTCGATGCGTTCCCGCATGGGCACAAGTGGGTTGTTAGCTAGTGGGGGTTTTGATAAGGGTAATGGTCACTCGCGGTCGATGTTGACGCGAGATCTGGGACCATACCCCTTCACCCTCACCTTAGCAGTTTGTTCTGTATTTTGTTCATCTCACCAAGGCTCCGACGGACTCCAACGACCTGAACTCACAAGTATGACCTACGGAACGCGTGTGGAATGCCCAAGAATCGAGGCAGAAACATGACCACTAGAGTCGAAAGTGATGACAAGTTTACTGTGAATAGTCGAGTTGCCTTGGGTAGTCGATGTCTAGTAGTCGCAGACAATCTACCTCTCGATTTCTATGTGTTCCGATTTTGAGAACCGCAGTCGCGTACTCTGATGACTTGTTGGTTTTATGTGTTTTTGTGTGCTTTCTCTGTTTTATGTTTATATTTGCTTTCTCTGTTTTATTTTGAGGTAATATTCGATTTTACTACCACTACGATCAACACACACGACTCGCATTTGCTGATTCTATCTCAATTCGACACCCAGCTATCCCAAATCTAGACGGTATCATGCTATGTTATGCTATACGACTAAGTTAAACTGTACTATACGATGCTATTCAACATACTATTCAAACGACACGCAAACTTTGAAGGATAGGTTTCTATTTTCTGACTACCTCAGTGATTAAGTGCCTAGGTATTTACGTGTTCTGTGTTCTGTGTCCTATGTGCTTACGTGCTTCTCTGCTTTTGTGATTCTGTGCTCTGTGTACTTCTGTATTCTATGATTACGTGTATCGGTGATTATGTGCCTATGTGTTACATAATGTTTGACTCGACGTGATTCTAAGCCTTAGTAGTCTAGACGTGTGAGGTGAGATTCAATTTCGTTGTGTTGAGTCTCGTGACGATGTCTAATGCAGACCATGTCGTCGTCTGGATCCCGACACCGTTTGACTCGCCAAGAAAAGAGAGACCGACGTCTCGCTGCGATCATCTCCAAAACCGTGGCGAAAGCTGTGAGTGAGGTGTATGAAAACGCTAGCAAAGCGTCTGAAGAATCCCGAGCTGAAATCCCTAAGGAATCGAACAAGACTGCTTTCAGCTTTAAGTAGTTCAAAGCATGCGGACCAAAAGAGTTCACTGGCGAAGATGGTCCAACAGCCATGTTTCACTGGTTCGACTCAGTCGAAGTCACTCTGCGCCAGAGCGGATGTCCTAAACATCTCCGCACTCTCAATGCTACAGGCGTCTTCCAGTCCCGTGCTCTAGACTGGTGGACGGCCGAACGAAACAAGCGCGGAAATGATGCAGCTTACGGGCTATCATGGAAGGAGTTGAAAGCGATTATGATCGAAGAATTCTGCCCTCCTCATCAACGCCAAAAGCTGGAGGACGAGTTCTGGGGAATCAAGCAGAAGGATGGAGACAACGTTGCTCTCACTGCTCGCTTCAAGCAGCTTAGCATTATATGTCCTGACCAAGTCAAGACCTCAGATCAAGCCATCAAGAAGTACATCCGAGCCCTACCCGACTGTGTAGCCGACTTTGTTCACGCCGCCAAGCCAGCAACGATCGAAGAGACCTACCTACTCGCCGCGGAGATCAATGATAAGCGAGTAAAGGCTGGTTTCTGGGATAAGCCAACCAAGTCTCTACATCAAGCCATTGCAACACCCACCGACTTATCTGCTCAATCCTCCAAGTCTTCGAGAAGGAAGAAGAAGAACAACAACAGCTCCAGCAACAAGAGCTGTGCTGCCGCAACCACTGCTACTCCTCTACAAGCTGTACCAGCTCAACAGCAGCAGCACCAGCGCTCAGCCCCAGTGATCAATGCACCGCCAGCAAAGCGTGCATACACAGGCCCTCACCCACTCTGCCCGACATGTTCGTATCATCATCCAGTGGGTCTAGCTTGTCGTTTTTGTGCCCACTGCAATCTTTACGGTCATTTCACTGCGAACTGTCGCTATGGTCCTCGTCAAGCCCCAGTTCAAGCTACTGTCAACCAAGCTCTACTCCCTGCCCCTCAAGGCCAACAAGCAGCTCAAGCACCAGCAGTCAATGCTCGAGTCTGCTTTGCATGTGGTGACCCTAACCACTTTGCAAACAGGTGCCCGAACAGGGTGGTTAAGCAAGAGCCCCAGCAGCAACAACAGCAGCAACAACAGCAGCCTCAGCAACAGCAGCAAGCAGCCCATGCCCGAACCTTCAACATCAATGCCCGTCAGGCTCAGGCGGATAACAACATGGTTAATGGTACGTTCCTTGTGAATGGTATTTATGCATCATGTTTGTTTGATACTGGAGCCGATAACTGCTTTGTGTCATTTGAATTCGAGAAGCTCCTTAGTCGTAAGCGCTCTTATCTGTCCTCATCATTCGAAGTCGAAGTCGCTACAGGAAGAACTATTGCCGTTAATTCAGTGCTCTGTGATTGTACCCTCGAACTCAACAATCACATCTTTCCAATTGACCTTATTCCGATGCAACTCGGAAGCTTTGATGTCATAATAGGCATGGACTTTCTTCGTGAAAACCATGCTGAAGTTGTGTGCTTTGAAAAGATGATTCGATTCTCGCTCGCAAATGGTGACCTCCTATGTGTATACGGTGAAACAACGTCGAAAGGTCTCAAGCTTATGTCGTGTATTCAAGCCAGCAAGTATCTCCGCAAGGAATACCGAGCCTTCTTGGCCAACATTGTAGTAGGGAGAAGGGAAAGAAAAAGAAAGTTGAAGTTAAAGATGTTCCAGTGGTTCGTGAATTTCCTCAGGTGTTCCCTGATGATCTTCCTGGACTACCACCTAGTCGTGATATCGACTTTCGTATCGACCTCATACCTGGAGCTAACCCCGTTGCCAAAGCCCCTTATCGACTCGCTCCATCTGAAATGAGGGAACTCTCGAACCAACTCCAGGAATTACTTGAAAAAGGCTTTATTCGCCCAAGCACCTCTCCTTGGGGCGCGCCAGTCCTTTTTGTCAAAAAGAAGGATGGATCGTTCCGGATGTGCATCGACTATCGGGAGTTGAATAAGCTAACCATTAAAAACCGATACCCCTTACCCCGAATTGACGATTTGTTTGATCAGCTACAAGGTGCAGCATGCTTCTCTAAGATCGATCTACGTTCAGGATATCATCAGCTACGGATTCAAGAGGAAGACATTCCTAAAACTGCTTTTCGAACAAGTTATGGCCATTACGAATTAGTTATTATGCCCTTTGGTCTAACCAACGCACCTGCGGTTTTTATGGACCTAATGAATCGCGTATGTAAGCCTTATCTTGACCGTTTCGTCATCGTGTTCATCAACGATGTCTTAATCTATTCCAAATCGAAAGCCGAACACGCGCAACATCTACGTTTGGTTCTCGAGTTACTTCAGGGGAACCAATTCTATGCCAAGTTCTCTAAGTGCGAATTCTGGTTGGAGGAGGTTCAATTTCTGGGTCACATAGTGAATAGTCGAGGTATCCATGTCGATCCTGCGAAGATTGAAGCTGTCAACAGCTGGATTACGCCTAAGAACCCGTCAGAAGTTCGTTCTTTTCTCGGACTAGTGGGCTATTATCGACGATTCATCGAAGGATTCTCTAAGATCGCTGTGCCGCTCACTGCACTTACGCATAAGGACAAGCCTTTTGTGTGGGGAAACGCACAAGAGACTGCCTTCCAAACCCTCAAGCATATGCTGTGCAACGCACCGATTCTTACACTGCCCGACGGAAGCGACAACTTCATTGTCTACTGTGATGCTTCTAACGTTGGTCTCGGCTGTGTTCTCATGCAGCGAGACAAGGTTATAGCCTACGCATCTCGTCAGCTCAACATCCATGAGAAGAACTATACAAACCCATGACCTCGAGCTAGGCGCAGTTGTCTTTGCATTGAAGATTTGGCGACACTACCTGTATGGCACGAAGTGTAAGATCTACACTGATCACAGGAGTTTACAACACATCTTTAATCAGAAAGAGCTTAATATGCGTCAACGCCGATGGGTAGAACTTCTCAATGATTACGACTGTGAGATTCGTTATCACCCAGGCAAGGCGAATGTGGTTGCTGACGCGCTCAGCAGAAAGAGTTACGTGCTCAGTACTCGAAACATCCAAGCCCAGCACAATCTTGAAACCCTTATTCGCGAAGCTCAACATGCTTGCTTTAACGAGCGTACATTGAAGAGAGAGAGGATCTATCACGATGGAGCTCAGTTAGTAAGCAAAGCAGATGGGATATTCTATTATCTGGACCGAATTTGGATCCCTAAGCGGACCGATTTACGAAAGATTATCATGAACGAAGCCCACAAATCCCGATATTCTATTCATCCCGGCGCAGACAAGATGTACCAGGATCTTCGTTATAAGTACTGGTGGCCGGGTATGAAAAGGGATATCGCTCTGTACGTTGGAAGCTGTTTAACTTGCGCAAGAGTCAAGGCTGAACATCAAAGACCTTCTGGCTTACTCGAACAACCGCCGATACCTATATGGAAGTGGGAGAGTATAGCAATGGATTTCATAACGAAACTCCCGCCCACGCCATCAGGTCACGACAGTATTTGGGTCATAGTTGATCGTCTCACGAAGTCAGCCCACTTTTTGCCGATACGAGAAGACTACAAGGTGGAACGACTAGCCCAAATCTACACCGACGAGATCATTCGTAATCATGGTACGCCTCGTGATATCATTTCAGATCGTGACGCTCGGTTCACTTCGCGATTGTGGGAAACGTTTCAAGCGGCCCTTGGTACATCGCTTAATCTGAGTACTGCATTCCATCCTCAGACCGACGGACAAACTGAAAGAACGATCCGTACTCTTGAAGACATGCTCCGAGCGTGTGTTATAGATTTTGGTGGTAGTTGGAACAAACACCTGCCATTGGTGGAATTCTCGTACAATAACAGCTAACATGCCAGCATCCAAATGGCACCCTTCGAGGCTTTGTATGGTAGAAGATGTCGATCGCCTATTGTGTGGCACGAGATCGGTCACTCGCAACTAACCGGTCCCGAGATTCTACAAGAAACGACTGACAAAATCCACCAGATAAGAGACAACTTGGAAAAAGCTCGGAACAGACAGAAAAGTTACGCCGATAAAAGACGCAAGCCCCTGGAATTCGCCGTTGGTGACTACATACTCCTAAAGGTATCACCTTGGAAGGGTGTAGTTCGATTCGGCAAGAAAGGGAAACTAGCGCCTCGATATGTTAGACCTTTTAGGATTCTGGAAAGAATCGGAAAAGTCGCCTACAGACTCGAACTACCGGAGGAACTTAGTAACGTCCACCCGACTTTCCACGTCTCTAACCTCCGAAAATGCCTTGCTGATCATGATCTAATCGTACCGCTCGACGATCTTCAGGTCAACGAAACACTACACTTCGTGGAAAAGCCTGTCGAAATCATGGATCGCCAAACCAAGCAACTCAGGCGCTCTCGCATCCCGATCGTGAAGGTCCGATGGGAAGGCAAACGAGGCGCGGAGTTCACTTGGGAACTCGAAAGCGACATGAAGGCCAAGTACCCGCAATTGTTTAAATAAATAGATCTGAAGCATCAAATTGGTAAATCACGGCGTTGTGTAGCCTTCAAGCCTAATTTCGGGACGAAATTCCCTAAACAAGGGGAGGCTGTAACACCCCGTGTTTTCGAATGTCAAAGTCAAAGTCCAAGTCAACTTTGACTTTCTTTGACTGTAGATAGTCGTATTTATGTTTTAGTTGTATTATGTGGAGTAAGTGTTGTAATCAGCAAGAATCGAAGTAATCGAATGTGTTATAAAGCGAACCGATCTACGACTGTGAATGATAGGAAGTAACAATGTGATAAAGTTAACTAATCAGTAATCAAACCGATCTAACAATCACCGAACTCGAGACTCGAATCATGCGAATTGTGGTACTGTTATACGTGTGTGTGTACCTTATGTGTTACTTGTGCGTGTTTACTTTATGTTGGTGTGGTATTCAAGCAAATCACTCGAAAATCGAATCGAAACTCGAAAGGCAGTCGAACTCAATCGAACCGACATCAAAACATGACTTATAGAAGATTGTATGTTAGATATATTAGTTGGGATTAAAAGTAATTTGACTAGGAACCCTATCGTATTCGTATCAGCGTCCATCGAAATCGAAACGTCGAAATCGTCGCAAAATACTCGAAGTGGGTCGCGGATCGAACAGGAAGCATCCGGATTGAACAGGCAAGCCGATCGGCTAGCATCTTGCCAGCCGATCGAGCAGCCCACTCGATCGGAGCTCCTGGCCAATCGGCTGCCACTTTCCTCTTTTGGAGCCTATAAATAGGGCTGTCATTGTCATACTTTCCATTTTTGGAAAGCTCTGACCGAACCAGCTATCTTCTTCACCTTTTCTCAGGTTTCTCTCAATCCCGGTAAGTTTTCACTCTAATTCTTGTACGTTTTTTATCATTACTTGATTCTACACCTTTCTATCTTTCAAAACTTGGATTCTAACCGTGAAATCACCAAGATCTAAGTGTTCTTGGGTGATGTCATCATGGTGTTCTTGAAGAACATCATGTTTTGGCCTCATTCCACTATGATTAGCTTAGATCTAACCGATTTCCACATAAACAAGTTAAGATCTATCAAAGATCTAAACATCCACAAGTTGTGAAGGACTGAAAGAAGGAATTCCAACTTTCTTTCAACTCTTTTACACTCAATGCCTTCAAATCAATAGAAACGGAGCTTGAACCGGCTAACTAATCATTCAAACAGTTAAAAGGTTCAAGAATCGGGTTCTATGAACAAGGTTCATCGATTTCGGGTTAAACTCTAAGCCGACGTTCCGAACCGCTCAACGGACGGATTTGGGTGATTCCTGTCCGAACCGGAGAGACAAGTAAGAACAAAGGTATCATAGTTCAACTCATTATCAAACTACCTCGATATAACGACAAGTGATCAGACGACCAAGTGTTAGACGAAAGGCCAACCAGGTCAGACTTGCTGGCCGAACGACTAGGCTGACCGAACAGCCCAGCCGATCGGGCACACCAGCCGATCGACCGGGCCAGCCGATCGGCTAGCACATGGCATCTCACTTTTCCAAACTTTTGATGTATAGTATTGACGAAGTGGTGTTCGATCGAATATGGCACTCGATTGGTGAACATTACTGTTTGGATCATGAGATACTATGCTTCAACACTTAATCGTTTTCACAACTCGTTCGTAGTAGGGGATGCCAGCCGATCGAACAGACTGTTCGATCGAGTGACATTCAGTTGAGGACCAATTCTGAAGTTTCTAGCCGATCGAGTGAGCTAGCCGATCGAGTGAGCTAGCCGATCGAACGAACCGTTCGATCGATCGACTTGAAAGGTAGGAACACTTCAGTGTTCTCAAATACTGCAACAAAAACTTCGAAAGTTCAAATCCTCAAACACAAACACACCAGAGGAAGAAACAATCCACTCGAATGGCCCAGCCGATCGAGCCTGCCGGCCGATCGAACAGGACTGTCCAACCGGACAAACCAGCCGACCGAACAGCCCGTTCGATCGAACCTGCCGTTTGATCGACCAGCCCATTCGATCCATCCATACTTGTTTACTTTTCTGCGTTACTTATCGTTATGCTATCATCCTATTCAGGCTAATCTTACTCTCAGCGCTCCCTTCAATCCACAATCAATCACTGTGAGTATACTCGATCCCTTTTTGCTTTTAGCACTTTTGGGTGTTACATACGTTACCTATCAAGTCACAATCAAACACAACTATTTGAACGCTGACCATTTGCATGTGCTACTTTACTAAATGATTGCTGTTTATTATGTTTACACGTGGAGTGCTATCTACCTGCCTTAGCAACATAGTACTATAGTTTGGACTCAGCACCCGTTCACACGGGGGTTGTTAAGGACAATTACTTGCATGGAGTACGGTGGTAATCATGTATTGCGAACCGTCTCGGACGGTCAACCCGCAGTCGTTGGTATCGATGGTCCCATGTCGATAATTAACATGCATCGTTTTCCTCTGTGTACGTGCCTGGTTATGCTTAAACTATTCGAACTCTATATGCTATTATCAAACTTGTGTGCTCACCTTTACATTTTATGTATTGACTTTATTTTAACGTATGTGACAGGTAATTAGGATGCTTACCTGCTAGGAAAGTGAGGCTTGAATAAGTTTCTAGAAGCCCCCAACAAATAGTTGTCTGCCAAGAACAAGCGTCTAAGGCATAGTTGTCTGTAGATCTTGTCCTCTGGCATTACAGCCAGAAAGTCCACAGAATAGGGGTCTAGAAGCAGATAAACAATTGCTGTAATAATATTTGAATCTGAGTTGTCGGAACGGAATTTATTTGCCTAGTTGCTTTCTATGATAACTTGTTTATTTATTTGGGATACGGTATGGGATGTATCATTTAACTGAATTTGTAATAATAGTTGTTGTGGAAACTTCTGGACAATCTGTTTCGCTCAGTGCCGCGCCCCGATGTTTCCGCCATCGGCTGGGTTGTGGCACCTAGCTTCATTGCCGTTGTTGTTTCCACCGTTGTTGTTGTTGCCATTGCCCTGATTGTTATTGTTGTTGCGATTCTGATTCAACTGGGGGTAATCCCGCTTGAAGTGACCTTCAGCACCACACTGAAGGCATCCCCTATTGCCTCGCTGTTGCTGCTGCTGCTGGTTTTGAGGAGCTGGTGGTTGTTGTTGGTTCTGATTCGCAGGTCGTGAGCTCCTGCAATCTTTAGCTTCGTGCCCTATCTTGAGACATCTCTGACAGCGGCCCTTGCGGCACTGACCACTGTGGTGTCTGTTGCACCTGTTACACAGTGGGTGAATTCCCCGATATCCACCCTGCCCCTGACCACCAGAAGTTTGCTGACCCGGGCTCTGGTAATCATTATTCCTGCGTTGCTGCTGTGCTTGAGACTGAACGGTAGCTGAACCCTTGCTGGAATCCCCATCCAATTTCCGCTTGTTTTCATTGGGAGTAGCGGGAGTAGCAGAAGTGGTAGCGGTAGTAGCGCTGATACGTTTAGGCAGCCTGTTCTGTTCCACTGCCTGATCCGTGAGGCGATGAGCAAGACGCTGAATGTCCTGGATATTGTCGAGGTTAGCCGATGTCACATGGCTCTGAATTTCTGATGCTAGACCCTTGAGGTACAACTCAATGCGCTTGATTGGAGGGTCCACCATGGTTGGACACAAGATGGCCAGTTCGTTCGACCGTTTCATATAAGCTTCGATTTCCGACCCCGTCATTTTCAGATGATAGAGCTCCACCTCCAACTTGTGGATGTCATCACGTGTGCAGTATTCCCGCTTGATCAGTTCCTTGAAATCGTTCCAAGGGGTGGCGTTAGCAGCTGCCAGCCCTAGAATCTGAACTTGCGCGTTCCACCAAGTCAGCGCAATTCCTTCCAGAGTACCAGTGGCGTACTTCACCCTGCGAGCCTCAGGGCATTCACACATTTCAAACACTGACTCGAGCTTCTCAAACCAATGGAGGAGTCCCACTGCTCCCTCAGTGCCACTGAATGTGCTTGGACGACAGTCCATGAAGTTCTTGAAAGTGCAAACAGGTTGCTGAACGTGTTGACATATTGTGTACGAATAGGACAAAGTTAAACACAAGAGTTGGTCTAGCAGTGTAAGATATAAAGATCTTAGTGTGAGTTACGACTGCAGGGTATACCTCCTGCTTGGGCGGCTGCAAGTGCCGCAGCAACTTGTTCGTTAATGAGAGCCGTCAACTGGGCTTGAGTCATGTTAATACGTCCAGACATGATCTTCATAGCAAAGGGAACATAAGTGAGAGAGGTTCGCCAAAAGTGCGATGACAGAGGAGAGTAAGCACACAAGTGTTCTCAAGAAATAGTGGTTATGTGTATCTAAGCATTCCATGAGCAAAGTTCTATGCAATCTAGCAAGTAGGCAATATAACATGTACCATATTACCTAGAATGTTGAGTCTTGCACGTGGAGCGAAGCGTCGTTGTGGATCGTTGAGAGCACTGTTCTGGTTATAGTCTGGTTTTAATAAAAACGTTTTCCCTTATTAAAACCAAGTTCTCTATAACCAATGGCTCTGATACCAATCTGTCACACCCCCAAAATCCACACGCGGAGTACCACCGCTTGTAGGCGTGACATGACCAGGATCAAGCCACCAATCATATCGAACATATAAGTAAATAGTAACGTAAATGTATCAACCCACAATATGAAAGGTGTTCAAATAACATAGTTTAAGTAGCGGAAGCATAGTATAAAAATCCAACGGAATTATTAAGTTTTCAAATGTCATTAGTGTATGGTTCGCAGCCATTCCAGATATGTGTGCGAAGATTAGTTCTATTATCGCAGCCATTCCCGGCGTGTGTGCGAAGAGAAGTATTTGTATCACTAGTCTAGCAGTATCTATCAATAATCCTCCCTCTCCCGAGGCCCATAATACGTAATCCCGATAATAACTTAAGTACAAGAAATCTTCCAAACCCATTCCCGACCCTGGGAACCCATGCCTTAGTAAGGGTGTGAACTCACCTTGGTTTTGCTCGGCAGATACACAGAAAAGTTCAATTAAGCTATATGGTGGTCAACCACGTCCTACCATGGTTACCATACAAGTTAGGTTCGTATTCAAGTAGTGCACGTATGTTCTACACGTATTGTACACAAGTAACGATCATAACATACACGTATAATCATGGCAGTTCAACAACAGTGCTAGTTCAACAGTACAGTCACGTAAACAAAGTCCAAGTATGCGGCCCAAATGGTTGGGCTCGTAACAGTGTGCAAGTCAAACAGTGTGCATGTGCTCGTGGTCTCGAGTCGAGACTAGAGATCTCGAGTCGAGACAGTGCGGTCTCGAGTTGTACTCCTGAAGTTCTCGAGTCGCAACAAAGGAGGTCTCGAGTCATACTTTCATCACTCGAGACTAGGCGGTCTCGAGTCGCAACCGGACCCGCAACCATGGTCTCGAGTTGTGCTGTTTGTGTCGGTGTTGTGGTCTCGAGTCGAGACTATGAGTTCTCGACTCGCAACCCGTGTCGAGACTATGCATGTGTAACAGATTTCCTTATTTTCGGCTCCATAATTCCGTAACAATTGCTAACAGTTTTGGCAGTTTCACAATTCAGATCAATCAACATTCAATTCAGAATTCATGCACATTCATATTACCATTATCATCATCAATTCAAGAACAATACCAATTGGATCATCTAGATTAACAAGTTCTAATACTAACATGCAAATCCTAGATTGTGAACACCAATAATCACGAATCCTTAGTCGAATTTGCATAACAAAACTATCCTATGAGATGCACATCCGAATCGAACTTATTATCACAACCCATCAACGTTAATACTAGCATGAAACCCTAACTGGATTCGATCAACATATGACAATACACAAACATTGATCAACAATCATGTACCATTTACAACTCATCACATAAGACATGTATAATCACATAACATAACATCAACTAATAACAAACACTAACCGGTTGAGAGTGTGTAACGAGGATGATCCGAACACATGGATCTTCGATGGAAAGGATGTGTTTGCCGTCAAGTTCTAGAGAGAAGGAAGAGAGCTCCTAGGGTTTGTGTGTGTTTGTGGTTTGCAAGTTATGAGGATCAAAGCCTCATAATGGGTATGTTTTACGCACACAAGGGGAGTGGGCCGAACCCTTTCGTGGGCTGCCCCCTTGGTCTCGAGTCCAAAAAGAGTGAGCCGAGAGAGTGAAGTGCACGACCCAAAAGGCTTGTGCGATCGGGCCATGATGTGCGACTAGGTTTATTATACATGCATAATCACAACGCATTCAATTAATCAATCAAGTTCACATAAACACATTCATGTAACACGTAACATTCACTAAACCATGTATCATGTAATCACATAGAGTCCATATAGGTTAACACGAAATACAAGAGACGGTTCTAAAATACGAGTTGTCACATTATCCCCAACTTGAAAGAAATTTCGTCCCGAAATTTGGTATGTACTCACTGAGGAAGCTAGTTAAGTTGCATGGTTTTCCTGGGGTGTCACAGAGACTCCAGTTAGATCTACACAAGCGTGTTTCCCCCTTCCCATCCAAACACAAGGATGTCCGCCGGCGTAAAGTGAACCTCCCCTCTAAGGGGTCAGTCAGGAAATTTACTGGAGCCTCCTTTTTGGCAGAGATCCTGGCCCGCTTAAGAACATCACATAACACATCTCTCACCCAATCATGCCGATATTTAACTTAATTGATTGTGTTTAGTTAGATTAATTAGTTGAAAATTTTTGTTTTAGTAATACTTCATATATTTGTACAAGTTAAAATTACAAATGATAATTTGTGTTGAAATCTTTTAGTATTCGATTAGAATAACAAAATTAAGTGACGTTTTGTAAACGGTAAATAAAATAACAAACCAATACTGATCGAAACCGTCACATCCCCGCAACAACATGACCTACCGTAATTCATTATTCTGCATCATAATTTTGAATTTGGTTCATTAAATTTCTCTAATTCGTTTACAAATCAATTTTCATTCCCAATCATTTAGTTTTTTTAGAACTGATAAATTTTAGGGGTGCTAAACGGGTCGTGTTTGCGGGTTGGCGGGTTCAACCCGACCCGAACCCGAAAATGGTGTCATACATATAAACCCGAACCTGACCCAATTATTCGCATGTTGACCCGAACCCGACCCGTTCAACCCGAATTTTTTATTTTATATTTTTTTAGAAAATTAATATATTAAAATTAATATCTACTACATAAATAAAAACACAAATTTATATAATAAAATTACATTAAAATCATATAATCTTATGTAAATTTTCCTTTTTTAGTTATAATTATAGCATAAAATACACACCAAATTTAATTTATAACATAAAACATATTGTAAAAAAAAGTATAATATAATAGAAATAGGTTAAACGGGTCCACTCGCCAACCCGATCGGGTTGACCAGAACCTGACCTGTTTAGCTAAACGGGTTCGAATGTTCAACCTGAAACTGACCCGAACCTGTTTAGACTAAACCCAAACCCGCAAATTACATGTTAGGTTCGTATCGTGTTTTCAAGTCGTGTCAGAAATTCACACCCCTAGCAAATTTCTTTAATCATGTCAACTGTGTGAGTTAAACCCAAAACCTTCAACTCGAGACGGTTGTCTTTGCCAATATACCAAAAAAAAAAAAAATCGAAACAAAGAAATAAAATTAGAAAATTGTAAATAAATGGAGTAAATTATTAAGATAGGGAGAAAAGAATATGTCAAACAGAATATCATTTTGTAGAACTCGGACGGTGGTGTTTGTTTTTTTAAAAGTACTTCAAAACCTCCTACGCAAATCACGCACCGACATTTGAGTGGGTGTTTGGGATTCCTTCTCAAAATGACTTATTGAGTTATATGGAGCTAAAAGTCCTTTTTGAGAAGAAGAAGCTTAGCCAAACATTATTGAGAAGTTATGAAAATGAGAAAGCTTAGCCAAACACAAGCATTAAAAGGACTTTTCAAAGTGGTTTTTTGTCTTCAAGAAGAAGAAAAGGAGAAGTCACAAATTGTGACTTCTTGAAAAGGAGAAGTCCTTCTGCAGTTTGGTTTTTAAAAGTGATTTCATTGAAAAAAAAAAAACATTTACCCAAACAGATCTTGCCTCACCTCTTCTCACCTCTTCCAAACATTCTTCTCTTTCAAAACACCTCAAAACCAAAACCCTAGAATACTCCCAGCGACCTCCAGCGAAACCTCCATGCAGACCTGCATCTTCTTCCCCAATCGACCACCTCCATAGCCGATCAGCATCTTCTTCCCCAATCGACCTCTAAAACAAAAACTCCAAACCCTAGCTTGGTTCTCCAGCCGTCACCTGCTCCACCCCCACCTCCAGTCGACCTCCACCTCCCGCCGCACCTCCACCTCCGGCGACCTCCACCTCCAGTCGATCTTCACAGGTAAGTTCTTTTATATTTTTTGTCAAAAAATTGTTTTTTTTTATTGTTTGTTTTTAGTTTAATTGTTTGTTCTTTTATAATTTTCATGTAATCGTTTGTCAAAAATTCTTTTGTTAAGTGTTAGTTTATAATTTTTATGGAAAATAGATGTTCAACTAGATGAATTGTTTGATTAAAGTTTGGTGTATGTAGTATGATTAAAGTTTGGTGTATGTAGGTTGATTAAACTAGATGGATCGTTTGATTAAAGTTTGGTGTATGTAGTATGATTAAAGTTTGCAGAAGTTAAAAAACACCTCTTCAGCTGCAGACGTTATGTGGTCCGCAGACTGCAGACTGCAGACGTTTTACCTCTGAAAAAAAAAAAACAAACAGCAATATTAAAATCACCCCTAAATTACTGAAGAAAAAGACTCAAAATAGTGACACACTCGCAAATAATAAAATCACTACTATAACAAAGCCCTTGTTCTTTCTTCCTCCTCTATCAGCCTTGTTCCCTTTCAGGTACGCCATAAAATTGATCTTCTCAGCTCTTACAGTGCTAGACTGTTTCCGCCTTTCGTATTGAGCAAAAACTCTTCTGATCGACTCATTCGGGTCAGAAAACGATCCTACATAGCGTTTTAATTTGAGTTTTGTGATGTTTGTTTGCTAGTGTTTGGTCTATATCGAATCTTTGAAGGGCTCTGTTATATCGGGAAAGAGTTTATCTGGGATTGAAGGGATAATTTGTTGGTTAGGGTTTGATGTGATTATTGTTTTTTTTGTTTTTCCATTTCTTTCTGTATGTGTTTAGCTAGGGTTTTGACTTTTGATGTAATTGCGATTCTGTAGCTGTTTGTTACGTAAAATTGCAATTGAAATAAACTAGTCAGAATCGAATGGTCATAAGCGATTGTAAACAAAGTGGACAACAGTTTTTAAAAGTAAAACAAACTGATCCAACCTGACAAAACTGAAGCAAGTCGGCCAGTTTGAGAACCAAACGCTTTGGCTGGGTTTAAACCAAAAGTTTTAATAAAAATGTTAAAAGGGTTTAAACTGTCAAAACGAACAACCAAACCGGTAAATCTGGTAGGTCTGGCTGACCCACCCAACCTAAACAGTTTGGTCTGTCATTCACCGAAATCGTAGTTTGCGCTTCAGCCGAAATTTTTTGTCGAAACAAGCTGAACCGGACTGCGAACAGTGAACACCCGTTATTAATAATGTAGGAAACTATGAAATCATTCAAGGATTTTGTTATTGGTTGAAAATGTATTATTATGTATATTAATAGCTATGCAGTTAATGCAGTAAAATATCGGATATCGGTCAAGGACCGATATTTGAAATATAGGTTATCTCGGTGATATATCGGTTATATCGGTCTTATCGCTGATAATATCGGTACAGATATTTTGACCGATATTTGACACCAATATTTTACTAAGGGACCGATGTGACCGATATAACCGATATATCACCGATACTAATTGCATAGATTAAAAGTGAAAAAAGCCCTGAGCTCCAGTTTATTCATAAATTGTAAGGAGGACAAGCAGAAGATTTAAAGGTCGAAACAAAGAGGCAGAGTAGCTATGGGTTATGCTCAGTTAGTAATTGGTCCTGCTGGAAGTGGAAAGGTAACATAAAAATCCAGTTACAGTATAATTATATGATGTTTTCTTTTCCTTTTCTAAATCCTTAATTTTTTTTTTAAATATTTTCAGTCTACTTATTGCTCAAGTTTGTACCAACACTGTGAAACTACTCGGCGAACAATTCATATCGTTAACCTCGATCCTGCTGCAGAAAACTTTGATTATCCTGTTGCCATGGGTAAATCTGTCTTTTCCTTGCTTATTTTCTTGGCAAGTTTACTATACTATCACTTCATATTAACGGTTACATATACTGTCGTAGATATCCGTGAACTTATATCTTTGGATGATGTTATGGAAGAGCTTGGACTTGGTCCAAACGGAGGTCTTTTGTATTGCATGGAGTATCCTTCCCACTTATTTTCACTGTGTTTTATTTTAATTTTTTTTGAGGCTGCTGTTTTGACCCATTTATCTCGGGTAAACTAAAATTTTGAACTCCTTAAATCTCACTAATTAGACATCTTGAAGAAAATCTGGACGAGTGGTTAAACGAAGAGCTGGAAAATTTTATGGAAGATGATTATCTAGTATTTGACTGCCCAGGTATCACTTAATATGGCTTTTATACTAGCAATAAACCATATTTAAATCTATATAAATTAACAAAGGAAACATCAACAACGATACGAATATGTATAATATTACTGTTTTTATTTTAAATTGTTACATTTTACAGGTCAGATAGAACTCTTTTCTCATGTTCCGGTTCTTAAAAATTTTGTGGAGCATTTGCAGCGTAAGAATTTCAATGTTTGTGCTGTCTACTTGCTTGATTCCCAGGTTTGTCCTTGCTTGCCTTTTTAATTTACTCATTTGTGGCAAATTTCGACCCGTTTTCTTTTAATGGTTCGACCCGTTTCCTTTTAATGGGTCGAATCGGGTAATGGGTAACATATAAAATCAATAAAGTTAGCTTAAAAGGAAAAGCGTTAAACGTGACCTAGTTGCCCCAAGTGTATTTACAATGCATAAAACCTCAAAAATCATTCATTAATAAATCTTGATTATCATTAAAATAATATGATTTTGCTAATCACTCGTTAACTATTTGTACTTTAGTTTATTACGGATGTGACGAAGTTTATTAGTGGTTGTATGGCTTCACTCTCCGCAATGGTTCAACTTGAATTACCTCATGTTAACATCCTCTCGAAAATGGACCTCGTGACTCGAAAAAGAGACATCGAAGAGTTAGTTTCTATCTTAATTACAATATTATTATTTTATTATATTTCAGTTGTAATCAAACTAACTTCTCATTTATATATCAGTTACTTGAACCCAGAGCCTCAGACTCTGCTGGCAGAACTGAATCAGCGCATGGGTCCTCAATTTCAAAAGCTTAATAAAGCCTTAATTGAATTGGTGCGTGAGTTCTAAATTAGTAAATTCTCCGTTTTATAAAATAAACGCGTATTTGAATTTTAATATAATCGCAAACTTTTATGGTGTTCCAGGTGGATCAGTATAGCATGGTGAGTTTTGTGCCACTTGATTTAAGGAAAGAAAGCAGGTAAATTATCATATACTTAAGGGGGTGTTTGGGGTTGAGTTTTGAAATAGATTTTTAGATTATTGAGTTTTGAAATCGTAAATAAGCAGTTTTGAGTGTTTGGGTAAAAAAATAAAAAAAATTGATTATTTGCGTTTAGAAAGTTACAAAAAGCAGTTTTCCAAAAGCAGCTCCCCCCTACTGCAACAAAATGCAGTTTTCCAAAAATTGATTATTTGCGTTTAGAAAAGGATTTTCACTTGTTTATTTTTCTAAATATATATTTGCCAAACACTTAAATAGTTGATTATCTGATTCTTGTGATATCAAGCAACATAATCAAATCCAAACACTATCTTTCAACATCACGTTTTGTTACAGTTAATTATCTGATTCTGATTATTCAAAACGCATAATCTGTTTTCAAAACTCAACCCCAAAAGCATGTGAGCTTGTAGTTTTGTATGTCTTTATATAGTTATTAGTTATTTTAATTCTATTTAATATATTGGTTGTTAAATTAGTGTGGGCTTTGTCTTGTTTACAGCATACAATATGTTCTTTCACAAATTGATACCTGCATTCAATTCGGAGAAGATGCTGATGTGAAGATTAAGGATTTTGACGAAGATGAAGATGAGGACTAGAATGCGTGTCATCTTTTAAGGTTCATCACAACTGATTCGTGTCCTTTTGGCATAATTGAATGATGATGTCTATACTTACCAGTAATATGACCGATTTGTGTTTTTTTTCGTTAACTGTTGAAGCACTTTTCTGACAACATGCAATTAGAGTTGTTGGATGCTTCTTGAAATTGATCATTTATGACGGGTTTAAATGCTCTAATCCCCCGTTACAAGCTAACGACTACAATTATTGTTAACGACTACAAGTATTGTTATAGTAGTTGACGAAGTTCGTACTATAGTCCCCTACTTTGAATCATTTACAAGAATGAACCCTCATACTTTCATATTTATAAAGGGGTATGAGATTAGATTAGTCATACCGTACCCAAAAGTGCGAGAGCTTAATCGAAATGCGGTAAAGAGGTTTCTATAAAGCTCACAGAAGAAACATAATGAAAGCATTGGTCAGTTTACACATACAAGTAGACAAGGTTGAGTTATGGAGTCTAGTGGTTGTACAACTGTACAACCACGATGGGTAGACTCCAAAGGCACAAGCCGCACAACACCTTGGTTGGGCACTTGTATGCTATGTTAGACCCAAGTTTCTAAATCGGTTGCAAGCTATGAAGAACAAACTATTAACCCAAATGTGTTTATATGCTATGTTGGCCTGGCCCGACCCTAAAGACCCTTAAGTTTTAAAGCCCGGTTATTTTTTGTAAAAGAACTAGATTTGGGCTCGTAATCTCACGAGGTGACAAAGCCCATATCTTAAAAGTTAAAAGTTGCCGGCCTGGCCCGACCCTAAAGACACTTTTAAGTTTTGAAGCCCGGTTATTTCTTGTAAAAGAACTGGATTTGGGCCCAATAGTCTCACCTTGGCCTACTTTTAATTATTAAAAGTTAATTTTTAAATTGCTATATTACAAGAATGTTGTAAACAAAAAAATATGTTTTCTTTAAATTAACTTTTATCAATATAATCGTATGAAGAATAGAGATATCTTTAAAAGTTATTTAATTAGTTTTATAAAGTATTACGAACATACAAAGAAATCGAGACGGGTATTTGGATATGGGACTGGGTATTTACCAGTTTTAAGAAATTTCACAAATTTGAAACGGGTAATTGAATAATTTATATTTCAATTCGATTTTGAAGACAAACTTAAGATCGGTTACAGGTAATCAACATCCTAACAGGTTATTTTTAACCACATAAGACCATAAACTAGTATAGCCACACACTTGTGTGATGGGTACGCAAACGATATGAAACGAGTATGGGTGCTAATATTGCCAAAACCCGTCACATACCCAGCCTATCGCCATCTCACACACCAAGATTCTTGATTAGGAACAATATGAAACTTTCGGGCTCAACCAGACCGAGGACCAAGCCTAAGGAACTCGATCTTTTTTCTGCTCATCCAGACTTGTGCATCATATAGGGGGGGGGGGGGGATATTCCACGGTCCTCCCAACCGCCGAGGTGATCCCATCTCGCAGACCGCCACCCAGCAAGCCTGAGTCTGGGGGTAAATCCGCTACCCTAGGGGAATTGGGAACGAGCAAGACTCGAACCCGCCACCTCCGGGTTAGAATGCGGGCTGGTGGCCATTGGGCTGACACCCAATGGTTACTTGTGCATCATATACCTCTCTGCCTAAACACCAACTGACTATCCAAACAAATTTTGTGCAATGCAGAACTTCAAAAGACATATCAATCAATATCTTTATGTATTCATTCATATTCCTCATCAAATCCATGAAACAATCATATGAAAGCAGAGTGAAATAACAAGGCATTTCACTATTGTCAGTTTACACTTACAGAAGGTTGAAAACAACAATAAAAGTT
Source organism: Helianthus annuus (assembly GCF_002127325.2). Taxonomy (NCBI): domain Eukaryota; kingdom Viridiplantae; phylum Streptophyta; class Magnoliopsida; order Asterales; family Asteraceae; genus Helianthus; species Helianthus annuus. The sequence goes on along the minus strand of NC_035440.2, from coordinate 93,001,898 downwards.
TTACAGAAGTAAAAAAAAAAAAAAAAAAAAAAAAAAAGTAAAACCTCAATATATAAAATTCAGGCTGATAACCTATAACATGTGAGACTTATTTTTTTGCTTCAAACCAAACTAACATGAGAAAGAAACACCAGTTAGGAGGGGTGGAAATGTAAATTTATCGCCTCATAATTATGTTCATACATGATCACTCTCGGGCCCCTCGATTGTAATGCTTCTTTTGCTTTGTGTCATTGGTAGAAGGCAGCTTTTGTCTCTATATTTGACCCGTTTGGCCCCGTTTTTCTCACTGTTTTTAGATACTCTTGAAAATACCAAGTTTAATCCTTTCCTCATGTACGTCATGATAAGCGTAACAAGCTCTCTGCACAAATGTAAGCACATAAGCATGATGATGAAGATAATAATGATATATATAGGGGGGGGGGGGGCATTCGTTTCAAAACCAATATCATGTTGAGAACCGCATAGGCATGTGTAAATAAAGCTTAATTATAAAGGCTAAAATTGAAAAAAAATGGTTTATTTCTCTTGCTACACTCTTTCTTTAACTTTAGGAAAAATTACAAGTTTTGTCCTTTATCTTTATACCACTTTTCAGGCGGTGTCCTTTTTAACGAATGTTGACAGGCGGTGTCCTTTACTAGGTATTTTGTTGCAAGTTTAGTCCTTTACACCCAACCCAGTTAAAAAACCCTGTTAATTGTTGACAGGCGGTGTCCTTTACTAGGTATTTTGTTGCAAGTTTAGTCCTTTACCTAGGTATTTTGTTCCAAGTTTAGTCTTTTACACCCAACAATTAACAGGGTTTTTTTAACTGGGTTGGGTGTAAAGGACTAAACTTGCAACAAAATACCTAGTAAAGGACACCGCCTGTCAACATTCGTTAAAAAGGACACCGCCTGAAAAGTGGTATAAAGATAAAGGACAAAACTTGTAATTTTTCCTGAACTTTATATCCTGTTTCCTGATTTTTTATAAAAATAAAAATGTGCGCATACGCATATACATTTACATAAGCAATGGTACAATGCTTGTCACATGTAGCGGAAGAGAGAAAAAGAGGTGGTTATGCGGCTACATAATCACTTTATGTATCATATTTAAAGCAATAGATACAAGTGTTTATACAGTTCTCGACTTAAATAATCCCAATTTTGACATATTGGCCGACAATAATCCCAACTAAGGAAACGTTTTGTGACAATCCCAACTTTTAATCTATTTTTCCTCAGTGATCCCATACTAACTAAAAGTTAACCTAGTTAGCTTTTGCTGACGTTGGCTGCTTATGTGGCAAAAAAGTCAAAGTTTTGATGACGTGGACTGCTTGCTTATGCGGCAGTTCACGTCAACAAAAACTAACTGGGTTAACTTTTAGTTAGTATGGGATCGCTGAGGGAAAATAAGTTAAAAGTTGGGACCGTCACAAAACCTTTCCTTAGTTGGGACTGTTGCCGGCAAATATGTCAAAGTTGGGATTAATAAAATCCAATTTTCCATATTTTATTACTAGAAGCATATAAATGAGCCAACTAATCATGTATGACCATTCACTTGTGTGACTAAAATGCCCCTTAAATAAACGGTATAAATAAACTACGAACGGAGAAACCATACTTACAAGGGCGAACATGGAGAGCGCCCGCCATTTACATAGTAAATGAACAAATACGCATCATAATGTTGGCCGTCTATATAATAAAAGGCGTGCAATCTCCTTACGCAGAGAAAAGACATTTTCTGGTACAAATGGATAGCCGAATTATTGTATGAAATTACATGCAAATAAACCGCTCTGCAGTTTGGCATATCCGACGCGTACTTAATCACCTCTCGAATCAGTGAAGTGGCTGAAAATTAACAAAGAAATTTTAAGATATAACAAATAAAAATGTTTGGATAAAAGAATAATTTCACATGTATCCTTCAAAATTTGATAATATCATACATACCCCTTTAAAACACATACATACCAATTCAAAATTAAACCGTTTTTATTTACTATGAAATGAATGAATAATATAAAATTTTAGTGCTTTGAAAGAGAAGATATGAAATTAGAAGATTGTGTAGGAAAATGCCCGTTGAACAAACTAGCCGATAAAACGGAAGGGATGTTTACCTATACCAAGATTTCTATAAGATTCTACGACGCCTAGTGTCAGAATATATACTAGAGACTGGTCTGATCTTGATTTGTCGCATCTCAGCATATCTTCTATCTGCAATGCATGGGATTAAATTAGTGTTCTAGTTTCAAGTAGAAATTATATCGCACTTTCCAGTCCATAAAACCCAAATCAGATAGGGGGGGGGGGGGGGTTGCATTTTGAATGTGATTGTTATATGGATAATCAGTTGGAACAAATGAGCTGGAGGTGAAAGTGTTTTGACTGTGATGATTAAATTATAATTTGTTTTGGATAATTCTGATTAATTAAGAATTTACATCTAAAGTTAGCCTAAATGATCACATAATCGGGATCAATTTTCTTGCAGCTACTCCTAAATTGATTAATTTTACCCCTAAATTACCAGACAATCATAACCACTTACACTAGAAACAGGTATGCCAAACATGCCCAAATCGGCAAAATATACGTTCAACAGAGAATCACAAAGTTATGAGAAAACCGAGAGAACCACTACCAGCCAATCTATTTTTTATATTTTTATAATTAAAACATTAGTATTAAAAAAAAAAAAAAACTATATGCACGTTAGTATTAAAAAGAACTATATGCAGCTTGCAAGCTACATCAAGGTTTGAAAAACGGAAACGAGTTTCGAGGCGTTTTCCCTTCTCCTCAAGAGGTGTAAGCCCGAGGCGGAATTAAAAAATAAATATCAAATTATATATCTGATAAAAATAATAATAATAATAATACTAACTAAATTCATCATCAAATTCATCAAAATCATCAAAAATACACATAAAAAAGACATACATTGCTTGAAATTGACACAAAAAGTCAAAAACAATATACATTGCTTGAAATTGACACATAAAGTGAGGCACAGCCTTTTTAGCGCCTCAGCCCTTTTGAGGCGCACGTAGAGTAGAAACCCCCTGAGCCGCGCCTTAGAATCGTTTTTTAGGTGTTTCGCCTCGAGATGCGCCTCGCCTCAACAGTTTTTTAAAACCATGAGCTACATATATATGTATCACGCGAAGGTACATATATTGTAGCCCATGCGAGGTATATATACATAGGGTGAGGTTCGCCTAGAAAGTCCAAGTTTCCTAAAAAGTGTAAAAAGTCATAAAACACAATAATTTCAGGCATAAAACACACCTAAAACTCACAAATAATAGAATGAATATTACTAAAACACCATATTCAAACTCTAATAGTCCATAAAAACTTCAAACGCACCATCGTATAACTATGAATATAAAACACAAATGCTAAACAACATAAAACACAATAATATTTGTCATTCCATAATCAGAGCCTTAACATCTAAAACACAACACAAAACCCACATACATGATGTTTTAGTAATCTTCATCATATTATTTGTGGGTTTTTGGTGTGTTTTATGGTTGACATTATGGTGTTTTATGACTTTTTACACTTTTTAGGAAATTTGGACTTTCTGGCCAACTCCTAGCCTATATACATATGTAGCTCACAAGATACATACATTTTTTACAATACTAACCTTTTAATTCAAAAAAATGATTTAACAATAATAAAAAAGTGATTGGTTGCTAATGGTTCTCTCGGTTCTCAAATATAGTTAAAGTTCTCACATGATCTTCTCTCTCTCTCTCTCTCTCTCTATATATATATATATATATATATATAGAGGAAGAAAACTCACTTGAGTTGAAAAAACTCAAGAAAACCCTATGTAACATTTTTTTTCTAAAAAAACAGGGAATGTAACATACATATATTTGAATATTTTTATAAAAAAATGTAAAAAGCGCCGACTAGATTAAAAAAAATGTTCAAAATCTGTATGTTACATTTTTTTGGACATATATATTATGTAACATGTAATTTTTAACAGTTTTTTTTTTTTTAAATCTACCCGGCCCTTTTTTGTTTTTTTTACAAAAATGTTATGTTACATTCCCTATTTTTTTAGCAAAAAATAAAAATGTTATATAGGGTTTTTACAAGGGTTTCTTGAGTTTCTTCAACTCAAGTAGGTTTTCATTTTATCCTTCCCCTATATATAGGTGAAGTGTATATAAGCTATTTTATGGGGCGACCTCTATTTTCTTTAGTGTATATAATGGGATTTTTTTTTTCAAAAGAGAGGGCACACCTTTTTCTTAAAAATATATAATTTGTTGCCATCTTCGGCTTAGACGTGGCAATTTTGACTTGTTTATATACACTAGGGTAGATTTGAGTTATGTTTTGTCTCTAACGAGTCAAACGGGTTGAAATTTGAAAGTCATCTAAATTGAATAAAAATCTTCTAGAAACTATTATTTGAAAAATTCAAGAATATTATAGTAGTGATATATTTTCGTAATCATATCTAACACCTTAGTTTATTTAGTTTATTATAAAATAGAAAAAAAGTTAATTGACCATTTTGCCCTTTACCCAGCACACCCATTTCATAAAATAAAAGCCGGTTCTATGCATCAAAAGGGTCACGAAAAATCAAACTAAAAAAATGTGTTATAAGAATAATGAGAAATCACCTCACTTTCTTTTGCCATAACAATTCGTGCAGTAACAAATCCAATAAGTTCATCATCGTCACCATTTGGACTATTTCGGTCAACTGCTCCCCAAGAAACTATATCACGGCCATGAACAACGTTATGGAAGAATTCAAGTTCATACCTAAAACATAACCATCAAAAGCTTCTTGTTGAATACGTACTTCTTATTTTGTATGCAACCACTTTTTTCACAACAATTATAGCAATAATTATATTCTAACCTTATAGGAAAAAGATCACCATGGATCTTTACAAGAACTTCTAGATCCGATGGTCGTATAGGCCTGTAAGAAATGGATGGATGGCGAGATGCTCTCAAGTTCATCATTGAATACAAAGACATTTTAATTAATGACCAAAATTTTCTTCCATTAATTCACTCAACCACTAGCGGTCATGCGTCGGTCACTGAAACTAGTAGATAAAATTTCGAGTTAGTAATTGCTAAATTAAGTATATCAATGGACAAAATGGTAAAATCAAATCAGCTTGAAATAAGTAATCTCAAACTAATTGTTTAAAACTTTCTTCACCCTAAAATAAGCACAAAAGCATTAAGGATCGTTCAATACAGAACCAATATTAAGGCGAGAACATAGTTATTAATAGCGGATAGTGGACGACAGCGACAAGCTACCTATACGCTACGTAGCGATAGCGATGAAATAGCAGGCGCTATTTTATGTTTAGCGATACATTAGGAGAAAATTTTAGAGATATTTTATATGTATATCCAAAATTCCAAATAAGCTATTTTATACGCTGTTTTATATGTATGCTTAACAAAAAACCTAAAATCCTGCTATTTTTTATACCTATAAAATTCCCGCTATTTATATTAAAGCAGAAAAAAACAAAACCTAAAATCCCGATATTTGCCGGCTATGGAGGCACCAAAATCAAATAGCGAAACATGAGTGCTACGCTACGCTATTCGCTACAGTGCTCGTTATGAGCGCTATTAATAACTATGGGCGGGAACCACATAAGCACTTGTGTCTATTGCTTTAGTTACAATGCATAAGATAGTTATGTAACCGCATAACTGCCTCTCTTTCTCTTCTTATTACTCTCATCAGCACTACGTACAACTGCTTATCTGCTTTTCGCTAGTAAAACTAGTTCTATTTTGAACACGCCCCCATAAGCATAAGCACCTGTCTTCATCCAAACACTCAAAAGTGCTTATCTTAAGCAGTATGAAATCCCAAACACCCATCTAAGTAAGAGGAAATAAACCCAACAATAAGAATGCTTTACCGCCATTAAAAGTAACACCTTTGCACAATATTGGGCTATATTCATAGGCGTTAAGCATCAACTACCTTATCTTAAGCGATTCACGAGACTTCGATTCCTAATTTCAAAACCCACACCATCACATCATCTTTATCCTCAACTCCGAACCTTAAATCCGATATACAAAATCTCTTAACTACCCAAGCACAAGATCTTTATCAGTAACCAAATACATTCAAACTCTTCACTAATATATAATCCAACTGGTGGGACAGAATAGTATTATTATTATATTAAGGAAAAATTACAAGTTTTGTCCTTTATCTTTATACCACTTTTCAGGCGGTGTCCTTTTTAACGAATGTTGAAAGGCGGTGTCCTTTACTAGGTATTTTGTTTCAAGTTTAGTCCTTTACACCCAACCCAGTTAAAAAACCCTGTTAATTGTTGACAGGCGATGTTCTTTACTAGGTATTTTATTGCAAGTTTAGTCCTTTACCTACGTATTTTGTTGCAAGTTTAGTCCTTTACACCCAACAATTAACAGGGTTTTTTAACTGGGTTGGGTGTAAAGGACTAAACTTGCAACAAAATACCTAGTAAAGGGCACTGCCTGTCAACATTCGTTAAAAATGACACCGCCTGAAAAGTGGTATCAAGATAAAGGACAAAACTTGCAATTTTTCCTTAATTTAAAGCTGCCCCAATTGATCCAAACAGCAGCATATACTAAACCACATACAACAACTATAAACCTAAAGATCACAACTTTATTGTTGCCCCAATTAATCCAAAGTGTTTACAGCATAAACTAATCATGGGTAATGAACCAATCTACATAAAGATACTTAGAATCAAATCTTTAGGGTAAAAACTGGATAAAAATTGAAACTTTAAGTAACAAGATGATGATGAAGAAACCAAGATCGAACTGTATTATAATAATAAATTGAAAGTGTGAGGTCTTACCGCATCATTAATTGGCGAAATTGGGTTGAACAGACAAGAACATATTGTTGATCGTACGTAGAAGAGATTATCAAGGAAGAAGATGGGGATCGGAGATTGAATGGGAATTAAAAGTATTGTACAAAATTATAATATAATGAAGATGGATTCTGTTGGCACTCAAGAATTGTAAAAAGAGATTGTGATTCCCGTTTTTCAATAGTTGACCGACCCGACCGAATTTTCTTCCAATTTTTTAATTCCCTAAAATGAAGTGAAAATTATTACCTACGCAGAAGCCGATTTGATGGCGGAGACTGACGATCGTAAATTCATGCCCTCATCTTGATTTCTATGCACGGCAAGAATCCGATATTGCGGACCAAATTTTCGTCGCCGTTGCAATTATACTTTACTTCGAAAACGAAAAAAATGTTATATACAGGTCGAGGATGAAATTAAGAGTTAGTATAATGTTTAACTGTTTAGAGCTAAATGTCTGACTAATTTAAATAAGAGGTCTTAACTATTCAGACTCGGTATAATGCTTAACCATTCAGATATCTAATCGCGAAATAAATACTCTGAATCATTAAGTGATAAACTAGTAAGAGGTAAGAGGTCTGAACCCTTAAAAATCTATTAAGAGGTGAAACAAACAACCCCTAAGGCTTAGGGGTGTTGAGTTCGAGGGAGGAAGGGTGAACTGATGTGTTGGGCTGGTGTCGACGGGTACATAGTTGAGTGATGTAAAAGGTACGTTCGGTTGGTTCGGGTGATTTGGATCCATCGTTGAACTTTGTAATATAAAGTAATTGGTTTTTATGGTGGTGTAGGAAGAAAATAATGGTTGAATGTGGTGTACAAAATATGGGGTGATTTTTTGTTCTAAATACGTGTGTGTATACTGTAATAGTAATTTCTTTTTTTTTGGTTGTTGACCAATGGTCTAAAGGGTCCAACGGTGACCATTTTGTGCATTGAGATTGGATGGAGACCAACATCTCACCAAATGCTTGATAGGGAAAGGGAGGGGGCACGATGCTCCCATTCCTGATCCCACGTGACACACTCCTGAGGCAGACATAGTCTTGTATATGAAATGTGGTACTAGGTTGAGGTGGGCAGATATGATTGAGTTATATATTATTTAATATTAAAAATATCATCATCAAAAGAGCCCTACACCCCCTTTAGTGCCCTTCCATGACGGTGTTCCTGCCTACGCCCGGCTGATTTGACACCAATGACACCCTCTAAGTACATGCTTTTTAGTAAAACAGTACAATAATTATTTTTTAAATTAAAAACTTATGGAGTTATAAGGGTGGGGGCACTCCTTATAAGTTTCAAGTACCCTTCACTATCTTAAGATTTCACAAATCTTCTACTACCACCTTACTTTTACCCCCAACTACCCTAATCACTTGCCCACTCCTTTCAAATATCCTAAACCAGACTTTCGCCACACCCCCGTGTTCACTGGGCACGGCCCCATGGTGGGCAATAGAAGCTTCTATAGGTTTGTCTTATCTGCTGCTTCTTGGGCACGGCCCAGTGCTCGCTGAGCACGTGGCGTGTTCAGTCTTCTGCCTTCTCTGTTTTGCTTGGGAGGATGCTGTCGAGGGGTCGGGCAATCCACTTATGTCTCTTTTCTTGTATTTATGTTAGATTTAGCTGTCTTTTTTGCTTCTTTTGTTAATTTGAGCTCATTTAATCCTGAAAATACAAAAGGAAGACAAAAACACTCTTTTTCCAACATTAGTACTTAAAAAGGGTTAGTTTTATGCATCATTTGATGTAATTTATATGTTGCATTTTACACACATCAAATATCCCCACACTTTAATTTTTGCTTGTCCTCAAGCAAAACTCTTTAATACGTGGCTTATACTCCCAAATGGAATGGGTAGAAGAGAAGGTTTTGGCTTGTCATAGAGTGTTGGGAATCCAAGATTTTTATTGGGTTTTATTTTTATTTATTTACAATCCTATTTGTTATGATTTATTTAGAACGTTTTATAAGAGAAATTACTTATTTGGGCATAACATGCCTTTTTAAAATTCCATTTATATACAAGTTCACATACCTCACGGGAGAAATCACTCACATTCAGCCGAAGGTGTATTTTTTTAGTGAATCACTCGAGAGCGACATGGAACTTATTCCTACCATAAGCTTGCCAAACAATCAATCCTCCTCCTTTTTAACTTTATACCTTTGTAAATATCAAGAGGACTTTTTGGGTGAAGCCTTGGGCTAAAGGTGGGTAGTTGGGTTAGTAGAAAAGGGCGAAAAGCGTAAAAAGCGTCGGTTTTCGTAAAACATTTTGTTTTAGTGACTTTTTATTTTTTATTTTTTTTAGTCACACGAAAACCGAGCTTGTTACTAAAATAAAGAGTGAAAATAAAAAGGGTTTTTGGTGGGTAAAAAGGGTTTTGGGTTAAGAAATGAAAAGGTTTAGGCTCAAAGGGGCTATCTAGGGGGAATTTTTGGGTAGGTGAAAAGAAAAATAAAAATAATGGTTTTGAAAGAAAAAGGTTTAGTCCTAATGCCTCCATCATTTACTTACTTGGGTTTAAGTTGGTAAGGACTGGGAATGAATTGTAGTGGCAAGTTCTAGAGTCGTAAGAACCAAGCGGCTATTCACACAAGAAACGAAAAATGAGCATTTAGCGTAAAGATGTATATTTGTATTCTCAATAAAGGCTCAAAACTCACTTTTGTGGGAATGGGTTTTTATGTGATCAAGTATATATAATCGAATTTTAACTAAGCTTGTCATGCCGTTTCATAATTTTCTTATGTTGGTTCTTTTTATCACGACGCTATCGGTTGTAAATTTGTAAAAATATAACCTTGTTAGTCTTAGAATTCCCAACTTAAACTTTAGACAAGTAAAAAAATGAATTTTTGAAAAAAAATTGGGGTGATTAGTGGTTCCAATAGAGTTTTGTGTAAGGCTTGTTATTAGAACTTGCAAAATTCAAGGTTTTAGCATCCCCCCCACATTTAAATTACACATTGTCCTCAATGTGTCCCAAAAATAAATTTTTTAGGTTGATTGAATATGTAACATGGTGTTAAAAGCAAAAATTTATGTTACTGGCGGTCTGGACACGGCCCCGTGGGGACCGGGCACGGCCCCGTGTTCAGGTTCCAGTAACGATAATTAAAGAAAAGAAACATAAGCCTGGACACGGGGGCGTGTCCGGTGAACACGGCCCGTGTCCAGTTACCTGAACTGGGCATTTTTCTGCAGGGTGTTCAGCACGGGGCCATGTTGGCTGGGCACGGCCCGTGCTGAACTTACTGTAATGGAGAAATTGTTGTCGGGTGGCCTTGTTCTTGTGCATGGGGCCATGTTTCTCGTTTCCCTTATCATCCTTTACCACCATGAGTGTGTTTTATTCCTACATATTAAAACTAAAATGTTAAACTTAAACTAGGGATAGTTCCGCGGATTGCCTCCGTGGTGCGCCACGTTTATAAGGGTCCTTGGCTAGACTCAAGGCAAGGTTATATGTTTTCTGAGCGGGATGTTTTGCTTTCCATGTTACATCGTCGGAGAGCATCATCCAAACTTGAATCAATAACCTTCATGTAATTGACCGGGTCATCGTCCTCTATTCTCTTCCCAACCCCGAATTTTACTTCATCATCCCCGTACTTTAAGGTGAGCGTTTCGTCATTCATGTCTACCACTGCCTGTGCGGTGGCGAGAAATGGTCTCCCTAGTATGAGGGGGACTTTGGTGTCTTCTTCCATATCGAGTATGACAAAGTCGGCCGGGTAGACGAATTTGTTTACCTTGACTAGGAGATTTTCAATGACACCTTGCGGGAATTTGACGGATCGATCAGCAAGTTGTATGCTCATTTTTGTAGGACTCGTTTTTCCTAGGCCGAGTCTTTTGAACATTGATGAGGGCATGTGGTTAATGCTAGCCCCAATGCGGCTAGTGCATTACGAACGGGGGAGTCCCCGGTCGAGCAAGGAATCGTGAAGCTTCCGGGATCGATTTTCTGGTCAGAAGGTTCACCACGGCCCCGTGCTCAGTGAACACGGCCCGTGGTCGGAGTTACAGTGATTGTTTTCCAGATCCCAGTTACTGGAGAGTTGGACACGGCCCCGTGTTGCACCGACACGGCCCCGTGGTCAGCCTTCTGTAACTTGGAAAAGTAAAAACTGCTAGTAACAACGCTGGGTACGGCCCGTGTCCGACCAGGCACGGCCCGTGCTGAGCTCTGTAGAAGCTGAAAAACTAAGAAAATCCTAAAAAATTAAAAAGAAAAATAAAAAATATGATTAGGCCGTTGATTCCTAACTTTCTTAAAATCCTTGTGTCCCCGGCAACGGCGCCAAAAACTTGATGCGTGTGTAGTGTAATATATTTTAGATGTATATTTTAAGCCCTTTTTACACTTTTAGCCAAGTTTTAAATTTATAAAACATGATATTCACTAACACTAAACACACATATGGGCAAGTGCACCCATCGTGGACGTAGTATAGTGTTGGTAAGATACCGAGGTCGTCCAAGGACACAAGAGCTTTTAGTACCGGTTTATCCTCAATGTCTAATCAAATCAAAATGTTAGAAAAAGATTTTTAAATTAAGAAAATAAAACTAACTAAATGCTGAAAAATAAAATAAAAACAAAAACAGATAGACAAGATGAATCACTTGGATCCGACTCGTGTATTAGTATAACCTTTGATTATTTTCGCACTTTTGCACTTGTTTAAGAAATTATCTTAGTTATTGTAGTAGGCCCCTCTTTTGAAGGCGACGTTACCCTCAACCCAGTAGTTTGAGTCAGCAAGGATACAATCCTAAAAGGTCGGATTATTGAAAGATAATGAATTAAGTTATTGATGCAAATTATGGTAGGCCCCTCTTTTGGAGGTGACGTTACCCTCGACTAAGTAGTCTGAGTCAGCAGGGATACAGTTCTAAATAGTCGGGTTATAGTATTAATAGTAGTTTACTTATGAGGGGGTCAAAGAGTTTGGATTCCCGCCATCCAATACCTATGGGTATTGAAGGAGATCCTACTAAATTTGACCCAGGTCCCTTGTAGGACCTCTAAACGCTGAACAAGGGCAATACCTTTACCAAACCGTTCCCTTAACCCCCGACCAGGTAGCCAACATACCTCCATATAGACCGTGGAGATATGAATGGTGAAAATCTTCTATTTTATATAGACAGTAAAATAATGCCAAGACACCACGGACAAACGATAAGGAAAAATCACCTTCAACATAAGAAACTAGTTATTAAAGTCATTAATACAAAACCAAATAAAAAGTGCAAAAGATTAAAAATAAAAAGTATTATACTAAACACTTGTCTTCACCAAGTGATGTAAGAGACTTAGGCAAACATGGCCTTGATTGTCAAGAACTCTTACGATCAATCTTGGATCCCGAGACGACTCACACACTCTATGATGGACAATGGATGATGGTGGTGGATGATGGTGTTGTGATGGTGGTGGGTGGTGGATGAAGTGTGAGAGAGGTGGTGTGCCAAGGGATCAGTTGCAATGAAGCCAAGCACTCCTATTTATAGGCTGAACAGAGGCCTGGGCACGGCCCCGTGTCCGCTGGGCACGGCCCCGTGCCTGTCTGACAATCTCTCTCCTCACTAATTGTAATTCGCAATTACAATTAATGCGCCTGCAGTACTTTCGTCACACCCCCGTGTTCACCGGGCACGGCCCCGTGGTGGGCAATAGAAGCTTCTATAGGTTTGTCTTATCTGCTGCTTCTTGGGCACGGCCCCGTGCTCGCTGAGCACGGGGCGTGTTTAGTCTTCTGCCTTCTCTGTTTTGCTTGGGAGGATGCTGTCGAGAGGTCGGGCAATCCACTTATGTCCCTTTTCTTGTATTTATGTTAGATTTAGCTGCCTTTTTGCTTCTTTTGTTATTTTGAGCTCATTTAATCCTGAAAATACAAAAGGAAGACAAAAACACTCTTTTTCCAACATTAGTACTTAAAAAGGGTTAGTTTTATGCCTCATTTGATGTAATTTATATGTTGCATTTTACACACATGAAAGCTAGCAACGTTCACAAGGAATCATTTCGCGGAAGACTCGGTCCAATTCGTTCGAATAAAGACGTTGAAGCCGCATTACTCGGTCTACAACGTTTACAATGGAATATTCTGAGCATCCCATATTTATAGGAATTTTAGTTTGTATTTCGTTACTATAAATAGGTGGGTATACCAGATGGAATAGGACATCACATCAACACTCTCTACACTCTTATACTTGTTCTTTAGCAATTTTCACTCTCGTATTGTAACACTTAGCGATCTGGTCAATATCCTGTACTGTATCCTGAAGCTTAAAGCAATAAGAAGAACAAGGCAGCTGCGATTGTCAGCTCCCGAGGTTTTATGCCGGCGATCTAGATTAATCAAGGGCTTTCCTCGTATATCTCGTGTCACCCCCTTTACTTTTTGCTCAATGTTTGATCATAGATACAGCTCAATATCCTGAGCCGTATCCTGAATACTGTTTTTCCAAACAACTTAACCAACATATTTTCAACACACATTTTAGCACACTACCTCACTTAACTAATTTGATCACTTAATTGCTTCGGTAATTTTTGACCAAAACAATTTGGTGCCCACCGTGGGGCAAGTGGTGCTCTCTTTACTAAATTTTTTTGTGAAATCGCTAATCAGTTTTCTGTTTTCAAAACTTTTTGCCACATTGTTTACAATGGCCTCAAGATCAAACATGAGCTCCTCCACTGTGTCTGCTACAACTTCTGCTACTACTGGTCCGATGCTTCCACCACCTCCTCCAAGGATGCAATCTTCTTCACAATCTCAGGATATTATCCCTACTCGGAGTATTCAGGGATCTGCTCCGATTTTAGCTTCTAATGATGAAATTCTAAACTTATTTGGAAGTGTGCTGGAACAAATGAGGCAGCAACAGGAAACAAACCAAATGCTGTTGAGGGAAATACAACTCCTGAAGTCCGGCTCTAGCAGATCTGCCGAGGATATCGTCACTCCACTACAACCCAGAACTTTGAACTTCAGTTCGGCTGTGTACACTGAGGATAATAGGGGGAATATTGTGCCCAGCCTTCCTCAGAATCATACTCCTCAAATACCCTCCCCGATCAGGATGTCAACCATGAGGAGCTCAGGATATGCTTCAGGATATGGGCAGAATCCTCAGATGGGTAATGTGTCAAATAATAATAATACTCATGCTGCTAACAATAATGGATCTTTTCAGGATACAGGTGTAACATCAGCATTTACCAGGGAGCTTCAGAAGTTGAAGGACATGATATCCAGCGTGCCTGGAGTGGTCCAGCCAATCCCGGAAGTGTCCCTAGACAGTCACAGGATATCTCGCTTTACATATCCTATCTGTGATGCTGAGATTCCAAAGAGATTTCAAACCCCCAACATGAAGCTTTATGATGGAACTACGGATCCTGAAGAGCATATTGCCCAGTATAGGGAGAGAATGGAAATTAACCCTATCCTTCCGGAGCTCAAGGAAGCTTGCTTGTGCAAGGGTTTTGGTTCTACCTTAACAGGATCAGCCTTGAAATGGCTCCTAAATGTTCCTCCTCATTCGATTACATCATTTGCTCACCTAGTGAATTTATTTAATAGTCAGTTTTCTTGTAGTAGAAGCTTTGAAAAACTAACAAGTGACCTTTACAGGATAACACAGGGGCCTCAAGAATCCCTAAGGGATTATGTGAACAAGTTCAGTCGAGAATCTTTAGACATTTCGCATCTTGATGTTGCAACAGTTGTGCAAGCTTTCAAGATGGGGCTGCAAAAAGATTCTCAATTTTACCAAGACCTTGTAATGAACCCATGCAGGAACTTGGACGAAGCTCGAAACAGGGCCCCAAGATATATTCGATTGGAGGATGACAGAAAGATGCAACAGAGGATGAACTCATCCAACAACTATGAGACAACTAACAGGAAGTCAGAATCCTCATTCAAGCCATATCGCCCTAAGCCATATGGTAGAAATGAAAATAAGAAAGTGAATGTTGTCGAAGACGAGGATCCTGAAGAATATCCTGAATTATCTGAATATTGCTTTTCTATTAACAATGCCTGAATTGATGTATGCCATGCAGGGTTTAGGAGACAAGGCTAGGCGGCCTCGAAAGAATCAACAAAAAGCTGATTGGAATGATAAGTTAAAATGGTGTGCCTTCCATGAAGATTTCGGGCATGTGACTGAGGATTGCATTGCCCTAAGGAAAGAAATAAGCTATCTTCTGAGCAAGGGGTATCTGAAAGATCTCTTAGGAAGAAAGAAGAATAAGGGTCAGGATATTGAGAAGGATCCTGAACGAGCAGCCTCACCTCCCGCGGATGCCAAGATAATCAACTTCATTTCGAGAGGATCCGACATTTGTGAGACTTCGTATTCGGCGGCAAAGAGACATGCAAAAGAAGCTAAGGCTGAAAGGGGAGACAAACCTGTCAGGATTGTTTTGGTCAAAAATTACCTAAGTAATTAAGTGATCAAATTAGTTTAGTGAGGTAGTGTGCTAAGAGAATGTGTTCAAAAATATGTTAATCAAGTTGTTTGCAAAAGTAGTTTCAGGATACGGCTCAGGATATCAAGCTGTATCTATGATCAAACAATGAGCAAAAAGTAAAGGGGTGACACGAGATGTACGAGGAAAGCCCTTGATCAATCTAGATCGCCGGTATAAAACCTCGGGAGCTGACAATCGCAGCTGCCTTGTTCTTCTATTGCTTCAAATATCAGGATACAATGCAGGATGTGGTGCGGATCGACTAAGTGTTACAACGAAATTTGAATACAAGTGTGGTGATTGCAATAAGCTAGAGAGTGAAAGTGTACGAGAGTGTTAGTGAAAAATTCTGTGCCTTAAACTGATCCGCCCCCATCTATTTATAGTAAAGATAATGCAACAAACTATCCTAAACTCCCGGGATCCAACGAATATTCCCACTTGAACGTTGCGGACCAAGTCTTTCGGGTTCAACGGCTTCCTCACAACAAATTCGCCCGAGTCTTAAGGAGAAGAAGTCCTGATGACCGTTAGTAGCTTGCAACCATTAACCTGCACGTGTTTAATTTACCCAACCTCAGGATATCGCCCAAGATGTTAGCAATATCCTCTTCCAGCATCCTGGTCACAAATAAACAAACAAAGGCAGGATATTGGTCAGGATATGTATGCTTAGAAAATGAGCCATAACAATTGTCCCCAAATATATCTGTTGGTATATCAATCCAACGGATATATTTCAAAAAACTTTATCTCGCAAACCGAGGCAATTAATACGAAGCGACGTTTGAGATGACTTTGTGCAACTTCCCACGCTTCTTTTACTCTTCACCCCCTATATCCAGCCTATAATTAGCTGAGATATCTCACATTATTATCACTTCTCTCCAAGCAACTTTCAGGTATTCGTCCTCTCTCTCATCCTCTACTTTCTTTGAATTTCTTGTAATTTGCTTGACACTTCTCATGGCATCACAGACAAGATCTCACTCGAATGAGCCGGTCCCAACCCTCGTGAGTCAAAATCTCATACGAGAACCAGAAAAAGAGATCTGCTCCTTTAACAATGCCGATATCGCTGCTCTGAAGGATTCCGGCGCTTTTCCCACCGGAACAGTCATTTGCCCTTTTGATCGGGAAGTCCGATCAGACGCGTCATCAGACGAGTGGGTTTGCTTTTTTTGCCTACCCCTTTTCTTTAGGACTCCGGTACCCATTTCCACCCTTCATTTCTCGTTTCTTCGAGCTCACCGGCCTTAGTTATGCTCAAACCATGCCAATGGTCTGGCGAGTTTTGATGGTGCTTGACCAAATCAAATCTCGTCATTGCCCTGACTTGTGTATTGAAGACCTTCCCATAGCATATCGATTGAGATCTCATGGAAATAGCCGTTTTCTCTTGTTTTCCACTTCCAAAAATCCCCTAATCCTTAAAGCCACCAAGAACGAAGATCAGTGGCAACGAAAGTTCTTTTTCGTAAAGAGGGATTCCATTGACGGGGGTTTCGATCTGCCAGTTAGATGGCTAACCAAGGGTAGGATTTAGGGTTTTAGGAACATTCCCAAATATATTCTTAACTGTATTCTGACTGATATCCTAATATTTGCGCAGCGAATTTCAGAGACCTAGCATCCCCAAGTGCAGAATCACAACCCAGGATCAAAGAGATTTACCGACTTCCTGCCGCCGAAAGAACTTTCTCCCTGTCTCTCACAAACTCAAGTCAGAAATCTAGTTCAGAAATGTCTGGTAAGTATAAGTGAGCAAATTGACTATAGGATATAAATGACATAAATTAAACACTTCTCCCTTGACACAGTGCCGGTCATCAACCTTGAAGGCTTCCAACTTGATGAGTTGGATAGTTATTCCAGCCTTGCACCCATCAAACAAGAAATTAATCCAAAGCCAGCTGACACTCCAAAGCCCAGCAGCTCAAAGACTACCACCGCTCCCAAAGCTCCTCCAGCATCCAGGACCCGGGCCTCCAGCTCCCGGAAGAGGAAGGAAGCAGATCATCCTACTACTCCCCATGTATTCCCATTTGAGAATCACGGGTTCATGGATTCCAGCAAATTCATGACAGGTTTCCTTAACCAGGTTAGTATTCTGGCCTATATCCTGCACCATATGCTAATTACAAATGTTAGTTTAGGCTGATACCTGTTTACCTACCTTACAGGGCCTTGAACGCCTGGTATTCCTCTACGAGGACGCATGTGGCTCGAATGTCATGTTAGAGAGCAAACTGAAGAAGGCTGAGACTACCATCGCTGATCAAGCAGCAATCGCCACCGCCAAATCGGAACATTATGAAGCCAAGTACAAGGCCATGACTCAAGACCACCAGTCTACCATCCAGAAGATCACCCAAGAGGCTCAAGCTAAGTTCGACGCGGCCCAGGTTCAACATGAGCAAGATATGGCTTCGTACCGGGAGAGCCATAAGAATTCAGTTGTCATCTCCCTCCTCCAAGCCAGGCTAAAAATGGCATATGAGGCCAGGGCTTTGGGCTTTGAATGCCCTTCATGGAATATCAAAGCCTGGGAGATGAAACTGAAGGATCTTGGTGGCAATCCTGTGGAGCCCCCCTCAAAACCTGCTGCAGAGGAACCCGAGAAGGTAGATGATGCTGGTGCTATAAAGGATGCTGGTAAAGATGCTGCTGATGAGGCTGGGATAAATGCTGGAGAGGACACGATGGAAGAGGGAGCTGCCCCCTAAGCGCAGCAATGTGGGCGATGATGGATGTATGTGCCGAGGCCGGAGCCCACTTTTTAATTTCATGGTTGTGGTTGCATAAACAATTTACTTTTCCTGTCTTCGAACAATTTACATTTCCTACACTAGAACAATGTGATGACCAAAGGTGGATGGGTCCTAGGTTTTAGGACGAAGCCCTTGGTCATCAATTAGTATAACTTGTTTTGAATGTGATAACGGTTGTAGGTGGACAGGTCCTGTTTTGAGATATACCCTGCAACCGTTACACAAGTATGGTAAAAACTAATCGTGCTTTTGGTGGATGGGCCTCGGTTTGAGGTGAAACCAAAAGCACAACTTTTGACTTGTTAATAATATAACTATCTTTTGACTTATTTTCTGTTACCTTGCATTACTTAGTGTAACTCTTAGCTTTGCAAAAAATTTCATACTGTTATCTTATAAAATATCCTGATTAGTATGCTCTGCGATATACTGTAAAAACTTTTTATTAGATAAAACTTCCAAACATCCCTTCAACTTTGTAGAAAGTTTTTGATAAATAATCTATTTTTCCAAAACCAGTTTTCGATAATATTTAAATGATCAAAGTTCCAAACTAACACTAGTTTCAAATACCCTAATCAAATATTCTGAAAAGGACTTTAAGAATATATCAGGATACTTATCCTTTTATAAAACATAATGTTACTAAAAACTTAGACGATGTTTACAAAGGAAAGATCATACCAGAAATAGGGTATAAACCTATTACCAAACTTCAATCCCTTTGCAATTCTTCCAATGAAGATGTCCCCTATGCAAGGTACCTAGTGCATTAGTTCCATGCCTCATCCCTTTAGCTTTACACCACCACCATGGTAGGAATGTCCCCTGTGTACAATGCCTTCAAATACTTGAAATCTTCTGAATGTCAGTTTCCATTGTATAGGCAATTTTTTTACGTCCCAAGGGCAAAACCCAAGGATGTACTGGAGATAAATCCCTTATATCTTGGGGAAAATCTCAAATTTCCATGTGCTACAGGCGGGAGTGTATAAACTCCAAGACTTAGAAAGGTGAAAACCTTTAAACCTTAGAGAGTATGAAAATACCCTTTCGTGAGAGAGGGTGATCAATCCTCATATACCTTTAGGATTCAGGATATAGCCAACAGTAACGAAATTGTCAGCCACTTTTACATGGACTGGTCCCGCCACCTTGAACTATCCCTGAATAACTTGCGCTCCAGGCGGGGTGTTTAAACCCAATTCGGAAGAAAGGTGAATACCTTTAAACCTGTGAAGGGATCAGTATCCCTTAAACGTGAGAGAGGGGGCCAATCCTCTAATCTTTCGAGTTATCCTGAGTACATATCCTGGAGCTGTATCCTGAAACATATCTTGCAAAACAATTGTAAACTAAGGTGGGTGTTAGCTTGGCTAACACCCCTCCGATGCTTAAGTCAGTATTGGGTTACAAAGAACAAATTAAACCAAACATATTTAAAAAAGGTAGAATTCATACCATCCTGAGTTAGAAATTAAATTCTAAACTCACTTGAAATAGAGCTTAAGGTGTATAGCATTCCAAGACCTCGGTAGCATATCCCCCTCCATATTCTTGAGTTTGTATGCTCCTTTCCCTGCTTCTGATTCAACTTCGTATGGTCCTTCCCATTTTGGAGCTAACTTGCCATCGGCAGGATTAGTAGTATTCTGAAAAGCCTTTCTTAGCACCCAATCTCCAACCTTAAATCTTCTGGTTCTAATGTTCTTGTTATATGCCCTGGATATTCTCTGTTGATATGCCATTACTAGAGCCAGTATTAGCTTTTCTAGATGAGAATATCTAGTTTCAGCATTTAACAAACTTTTGCTAACATAATAAACAGGATACTGCTGACCTTCGTGATCCTTTACGAGTACTGCACTTACTGCATTCCCTGATACTGCAAGATACAAGGATAATGGTTCACCATCCTCAGGCTTCATCAATAGAGGCGCGGTTGAGAGATACTGCTTCAAATCCTGCAGGGCTGCTTCATGCTTCTCGCCCCATTCAAATTTCTTATTCTTTTTCAGGATATCATAGAATTCTTTACACTTTTTCGAGGATCTTGAAATAAACCTATTCAAGGCTGCCACTCGTCCTGTTAACCGTTGAACATCCTTCATATTCGAGGGTGACTTTATATCCAAGATAGCTTTGATCTGCTCCGGACTTGCCTCTATCCCTCTTTTCGTCACCATGTATCCTAAAAACTTTCCTGCCCCCACTCCAAAATGGCACTTTGCAGGATTAAGTTTCATATTATACTGGTCCAGGATATCGAATGCTCCTTTAATATCCCGGAGATGATCCTCAGCTTTCTTGGATTTGACCACCATATCGTCAATGTACACCTCCATGGTCTCCCCCAGTTTGTCTTTAAACATCATGTTCACCAATCTCTGGTACGTTGCACCTGCATTTTTCAAACCGAAAGGCATAGCAGTATAACAGTAAATACCTGTTGGTGTCATGAAAGTAGTATCCTCCTGGTCCGAAGGTTCCATTTGAATCTGTTGGAATCCTGAGAATGCATCCATGAAGGTCAACATTTCATGACCGGCAGTGGCATCCACCATCGAGTCTATATGAGGCAGAGGGAATGGGTCTTTTGGACAAGATTTGTTCAGGTCTGTGTAGTCTACACAGACTCTCCACTTCCCATTCTTCTTTTGAACCACTACCACATTTGCTAGCCATCTAGGGAATTTGACTTCTCTAATCATCCTGGACTTCAATAATCTTTCGACTTCCTCTTGGATAATTGCATTCCGCTCAGGGGCGAATTTCCTACTCTTTTGTTGTATAGGCTTGAATGACCTGTCAATTCCAAGCTTGTGAGTAATAATGTCTTTAGATATACATGTCATGTCCTAATGCTTCCATGCGAATGTTGACATCCTGCATTTCAGAAAGTTAGTTAATTGCTCTTCAATATCCTGAGGGATATTGGTCCCTACGAGTACCGAGATATCAGGATTATCCTTATCCAGGATAACTTTCTTCACATCCTGCTCCGGATTCTCCACGATATCCTGGGCCCGCATCTTTAATTGCTATGCTGCACTTGGTTTGGTCGAGGATTTCATTGAGGATGAGTAACATTCTTTCGCCTCTTGCTGATCACTGTCGATCTTGACAACTCCCCAAGGGGTAGGGATCTTGATGCATTGGTGATATGTTGATGGTACGGCCTTCATATCGTGAATCCACGGTCTTCCTAGGATGACGTTATAGCAGGATAGAGAATCCATCACACAGAAACGTTGTATCTTGTTGACTCCTTCAACGTATACTGGCAACTTTATCTCTCCCACTGTGTTTCTAGCCTCTCCACTGAACCCAACAAGCACGGTAGACTTTGAAGTGATATCCATTGGAGATACATTCATTCTCTTCAGAGTTTCTAGTTGGATTATGTTGACGGAGCTGCCATTATCAACCAGTATCATGCGTACAAAATGGTTAGCCACATATAACGTTATTACCAGAGCATCATGGTGAGGATCCTGGACAGTATCCCTGTCATCTGCATCAAAAGTGATCACTTTGTCAGTTGTGAGGGTAGTCATCCTGACAGGTTTGTCTCCCCTTTCGGCCTTAGCTTCCTTTGCATGTCTCTTTGCCGCCAAATACGAAGTCCCACAAATGTCGGATCCTCCCGAAATGAAGTTGATTATCTTGGCATGTCACACCCCGAAATATCAGAGCATTGGCGTGACTGGACTGGTATCTTCATTGCACAGCGGAAGCAAATAATCTAAGTCCTTTAGAAATTGAACGCCACTAAGTACTCGACTCCACTTGGTTCTCCTATTCCAACCGTGCCATGATTTCTGAAAAGTAACCTGAGAAAGAAACATGCGAAAAATCAACATAAAGTTGAGCGAGTTCATAGTTTGTTTGTAAAAGATTTGAAATAAATCTTTTTGAATGACCGGTTTTTTGTTGTATTGTTGAATGTTTAAATACTTGAATGTTTGATTTCTTGAATGAAAACATAATATGAAACTTGTAGAATGTATGAATGTTTGAAAGTAACTTGTAAAACGCATCTGTAATGGAGTACTATGACTGTTTGAATGTGTGAGATCGCTAGTGGTTTGCAAGGCCACTAACATGTGTCACGACATAGGAAGCCACCAAACCTAGGCATTTTTGTCGACTTTGACTGAGACACAGAAGCACTCATTGGTAGAAGTAGGCCAAGAGTGGGGTTGCCTGAAACCCATTAGATCTAACCTTTTGTTCCGCGGTCTGAATGTATACGTTGATTAATGGTGCTTATGGTACCCTATTCGAGACATGATCTAGAATGTTTCACTTGAATGTTTTTGTACTCCATCATACCATATGAAAACATTGTGATATTTGTATCTCGTAAACTCTTGTATTTGTATTTTCCCGTAGTTTAGAAAACTAGGATTCGTGTGTATGCACATTTCGAAAAATTACGATTGTTGGCAAAAACCGGTATAAAACATAAGCTTTTCGTAAAACATTTGTGTCAGTTAAAACTTGCTTGTAAAATGGTTTAGAAATATGCAATTCTTGTATGCTTTGCAAAAAGTGCATGTCTTTCCACCCCGAAAACATTTAGAAAAATGTAAAACTGCAAATAGGTGGGGTTATGAACTCACCTGAATATTCCTGTGCAAAGGTAGCTAAATACGACTTCGCGATGTCGTTTCCACGACGAGGCTCGCTAGCGTGTATTCTACAATATTCCTAACATGGAATATTTAATAAGTCTCTAAATAAAGCGGTAACCAATCTACGTGTTACCGAGCTCTACCGAATTGTTGACAATAAGTTGTTAACTTAATAAAAATGATTAAGTAACACTTTGTCACCCCGAGAAGTCGTTTGTGTATATAGGAATATTCGTACGAAAGTAATACATAATAAACTTGTATTATATATATATTGCGACTTGTATGCTATTTGTCAAAATATACGTATGTGCCGTTTCGACGTTTGTAATAAATATAAAAAGTTATATTTATTTTATAGAAGCATCATTGAGTTATTGGATGTTTGAAATAAATAGATAAGTTATATCTATTTTTATAAAAGAATTACGAGTCGTTTGATATTTAAAATGAATATATAAACTATATTTATTTTAATGAAAGAATCGTCATGTTGTTTGATGTCCGAAATTAATATATCACTATATTTATTTATAAATTTATAAAAGGATTTGTTTGAAATAAATATATAACCTATATTTATTTAGAAAAGAATCCGAATTGTTCGTTGTTTGGAATAAATATAACGAAATATATTTATTTTATAAAACCATCAAGTTTTGTTATTTTGTAAAGCGGTTTGTCGAAATGTTATAAACATGCTTTGTAGGTTATGTAATGTCGTCGAAAGTAAATATATATTTGTATTTGTTTTCATAGAAGATTGTCTGGATCCGATAGTTTCGTTTTATAATAAAAAAAAAAACTCATTTTGGTTTTACGGATTTGCTCGAAAAACGGGCAGAGTTTCCTCTATTTTTTGACGCACCCGACAACACGAGTTGTCGTTATTTTATCAAAATTCAATAATTCAACAAACATTATATATAAACTTTGTGTCAAATGTATTTAAACGTCAAAGATAAAATAGAAGTTATTCGGGTCGAGCTTGGTTCGCGATACAAAAATATAACGTGATAACAAAAATTCGCGTATTTTAAATCTCGTTACCGGGTCAGGCTTTGACCGACGTTGACTGCTGTTGACCGGCAGTTGGCTCGCAGTTGACCGCTTTTGACCGTTGACCCAAGTCGTTGGCCCGAACCGAAACTGTGTGTTTGACCAGCTTTGCCACCCAAAACATCCGAAATAAGACCCGAACTATAACATGATCCGAACCAAAACAATACCACCACTGCCGTGCAGTCACCACCCAACCTCCGAACCCACCGCCGTCGGAACTCTTACCGAACCACCACCAAGAGAACCTAGATTATTGAGTTTGACATTAGTTGCCACAGATTTATGGAAACAAGAACATGCCTACCCGATTTTCCATCTTTCGAAGCCAAAAACAGAATTTAACTTACCGATTTGAGTGGGCTCTCGTGGGTTTGTAACGGACAGCCACTGGAAGCCGTCTCCGATGACCGGACGGACGTCACTTCCGCCGCCGATGTTGCTGTCGTCGGACATCACCACGACTGCCGCGAAAACCCACCACTCCGCCACTTTACTCTCTCTCTATCTCGTCTCTCCTTTTCTCTCTCTCCTCATCCCGGTCTCTCTCTCTTCTGTTCTTTCTTTCTTCGTCGTCTGGCACCACCCACCACAGCGCCACCGCCTGTGGTGGTGGGGCTGTTGGAGCTCAAGTCCGCCACCACCGAAATGGTGGTGGCCTGCCGGTAATCGAGAGGGGGGGGGGCTGTTGTCAGCCACACGAAGAAGAAGGGGAGGCGTGGCCGGCTGGAACCCACCACCGTCGGCAGTCGGCTCCGCCGGTGCTCCACGGCTCGCCGGACTTCCGGCTGTCGGTCACAAAGAGGAAGAGAGGAGAGTTAGGTGTGGGGCTCTGTGTGTTTGATTTGCTAGAGAAGATGAAGGTGATTGAGGGGTTTTATGTGTCTGTGTGTGTATATGTTTTAGAGAGAGATAGAATCGATATTTAGTGTTCTTTTAGGAGAGATGATAAAGTTGAAGTTCTCTGTGTATTTGGAATGGTTCTTGTATGTGTGTATAAATCTGTAGAGGGAGAGGAGTTAGGGTGGGATGTGTGTTTAAGGGAAGGGATGGTTCCTGTGAGTTGCCTGGTATTAATAGAGTGAGGAACAAAAAGAAAATGGAAGGTTTTCATCTTCTTTTGTGTATTATTATTACATTCAGGTCATTTCTTTCATCCTTAGAGTTAAAGATCTTTTATAGAGATTGATATGGATTTTGATTATCTTGCAAGAGATTTGGTGAAATCTGGTAGGGATTTTAAAAGGATTTTGCTAAAATTTAGTGAGATTTTATGGATTTTCAACAGATTTTGTAAGATTTAATATATAATGTGTAGGTTTAGGCTTGTGGGTTTTCGGCTTGTGCCCAGGGCCCACAAGTCCATCTCGTGTGCAAGTGGCCCGTAATTCCTACGTGACCCGTTGTCAAAGCCTGAACTCCGTTTAACATCAAAAGATAAAAATTTTAGTTTTAAATACATAAAATACGGTCGGTAGTGGCCGGCCGGCCCGTAGATCTGGATCCATCCATAGACCTGACCTGATATCGTTTGTCCAAAAAGAAAAAACGAAACCTCAAACCAACCAATATCAAGACTACTCAGGCATACTTAGCTTTTCCTCGTTGTTTGCACGCCCGTTCGTCGATTACGGTAATAATCGCGAAAAATTGTTTCGTTGTCGTCTTTAATCCGTTTTTCGATCCGGTTTCGACTGTAGTCACTAAAATTTAATTATGAAGCTAAAATATATCGTAAAAATTTAATATTTGTCGGCGTTGTCAGTACTCTGTTCGGTTTCAATCCATTGTCGTTTACCGGTTTCTCTGTAACCCACCGTTCGCGCACTGTAAAGTCGGATAGACGTTCCTAGGCACTCCAAAGGCCTAATTAAGTTAATTTGCGTCATAAATACTATTTATTATTGCGTAAATCGCCTGTTAATTATGTAATTAAGGGCGTAAATTACCGGTTGTCACATGGCATCCGCGGGAGGTGATGCTGCTCGCTCAGGATCCTTCTCAGTATCCTGACCTTTATTCTTCTTTCTTCCTAAGAGATCTTTCAGATATCCCTTGCTTAGAAGATAGCTTATTTCTTTCCTTAGAGCAATGCAATCCTCAGTTACATGTCCAAAATCTTCGTGGAAAGCACACCATTTTGACTTATCTTTCCAGTCAGCCTTTTGTTGATTCTTTCGAGGCCACCTAGCCTTGTCTCCTAGACCCTGCATGGCATATATCAATTCGGGAATGTTAACAGAAAAGCAATATTCAGACAACTCAGGATACTCTTCAGGATCCTCATCTTCGACAGCATTCACTTTCTTGTTTTCATTTCTACCATATTGTTTTGGTCAAAAAATCACACAAGGATAATGTAACCAAACTTTATGTAATTGGGGTATGATGCTTGGTTAATTATAAAAGTAAAGGATCACTTTCGTGATAGAGATGCAAAGACACAATGATTTATACGAGGAAAAAGCCCTTGATCAGTATATGATCTCCGGCATAAAAAACCTCGGGTGATGGCAACTACCGATCACCAAACTTCGATATAAGAACAAAATGGTTACAACTTTGGATGATAATGAGCTGAGTACAAGGATCACTATTGCTTCTGGTGTCTAAGTGTGTGAGAGTTGTGTTGTATATCGTGTGTCCCCTCTTCCAAATGATGGAGAGTGGTATTTATACAAGTGTAGGTGACCTATTTTAGGTAAAAGGACTAATTATCAGCTCATTACCCCTTTAGAAATAAAAGACAATCTAGCCTAAATTGCTGCCCATGAATCAAGCCATGTTTCCATATCCTGTGCAACGTCTATCTCCGATTAAGCTCTTGCCATAATTGTGAAGACGCGTCCCTTGATCATGATGCTTAGAGCGTATCCTGCTAGGTATTCCTGCGAAAATAACATTGCATTAAGCGAAGATGATCGTTAGTATGAGGATCCTATAATGTCCCAATGATCCTGATCCTGAAGTCCGGCTGAGGATCACTGTCTGCCAAAGAAACAAGGATCACTGGTTAGGATCACGTGTAAGGATCACCTATAATAAAAATCCAGCCCTAACAATTGCCCCCAAAATATAAAGAGTTTATTGTAAATAAACGAATTATATTTTGCTCTGATCTTTATCTCCAACGGACTATTCGGATAACTAGCCGTTATAAGCGGACTAGCCGTTGTGATCATTACGTCACAGATGTGACAATCCCTGCAAATCATGATTATAAATAGGAGATAGGGTTAGGATCACTCTGCATTTAAATTCGAAATATCTTCCCTTTATAATTGCTACCGAGGATTGACCAGGTACTCTCTTCTTCTTTCTTTCCTTTCTTCCTTCTCTTGCTCTGTTTTTTGCTTTTATTCTGTTTCCGTCCCGTCACAAATATGTTGCTCCGGAATTCTCCACACAAGGATTCCAAGAAGGATAGTCCCTTAAAAAGCCAGGGGATTATCAAGGATTCTCCTACGGAGAGGTGCTGCTTTACTGATGTTCACATAGACAAAATTCGTCATTGCTTTCCGGCGAATACTATTTTTAAGTCCTTCACACCTACCGCTCTGAGTGACTCTGTTTCGAATACCTGGGTGGCTTTTCCTGCTACTCCATTCACCATTGGGTATTCATATCCTTTTCCATCGTTCACCCAATCTTTCTTTTCCTTAACCGGCATCTCATATATCCAAGCTATGCCGATGATCTGGAGGGTTCTGTATACCTTTGAGAGGATCATCGAGCAGGAAGGGATTGATCTAGGGATGGCGGAGTTAGCTGAGTTTTACGATCTCACCACCTTTGGTTCTCACCGGTATTTGTTGAAACGAAAGGCCGGGGAGGATCACCCTGTTTTGAAAGTTACCAAAAATGACACAAACTGGAAGCGTCGTTTCTTCTTTGTGAGAAGAGATTCCATCCCAGATGGGAAGGATCTGCCCAAGGAATGGGCCACTTATGGTAGGATAGAGGATCCTTGAAGGATCACTATCAGCCCTGTCTCATATAATGAGGATCACTAACATCTCTTTTTATCTCTTGTGCAGCTATATCCATTGCTCATCTGAAATTAAGCCCTGCTGCAAAAGAGAGAGTCCTAGCTTTTAAAAAGCTTAATCCTGAAATCAGAAGTTTTCAAGTCACCGTCCAAGATTCTCAAGAAACATCCTCTGCATCTGCCACAATGTCAAGTAAGTATCCTCATAGAAAGTAAGTTTTACGTAAGAGTATTTAATTTAATAAGGGAACTTATCTTGTTTTTGAATTGTGTAGGTGCTGGAAAATCTGCCAGGTCTGCTAAATCTGCCTCCAAATTTGGGATAAGTGATCTTGCCAATGTCACATCTTCAAAGAAGAAGGCTCCTGCTGCCAGTCCTTCAGTATCAGCTCCCAAAGCACCTATCCGAGGCAAGGGGAAGAAGAGGAAGACTACTGAAGATCTACAAGGATTTCCCCTCCTCCGTCAGCAATTCCTTGACTATGTGAATGAGGTAAGGATTACTGCCCCTGTTGGTTATCCGTTTCGGATATCCTGTTTCTGTATCCTGTTTCTTTAGAGGATCACCTGATCCTAAGCTTGTCTTTTTTCTCTTGTTGCAGAAACTTGCCGAGATTGAGACCTATCTTGGCCATGTTGAGGACCAGGAGAGCCAAATTGCCGACCTCCAGCAAATGGGTGTGTTAAAGGATCTCAAGATAGCAGATCTTGAGAAGGAACTCCGGGCTACTAAGGATGAGGCTGCTCAAAGGCTGATTGATATGGATAACGAGAAGCAGGAGATCATCCAGGATGCCAAGGTCTCTGCCGCGACTGCTATGTACAAGATACAACTACAAATGGCTGCGGAGGCTCAGGATCCTGCCTTTGACAAGAGCTCATGGGACGTGGAAGGTTGGAAGGCAAGGTTGGCGGAGCTGGAGGATGAGGATGAGGCTTATTTATTTTTTTTAATAAATGATTCGCTACAAAAGGATTTTTTTTGAGTGAACGTGTCACAGCTTCCTCCTATTTTTTTTGTAAAGACGAAGAAAGAAATTCTATGAGGATATCCCAATGCTGAAGGGTGGTGATGCTGACCAAGATCAGGGCGGAGAAGCTGGTGGTGATGGAGCAGTGTAGGCTGCATGATTGGGCGATGATGGATATTGTTGACTAGGCCGGAGCCCAATTTTTTAGGATTGGTAATAGTTTTTTGTGGTTGTTGTTGGTTTGAAACAATTATGGTCTGTAATCTCTGAACAATAGTTTCTTAGGGTTAAGGATCCTGGATCCTTTGAACAATAGGTAGGATTACAAAAGGTGGAGGGATCCTCTGTTTGGGGGATGAAGCCTTTGTGATCCTGCCGCTTTTACTTTCCTGCACAATGCTAAGACCGCATAGACAATGGACACCCCTTGCCAACCCATGTGGACGGGCCACGTTTTGCTGGTAGAAATGTGGGTTGGCAATTTTGACAACTTTTTGAAAGGGTTAATGATCCTTTTGTTTAATAATATAACTTTAACTTTTCTGGCTTATCTCGTGTTGTTATCCTTATCTTCTTGTTTCTTAGTTGTTTTTGTAGTATATTTGTTTTAAGAGTTGAAAATATGTTATCCAAATTTAGGATATGATCCCAGATCAAATATCCTGATATTGAAAATTTTCAAAGTACTTTAGTTCAAGGATCATAGGTTTGGTTGCCAAAGTATAAGGGTCGGTTAGGATAATGAGTATAATCAAAATAGTCAAGGATCATACCTGAGGACCCAAGTTAGGATCCTAACCTTCAATCGGGATAACCATAAGTAAAACTTTTAATGGATATTAAGGATTAAGGATCCTTAATTGTTTAACTTCGAAAACCTGAAAAAACGGAACATAACTTGGGACTAAGCCAATGTAAGAGATAAATTAGCAACTGGGGATATGCCCAAAGGATAACCGAGAATGATCCCGGAGGATCACTGGGGATAAGCCCAAAGGATAACTGGGGATGATCCCGGAGGATCACTGGGGACAAGCCCAAAGGATCGTATGTAAACTGGAGTATGGCCCTTACTGGCGACTATCCAAACTTAGTGACATGAAAATGTCAAAACCTTAGCTAACGTGAAAACGTTAGAAACCTTAGGAACGGATGTATGGTACGTCTACCATTATACGGAGGATCCTGGGTATAGCCAGTACGATGAGGTTGTCAGCCCCGGAAGTGGGTACTGGTCCCAAAGACGTGAACTATATCAGGATCATCGTGCGCTGCTGGCGGAAACTGGGGATAATCCCAAGGATAACTGGGGTTGGACCCAAGGATCTGCGGTGCTTTTGAAGATCTTTGACGATGTGCTGAAGATACCTGAACTATCATAACTCAAATGTTTCGTGAGTAGAGGATGAAGGATACAGGATCCTTATCCTTTGGTAAAAAGTAAGGAAATGTAAATGTTTTAAGATAAGGACATTACCAGAGTAAGGATCACTGACATCATCGGGATCCTTCGAGGATACTTCAGTGTGAGGATCACATGCTTGAGGGATCATGTTCATATAAAGTATCTCTTTAAGTGAACAGCATTCCAGGCTCTTGGTAACAAGTTTCCTTCCATAGTTAGCAATCTGTATGCCCCCTTTCCTGCTTCAGCTTCAATTAAGTAAGGGCCTTCCCATTTTGGTGCTAACTTCCCGTCAGCAGGATTAATAGTGTTTTGGAATGTTTTTCTCAACACCATTGTTGGGGCTGGATTTTACTATGAATGATCCTTATACGTGATCCTGACCAGTGATCCTTGTTTCTTTGGCAGATAGTGATCCTCAGCCAGACTTCAGGATCAGGATCATGGGACGATATGGTGATCCTTACACTAACGGTCACTTCCACTTGTTACAAAATTGTTTTGCAGGAACACCTAGCAGGATATGACCTACACATCATGATCCAGGGACGCGTTTTCACAAATATGGCAAGAACTAAATTGGAGATAGACGTTATACCGGATATGGAAACTTAGCTTGATTAATGGGCAGCAATTTAGGCTAGATTATCTTTATTTCTAAAGGGGTAATGAGCTGATTAGTAGTCTATCTACCTAAAATAAGTTACCTACACATGTATAAATACCACTCTTCCTCATTCGGAAGAACACACAACATACGACATAACTCTCAACACTTAGACACTCAGTGATCCTTGTACTCAGCTCATTATCATCCGAAGTTGTAACTACATTTTTATTATATTGAAGTTGGTGATCGGTAGTTGCCATCACCCGAGGTTTTTTATGCCGGAGATCATACATTGATCAAGGGCTTTTTCCTCGTATAAATCATTGTGTCTTCGTATCTTTATCACAGAAGTGATCCTTTACTTTCATAGCTAGCCAAGCATCATACCCCGTTTACATAAAGTTTGGTTACATTATCCTTGTGTGATTTTTGACCAAAACAGTTTGGCGCCCACCGTGGGGCAATTGGTGCTTCATTCATAAAGAAAATCTTTTGTTCGAAATCATTTCAAAGAGTTACATGGCTTCATCATTGAAGAACACCTCCACGGCGATGTCTGCAGTCACCTCAGCACAAACCACTCTACCTCCTCCACCGGCAGGATCCCAGAGAAATGCTGAGAAGAGACCAACCCCTTCTTTCTCTAAACCTCCATCTTCTTCTGCTATGAATTCTTCTATTCCCAGTACTAGTGATGTGTTTGCTTTAATTTTGCAGATGAAGGATCGTATGCAGCGGCAGGATGAAACTAATGACAGGATCCTCAGGGAGATTGGAGATCTCAAAAGACAAAAGAAAGCGGCAGAGGATCATTCCCCACTGATGCCAAAATCCTTGAGTTTTGAGACTCCAATGGTCACCTCTCAGCCATCAGGGATCCCAGACGTACAGATCACAGGGGAGACGAGAGGATTACATCTCAAGTCAGCAGCAATGACTCAGACATCGGGCTCGTATTTTCAGCCAGCAGGATCCTATCCTCAGTATATGGGATCCTTCATGAATCCGGGAGCCTATCCGGGGGCACAACAGTTTCAAGGATCCTACTTTATCCCAGGATCATTCCAGGGCCAAGGATCCTCCTTTATCCCAGGATCATCCCAGGTTCAAGGATCCTCCTTCGTTCCAGGATCATCCCAGATACCAGGATCCTTACAGATGCCAGGATCCCTAGAAAGTTTGCAAACAGGGAGTCTAGATGTCCATCAAGGGGACTTCATTCCAATGCAGACTATTGCTTCCACTGGTCCCTCCGTTGTTCCAGAATCCCAGCAATATGGATTCCCTAACTTGAACCCAATGGGAGGTAACACTTTAAATAATTATCCTACCACTAACCATGGATTCATGCAGGATACAGGTACCAATCATGTTATGGCCAGGGAACTACAGAAACTAAAGGACATGATCTCAAGTGTTCCAGGGGTAGTCAAGCCTATCCCAGAGATTGCAGATGGGAGCCACAAGGTATCTCGCTTTGCACCACCAATCTGTGATGCAGAGGTACCCAAAAGGTTCCATATCCCTACCATGAAGTTGTATGACGGCACAACGGATCCAGAGGAGCATATAGCACAATACAGGGAAAGGATGGAGATCAATCCTATCCCGGAAAAATTGAAGGAAGCATGCCTATGTAAAGGATTTGGATCTACTCTTACTGGATCAGCCCTCAAATGGCTGCTAAGTCTTCCCCCTTACTCTATTACTTCATTTGCTAATTTAGTTAATTTATTCAATAACCAATTTTCTTGTAGTAGAAAATTTGAAAAATTAACTAGTGATTTGTACAGGATAACTCAAAATAATAATGAATCATTAAGGGATTATATAACTAAATTTAGTAAAGAATCCTTGGATATTCCCAACTTGGATATGGCTACGGCTGTTGAAGCCTTCAAAATGGGACTTCTTAAGGATTCATTATTCTATGATGATCTTGTTATGACACCTTGCAGGAATTTAGATGAAGTAAGAACACGAGCACTCAGGTTTATCCGGCTAGAGGATGACAAGAGGATCCAGGAGAGACAAGTGGGATCCTCAAAACCAGATAAGCAAGGATCCTCCTTCAAAAACAACAAGTTCAAATCCTACCATAGAAACGAGAACAAGAATGTGCATGCTGTCGACCAAGAAGAGGATGATGAAGAATATCCTCCAATCTCAGAATATTGTTTTTCCGTTGATAATCATGAACTAATCCTTGCAATGCAGAATCTAGGTGAAAAGGCTAGGTGGCCCAGGAAGAATGACAAACCATCCGGGACTAAAGACAAGTCCAAATGGTGTGCATACCATGAGGATTTCGGGCATCTAACTGAAGATTGCATAGCCTTAAGAAAAGAAATTGGATACCTGCTAAGCAAGGGGCATCTAAAAGAATTATTGGGGAGAAAAAAGCAAAGGACCCAGGATCCTGAAAGGATCCCTGAAAAGGCTCCAGCACCTCCGGCAAACGCACAAGTGATTAACTTCATATCCGGAGGATCAGACATTTGTGGAACATCCTTCTCAGCGGCCAAAAAACATGCAAAAGAATCAAAAATGGATAATGGAGAAAGGCCTATTAGAACCTCAAGCGTCTCAGAAGGAAAGATGATAACATTTGATGAGGATGATCGCATTAACATCCAGGATCCTCATCATGATAGTTTAGTTATCACTCTCTTTATTTCTAACCATTTTGTCCGCAGGATCCTTATCGATGGAGGGAGCTCAGTGAACATAATCCAGCTTGATGTCTTGAAGAAGATGGGAATCCCAGAATCAGACATCACACCAAGATCCTCCGTGCTTGTAGGATTCAGTGGAGAAACGAAGAAAACTCTGGGGGACATCAAACTCCCAATTTACGTGGAAGGATTACATAATTACCAAAAATTTTGTGTTATTGACTGTTTATCTTGTTGCAACGTTATCCTTGGCAGGCCTTGGATACATGACATGAAAGCAGTTCCATCTACCTACCATCAATGTGTGAAGCTCCCTAGCCCATGGGGGATAATCAAGATCGACAGTGACCAGCAAGAAGCTAAGGATTGCTATACCTCATCCATGAAGCCAACCTCGAAGCCAAGGGAGCAATAGCAATTACAGTATCCTCCGAGGAACGTCTTGGAGGCAAGGGAACAAGATGTAGATGAAATCCTCTTGGATCCTAGTGATCCTGAATCAAAAATCTATATCGGATCAGGGATCCTTGGCAAAATGAAAGAAGACATGATATCCTTCCTCAAAAGAAGAAAATCCACCTTTGCTTGGAAACATGAAGATATGACAGGTATATCTAAGGATATTATTACTCACAAACTTGGCATTGACAGGTCTATCAAGCCAATCCATCAAAAAAGGAGGAAGTTTGCACCAGAAAGGAATGCCATTATCCAAGAAGAAGTAGAGAGACTACTTCGAGCAGGTATGATCAGAGAGGTAAAGTATCCTAAATGGTTAGCCAATGTGGTTGTTGTCCAAAAGAAAAACGGAAAGTGGAGGGTATGTGTCGATTTCACTGATTTGAATAAGGCATGTCCCAAGGATCCTTTCCCATTACCCCACATTGACTCCATGGTGGATGCAACAGCGGGGCATGAACTGTTAACTTTTATGGATGCATCATCTGGATTCCAACAAATCCAGATGGAACCATCTGACCAAGAGGATACAGCCTTTATGACCCCAACCGGTTTATATTGTTATATTGCAATGCCTTTTGGACTAAGAAATGCAGGTGCAACATATCAAAGACTGGTAAATATGATGTTCAAGGATCAAATTGGAAAAACTATGGAGGTGTACATAGATGATATGGTGGTCAAATCAAAAAAAGCTGAGGATCACCTAAGGGACTTGGAAGAAGCATTCGATATCCTTGATAGTTACAACATGAAACTTAATCCTTCAAAATGCCATTTTGGTGTTAAGGCAGGAAAGTTCTTAGGATACATGGTAACCCAGAGGGGCATTGAAGCAAGCCCGGAACAAATCAAAGCATTAATAAATATCAAATCTCCTGCCAATGCCAAGGATGTTCAAAGACTAACAGGCAGGATAGCAGCTTTGAACAGGTTCATATCGAAATCCTCAGAAAAGTGCAAAGAATTCTACGATATCCTAAGGAAGAATAAGAAGTTCGAATGGACTGAGAAGCATGAGAATGCTTTACAAGCCCTTAAAGAATATATGTCCTCAGCACCAGCATTAGCAAAACCGGAGAAAGGAGATGTGTTATCCTTATACCTAGCAGTATCCTCAACCGCTGTAAGTGCAGTCCTCGTCAAGGATCATGAAGGTACACAATATCCTATCTACTATGTAAGTAAAAGTTTGCTTGATGCCGAATCCAGGTACTCACACCTCGAAAAACTTATCCTTGCATTAATCATGGCATCCACTAAGTTAAGGCATTATTTTGAAACCCATACTATTGTTGTTAAAACTAATTTTCCAATTAAGAATGTCCTCAGGAAACCGGATATGTCAGGGAGAATGGCTAAGTGGGCAGTGAAGCTTAGTGCCCATGATATAAGATACGAACCAAGAACAGCCATTAAATCTCAAGCACTAGCTGACTTTGTGGCTGATTTCAGTAGTGATCTACAAAAGGAAGCAGAATTGGAGGTCCAGCAGCTGGATGAGACCAAGGATCCTTGGATCCTACACACTGACGGATCCTCAAATATCAAAGGCACAGGGCTAGGGATCCTACTAAAATCGCCACAGGGGGACATAATACCCCACTCCATAGCTTGTGAGTTCCAGGCAACTAACAATGAGGCTGAGTATGAAGCCCTAATTGCTGGCTTACAAATCGCTAAGGATATGGGGGTAAAGTATCTTAACGTATATGTAGATTCATTATTGATCACTAATCACTTTAATGGATCCTATGCTGTTAAAGGTGAAAAACTAACCAAATATTTAGAGATAGTCAAAGAATTGGCACTCTCTTTTGTTTCTTTTAGCTTAACACAGGTACCAAGGGAGGAGAACACGGAAGCCGATGCATTGGCCAACCTAGGATCATCCTTAAAAATTCCAGAAGATATAAGTATCCCTATCATCCATATCCTAGCTCCTGCTATTGAAAATCAAGTAGCCATGGAAATAGAAGAGGATACTGCAGTAATCCCTAGTGAAGAAGCCCAATCTTATTCAGGATCATGGATCTCACCAATCATGAAATACTTGCAAAACGGAGAGATCCCAATGGGAGAAAATCCTAGAGCTTTCAGGATCAAGGTATCTCAATTTACAATCTTAAATAACATGCTGTATAAACGATCCCTTGCAGGACCATATTTAAGATGTATCGAGAATCCTGAAATTGAAGAAGTGTTGAGAGACTTCCATGAAGGAGATTGTGGAAATCACACTGGGGGCAGGGCATTATTCTCGAGGATCCTCAGAACAGGATACTACTGGCCAACCATGAAAAGGGATGCTGTAGAGTATGCTAAGAAATGTGATCCTTGCCAAAGACATAGCAATATCCTTCACCAACCAGCTGAATTATTACACCCCATACCATCCTCTTGGCCATTCATGAGATGGGGAATGGATATAGTTGGCAAGCTCCCTAAAGCACCTGGTGGAAAAGTATTTATGCTTGCCATGACTGACTATTTTTCCAAGTGGATAGAAGCTGAGGCCTTCGCTCAAGTCAGAGAAAAGGAAGTCATATCCTTCATTAAAAGAAACATTATAACTAGATTTGGCATTCCCTCTGAAATTGTATGTGATAATGGCTCCCAATTCATTGGAAGCAGAACCACTAACTTTTGTGACAGTTGGGGAATCAAGATGATCACATCAACACCAGTTCACCCACAAGCCAATGGTCAAGCAGAATCATCCAACAAGATCATCATCAACAATCTGAAGAAGAAGCTAGGATCCAAGAAAGGGAAATGGGCAGAAGAGTTACCTTATGTGCTATGGGCTGATAGGACAACTCCCAAGAATGCCACTGGTCAAACACCCTTCTCTTTAGTATTTGGGGCAGAAGCAGTGCTCCCAACAGAGATGGTGATCCCAACTGCTAGAACAAGTGCTCGTGATCCTGAAGAAAATGCTACAATCCTGGCTCAGGATTTGGATACTATTGAGGAAAACAGGGATCTAGCTAGGATAAGGATGGCAAGCTACCAACAAAGGATGGCTGGCGCCTACAACAAGAATGTCAGGATAAGGAAGTTCCAGGTTGGAGATATGGTATTAAGAAAAGCATTTCAAAATACTATTAATCCTGCTGACGGGAAGCTAGCACCAAAATGGGAAGGTCCCTACTTAATTGAAGCCGAAGCAGGAAAGGGGGCATACAGGCTGCTAACCATGGAAGGGAACTTGTTGCCAAGAGCATGGAATGCTGTTCACTTAAAGAAATATTTCATGTGAACATGATCCTTCATGCATGTGATCCTTACATTGAAATATCCTTGAAGGATCCTGGAGATATCGGTGATCCTTACTCAGGTAATATGCTTATCCTAAAACTATTGCATTTTCTTACTTCTTGCCTAAGGATAAGGATCATGTATCCTTCATCCTCTACTCACAAACCATTTGAGTTATGATAGTTCAGGTATCTTCAGCAAATCGTCAAAGATCTCCAAAAGCACCACAGATCCTTGGGTACAACCCCAGTTATCTTTGGGATTATCCCCAGTTTCCGCCAGCAGCGCACGATGATCCTGATATAGTTCATGTCTTTGGGATCAGTACCCATTTTCGGGGCTGGCGACCTCATCGTACTGGCTATACTTGGGATCCTACGTATAATGGTGGACGCACCATACATCCGTTCCTAAGGTTTCTAACGTTTTCACGTTAGCTAAGGTTTTGACATTTTCATGTCACTAAGTTTGGATAGTTGCCAGAAAGGGCCATACTCCAGTTTACATACGATTCTTTGGGCTTGTCCCCAGTTATCTTTTTGGGCTTGTCCCCAGTGATCCTCCGGGATCATCCCCAGTTATCCTTTGGGCTTGTCCCCAGTGATCCTCCGGGACCATCCCTAGTTATCCTTTGGGCTTGTCCCCAGTGATCCTCCGGGATCATCCCTAGTTATCCTTTGGGCTTGTCCCCAGTGATCCTCTGGGATCATTCTCAGTTATCCTTTGGGCTTGTCCCCAGTCACTAACTTATCTTTTATATTGGCTTAGTCCCAAGTTATATTCCATTTTTTTCAGGTTTTCGAAGTTAAACGAGTGAGGATCCTTAATCCTTGTTATCCATTAAAGTTTTACCTATGGTTGTTCCGATTAAAGGTTAGGATCCTAACTTGGATCTTCAGGTATGATCCTTAACTATTTTTAATTTCATTATTCATTATCCTAACCAACCCTTATACTTTGACAACCAAACCAATGATCCTTGAACTAAAATACTTTGAATAATTTCAATATGAGGATATTTGATCTAGGATCATATCCTAAGTTTATTAAACACCTTTTCAACTCTCGTTATTTTAACAAATATAGCAATTGAGAAATAAGAGGATTATTGAAGGATAACAACACAGGATAAGCCAGAAAAGTTAAGTTATATTATTAAACAAAAGGATCATTAACCCTTTCAAAAGATTGTCAAAATTGCCAACCCACATTTCTACCAGCAAAACGTGGCCCGTCCACATGGGTTGGCAAAGGGTGTCCATTGTCTATGCGGTCTTAGCATCTTTGCAGGAAAATAAAAGCGGCAGGATCACAAAGGCTTCATCCCCCAAACAGAGGATCCCTCCACCTTTTGTAATCCTACCTATTGTCTAAAAGGATCCAGGATCCTTAACCCTAAGAAACTATTGTTTAAGTTACAAACCATAATTGTTCACAAACACCAATACCGCAAAAAACCACTACCAATCCTAAAAAATTGGGCTCCGGCCTAGTCTCGAAATATCCATCATCGCCCAATCATGCAGCCTACACCTTCGCTGCTTCATCACCACCAGCATCTCCACCTTGATCCTTCTCAACATCACCTCCCTCCAGCATTGGGATATCCTCAGCATCATCGTCATCTTCCAACTCTGCTAGCCTTGCCTTCCAACCTTCAACATCCCATGTGCTCCTGTCAAAGGAAGGATCCTGAGCCTCCGTAGCCATCTGCAGTTGTATCTTGTACATGGTTACCGCGGCAGAGACCTTAGCGTCTTGGGTAATGTCATGCTTCTCATAATCAAACTTGATCAACGCTTTAACAGCCTCATCTTTGACTGCCCGGATCTCCTTCTCAAGATCGGCAATCTTAAGATCCTTCAGCCCACACGTCTGTTGAAGGTCAGCAATTTGACGATCCTGATCCTCAACCTGATTGACGTAAGTCTCCATTTCGGAGAATTTCTAAAAGTAGACAACAGGAAAGCAACATCAGACACATGTGATCCTCGGACTTGTCGAAGACAATTAACAGGGGCAGTGATCCTAACCTCATCAAAATAGTCAAGGAATTGCTGACGGAGAAGAGGAAATCCTTGAAGGTCATCTGAAGCCTTCCTCCTTTTTCCTTTGCCTCGGGCAGGTGCTTTAGGGGCTGAGACTGAAGGGCTGGCAGCAGGAGCCTTCTTCTTCTTAGAAGACGTGACATTGGCAAGGTCACTTATCCCAAACATGGAGGCAGATTTAACAGACCTGGCAGATTTTCCAGCACCTACACAATTCAAAAAACAAGATAAGTCTCCTTGTTAAATTAAATACTTTCACATAAAACTTATTTTTTATGAGGATACTTACTTGACATTGTGACAGACGCAGAGGATATCTCTTGAGAGTCTTGGATAATAATCTGGAAGCTTCGAACTTCAGGATCAAGCTTCTTGAAAGCTAACACTCTCTCTTTGGCAGCAGGGGTCAACTTTAAGTGAGCAACGGAGATAGCTGCATAAAAAGACAAAAAAAGAAAAGACATCAGTGATCCTCATCATATGAGACAGAACTGATAGTGATCCTTCGAGGATCCTCTATCCTACCATGAGTGGCCCATTCCTTGGGCAGATCCTTCCCATCCGGGATGGAATCCCTCTTAACAAAGAAAAATCGACGTTTCCAGTTGGTATCATTCTTGGTCACTTTGAAAATAGGGTGATCCTTCCCAGCTTTCCGTTTCAGCAGATACCGGTGGGAACCAAACGTAGTAAGATCATAGAGCTCGGCCAGCTCTGCCATCCCCAGATCAATCCCTTCTTGCTCGATGATCCTCTCGAAGGTATATAGAACCCTCCAGATCATCGGCATAGCTTGGATATATGAGATGCCGGTAAGAAAAAAGAAAGATTGGGTGAACATCGGAAAAGGATATGAATACCCAATGAGGAAGGGAGTAGCAGGAAAAGCCACCCAGACATCTGAGACAAGATCACTCAAAGCAGTAGGATCAAAGGGTTTGAAAACAACATTCGCTGGGAAACAATGGCGAATCTTGTCTATGTGGACATCAGTAAAGCAGCATCTCTCCACGAGAGAATCCTTGATAATTCCCTGGCTCTTTAAGGGACTCTCCTTCTTGGGACTCTTGTGCGGAGAATTACGGAACAGCATATTTGAACAAAAAACAGAGTAAAAGCACGAAAGAACAGAGCAAAGAAGAGAAAGAAGAAGATGATACCTGATCAAGAGTCTTCAATGATGGTTATAAAGGGAGATACTTCGAATTTAAATACAAAATGATCCTAACCCTATCTCCTATTTATAATGATGATTTGCAGGGATCGTCACATCAGTGACGTAAATATCACAACGGCTAGTCCATATGTAACGGCTAGTAACCCGGAGTCGTCCGTTAGAGATAAGCTCAAAACAAAATATAACTCATCTATTTACAATTAACTCCTTATATTTTGGGGGCAATTGTTGGGGCTGGATTTTACTATGAATGATCCTTATACGTGATCCTGACCAGTGATCCTTGTTTCTTTGGCAGATAGTGATCCTCAGCCAGACTTCAGG
The DNA here is from genome assembly GCF_002127325.2 of Helianthus annuus. Classification (NCBI taxonomy): domain Eukaryota; kingdom Viridiplantae; phylum Streptophyta; class Magnoliopsida; order Asterales; family Asteraceae; genus Helianthus; species Helianthus annuus. The sequence goes on along the minus strand of NC_035440.2, from coordinate 92,961,071 downwards.
ATCAGGATCATGGGACGATATGGTGATCCTTACACTAACGGTCACTTCCACTTGTTACAAAATTGTTTTGCAGGAACACCTAGCAGGATATGACCTACACATCATGATCCAGGGACGCGTTTTCACAAATATGGCAAGAACTAAATTGGAGATAGACGTTATACCGGATATGGAAACTTAGCTTGATTAATGGGCAGCAATTTAGGCTAGATTATCTTTATTTCTAAAGGGGTAATGAGCTGATTAGTAGTCTATCTACCTAAAATAAGTTACCTACACATGTATAAATACCACTCTTCCTCATTCGGAAGAACACACAACATACGACATAACTCTCAACACTTAGACACTCAGTGATCCTTGTACTCAGCTCATTATCATCCGAAGTTGTAACTACATTTTTATTATATTGAAGTTGGTGATCGGTAGTTGCCATCACCCGAGGTTTTTTATGCCGGAGATCATACATTGATCAAGGGCTTTTTCCTCGTATAAATCATTGTGTCTTCGTATCTTTATCACAGAAGTGATCCTTTACTTTCATAGCTAGCCAAGCATCATACCCCGTTTACATAAAGTTTGGTTACATTATCCTTGTGTGATTTTTGACCAAAACAACCATATCTCCGACTTGGAACTTTCTAATCCTAACATTTTTGTTGTAGGCACCAGCCATTCTTTGTTGGTAGCTAGCCATCCTTATCCTAGCCAGATCCCTGATTTCCTCAATAGTATCCAAATCCTGAGCCAGGATTGCAGCATTTTCTTCAGGATCACGAGCACTTGTTCTAGCAGTTGGGATCACCATCTCTGTTGGGATCACTGCTTCTGCCCCAAATACTAAAGAGAAAGGTGTTTGACCAGTGGCATTCTTGGGAGTTGTTCTATCAGCCCATAGCAGATAAGGTAACTCCTCTGCCCATTTCCCCTTCTTGGATCCTAGCTTCTTCTTCAGATTGTTGATGATGATCTTGTTGGATGATTCTGCTTGACCATTGGCTTGTGGATGAACTGGTGTTGATGTTATCATCTTGATTCCCCAGCTGTCACAAAAGTTAGTGGTTCTGCTTCCAATGAATTGGGAGCCATTATCACATACAATTTCAGAGGGAATGCCAAATCTAGTTATAATATTTCTTTTGATGAAGGATATGACTTCCTTTTCCCTGACTTGAGCAAAGGCTTCAGCTTCTATCCACTTGGAAAAATAGTCAGTCATGGCAAGCATAAATACTTTTCCACCAGGTGCTTTAGGAAGCTTGCCAACTATATCCATTCCCCATCTCATGAATGGCCAAGAGGATGGTATTGGGTGTAAAAATTCAGCTGGCTGATGGAGGATATTGCTATGTCTTTGGCAAGGATCACACTTCTTAGCATACTCTACAGCATCCCTTTTCATGGTTGGCCAGTAGTATCCTGTTCTAAGGATCCTTGAGAACAATGCTCTGCCCCCAATGTGGTTTCCACAATCTCCTTCGTGGAAATCTTTCAATACTTCTTCAATTTCAGGATCCTCGATACATGTCAAATATGGACCTGCAAGAGATCGCTTATATAATACATCATTTAAGATTGTAAATTGAGATACCTTGATCCGGAAGGCTCTAGGATTTTCTCCCATTGGAATCTCTCCGTTTTGCAAGTATTTCCTGATTGGTGAGACCCATGATCCTGCATAAGATTGAGCTTCTTCACTAGGGATTACTGCAGTATCCTTTTCTATTTCCATGGCCACTTGACTTTCAATAGCAGGAGCCAGGATGTGGATGATAGGGATACTTATGTCTTCTGGAATTTTTAAGGATGAGCCTAAGTTGGCCAATGCATCAGCTTCCGTGTTATCCTCCCTTGGTACCTGTGTTAAGCTGAAAGAAACAAAAGAGAGTGCCAATTTTTTGACTATCTCTAAATATTTGGTTAGTTTTTCACCTTTAACAGCATAGGATCCGTTAAAATGATTGGTGATCAATAATGAGTCTACATATACTTTAAGATATTTTACCCCCATATCCTTAGCAATTTGCAAGCCAGCAATCAAGGCTTCATACTCAGCCTCATTGTTAGTTGCTTGGAACTCACAGGCTATGGAGTGGGGTATTATGTCCCCCTGTGGCGATTTTAGTAGGATCCCGAGCCCTGTGCCCTTGACATTTGAGGATCCGTCAGTGTGTAATATCCAAGGATCCTTGGTTTCATCCAGCTGCTGGACCTCCAATTCTGCTTCTTTTTGTAGATCACTACTGAAATCAGCCACAAAGTCGGCTAAGGCTTGTGATTTAATGGCTGTTCTTGGTTCATATCTTATATCATGGGCACTAAGCTTCACTGCCCACTTAGCCATTCTCCCTGACATCTCCGGTTTCCTGAGGACATTCTTAATTGGAAAATTAGTTTTAACAACAATAGTATGGGTTTCAAAATAATGCCTTAACTTAGTGGATGCCATGATTAATGCAAGAATAAGTTTTTCGAGGTGTGAGTACCTGGATTCGGCATCAAGTAAACTTTTACTTACATAGTAGATAGGATATTGTGTACCTTCATGATCCTTGACAAGGACAGCACTTACAGCGGTTGAGGATACCGCCAGGTATAAGGATAACACATCTCCTTTTTCCGGTTTAGCTAATGCTGGTGCTGAGGACATATATTCTTTGAGGGCTTGTAAAGCGTCTTCATGCTTCTCAGTCCATTCGAACTTCTTATTCTTCCTTAGGATATCGTAGAATTCTTTGCATTTTTCTGAGGATTTCGATATGAACCTGTTCAAAGCTGCTATCCTGCCTGTCAGTCTTTGAACATCTTTGGCATTGGCAGGAGATTTGATATTTATTAATGCTTTGATTTGTTCCGGACTTGCTTCAATGCCCCTCTGGGTTACCATGTATCCTAAGAACTTTCCTGCCTTAACACCAAAATGGCATTTCGAAGGATTAAGTTTCATGTTGTAACTATCAAGGATATCGAATGCTTCTTCCAAATCCCTTAGGTGATCCTCAGCTTTCTTTGACTTGACCACCATGTCATCTATGTACACTTCCATAGTTTTTCCAATTTGATCTTTGAACATCATATTCACCAGCCTGCTCGAAGTAGTCTCTCTACTTCTTCTTGGATAATGGCATTCCTTTCTGGTGCAAACTTCCTCCTTTTTTGATGGATTGGTTTGATAGACCTGTCAATGCCAAGTTTGTGAGTAATAATATCCTTAGATATACCTGTCATATCTTCATGTTTCCAAGCAAAGGTAGATTTTCTTCTTTTGATGAAGGATATCATGTCTTCTTTCATCTTGCCAAGGATCCCTGATCCGATATAGATTTTTGATTCAGGATCACTAGGATCCAAGAGGATTTCATCCACATCTTGTTCCCTTGCCTCCAAGACATTCCTTGGAGGATACTGTAATTGCTATTGCTCCCTTGGCTTCGAGGTTGGCTTCATAGATGAGGTATAACAATCCTTAGCCTCCTGCTGATCACTATCGATCTTGATTATTCCCCATGGGCTAGGGAGCTTCACACATTGATGGTAGGTAGATGGGACTGCTTTCATATCATGTATCCAAGGCCTGCCAAGGATAACGTTGCAACAAGATAAACAGTCAATGACACAAAATTTTTGATAATTATGTAATCCTTCCACGTAGATTGGGAGTTTGATGTCCCCCAGAGTTTTCTTCGTTTCCCCACTGAATCCTACAAGCACGGAGGATCTTGGTGTGATGTCTGATTCTGGGATTCCCATCTTCTTCAGGACATCCAGCTGGATAATGTTCACTGAGCTCCCGCCATCAATAAGGATCCTGCGGACAAAATGGTTAGAGATAAAGAGAGTGATAACTAAACTATCATGGTGAGGATCCTGAATGTTAATGCGATCATCCTCATCAAATGTTATCATCTTTCTGAGACACTTGATGTTCTAATAGGCCTTTCACCATTGTCCATTTTTGATTCTTTTGCATGTCTTTTGGCCGCCGAGAAGGATGTACCACAGATGTCTGATCCTCCGGATATAAAGTTGATCACTTGTGCATTTGCCGGAGGTGCTGGAGCTTTTTCGGGGATCCTTTCAGGATCCTGGGTCCTTTGCTTTTTTCTCCCCAACAATTCTTTTAGATGCCCCTTGCTTAGCAGGTATCCAATTTCTTTTCTTAAGGCTATGCAATCTTCAGTTAAATGCCCGAAATCCTCATGGTATGCACACCATTTCGACTTGTCTTTAGTCCCGGATGGTTTATCGTTCTTCCTGGGCCATCTAGCCTTTTCATCTAGATTCTGCATTGCAAGGATCAGTTCATGATTATCAACGGAAAAACAGTATTCTGAGATTGGAGGATAATCTTCATCATCATCTTCTTGGTCAACAGCATGCACATTCTTGTTCTCATTTCTATGGTAGGATTTGAATTTGTTGTTCTTGAAAGAGGATCCTTGCTTCTCCTGTTTTGAGGATCCTACTTGTCTCTCCTGGATCCTCTTGTCATCCTCTAGCCGGATGAACCTGAGTGCTCGAGTTCTTACTTCATCTAGATTCCTGCATGGTGTCATAACAAGATCATCATAGAATAATGAATCCTTAAGCAGTCCCATCTTGAAGGCTTCAACAGCCGTAGCCATATCCAAGTTGGGAATGTCCAAGGATTCTTTACTAAATTTAGTTATATAATCCCTTAGTGATTCATTATGACTTTGAGTTATCCTGTACAAATCACTAGTTAATTTTTCAAATTTTCTGCTACAAGAGAATTGGTTATTGAATAAATTAACTAAATTAGCAAATGAAGTGATAGAGTAGGGGGGAAGACTTAGCAGCCACTTAAGAGCTGATCCAGTAAGAGTAGATCTAAATCCTTTACACAGGCATGCTTCCTTCAACTTTTCTGGGATAGGATTGATCTCCATCCTCTCCCTGTATTGTGCTATATGCTCCTCTGGATCCGTTGTGCCATCATACAGTTTCATGGTAGGGATATGGAACCTTTTGGGTACCTCTGCATCACAAATTGGTGGTGCAAAGCGAGATACTTTGTGGCTCCCATCTGCAATCTCTGGGATAGGCTTGACTACCCCTGGAACACTTGAGATCATATCTTTTAGCTTCTACAATTCCCTGGCCATAGCATGATTGACACCTGTATCCTGCAAGAATCCATGGTTAGTAGTAAGATGATTATTTAAAGTGTTACCTCCCATTGAGTTCAAGTTAGTGAATCCGTATTGCTGGGATTCAGGGATAACGGAGGGACCAGTGGAAGCAATGGTCTGCATTGGAATGAAGTCCCCTTGATGGACATCTAGACTTCCTGTTTGCAAACTTTTCAGGGATCCTGGCATCTGGAAGGATCCTGGTATTTGGAAGGATCCTGGTATCTGGGATGATCCTGGAACGAAGGAGGATCCTTGAACCTGGGATGATCCTGGAACGAAGGAGTATCCTTGACCCTGGGATGATCCTGGAATAAAGTGGGATCCTTGAAACTGTTGTGCCCCCGGATAGGCTCCTGAATTCATGAAGGATCCCATGTACTGAGGATAGGATCCTACTGGCTGAAAATGTGAGCCTGATGTCTGAGTCATTGCTTCCGACTTGAGATGTGATCCTCTTAACTCCCCTATGATTTGCACGTCCGGGATCCCTGATGGCTGGGAAGTGATCATTGGAGTATCGAAGCTCAAGGATTTGGGCATCAGTGGGGAATGATCCTCTGCCGCTTTCTTTTGTCTTTTGAGGTCTCCAATTTCCCTGAGGATCCTGTCATTAGTCTCATCCTGCCGCTGCATACGATCCTTCATCTGCAAAATTAAAGCAAATACATCACTAGTACTGGGAATAGAAGAATTCATAGCAGAAGAAGATAGAGGTTTAGAGAAAGTGGGAGTTGATCTCTTCTCAGTATTTTTCTGAGATCTTGCCGGTGGAGGAGGCAAAGTGGTTTGTGATGAGGTGACTGCAGACATCGCCGTGGACGTGTTCTTCAATGATGAAGCCATGTAACTCTTTGAAATGATTTCGAACAAAAGATTTTCTTATGAATGAAGCACCAATTGCCCCACGGTGGGCGCCAAACTGTTTTGGTCAAAAAATCACACAAGGATAATGTAACCAAACTTTATGTAATTGGGGTATGATGCTTGGTTAATTATAAAAGTAAAGGATCACTTTCGTGATAGAGATGCAAAGACACAATGATTTATACGAGGAAAAAGCCCTTGATCAGTATATGATCTCCGGCATAAAAAACCTCGGGTGATGGCAACTACCGATCACCAAACTTCGATATAAGAACAAAATGGTTACAACTTTGGATGATAATGAGCTGAGTACAAGGATCACTATTGCTTCTGGTGTCTAAGTGTGTGAGAGTTGTGTTGTATATCGTGTGTCCCCTCTTCCAAATGATGGAGAGTGGTATTTATACAAGTGTAGGTGACCTATTTTAGGTAAAAGGACTAATTATCAGCTCATTACCCCTTTAGAAATAAAAGACAATCTAGCCTAAATTGCTGCCCATGAATCAAGCCATGTTTCCATATCCTGTGCAACGTCTATCTCCGATTAAGCTCTTGCCATAATTGTGAAGACGCGTCCCTTGATCATGATGCTTAGAGCGTATCCTGCTAGGTATTCCTGCGAAAATAACATTGCATTAAGCGAAGATGATCGTTAGTATGAGGATCCTATAATGTCCCAATGATCCTGATCCTGAAGTCCGGCTGAGGATCACTGTCTGCCAAAGAAACAAGGATCACTGGTTAGGATCACGTGTAAGGATCACCTATAATAAAAATCCAGCCCTAACACATATGGCTTAGGCCGATATGACTTGAATGAGGATTCTGACTTCCTATTAGTTGACTCATAAGTGTTAGATGAGTTCATCCTTTCTTGCATCTTCCTGTCATCCTCCAGACGGATATATCTCAAAGCCCTGTTACGAGCTTCGTCGAGATTCCTACAGGGATTCATTACAAGATCCTGATAAAACTGAGAATCCTTTTGTAATCCCATCTTGAAAGCTTGCATAGCTGTTGCAACATCAAGATGTGGGATATCCAAGGATTCTCGACTGAATTTGTTCACATAATCCCTCAAGGATTCCTAAGGTCCTTGAGTTATCTTGTAAAGATCACTGGTTAGTTTTTCAAAACTCCGACTACAAGAAAATTGACTGTTAAATAAATTAACCAAATGAGCAAACGAAGTAATTGAGTGAGGAGGAACGTTTAACAGCCATTTTAAGGCTGATCCTGTTAGAGTAGAACCAAATCCCTTGCACAAGCACGCTTCCTTGAGCTCCGGAGGGATAGGGTTAATCTCCATTCTCTCCCTATACTGAGCAATATGCTCCTCAGGATCCGTAGTTCCGTCGTAAAGCTTCATGTTGGGGGTTTGAAATCTCTTTGGGATCTCAGTATCACAGATAGGATGTGTAAAACGAGATATCTTATGGCTATCTTGGGACACTTCCGGGATCGGCTGGACCACCCCAGGTACACTGGATATCATGTCCTTCAACTTTTGAAGTTCCCTAGTAAGTGCTGATGTCACACCTGTATCCTGCAAAGATCCACTATTGTTAGTAGCATGAGTATTATTATTATTTGACACGTTACCCGTTGGAGGATTTTGCCCATATCCTGTAGCATATCCTGAGCTCCTCATGGTTGACATCCTGACCGAGGAGGGTATTTCAGGAGTATGATTCTGAGGAAGACTGGGCACAATATTCCCCCTGTTATCCTCAGTATACACAGCTGAACTAAAGTTCAACGCTCTGGGGTGTAATGGAGTGACATTATCCTCAGCAGATCTGCTCGAGCCAGACTTCAGGAGTGTATTTCCCTTAAAAGCATTTGGTTTGTTTCCTGTTGCTGCCTCATTTGTTCCTGCACACTTCCAAATAAAGTTATAATTTCATCATTAGAAGCCAAAATTAGAGCAGATCCCTGAACATTCCGAGTAGGGATAATGTCTTGAGGTTGCGAAGAAGATTGCATCCTTGGAGGAGGTGGTGGAAGCACCGGACCAGTAGTAGCAGAAGTTGTAGCAGACACAGTGGAGGAGCTCATGTTTGATTCGAGGCCATTGTAAACAACGTGGCAAAAAGTTTTGAAAACAGAAAGCCGATTAGCGATTTCACAAAAACTTTTTAGTAAAGAGAGCACCACTCGCCCCACGGTGGGCGCCAAATTGTTTTGGTCAAAAATTACCTAAGTAATTAAGTGATCAAATTAGTTTAGTGAGGTAGTGTGCTAAGAGAATGTGTTAAAAAATATGTTAATCAAGTTGTTTGCAAAAGCAGTTTCAGGATACGGCTCAGGATATCAAGCTGTATCTATGATCAAACAATGAGCAAAAAGTAAAGGGGTGACACGAGATGTACGAGGAAAGCCCTTGATCAATCTAGATCGCTGGCATAAAACCTCGGGAGCTGACAATCGCAGCTGCCTTGTTCTTCTATTGCTTCAAATATCAGGATACAGTGCAGGATGTGGTGCGGATCGACTAAGTGTTACAACGAAATTTGAATACAAGTGTGGTGATTGCAATAAGCTAGAGAGTGAAAGTGTACGAGAGTGTTAGTGAAAAATTCTGTGCCTTAAACTGATCCGCCCCCATCTATTTATAGTAAAGATAATGCAACAAACTATCCTAAACTCCCGGGATCCAGCGAATATTCCCACTTGAACGTTGAGGACCAAGTCTTTCGGGTTCAACGGCTTCCTCACAACAAATTCGCCCGAGTCTTAAGGAGAAGAAGTCCTGATGACCATTAGTAGCTTGCAACCATTAACCTGCACGTGTTTAATTCACCCAACCTCAGGATACCGCCCAAGATGTTAGCAATATCCTCTTCCAGCATCCTGGTCACAAATAAACAAACAAAGGCAGGATATTGGTCAGGATATGTATGCTTAGAAAATGAGCCATAACAAGGATGACTACCCTCACAACTGACAAAGTGATCACATTTGATGCTGATGACAGGGATACTGTCCAGGATCCTCATCATGATGCTCTAGTAATAACGTTATATGTGGCTAACCATTTTGTACGCAGGATATTGGTTGATAATGGCAGCTCCGTCAATATAATCCAATTAGAGACTCTGAAGAGAATGAATGTATCTCCGATGGATATCACTTCAAAGTCCACCGTGCTTGTTGGGTTCAGTGGAGAGGCTAGGAACACAGTGGGAGAGATAAAGTTACCGGTATATGTTGAAGGAGTCAACTCGATACAACGTTTCTGTGTGATAGATTCTCTATCCTGCTATAACATCATACTGGGAAGACCATGGATTCATGATATGAAGGCTGTGCCATCAACATATCACCAATGCATCAAGATCCCTACCCCTTGGGGAGTTGTCAAAGTCGATAGTGATCAGCAGGAGGCGAAAGAATGTTACTCATCCTCGATGAAATCCTCGACCAAGCCTAGTGCAGCATAGCAATTAAAGATGCGGGCCCAGGATATCGTGGAGGATCCGGAGCAGGATGTGAAGAAAATTATCCTGAATCAGGATAATCCTGATATCTCGGTGCTCATAGGAACTAATATCCCTCAGGATATTGAAGAGTAGTTAACTAACTTTTTGAAATGCAGGATGTCAACGTTTGCATGGAAGCATGAGGATATGACAGGTATATCCAAAGACATTATCACTCACAAGCTTGGAATTGACAGATCGTTCAAGCTTGTACAGCAAAAGAGAAGGAAGTTCGCTCCTGAACGAAATACAATTATCCAAGAGGAAGTTGAGAGATTATTAAAGTCCAAGATGATCAGAGAAGTCAAATTTCCCAAATGGCTAGCAAATGTGGTAGTGGTTCAAAAGAAGAATGGGAAATGGAGAGTTTGTGTAGACTACACAGACCTGAACAAAGCTTGTCCAAAAGACCCATTCCCTCTTCCTCATATCGACTCAATGGTGGATGCTATTGCCGGGCATGAAATGTTGACCTTCATGGATGCATCCTCAGGATTTCAGCAGATTCAAATGGAACCTTCTGACCAGGAGGATACTGCCTTCATGACACCAACAGGTATTTATTGTTATACGGCTATGCCTTTTGGTTTGAAAAATGCAGGTGCAACATACCAGAGATTGGTAATATGATGTTTAAAGACAAGCTGGGGGACACCATGGAGGTATACATTGACGATATGGTGGTAAAATCAAAGAAAGCCCAGGATCACCTCCAGGATATTAAGGGAGCATTTGATATCCTGGACCAATATAACATGAAGCTAAATCTTGCTAAGTGTCATTTCGGAGTAGGGGCAGGAAAATTTCTAGGATATATGGTGACCAAAAGAGGAACAGAGGCGAGCCCGGAGCAGATTAAAGCTATCTTGGATATTAAATCACCTTCAAATATGAAAGATGTTCAACGATTAACAGGGAGAGTGGTAGCATTAAACAGATTTATTTCAAGATCCTCAGAGAAATGCAAAGAGTTTTATGATATCCTGAAAAAGAATAAGAAATTTGAATGGGGTGAGAAGCATGAACCAGCCCTGCAGGATTTGAAGTAATATCTTTCAACAGCACCTCTACTGATGAAGCCTGAGAATGGTGGACCACTATCCCTATACCTCGCAGCATCAGGGAATGCTGTAAGTGCCGTCCTTGTAAAGGATCATGAAGGTAAGCAATATCCTATTTATTATGTTAGTAAAAGTTTGTTAAATGCTGAAACTAGGTATTCTCATTTAGAAAAATTGATACTAGCATTAGTTATGGCATCAACGAAGCTTAGACATTACTTTGAGACACATAGGATTCATGTTAAAACAAATTATCCTGTCAAAAATGTGCTTAGGAAACCAGAGATGTCAGGCAGGATGGCCAAATGGTCAGTGAAGTTGAGTGCTTATGATTTTGTGTATGAACCTAGAAATGCCATAAAGTCTCAGGCTTTTGCTGACTTTGTGGCTGATTTCAGTAGTGACATTCAGGATGAGGTAGACCTAGAAGTCGAACAGTTAGGAGAATCTTCAGGATCCTGGACGTTATATACTGATGGTGCATCTAATGTAAGAGGAGTAGGATTGAGAATACTACTAAAATCGCCACAGTGGGACATATTACCCCAGGCTATTAGGTGTGAGTTCCCTGCTACTAATAATTGTTAGGGGAGGATTTTCTAATGACCCGTGATCCTTACTTGTTATCCTAATAATGATCCTTACTTCTGTGACAGATAGTGATCCTCAGAAGAGCTTCAGGATCAGGATCATGGATCACTTTAAGGATCCTCATACTAACGATTGTTTGTTTGTATTTCGTATTGTTTTGCAGGAGTAACAAGCTTGACTTGGTCTTGGCAACGTTACTATGGAATATTCCACGGGTATTTCGCACACGTTTGACTGGAAATGGACGTTGTGGAGAACGTGGGAGCATGGCACAAAAGTCGGATAATTTGTTAGCATAGTTAACTTCTATTTTTAAAGGGGTAACGAGCTAGTAACTAGAACACTTAGCCATTTTTCAGCTACACACACTCTTGTACAACTGCACTCTTGAAGCATTCGGCAAAACACTTAACAGTTTTCACACACTTTTACACACTTCACCATAGTGATCCTTGTACCTAGCTCGTTACTATCCGAAGTTGTAAACATTTATTGATTAATTTGAGCTTGGTGATCGGTAGTTTCCATCACCCGAGGTTTTTTTATGCCGGAGATCATTCATTGATCAATGGCTTTTTCCTCGTATAAATCCTTGTGTCGTTTGTGCAATTTACATTGAAGTGATCCTTATCATTGTTCTTTAATTCAAGCAACATACCCCGTAACAAAGAGTTTGGTTGCATTATCCTCATCATATTTTTGACCAAAACAGTTTGGCGCCCACCGTGGGGCAATTGGTGCTTCATTCCTAAGGAGTTATTCTGTCTGTGATCATTCCGGTTCATTGCATTCAAGTACATGGCTTCATCATCAAAAAATACCTCTACTGCAATGTCTGCTGTCAATTCATCTCAGGGCATTCCACCTTTGCCTCCACCACCTGCTGGATCTCAGAAAAATGCTGAGAAGAAACCAACTCCAATTTTCTCAAAACCTCCAACTTCTTCTGCTTCTTATACTCCTACTACTAGTGATACGTTTACCTTGATTTTGCAGATGAGGGAGCATATACAGCAGCAGGATAAGACCAATGAAAGGATTCTCAAAGAAATCGGAGATCTCAAGAAATAAAAGAAATCGGCAGAGGATCATTCCCCGCTGGTGCCCAGATCTTTGAATTTTGATACTCCGGTGATTACTTCTCAGCCATCAGCGGTTCCAGACGTTCAATATGTGGGTGGACCAAAAGGAGTGCATTATGGATCAACGACAGTGACTCAGGCATCAGGCTCATATTTCCAGCCAACAGGATCCTATGCTCAGCACATGGGATCCTTCACGAGTTCAGGAGGATACTCAGGAGCGCAGCAGATCCAGGGGTTCTGGCCGTTTCCAGGATCATCCCAGGCTCAAGGATCCTCCTTTGTTCCAGGATCATCCCAGGTTCAAGGATCCTCCTTTGTTCCAGGATCATCCCAGGTTCAAGGATCCTCCTTTGTTCCAGGATCATCCCAGGTTCAAGGATCCTCCTTCGTTCCAGGATCATCCCAGGTTCAAGGATCCTCCTTCATTCCAGGGTCATCCCAGTTTCAAGGATCCTTCCAGATGCCAGGATCTTTAAGAAGTTTGCAAACAGGAAGTTCAGATGTCAATCAGGGAGATTTTATTCTGATGCAGACCATTGCTTCTACTGGTCCTTCGATCATTCCAGAGTCTCAACAATATGGATTCACATCCGGTGTTCCTAATTTGAACCCGGTGGGAGGTAACACTCTTAATAATTCTCTTACCACTAACCATGGATTCATGCAGGATACAGGTATCAACCATGCCATGGCCAGAGAGTTGCAAAAGTTGAAGGATATGATATCAAGTGTTCCGGGAGTGGTCAAACCTATCCCGGAGATTGCAGATGGAAGCCATAAGATATCTCGTTTTGCACCACCGATCTGTGATGCTGAGATACCCAAAAGGTTCCATGTGCCAACCATGAAGCTGTATGATGGTTCGACGGATCCTGAAGAACACATAGCACAATACAGGGAGAGGATGGAGATCAATCCAATCCCAGAAAGGTCAAAGGAAGCATGCCTATGCAAAGGATTCGGATCCACTCTCATAGGATCTGCTCTTAAATGGCTGCTAAGTCTTCCTCCCTATTCTATTACTTCATTTGCTAATCTAGTTAACCTGTTCAATAGTCAGTTTTCTTGTAGTAGAAAATTTGAACGTTTAACTAGTGATTTATATAGGATAACCCAGGGTCATAATGAATCATTAAGGGATTACATTACCAAATTTAGTAAAGAATCCTTAGACATTCCCAACCTGGACATAGCCACAGCTGTTGAGGCCTTCAAAATGGGATTGCTTAGGGATTCATTGTTCTATGATGATCTTGTTATGACACCATGCAGGAACTTGGATGAGGTAAGAACCCGGGCACTCAGGTTCATCCGGTTAGAGGATGACAAGAGGATCCAGGAGAGATTAGGAGGATCCTCAAAACAAGAGAAGCAAGGATCCTCATTCAAGAACAACAAATTCAGATCCTATAACAGATCTGACAACCAGAACGTGCACGCTGTTGAATAAGAAGAGGATGATGAGGATTATCTTCCAATTTCTGAATATTGTTTTTCTGTTGATAACAATGAACTAATCCTTGCGATGCAGAACCTAGGTGATAAAGCTAGATGGCCCAGGAAAAATGACAGGCCAGCTGCAACCAAAGATAAATCAAAGTGGTGTGCCTACCACGAAGATTTTGGGCATCTCACAGAAGAATGCATTGCACTAAGAAAGGAAAATGGATACTTGTTGAGCAAGGGGCATCTAAAAGAATTATTGGGGAGAAAAAAGTCAAGGACTCAGGATCCTGAAAGGATCCCTGAGAAAGCTCCGGCCCCTCCAGCAGATGCACAAGTAATAAACTTTATTTCTGGAGGATCAGACATTTGTGGCACATCCTTCTCAGCAGCTAAAAGGCATGCAAAGGAAACTAAAATGGATAGTGGAGAAAGACCCGTTCGAACATCAAGCGTCTCCGAAGGAAAAGTCATAACCTTTGATGAGGATGATCGTGTTGATATCCAGGATCCTCATCACGATGGTTTAGTTATTACTCTTTTCATTTCTAACCATTTTGTTCGCAGGATCCTTATAGACGGAGGAAGCTCAGTGAACATTATCCAGCTTGATGTTCTAAAGAAGATGGGTATCCCCGAATCAGATATCATACCAAGATCCTACGTGTTAGGGCAGGATTTTAATGACCTGTGATCCTTACATAATATCCTAACAAGTGATCCTTGCTTCTTTGGCAGATAGTGATCCTCAGAAGAGCTTCAGGATCAGGATCATGGATCATCCTAAGGATCCTCATACTAACGATTACTCTCTTTGAATTTAATATTGTTTTGCAGGAATTACGAGTTGGATCTGGTCTTAGCAACGTTATCAAGGAATCTGTCACGCTGATTTCGCACATGCATAACCAAGAATAGACGTTATGAAGAATATGGAAACTTAGCACAATTTACGGGCAATTAGTTAGGCTAAATTTACTTCTATTCCTAAAGGGGTAACGAGCTAGTAGTTAGGTGACTTGCCTAAAATACGACCACACACACTTATATAAAGGGCATTCTTCAGCATTTGGAAGACACAACACATTTCTCACACGCTTTTGCATACGATACTATAGTGATCCTTGTACCTAGCTCGTTACCATCCGAAGTTGTAAACACTGTTTGTTATATTGAAGTTTGGTGATCGGTAGTTTCCATCACCCGAGGTTTTTTATGCCAGAGATCATTCATTGATCAAGGGCTTTTTCCTCGTATAAATCCTTGTGTCACTTGTGCAATTTTTATTTAAGTGATCCTTCTCTTTGTTCATCATACCAAGCATTATTCCCCGTTTACAAAGAGTTTGGTTGCATTATCCTTGTGTGATTTTTGACCAAAACAGTTTGGCGCCCACCGTGGGGCAATTGGTGCTTCATTCATAAGAAAATTTTTCTGTTGGTGATCATTCCGGAGCATTGCATGGCTTCATCGTTGAAGAATACCTCCAAAGCGATGTCTCCAGTCAATTCATCTAATGGCATTCCACCTTTGCCTCCACCACCAGCTGGATCTCAGAAAAATGCTGAGAAGAGACCAACTCCTATCTTCTCTAAACCTTCATCTTCTGCTCTAACTTCTTCTGCTCCCAGTACTAGTGATATATTTACTTTGATTTTGCAGATGAGGGATCGTATGCAGCAGCAGGATGAAACTAATGACAGGATCCTCAAAGAAATCGGAGATCTCAAAAGGCAAAAGAAAACGGCAGAGGATCATTCCCCACTGATGCCCAAATCTTTGAATTTTGATACTCCGATGATTACTTCTCAGCCATCAGAGGTCCCAAACATTCAACATATGGATGGATCAAGAGGAGTGCATTTCGGCCCAGCAATAGTGACTCAGGCATCAGGATCATATTTCCAACCGGCAGGATCCTATACTCAGCATATGGGATCCTTCATGAACTCAGGATCCTCCTTCGTTCCAGGATCATCCCAGTTTCAAGGATCCCTCCAGATACCAGGTTCCTCGAAGAGTTTGCAGACAGGAAGTTCAGATGTCCATCAAGGAGATTTTATTCCGATGTAGACCATTGCTTCCACTGGTCCCTCCATTATCCCAGAATCCCAGCAATACGGATTCACATCCAATGTTCCTGACTTGAACCCGATGGGAGGTAACACTTTTAATAATTCTCTTACCACTAACCATGGATTCATGCAGGATACAGGTATCAACCATGCTATGGCCAGAGAACTGCAGAAACTGAAGGATATGATTTCAAGTGTTCCAGGGGTAGTCAAACCTATCCCGGAGATTGCAGATGGAAGCCATAAGGTATCTCGTTTTGCACCACCAATTTGTGATGCTGAGATACCCAAAAGATTCCATATTCCTACTATGAAGCTGTATGATGGTACGACGGATCCTGAGGAACACATAGCACAATACAGGGAGAGGATGGAGATCAATCCAATTCCGGAAAGGTTAAAGGAAGCATGCCTATGCAATGGATTTGGATCCACTCTTACTGGATCAGCTCTTAAATGGCTGCTAAGTCTTCCCCCTTACTCTATTACTTCGTTTGCTAATTTAGTTAACTTATTCAATAATCAATTTTCTTGTAGCAGAAAATTTGAACGATTAATTAGTGATTTATATAGGATAACTCAGGGTCATAATGAATCATTGAGGGATTATATAACCAAATTTAGTAAAGAATCCTTGGACATTCCCAACTTGGATGTGGCCACAGCTGTTGAGGCTTTCAAAATGGGATTGCTTAAGGATTCATTGTTCTATGATGATCTTGTTATGACACCATGCAGGAACCTAGACGAAGTAAGGACTCGGGCACTCAGGTTCATCCGGCTAGAGGATGACAAGAGGATCCAGGAGAGACAAGTAGGATCCTCAAAACAAGAGAGACAAGGATCCTCTTTCAAAAGCAACAAATTCAAATCCTATAACAGAGCTGACAACCAGAATGTGCATGCTGTTGACGAAGAAGAGGATGATGAGGATTATCCTCCGATTTCTGAATACTGTTTTTCCGTTGATAACCATGAACTAATCCTTGCGATGCAGAATCTAGGAGAAAAAGCCAGATGGCCTAGAAAAAATGACAAACCAGCCGCAGCTAAAGATAAATCAAAGTGGCGTGCATACCATGAGGATTTTGGGCATTTGACAGAGGAATGCATCACATTAAGAAAGGAAATTGGATATCTGCTGAGCAAGGGGCATTTGAAAGAATTGTTGGGCAGGAAAAAGCAAAGGACTCAGGATCCTGAAAGGATCCCTGAAAAAGCTCCAGCCCCTCCGGCAGATGCACAAGTGATCAACTTTATTTCCGGAGGATCAGACATTTGTGGTACATCCTTCTCAGCAGCTAAGAGGCATGCAAAGGAAGCTAAAATGGATAATGGAGAAAGACCTATTCGAACATCAAGTGTCTCGGAAGGAAAAATCATAACCTTTGATGAGGATGATAGAATTAACATCCAGGATCCTCATCATGATAGTTTAGTTATTACTCTCTTTATTTCTAACCATTTTGTCCGCAGGATCCTTATTGACGGAGGAAGTTCGGTAAACATTATCCAACTTGATGTTCTGAAGAAAATGGGTATTCCTGAATCAGATATCACACCAAGATCCTCCGTGCTTGTGGGATTTAGTGGCGAAACTAAGAAAACCCTGGGGGACATCAAACTCCCAATTTACGTGGAAGGATTACATAATTATCAAAAATTTTGTGTTATTGACTGTTTGTCTTGTTGTAATGTTATCCTTGGCAGGCCCTGGATACACGATATGAAGGCAGTCCCATCCACCTACCATCAATGTGTGAAGCTCCCTAGCCCTTGGGGAATAATCAAGATCGATTGTGATCTGCAGGAGGCTAAGGATTGTTACACCTCATCAATGAAACCAGCCTCGAAATCGAGGGAGCAATAGCAATTAAAGTATCCTCCAAGGGATGTCTTGGAGGCAAGAGAGCAGGATGTGGGCGAAATCCTCCTGGATCCTGATGATCCTGAATCCAAAATCTATATCGGATCAGGGATCCTTGGACAAATGAAAGAAGACATTGTATCCTTCCTCAAAAGAAGAAAATCTACCTTTGCATGGAAACATGAGGATATGACAGGTATATCTAAGGATATTATCACTCATAAACTTGGCATTGACAGGTCAGTTAAACCAATCCATCAAAAAAGGAGGAAGTTTGCACCAGAAAGAAACACCATTATCCAGGAAGAGGTAGAAAGATTACTACGAGCAGGTATGATTAGAGAAGTGAAGTATCCGAAATGGCTGGCCAATGTGGTTGTTGTTTAAAAGAAAAATGGAAAGTGGAGGGTATGTGTCGATTTCACTAATTTGAATAAGGCATGTCCCAAGGATCCTTTCCCATTACCCCACATTGACTCCATGGTGGATGCAACGGCGGGTCATGAACTGTTAACCTTTATGGATGCATCATCTGGATTCCAACAAATTCAGATGGAACCATCTGACCAAGAGGATACGGCTTTTATGACCCCAACCGGTTTATATTGTTATATTGCTATGCCATTTGGATTAAGAAATGCAGGTGCAACATATCAAAGGCTGGTGAATATGATGTTCAAAGATCAAATTGGACAAACTATGGAAGTGTACATAGACGATATGGTGGTGAAATCCAAAAAAGCTGAGGATCACCTAAGGGACTTGGAGGAAGCATTTGATATCCTTGATAATTATAACATGAAGCTCAATCCTTCAAAATGTCACTTTGGTGTTAAAGCAGGTAAATTCTTAGGATATATGGTAACCCAGAGGGGCATTGAAGCAAGCCCGGAACAAATCAAAGCATTAGTGAATATCAAATCCCCTGCCAACGCTAAGGATGTGCAAAGGCTAACAGGCAGGATAGCAGCTCTAAACAGATTTATATCCAAATCTTCAGAAAAGTGTAAACAATTCTATGATATCCTAAGAAAGAACAAGAAATTCGAATGGACTGAAAAGCATGAGAATGCTTTACAAGCCCTAAAAGAATACATGTCCTCAGCTCCAGCATTGATGAAACCAGAAAAAGGAGATGTGTTATCCTTATACCTTGCGGTATCCTCAAAAGCAGTAAGTGCAGTCCTTGTTAAGGATCATGAAGGTACACAATATCCTGTCTATTATGTAAGTAAGAGTTTACTTGACGCTGAAGGTATTCACACCTTGAAAAACTTATTCTTGCACTAATTATGGCATCTACTAAACTAAGACATTATTTTGAAACCCATGTTATTGTTGTTAGAACTAATTTTCCAATTAAGAATGTCCTCAGGAAACCAGAGATGTCCGGAAGGATGGATAAGTGGGCAGTAAAGCTTAGTGCCCATGATATAAGATATGAGCCTAGAACAGCCATCAAATCTCAAGCGTTAGCAGACTTTGTGGCTGATTTCAGTAGTGATTTACAAAAGGAAGCCGAATTGGAAGTCCAGCAGCTGGATGAAACCAAGGATCCTTTGATACTATATACTGATGGATCCTCAAATGTTAAAGGCACGGGGCTTGGTATACTACTAAAATCGCCACAGGGGGACATAATACCCCACTCCATAGCTTGTGAGTTCCAAGCCACTAATAATGAGGCTGAATATGAAGCCTTAATCGCTGGTTTGCAAATTGCTAAGCATATGGGGATCAGGTATCTTGAGGTATACGTGGATTCATTGTTAATCACTAATCACTTTAAAGGATCCTATGCTGTTAAAGGTGAAAAACTAACCAAATATTTAGAGATAGTCAAAGAATTGGCACTCTCCTTTGCTTTCTTCAGTTTGACACAGGTACCAAGGGAAGAAAATACAGAAGCTGATGCACTGGCCAATCTAGGATCATCTTTGAAGATCCCAGAGGATATAAATATCCCCATCATCCATATCCTGGCTCCTGCTATTGAAAATCAGGTGGCCATGGAAATAGAGGAGGATTCTGCAATGATCCCTAGTGAGGATACTCAATCTTGTTCAGGATCATGGATCTCACCAGTCATGAGATACTTACAACACGGAGAGATTCCTATGGGAGAAAACCCTAGGGCTTTCAGAATTAAGGTATCTCAATTCACAATCTTAAATAATATGCTGTATAAGCGATCTCTTGCAGGACCATATTTAAGATGTATCGAGGATCCTGAAGTTCAAGAAGTTTTAAAAGATTTCCATGAAGGAGATTGTGGAAACCACACTGGGGGCAGGGCATTGTTCTCAAGGATCTTAAGGACAGGATACTACTGGCCAACTATGAAAAGGGATGCTGTGGAGTATGCTAAGAAGTGTGATCCTTGTCAAAGACACAGCAATATCCTTCATCAGCCGGCTGAATTTCTACATCCTATACCATCCTCTTGGCCATTTATGAGATGGGGGATGGATATAGTCGGCAAGCTCCCTAAGGCACCTGGTGGAAAAGTGTTCATGCTTGCTATGACTGACTACTTCTCCAAGTGGATAGAGGCTGAAGCTTTTGCCCAAGTCAGAGAGAAGGAAGTTATATCCTTTATTAAGAGAAATATTATAACTAGATTTGGCATTCCTTCTGAAATTGTATGTGATAATGGTTCCCAATTTATTGGGAGCAGAACTACTAACTTTTGTGACAGCTGGGGGATTAAGATGATAACATCAACACCAGTCCACCCACAAGCTAATGGTCAAGCAGAATCATCCAACAAGATCATCATCAACAATCTGAAGAAGAAACTTGGATCCAAGAAGGGGAAATGGGCAGAGGAGTTACCTTATGTGCTTTGGGCTGATAGGACAACTCCCAAGAATGCTACTGGTCAAACACCCTTCTCTTTGGTGTTTGGGGCAGAATCAGTGATCCCAACAGAAATGGTGGTTCCAACTGCTAGAACAAGTACCCGTGATCCTGAGGAAAATGATTAGAACTTGGTTCAAGACTTGGATACTATTGAGGAAATCAGAGACTTGGCTAGGATAAGGATGGCTAGCTACCAACAAAGAATGGCTGGTGCTTACAACAAAAATGTCAGGATAAGGAAATTCCAAGTTGGGGATATGGTATTGAGAAAAGCATTCCAAAATACCACCAATCCTGCTGATGGGAAATTGGCACCAAAATGGGAAGGCCCTTATTTGATTGAAGCCGAAGCAGGAAAGGGGGCATATAGATTGCTTACCATGGAAGGTAATCTGTTACCAAGAGCCTGGAATGCTGTCCACTTGAAGAAATATTTCATGTGAGCAGGATCCTTCTGGCATATATGATCCTTACATTGGAAGTATCCTTCAAGGATCCCTGAAGCATCAATGATCCTTACTCTGGTAATGTCCTAAGTTCGAACTCTTATTTACATATTTTCTTATTTAAAGATAAGGATCATGTATCCTTCATCCTTCTCTCACGAGATTTTGAGTTCTGATAGTCCAGGTATCCTTAGCATATTGTCGACAATCTTCAGAAGCAACTCAGATCCTTGGGTTCAACCCCAGTTATTTGGGCTTGTCCCCAGTTATCCTTGGGCTTGTCCCCAGTTTCGCCTGTAGCACACGATGATCCTGGTATAGTTCACGTCTTTGGGACCAATACTCGCATTAGGGGCTGATAATTCCATCGTACTGGCTATACCTAGGATCCTACGTATAATGGTAGACGTACCATACATCCGTTCCTAAGGTTTCTAACGTTTTCACGTTAGCTAAGGTTTTGGCATTTTCATGTCACTAAGTTTGGATAGTCGCCAGTGAGGGCCATACTCCAGTTTACACACGATCCTTGGGCTTGTCCCCAGTTATCCTTGGGCTTGTCCCCAGTTATCCTTTGGGCTTGTCCCCAGTTACTAACTTATCTTTTATATTGGCTTAGTCCCAAGTTATAATCTATTTTTCAGGTTTTCGAAGTTAAACAATTAAGGATCCGCAATCCTTATTATCCATTAAAGTTTTTCTTATGGTTATCCTGGTTAAAGGTTAGGATCCTAACTCGGATCCTCAGGTATGATCCTTACCTATTTTTAATTTCATTCATTATTCATTTGAATAACCCTTAGACCTTGACAACTGAACCTATGATCCTTAAAATGAACTACTTTTTGGAAGTTTTCAACTATAGGATACTTGATCCTGGATCGTATCCTAAATTTCTTAAACATAACTTGCTTAACTTTTCTTACTCAGACAAATATATATCAAAACAATTGGAAATTAAAAGGATAAACAAGGATAACAACACAAGATAAGCCAAAAAGATTAGAGTTATTTTATTAACAAAAGTTGAAACCATCAAAAGTTGTCAACATTGCCAACCCACGTTTCTCCCAGCAAAACGTGGCCCATCCACATGGGTTGGCAAAGGGTGTCCATTGTTCATGCGGTCATAGCAAGTGCAGGAAATTAAAGGCGGCAGGATCACAATGGCTTCATCCCCCGAACAGAGGATCCCTCCACCATATGTAATCCTACCTATTGTTCACAGGATCCTAGATCCTCAACCCTAAACCTATTGTTCAAATACAGACCATAATTGTTTTAAAACATCACAACCACCAAACAAAAAAATTGGGCTCCGGCTAAGTCTCGAAATTTCCATCATTGCCCAATCCTGCAGCTCAATCCTTCGCTGCACCATCACCACCGGCTCCACTTGCCTCTCCACCCTGATCCTTGCCAATGTCTCCACCCTCAAGCATCGGGATCTCCTCAGCCTCTTCATCATCCTCCAGCTCTGCCAGCCTCGCCTTCCAACCCTCCACGTCCCATGTGCTCCTGTCGAAAGCAGGATCCTGAGCCTCCATAGCCATTTGCAGCTGGATCTTGTACATTGCTATTGCAGCAGAGACCTTGGCATCTTGGGTGATCTCATGTTTCTCATAGTCAAAGTTGATCAGCATTTTGGCAGCATCATCTTTGGTGGCTCGAAGCTCCTTCTCAAGATCAGCTATCTTGAGATCCTTCAACACAGCAACTTGTTGGAGGTCAGCAATCTGGCGGTCCTGATCCTCGACGTGGCCAACATACGTCTCTATCTCAGCAAATTTCTGCAAGGAAGACAAGGCATAACATCAGAAACAAGTGATCCTCAAAACTGTCAGGATACACAAACAGGGGCAGTGATCCTTACCTCGTTGAAGTAGTCCAGAAACTGTTGGCGGAGCAGGGGCAGACCTTGAAGATCCTCGGCTTCAGAGGCCTTTCTCTTCTTGCTTCCTTTTCCCCTAATAGGTGCTTTAGGGGCTGAAGCAGTTGGGCTAGCAGCAGAAGTCTTCTTCCTTGCGGATTTAACATTAGTAAGATCGTCAATGCCGAACTTCGAAGCAGACTTAGAGGATTTTCCAACACCTACACAACCAAAATAAGATAAGTATTTTAACTTAATTCGAATTCCCACATAGAATTACTTCTTAATAAGGATACTTACTTGACATTGTGGCAGAGGCAGAGGATACTTCCTGAGAATCCTGGGTGGTAACCTGGAAAGTTCTTGGTTCAGGATCAAGCTTCTTAAAGGCCAGGAGTCTCTCTTTTGCAGCAGGAGTTAACCTAAGATGAGAAATGGATATAGCTGCACAATAAGGAAACAGAAAAAAGTCAGTGATCCTTATGCTAAGGAATAAGTTCTATGGTGATCCTTCCAGGATCCTCTATCCTACCATGAGTAGCCCACTTCTTGGGCAAATCCTTCCCATCAGGGATGGTATCTCTCCTCACAAAAAAGAACCGCCGCTTCCAGTTCATGTCATTTTTGGTAACTTTAAGAACAGGATGCTCTTCTCCAGCCTTTCGTTTGAAGAAGTATCGGTGGGATCCAAAAGTTGTGAGATCATACATCTCAGCCAGCTCCGCCATACCCAGATCAATTCCTTCTTGTTCGATGATCCTTTCAAGGGTGTATAAAACCCTCCAGATCATCGGCATAGCCTGGATATAGCAGATGCCAGTGAGGGAGAAAAAGGATTCGGTGAATTGAGGGAAAGGATACGAGTATCCTATCATAAAAGGAGTGACCGGGAAAGCTACCCAAGTCTCAGAGATATAATCGCTCAGAGCGGTAGGGTTAAAAGATTTAAAGAGGGTGTTCGCCGGAAAACAATGACGGATCTTATCAATCTGAGGATCAGTAAAACAACACCTCTCGGTGGGAGAATTCTTGATGAGCCCTTGACCCTTCAAGGGACTGTCCTTCTTAGGATCCTTGCTAGGAGAGTTCCGGAGCAACATTTTTTACAGAAGGATGGAAAGAGAAAGAAAAACAGAGCAAGCAAGAGAGAAGATAAAGGGGAATACCTGTTCAATCCTCTGGTCACGATTATAAAGGGAAGAGTTCTTGAATTTAAATGCAAACGATCCTATCCCTATTTCTATTTATAATGATGATTTGTGCAGGGCTGTCATCTCCATGACGTCAGATCGCAACGGATAGTTCGTTCTTAACGGCTATATATCCGTTGAGTTAGTTATAGATAAGATTCGGCAAAATATAACTCGTTAATATTACATAATTACTCCTTATATTTTGGGGGCAATTGTTAGGGCAGGATTTTAATGACCTGTGATCCTTACATAATATCCTAACAAGTGATCCTTGCTTCTTTGGCATATAGTGATCCTCAGAAGAGCTTCAGGATCAGGATCATGGATCATCCTAAGGATCCTCATACTAACGATTACTCTCTTTGAATTTAATATTGTTTTGCAGGAATTACGAGTTAGATCTGGTCTTAGCAACGTTATCAAGGAATCTGTCACGCTAATTTCGCACATGCATAACCAAGAATAGACGTTATGAAGAATATGGAAACTTAGCACAATTTACGGGCAATTAGTTAGGCTAAATTTACTTCTATTCCTAAAGGGGTAACGAGCTAGTAGTTAGGTGACTTGCCTAAAATACGACCACACACACTTATATAAAGGGCATTCTTTAGCATTTGGAAGACACAACACATTTCTCACACGCTTTTGCATACGATACTATAGTGATCCTTGTACCTAGCTCGTTACCATCCGAAGTTGTAAACACTGTTTGTTATATTGAAGTTTGGTGATCGGTAGTTTCCATCACCCGAGGTTTTTTATGCCGGAGATCATTCATTGATCAAGGGCTTTTTCCTCGTATAAATCCTTGTGTCACTTGTGCAATTTTTATTTAAGTGATCATTCTCTTTGTTCATCATACCAAGCATCATTCCCCGTTTACAAAGAGTTTGGTTGCATTATCCTTGTGTGATTTTTGACCAAAACACTACGTACTCGTGGGATTCAGTGGCGAAACTAAGAATACCCTGGGGGACATCAAACTCCCAATATACATCGAAGGCCTACATTCTTATAAAAAATTTTGTGTTATTGACTGTTTATCTTGTTCTAATGTTATCCTTGGCAGGCCCTGGATACACGATATGAAGACAGTCCCATCTACCTACCACCAATGTGTGAAGCTCCCTAGTCCTTGGGGAATAGTGAAGATTGATAGTGATCAGCAGGAGGCTAAGAACTGCTACACTTCAAGGGATGTCTTGGAGGCAAGAGAGCAGGACGTGGTAGAAATCCTTATGGATCCTGATGATCCTGAATCCAAAATCTATATTGGATCAGGGATCCTTGGCAGAATGAAAGAAGACCTCATATCCTTCCTCAAAAGGAGGAAAAACTACCTTTGCATGGAAACATGAAGATATGACAGGTATATCTAAGGATATTATCACTCATAAACTTGGCATTGACAGGTCATTCAAGCCAATCCATCAAAAAAGGAGGAAGTTTGCACCAGAAAGAAATGCCATTATCCAGGAAGAGGTAGAGAAATTGCTCCGAGCAGGTATGATTAGAGAGGTCAAGTATCCAAGATGGTTGGCCAATGTGGTTGTTGTTCAAAAGAAAAACGTAAAGTGGAGGGTATGTGTCGATTTTACAGATTTAAATAAGGCATGTCCCAAGGATCCTTTCCCATTACCCCACATTGACTCCATGGTGGATGCAACGGCGGGTCATGAACTGTTGACTTTTATGGATGCTTCATCTGGATTTCAACAAATTCAGATGGAACCATCTGATCAAGATGATACGGCCTTTATGACTCCAACCGGTATATATTGTTATATTGCTATGCCGTTTGGATTAAGGAATGCAGGTGCAACATATCAAAGGCTGGTGATGTTCAAAGATCAGATTGGGCAAACTATGGAGGTTTACATAGATGATATGGTGGTAAAATCCGTAAAAGCTGAGGATCACCTAAGGGACTTGGAGGAAGCATTCGATATCCTTGACAAATATAACATGAAACTTAATCCTTCAAAATGTCACTTTGGTGTTAAAGCAGGTAAAATCTTAGGATACATGGTAACCAAGAGAGGCATTGAAGCTAGCCCGGAACAAATCAAAGCATTAGTGAATATCAAATCTCCTGCCAATGCTAAGGATGTCCAGAGGCTAACAGGCAGGATAGCAGCTTTGAACAGATTTATATCCAAATCCTCAGAAAAGTGCAAAGAATTCTATGATATCCTAAGGAAAAACAAGAAATTTGAGTGGACTGAGAAGCATGAAAATGCTTTAAGAGCTCTCAAAGATTACCTATCCTCAGCCCCGGCCTTGATGAAACCAGAAAAAGGCGATGTGCTATCCTTGTATCTTGCAGTATCCTCAAAAGCAGTAAGTGCAGTCCTTGTTAAGGATCATGAAGGTACACAACATCCTGTCTATTATGTAAGTAAGAGTTTTCTTGATGCCGAATCTAGGTATTCACACCTTGAAAAGCTTATCCTTGCTTTAATTATGGCATCTACTAAGTTGAGACATTATTTTAAAACTCATGTTATTGTTGTTAAAACTAATTTTCCAATTAAGAATGTCCTCAGGAAACCAGAATTGTCAGGAAGGATAGCTAAGTGGGCAGTGAAGCTTAGTGCATATGATATAAGATATGAGCCAAGGACAGCCATCAAATCCCAAGCATTAGCTGACTTTGTGGCTGATTTCAGTAGTGATTTACAAAAAGAAGCTGAGTTAGAAGTCCAGCAGCTAGAAGAGACCAAGGATCCTTGGATACTCTATACTGATGGATCCTCAAATGTAAAAGGCACAGGGCTTGGAATACTACTAAAATCGCCACAGGGGGACATAATACCCCACTCTATAGCTTGTGAGTTCCAAACCACTAACAATGAGGCTGAGTATGAAGCCTTGATTGCTGGTTTGCAAATTGCTAAGCATATGGGGATCAGGTATCTTGAGGTACATGTAGATTCATTGTTAATCACCAATCACTTTAATGGATCCTATGCTGTTAAAGGTGAAAAGCTAACCAAATATTTGGAGATAGTCAAAGAATTGGCACTCTCTTTTGTTTTCTTTAGTTTGACACTGGTACCAAGGGAAGAAAATACAGAAGCTGATGCATTGGCTAATTTAGGATCATCTTTGAAGATCCCGGAGGATATAAGCATTCCCATTATCCATATCCTGGCTCCCGCCATCGAGGATCATGTGGCTATGGAAATAGGAGAGGATTCTGTGATTATCCCTAGTGAGGATACTCGGTCTCATTCAGGATCAGGATCATGGATCTTGCCAATCATGAGATACTTACAACATGGAGAGATTCCTACAGGAGAAAACCCTAGGGCTTTCAAGAATAAGGTATCTCAATTCACAATTCTAAATAATATGTTGTATAAGCGATCTCTTGCAGGACCATATTTAAGATGCATTGAGGATCCTGAAATCCAAGAAGTTTTAAAAGACTTCCATGAAGGAGATTGTGGAAACCACACTGGGGGCAGGGCATTATTCTCAAGGATCCTGAGGACAGGATACTATTGGCCAACTATGAAAAGAGATGCTGTGGAATATGCTAAGAAGTGTGATCCTTGTCAGAGACACAGCAATATCCTTCATCAGCCGGCTGAATTTTTACATCCTATATCCTCCTCTTGGGCATTTATGAGATGGGGTATGGATATAGTTGGTAAGCTCCCTAAGGCACCTGGTGGAAAAGTGTTCATGCTGGCTATGACTGATTACTTCTCCAAGTGGATAGAGGCTGAAGCTTTTGCCCAAGTCAGAGAAAAGAAAGTTACATCCTTCATTAAAAGAAATATTATTACTAGATTTGGTATCCCTTCTGAAATTATATGTGATAATGGTTCCCAATTTATTGGGGGCAGAACTACTAACTTTTGTGACAGTTGGGGGATTAAGATGCTAACGTCAACACTAGTCTACCCACAAGCTAATGGACAAGCAGAATCATCCAACAAGATCATCATCAACAATTTAAAGAAGAAGCTTGGATCCAAGAAAGGGAAATGGGCAGAAGAACTACCTTATGTGCTTTGGGCTGATAGGAAAACCCCCAAGAATGCTACAGGCCAGACTCCATTCTCTTTGGTATTTGGGGCAAAATCAGTGATCCTTACAGAAATGGTGGTTCCAACTGCTAGAACAAGTATCCGTGATCTTGAGGAAAATGATGAGAACCTGGTTCAAGACCTGGATACTATTGAAGAAATCAGGGATCTGGCTAGGATAAGGATGGCCAGTTATCAACAAAGAATGACTGGTGCTTATAACAAAAATGTCAGAATCAGGAAGTTTCAAATTGGTAATATGGTGTTAAGGAAAGCATTTCAGAATACCACCAATCCTGCTGATGGAAAATTGGCACCAAAATGGGAAGGCCCTTATTTGATTGAAGCTGAGGCAGGAAAGGGGGCAAATCGGTTGCTGACTATGGAAGGGGATTTGCTACCAAGAGCTTGGAATGCTGTCCACTTGAAGAAATATTTCATGTGAGCAGGATCCTCATAGAACAGATGATCCTTACACTGTGGGTATCCTCGAAGGATCCTTAAAGCACAGATGATCCTTACTTTGGTAACATCCTAAACTTAAACTATTTCATTTCCTTATTTTCTCATATAAGGATAAGGATCATGTATCCTTTATCCACTTCTCACGTGATTCTGAGTTTTGAAAGTTCAGGTATCCTTAGCAAAATGTTGATCATCCACAGAAGCAATCAGTTCCTTGGGTTTTACCCCAGTTATTTGGGCTTGACCCCAGTTCCGCCTGTAGCGCATGATGATCCTGGTATAGTTCAAGGCAGTGGGACCAGTACTCACTTTAGGGGCTGATAATTCCATTGTACTGGCTATACCTAGGATCCTACGTATAATGGTAGACGTACCATACATCCGTTCCTAAGGTTTCTAACGTTTTCACGTTAGCTAAGGTTTTGGCATTTTCATGTCACTATGTTTGGATAGTTGCCAGTTAGGGCCATACTACAGTTTACATACGATCCTTGGGCTTGTCCCCAGTTATCCTTGGGCTTGTCCCCAGTTATCCTTGGGCTTGTCCCCAGTTGCTAACTTTTATCTTATATTGGCTTAGTCCCAAGTTATGCTCTATTTTAGGTCCTTGAAGTTAAACAACTAGGGATCCTTGATCCTTATTTCTCTCTAAGGTTTATCTTATAGTTATCTTGAGTATGGTTAGGATCCTAACTTGGATCCTCAGGTATGATCCTTAACTATTTTAATCTTATTCATTGTTTATTTGAATAACCCTTATAATTTGACAACTAGACTTGTGATCCTTAAAATATATTACTTTTTGGGATTCTTCGACTATAGGATATTTGATCCTGGATCATATCCTAAATTTTTTCAATCTAACTTATTCAAGATTTCATATTTAGATAAGTATACATCAAAACAATTGAAAGTTAGAAAAACAAAAAAGGATAACAACACTAGATAAGCCACAGAAGATTAAGGTTTTATTTATAAACAAAAGGTTAACCCTTAAAAGGTTGTCAAAATTACCTACCCCGAGCATCTACCAGCAATACGTGGCCCGTCCGCTGGGGTAGGTAAAGGGTGAACTATGTGAACTATGTGGAGCAGCTTAAACACAATCTGTTGAGCGTGTCACAAGTCTGCGACAAGGGTCACTCGGTCCATTTTACCAAGAATGAAGAATTAGTGTTGAAACCAGGTTTGGAGATACCGGACGATTGGATAGTGATGCGAGCGCCAAGGAGAAATGACACTTATGTCATGGACATGGGTGCTAAGGATCCAACTGCGGTGGTGGCGTGTTTACTATCAAAAGCATCTGAAGCTGAATCGATGTTGTGGCACAGACGCATGGCCCATATTCACTATCGAAAAATGAATTACCTTGTTAAAAATGAGCTAGTGAAAGGGGTTCCATTGCGGAGGTTTCAAGTGGAAGACAAATGTCTTCCATGTCAAAAGGGAAAACAACACAAGAAACCTCACAAATAAAAAACAGTAAATTCCATAGATGCTCCTTATGAATTACTTCACATGGATTTATTCGGTCCAGTGAACGTGAGGAGCATAGGTGGAAAGTACAATTGTTTAGTTGTCACTGATGATTACTCACGTTATTCATGGGTTTTCTTTTTAGGTATAAAAGATGAGACAGCAGAGATGTTGATAGATCTTTTTACAAAATTGGAAAACGTCCATGATGCAAAGATCAAGAGGATAAGGAGTGATAATGGCACGGAGTTCAAGAACCGTATTCTGGACCTCTATTGTCTTCGAAAGGGAATTGAACATCAATATTCTGCTCCTTATACGCCTCAACAGAATAGAGTTGCTGAGAGGAAAAACAGGACGTTGATTGAAGCCGCTAGGACAATGCTTTCAGATTCTAAGCTACCAGTTCTTTTCTGGGGAGAAGCTGTGAATACAGCTTGCTATGTCCTAAACAAAGTTTTGACTGTTAAACGTTTTAACAAAACTTGTCATGAATTAATGTTTAACAAGAAACCAAACTTAGAAGGCTTTGAACCATTTGGATTACCCTGCACCATTGTGCGTAACAAAGATAAACAAAAATTCGGTGAGGTGGCTGACGAGGGCTACTTTCTAGGTTACGTACCTGGCGCACCGAATAAAAGGGTTTTTAATCTAAAAACTGGTAAAATTGAGGTTGTGTTTGGAAATTACTTCTTACAAACCTCAACAATCAACGAGTGGACCAGCTATATTATATGATTATGAAAGTGTTTTTAAGTCATTTAATATTCCTGAGTTTTCCAATGCAGATGAGTCTCAGCTGATTCAAATAGTGATTAGTGATGATGAAGGCGAGTTCATGCCTAGATCAAATGTTGATATGACAGATGCTCCGGAAACTTCCCATGATGCTGTTGATACTGATTCAAGTGATAGTGAACCCGAACCAAATCAGGGGGAGGATTTCATTAATCCATTTACAGATCAGAACATTCAGGGGGAAGTTGGATCAAACCTGGGTGACAATCTAGTAGTCGATGCTGTTGCTACTACACGAGCAAATAGAGATCATCAAGTTGACATGATACTTGGAGATCCTACTGCAGGTGTTCAGACGAGAAGAAGCATAGCAGCGAATACAGGGTTATTTGTTTCGATTGAGAAGACTGGGATTGTGAACGAGTGCTTGTATAGTTGCTTTATTTCCCAAGAGGAGCCGAAGAACATTCACATGGCTCTTAAAGACAATTCATGGGTTGAAGCTATGCAAGAGGAATTGGCCCAGTTTGCTAAGTTGAAGGTTTGGGAGTTGGTTGATCTTCCTAAAGGTGAAAGAGAGATTGGCACTAAATGGGTGTTTAGGTGCAAGAAAGATGAAAGAGGGATAGTCACGCGAAACAAGGCTCGATTGGTGGTAAAAGGTTTCAATCAGCAAGAAGGGATAGATTATAATGAAGTGTTTGCACCAGTGGCAAGGTTGGAGGCAATTCGTTTGTTTCTAGCTTTCGCAACATTCAAGGGCTTCAAAGTTTACCAACTAGACGTGAAGAGTGCGTTTCTTTACGGGAAAGTCCAAGAAGTGGTGTATGTCTCACAACCAGATGGGTTCGTTGATCCAAATTATCCAGATCGAGTGTACAAACTTGATAAGGCTTTGTATGGGTTACATCAAGCTCCCAGAGCGTGGTACGAGACACTGTCTACACATCTGAATAAAGAATGGTTTTGAAAGAGGTCAGATTGACAGTACACTGTTCATCAAGAGGAAGAAGGAAGATTTTCTGCTGGTACAGGTGTACGTGGATGACATCATCTTTGGGTCATCAGATGAAAGCATGTGTAAAGAGTTCGAGCAGGTGATGAAGAGCAAGTTCGAAATGAGTGCTATGGGTGAGCTATCTTACTTTCTGGGATTACAAGTTGAACAGAAGGCGGATGGGATGTTTATTCATCAAACAAAGTATGTGTATGACATTTTCAGTCGGTTCAAAATGAATGATTGCACTACTTCCAACACACCCATATGTGAAAATCACAATCTTGGCCCAGATCATGAAAGTACTGAAGACGTTGATCCTACTCAATACAGGGCAATGATTGGTTCTCTAATGTACTTGACTGCTTCAAGACCCGACATCATGTTTGCCGTATGCTTATGTGCCAGATACCAGGCAAATCCAAAAGAGTCACACATGAAAGCAGTGAAGCGGATTCTTCGTTACTTGAAGGGGAAACCTAAACTTGGGTTGTGGTATCCAGCTGATAGTGATTTGACGTTTGTTGCTTACACTGACTCAGACTTTGGAGGATGCAAATCGAACAGAAAGTCTACAACAGGTGGTTGTCAGTTCTTAGGAGGCAGGATTGTGTCTTGGCATTGCAAGAAGCAATCTTGTGTGTCTACCTCTACGTGTGAAGCTGAATATATTGCTGCTGGAAGCTGCTGCTCTCAGGTTCTCTGGATACAACAGAAAATGCGCGATTACGGTTTGGATTTCACTCGTACTCCTATTATGATAGACAATAATGCCACTATTTCAATAACTAATAATCCCGTGAATCACAGTCGCACAAAACATATTGACATACGTCATCATTTTATACGGGATTGTGCTGAAAAGAGACTAATTGAATTACATCGAGTCGACACAGAAGATAACCTGGCAGATCTTTATACTAAAGCATTTGACAGGGCTCGCTTTGAACACTTAGTCGAACTCAACGGGATGAGGAATCCTGAATAACTGGTTTTTCATAAGAATTTTTGTAAATAGTTTACTGTTTTTCTTAAAAATCAAAAATAAAAAAAAATTTGAAAAATCAAAAACATAAAAAAGTAGAAAAATCAAAAATGAGTTATCACCGTGTGAAAAAGAAGAAATGATAGTACATCAGCAAGTTAGACTGTCACACTGAAATTGATCCTAAATTGCTTAAGTGTGATAGCAGCTTCATCATATGATGTACCAGTAGGCAAAAAGCATGAAATAATCAACTTACCTATGTGATATAAACATAAATGAACTGAATATGAGTGGGAACACATCAGTGGTGTATGGTTTAATGACCTTAATTCTTGCGTTGATAGATTGCCAAAATCTGAAGTTTTGGGTCTTTATACTGTTATTTCATCTAGGGATATCTTGGCTGTCTGTCTGTTAGAATTAAAATTGTACATGACCTCAGGATTCTATCTTCATCAATAGACTCTCCTTACTTGAATATCTTCAGACTCCCCCTCTCGATTTGCTGGCATTTCTTTGTTCTTCAGCAATATCTTCTTCAGAATCTTTGTCTGGCTTTCTTCAATCAAAATCCTCAGGTATCTTAACCTGGCACTCTACCATCAGGTTCAACATCGAAACCTGGCTATTCCTACACATTCTTAACACAGAAGTAAATTTTCTAAAATTTAACAATTTGAATGTACCAACAACAACTCTCCTTCAAATCACTTTCTGTATGATGAACCACTTGTTGAATTCCAAAACACATTTGATGTTTAATATATACTCCCCCTCACAACAATGTCATCATGTTCAGCATTCGGAATTTTGAAAATCAGTTTTCCAACGTCAGTTGTCGAAAATCTTTTTGACTTTTTCAAAAGTTTATGCTAAAACACACACAAAATCTTTTTGGATTTTTCTGAAAGAAAGTAACTAACATCAATTGAAGAATCAAGAAAATGCAGGAATGAAATATTTACAAACAATATTTTTGTGAGTTCATGTAAGAGGATCATATCAGTTTATGAGACATATCACTAACATCATCAAGCTTGATTTCATTTTCAGTTCTAAACAATTCACCTAGATTGTCAGTATATTGGTCCACTAAAATTTTTACACAAAGTTCAATTGATCCGAGATACTATATTAATGTCTTAGATACTAACTTATTCGTGTGTCCTACTACTTGAATATACTCCCGTATCCAGATCCCAATATTCAGTCTTACAGGTGAGTATAGCACAGCTGATATCTGTCGGGGGTTAGATGCGAGGGCCGTGAGAGCTCAGGTCGATACTTCCGTATACGCAGAGAGATGACGACTTCAACTTTTGGTGTGTCCCTTTAGAGGATCTTTTTGATTTCAACAGCAGCGACTATCAATTTTATTGTTTCATCAGCATGCTGAGGGCGAAGCTATGTTTCAAGCTTTTGCGGAAAGCATTATCCGGGGACTAGGTCAGTACTTCCATACAGCAGAAGTCCCGAGATAATACCCCAAATATCACTGAGCATAAAGACCTAGTATCTCAGGATAAGGGACCTTTCAAACAAGATTTCAGGGGTTACCTATATATCCAAGAAGTTGTTAACCCACAGAACAAGCAAGTTTGAAATTTTATGTTTATATCTCGTCACAATTTACTAAGTGTGTAAAAACCTACTAACACATCCGCAGTGAGATTGTTTATCACAGTTTAACTTTACATTTCTTTAGCATGTTGTGACAGTCTACTGATGTACTATCATTTCCTCTTTTCACAACAAAACTCGTTTTTGATTTTATCATGTTTTTGTATTTTTCAAATTATGTTTTTGTATTTTTTTTCAAATTTTTTAATGTTTTTGGATTTTCTGAAAAATTGAAAACAACTAAGCTCTAGACCTACATGAAACATAAAATGCAACACAAACTATACAGAAACTTGACAACTGACATTGGATCACATCAAATCTCCATCCACTCAGGCATAAACAATCTGAACTTCCCCTTTCAACAAACCATTTTCTCATTTAGATTTCAAAACACTTAAGTTTGTTTTAATCAAAATGATTTTTCCAGAAAATGAGTTTGTTTTTACCACTTGTAGGTTAGCACTAGATTCGGGGATATGGTTCATCATCTTGTTTATCGGTCACAGATGTAGTAAATCAAGTACAACTTAATGTCCCTGATTCACCATTTGCAGTTAAGCAACCTTTGTACCACTTGAAAATAAATCACCAACAATACTACTTGTAAGTATGACCAACAAATACCACTTGTAGGAATGAGTCATCTACATGACTGTTTTACCAACTTAGAATGCCGATTCCTTCTTCGCAATTACCAACCTGGAAGCTCCGGCGTAGTCCTTTAACCTGTAATCATTCAAACATTTTCAACAACTTTCATACAAACTCATAAAATATGAATGATGCCGATTCCTGATCCACGATATAAACTTGGGATCTCCGGCATAGTCCTAAGACTTTACGGGAAACAAACTTCCATCCAAGTCTTCTCAGACTTGATGGCTTTCAATTCTTGCGCAGCGGGGTTGTATGTTGCCTTTTTAGTTGCATAAAAATCTTTAACCCCCTTTGCTTTCCCATTTAACATTTTTCCAACAATTTTCTTAACACTCCCATTGAATGTTTTCTCGACATCAAACTTAGTTTTCTCGGTATAAAACTGATTCGAGATTTCAACATTTCCAACTTTCTTTTTAACTTCTTCAAATTTCAGTGATGGAAACTCATCATCATTCACTGAAATTTTCACCTCACCTTGTGGCTCCTCTGGCTTTGTGGAACCAGATTCATCGCCGACATTCACATCATCCTTTTTAACAACCCACACTTGGTTGTCTTTCTCTTTCTTTTTGTAAAAATTCTTTTTCGAACCCTCACCAACCTCATAAGTTGAATTTTCAAAAGCTTTAAATTTTTCGGTTGGTGGTTCAAAATCAACAACTTTTTCTTTAAGTTTCTTAGAAACTCCCTGTTTTGTCTTGGCATTTTTCTGACAATTCCATGCAATGTGACCAACTTCATTGCATCTGTAACTGTAACGCCCTAACACGTTTTAACCAAAAGTCGCAGCGGAAATACGAACTTAAAAATTTCTTTCATTATATTCATTCTAACATACTTAGAACTACATTAAATCACTCTTTTATATTAAATACATTAATTCTTTCTATAAATTTATACAATCTGACATACTTATATTAAATTACGTGACCACGCTCCCACACATACAATCCACGACTTGACTCGATCTTCGACCGCTTACGCTTCGTGATGAGAATTCACAGTTCTGTACAACCTGCAGACACCACATACAATCACATTATTAGTAACCGGTGTCATCATACATAAGATTTAAACATGCATAATTTGGCGTCAACATATCATGCTTTTGCTTATGTTAGACCCATCATCCATCCATTCAAACCACCCGCATTGGATTTCAGTGTCTACCTTCAACTTCCATCACAAGTATACCTGCATTTCCATTTCATTCTCAATAGGAAAACGATTAGCATCACTAGATTTCATTCATACGAACATATCCATGTATACACATAAAAAGTCTCATTCAATTGTACATATAACTAAATTCCAATTCATGCATACATACCCTTTCTATCCGTACATGTACTTACAAATTTACATTCTACACATATTACTTATAAATCCTAAGCACACCCATCTATACATGTAAATTGTATACACATAATTATCCATACTTACGTGTTCATAGTCATTCTCTCCTATGGATCCCAATTGCTTACTTACAATTATACCTATACCTACGCGTATAACTACTTATTTCACCTTTATGCATAATATCATCGCGTAAGATTCCTTCTTACCTATACTTAATAGAAACTATTTCTTAACTACTTTCGACTCATTTACCGTAAACTTACCTTATTACTTCCATTGTCTCATACTTTCTCACACGTTTCACAATAATCATCATACTACAATACATTTTACATCTAAAGTGTAAGTCCGGAATTCACTTACCTTGCGCGTCCGTATTTGCGTTCGCTTACTTGATTGAGTCTTCTTAGCCCGTTGGCCTTCAACGCTCCCATCCATCTTGACATGATTCCTATACACTCATGTCATTACATTCACATTCTTATTAGCATATATGCTCATACATATGAACAACCATATTAAATTCACATTTAACATATGACCTACATAAAGCATACTCAACATCATTAATTTATTTAAACAAGGATGAAGCATACTCGACATCATCCCTAGATAATCTTCACATGAACTATATCTATTCACCCATTATTTGCATACAATTTCACTTATTATTGTCTTTTAGACATTTCATCAAACACTTGGTGTGCGTACTACTTCCTAAGCATAATGTACAAGTATTTCATGCTTTTCTTCTTAGTTCTTGTTTCCAATCATCCAAAATACAATTAGCACTTAAATTTCATACCAAGTTCAACCTAACTAGCAAGGATTAATCACATGCAACACAATATATCAGCAATTTGAACAAAGATTGGACATGGGTGACATACCCATGTCTCCATCTTCACCATCAATGGTGGGTTTCACTTCCAAACATCAAATTACTCAAAATCATTCATAATCCAAGTTTTATTTGCTGATTCTAACACTCCCACATGCCTAATTTCGTA
Source organism: Helianthus annuus (assembly GCF_002127325.2). Lineage (NCBI taxonomy): Eukaryota > Viridiplantae > Streptophyta > Magnoliopsida > Asterales > Asteraceae > Helianthus > Helianthus annuus. The sequence goes on along the minus strand of NC_035440.2, from coordinate 92,923,714 downwards.
TGAAATCAAAGATATATCACATACCCATACTTGCAAGATCATTAAATCAAAAGCTATGACTTACCACATGTTCAGCAAGCCTTGATGATCATATATTAGGGTTCATGCATTGGGTTTGAGCTGAATTCCCCTTCCAATTTTGAAGATTTTTGAGGAGTTAGGGTTCTTCCCTCCTTTCCTTGTTCCTGGTCGACATACATGATGTATTGTAAAATACATACTTTTATCGTGTATAGTTTGTACGTTTTATCGTTATTTTTTTAGCTTAGTTTAGTTTAGAATTACGTGCTATTGATCTACATTGCGTTTTCCAGGTCTTGATACATAAAATGCTGAAATTGGAGCAAAACCGAGCTAAAGTGTCAAATGTCAAGTTCCGGAATCAATGTATAAAAGTGTTAGAATAATTTTGAAGTTTTTGGAAGTTGGAGCTGAGCTTAGAGGGAAACATTCTGTGAAAAAAGCTCAGTCGCATAGCGCTAAGGTGAAAACATGCTCAGTCGCGCTACGCGACTGAGGTAGCTTTGACTTTGCTGACTTTTGGGGATCTCGCGTAGCGCTAGCAAGAAGGGGAGACCAGTCGCGCTACGCGACTGGTATGAATGACGCGCCTGATTTGTGGATCGATTAGGGTTTGCTATAAAACCAAGAATTATAATCAAAAACCCTAACTTACGAATTATTAAAGTTTTGGAGCTTTCGGAGAGCAACTTTGGAGCTATTTTGGAGCTTTTGAAGGCAAGGAATCATCGGTACGGGTTGAGAGTGAAGAATCGAAGATCAATCGGGTTTTCCAGTCCCTTGTTTGTCGATTACTTGTTTGATACTTGTTATGATGAATTCTTTATTCAATTACTTTGATTTGATTTCACAATTTAAGATGCTTGGCTAAACTGTTATAACTACCTAGACGAGATGAATGTTTGATATAAGTTTGGATTTTTAATGGTTTATTATTGTTCGCTTATGGATTGATTTCTGAAAGTAAATTGTTCTAGATTTTCTGATTTGGTGCTTATGGATACTTGACAATTGTTTTATAACTGCTTGTTACTTCATATGATCCTTGGTGATGGTCTTTATCACGTAATAGGGTTATATTAGGGTTCTTGATTTAGGTGAGTGTCTATATCACGTTATAGATCATTAATCCTTTAGGGTGAAAACGCGTAAGTAACCTTAGAAGTAATATTTGGTAATTTAATAAAATCAAGTGTTCTGCTTAACTTGTCGCTGAGAGGCTCGAGTTAGTTATTAGGTCACAGTGTAATATATATCTAAGATAGGTTTTGAGAGAAGTCGATCTTATTTCCCTAATTGCATTTGTGTCTAGTAAACCAAGTTAGAACCTAGAATTGCCTTAGATTATCGCGCTGAGAGGTAGATAGTCATATTAGGGAACTTTTGGAATCGTTAGAGGACTGAGAGGAAGTCTAACAGTCGGTAATCACAACAGCCTTGTAGGATTTCCTAGGTTTCTTCCTGAGAAGGGTCGGGAAGTCTTAGCATTGAAATACCTTAAGGTTTAGTATCTTACGATCCCGGCTCCATACAACTTTAATACCATTAGAAGTCCATTCCTATCAAACTGGATTTGAGTCCAGATAGTCTTTAATCTCATCTGAATACAAACTTCGTTCTTCGTTCGTGTCTTAGTTCTAATTTCATTATTTTAGTAGTTAATATAGATTTCCATAGTTTTTAGTAACCCCCCCCCCAAAACAATTAAACAAGTTAGTCGCGTCCGTCATTGTCTTATCAGAGTCTAGTTTACGTAATACATAGAGTCATTGGGTTCGATACTCGGACTTGCTAGGTTATACTACATTGATCGGTACACTTGCCGGTTGTGTGGTTTAGGTTTAGAGAGTCTTAGTTATAAATTTAAAGCTTGCATGTCTAGTTTAGAGAGTCTAATTTAGTTGGTATTTTATAGTTCGTTTTGCACACATCAAGTTTTTGGCGCTGTTGCCGGGGACTCTTGGTAATTGCGTTCATTTACTTTGATAGATTTTCTTGACAAATACGTGCTACGTGTTTACTTTGTTTTTGTGTGTTTTTCTTTTCATCTTGAGTCGTAGTAATTTAGTTTGCTGTTCTTGTGTGCAGGTTTTTGCTAGTAGTGGATGCCACATCTACGCTCGCACGGACCACCACCATCACCAGTTAAGCAATCGTCGTCTGAAGCTAGTACATCATCATCATCTTTCCCACTCCTCATAGAATTCCCAATTCCCGTTCCACCACCTTCACCAAACAAAACACCCAAGAACACCCCACCCGATAGTCCCACCTTTAGTTCCTCTAGTGAACCAGAGAATTTCGAACACATGGCCAACGCTAGGCAAACCGTCCATCAGCAGGCCACCCAGAATTTCACCGGCCTTGCTTCACCCATCACCGTCCCACCCATAGTCAACGACCACTCATGGCAGATTCCATCTTATGCCATGCAGGCCATAACCAATAGTATCCAATTCCATGGCCGAGACGATGAGGATGCCCCGGCCCACATCAACCGTTTCTCTAGGATGCTAGCGACCTTTAGCCTTCAAGGTGCACCAAACGATGCTACCTACCTACAACTGTTCCCGTTCTCATTAGCCGGTCGTGCAGCTACTTGGTTGGATTCTCAACCAGCCGTTACTTTTACCACATGGGCGGGGCTTCGTCAAGCCTTTCTGAACAAGTACTTCCCGCCCGCAAAAGCTTCACGACTCAGAGACGAGATCCACTCTTTTCGCATGGGGCCCGACGAGCCTTACTACCTTGCTTGGGAAAGGTTTCAAAACCTTTGTGCTCGTTGCTCCCAACACGGTCTTTCCGATTGGGCCTTATGTGAGAAGTTCTACAATGGACTCACCCAAGAAACTAGGGATAGGTTTGATACGAATGCAGGGGGGCATATGATGGGTATTCTTACAGTTCCTGAGTGCTTAGAGAGGTTCGAGGCATTTGCTCAGTCTCAATCTCAGTCACGTTCCGATCAGAGGTATCAAGGTGGTAATTCTAATACCACTACCAGCACACCCGCCCAAGGGGTGAACCACGTCACCGTGGATCCTGGTCTAGCCTCTTTCTTGCAAAACATGAGTAAGCAACTCAACGAAATTCAAGCTAAGATAGATAAATGTGAGTTTTGCCGAGGTGGACACGATACGAATGCGTGTCCTTTGCTAGTTGGTGAGGAACAGTGTGATTACCTAGGAGGAGGGTTCGGTAGAGGCCAATTTAGCGGTTCAGGTCCCACTAATCCCTTGGGGTCGGGTTGGAGAAATAATAATAATAACTTCAATAATAATAATACTTTTCGTCCAAATGGACCCCCTGGCTTTCAAATGGCTCAAAACCCTAATAGGGGCCAAAATTCACTATTTGGTGGGGGTTCAAGTGGGCAGTTCAACAAAGGGTTCAATGGGCAGGTCAAAGATGGGGGGTCAAATAACCAGGGTCAAACAGGTCAAGGTTCAAGTTATGACCTAGGAGGTAGTCTAGAACGAATGGAGTCCATGATGAGTCAACTAATTGTTAGAGACCAAACTACCCAAAAGACCTTAAGTGAACATGACCTTTTGCTTAAAAATCATCAAGCCTCATTCCAAGACCTTTCAAGAGTTGTAGGGGATATATCTAGGAAGCTAGAAGAGAGGTTGCCCGGTCAGTTCGCGGGTAATACAAAACCTAACCCTAATGCCCAAGCCAAAGCCATTACCACCCGTAGTGGCAAGACCTTAGAGAACCCGAGAGTTGTTGAGGAGAAGGTAGTTGATGAAGATGGAGATATTGTGGATGAAGAGATCCAAATGGAAGCACCCGGTAAAGTGCAATCTAGGTTAACCCCAGCAAGTACCGCACAAACCGGGGGGCTTCCAAGTGAGAAGAGTTTAGGTAAGAAACCCACGCAAGTCGTTCCACCACCCACTGTTGATCTTTCCCGTGCTACTTTCCCATCTCGTCTTAGAAACCAAACCTATTCTAAAGAGTACGGGAAGTTCTTAGAGATCTTCAAGCAGCTTAGGATAAACCTTCCTTTCATAGAAGCCCTTCAAACAATGCCTAAATATGCCAAATTTTTTAAGGACCTTCTAAAACGTAAGGATAGGTTAGGAGAGGTTTCAAACATCCCCCTTAGTGGAGGATGTTCAGCTGTAGTGTTGAACAAGGTTCCGGAAAATTTGACGGATCCGGGTCTTTTCACCATCCCGTGCTTGTTTGGGAGTGATACCGAGTGTAGGGCCCTAGCCGATTTAGGAGCAAGTATTAACTTAATGCCATATTCCTTGTATGAGAGGCTAGGTATAGGAGAGTTGTCACCTACACGTATGTCTTTGTCTCTTGCCGATAGGTCAGTGAAGTATCCACGTGGTATCATCGAAAACCTCTTAGTTAAAGTGGATAAATTCGTCTTTCCCGTAGACTTTGTAGTTCTTGATATGGAAGCCGACGAAAAGGTTCCCATCATTCTAGGTCGCCCATTCTTGTGTACCGCCAAGGCCATCATTGATGTCTTCGACGGGAAAATTACACTTCAAGTCGGTGAGGAAAAAGTGACTTTCGAGATTGCCCGTTCCATGGCACACCCTAGTGGGTCCGATGATTTTAGTAGTCCTTGTCATTCGGTCTACTTCATAGAATCATTCTTATCGTGTGTTGACCATTGCTTTGACTACATTAGTGGGGTCGATTTAGTCGAGAGTAGGATAGACGAGGTAGTTGAGAAGGTAGAAGAGGTTGTGAATGAGAGTGAGAAGGTAGAAGAGAACGAGTGGATTCCCGAAGTGTTAGAATTGAATGAAGTGAGAGATGAGAGTGAAAGTACACCCGTAGAGAGCCCCGCCCCACTAGAACTTAAGGTCCTCCCGTCCCATTTAGAGTACGCTTTCTTGGGTGAGGGGTCCGATTTTCCGGTAATTATTTCGTCCGAGTTAGAGGGGGGAGAGAAGGATAAGTTGTTAGATGTGTTGAAAGAGAATAGGGAAGCAATTGCATGGCGACTTTCGGATATCAAGGGCATAAGCCCCGCCTATTGTACCCACCGGATACTTATGGAAGAGGAATATAAGCCGGTGGTGCAACCTCAAAGGCGATTGAATCCGAACATGCAAGAGGTGGTTAAGAAAGAAGTGCTTAAATTGCTAGATGCCGGGGTGATCTACCCTATTTCCGATTCACCATGGGTGAGCCCGACCCAAGTCGTCCCAAAGAAGGGTGGGATGACGGTGATCATGAATGAAAAGAATGAGTTAATCCCTTCCCGTACCGTTACCGGTTGGCGCGTATGCATAGATTACCGAAAGTTGAACGACGCCACCCGGAAAGACCATTTTCCCCTACCTTTCATTGACCAAATGTTGGAGCGTTTAGCGGGACAACAATACTATTGTTTTCTCGATGGATTTTCGGGTTATTTTCAGATCCCAATCGCTCCCGAGGATCAAGATAAAAAGACGTTCACATGCCCTTACGACACTTATGCGTATCGCCGCATGCCTTTCGGGTTATGCAACGCTCCGGCTACTTTCCAAAGGTGCATGGTTGCTATATTCCAAGACATGCTTGAGACTTCTATGGAGGTCTTCATGGATGACTTCTCGGTTTATGGTACCAATTTCGATCATTGTCTTTCTAATCTCGATAGGATGCTTAAGAGGTGCATAGAAACGAATCTCATGTTGAATTGGGAGAAATGTCACTTCATGGTGACGGAGGGAATAGTGTTAGGACATAAGGTGTCGAGAGAGGGGATAGAGGTGGATAGGGCCAAGATAGATACCATAAGTAGATTGCCACCACCTACTAGTGTCAAGTCCGTGAGAAGTTTTCTAGGTCATGCGGGTTTTTATGGGCGTTTCATCAAAGATTTCTCAAAAATCACACGCCCCATGACCCGACTTTTGGAGAAAGATGTGCCTTTCGTCTTTGACGAAGAGTGCATCAAGGCGTTTGATTTCTTGAAAGAAAAACTCGTGAGTGCCCCGATACTCGTTTCGCCTAACTGGAGCTTGCCTTTCGAGCTCATGTGTGATGCAAGCGATTATGCCGTAGGAGCGGTCTTAGGTCAAAGAATCGATAAACACTTTCATCCAATTTACTACGCGAGCAAAACTCTCAATGATGCTCAAGAGAATTATACCACCACTGAAAAGGAACTCTTAGCCGTAGTGTTTGCGTTTGACAAGTTTAGTTCTTATCTCGTGCTTTCCAAAACTACCATATTCACCGATCATGCCGCTTTGCGTTTTCTGTTCCAAAAGAAAGATGCAAAGCCACGTCTTATTCGATGGATTCTTTTGCTCTCTGAATTTGACATCGAAATCAAAGATAAAAAGGGAGCGGAAAACGTGGCCGCCGATCATTTGTCACGTTTAGAGGATCCAATGAGAGAGGAAGTGCGTGAGGAGTCTATAGGAGATACTTTTCCTCACGAGACCATAGATTTCGTTAGTGCCGAGGAAGAAGGTTTGCCATGGTTCTCGGATTTGGCGAACTATTTAGCAACCGGAGATATTGTGAGGGGTTTGTCGTTTCAACAAAAGAAGAAACTTCTTAGAGATGCTAGGAAGTATATTTGGGACGACCCGTTTTTGTTTAGGATAGGAGGAGATAGAGTCCTTCGTCGGTGTGTTTCGAGAGAGGATGGTCTAAATATTATTAGTCACGTGCATGAAGGGTTAACGGGAGGCCATCACGGAGCGAATGTGACAGCACAAAAAGTTTTTGATAGTGGTTTTTATTGGCCGTCAATAGTGAAAGATGCCGTAGAGTTTGTTAGGACTTGCGATCGTTGCCAACGCACCGGCAACATCTCATCCAAGGATGAAATGCCTCAAAACCCTATTCAGGTTCTTGAAGTATTCGACATATGGGGCATTGATTTCATGGGACCTTTTCCTTCATCGAGTGGGAATAGGTACATCCTCGTGGCCATTGATTACGTTTCAAAGTGGGTGGAAGCTCAAGCTTTACCTACCAATGATGCCCGAGTGGTGGTGAGATTCCTTAAAAAGCTTTTCACGCGTTTCGGAGTTCCTAAAGCCATAATAAGTGACCGTGGTACACACTTTTGCAATTCTGCCATGGAAAAGGCACTTGCACGCTACGGTGTCACTCATCGCCTTTCAACCTCTTATCACCCTCAAACTAGTGGTCAAGTTGAGAATGCTAACCGAGGAGTGAAGAGAATCTTAGAGAAAACGGTAGGAAAAAGCAGAAAGGATTGGTCGGAAAAGCTCGATGATGCTTTGTGGGCTTTCCGTACCGCCTACAAAACACCGTTAGGTACAACGCCTTTCATGATTGTGTATGGCAAAGCTTGCCATCTTCCGGTAGAATTAGAGCATAGAGCGTTGTGGGCTTTGAAAACTGTGAACATTGATCTTAAGGAAGCTGCAAGGAGGAGATTCTTTCAAATACATGAATTGGAAGCTTTACGAGATGCAGCATATGAAAGATCTTGGAGTATAAAGGAGAAAACAAAGGCATTGCATGATAGGAGATTGCGAAGGTTGAAAGAGTTCAAGGTAGGTGATAAAGTGCTTTTGTTTAATTCAAGGTTGAAATTGATAGCTGGAAAGTTGAAATCAAGATGGAGTGGGCCGTATGTGGTGAAAGAAGTGTTTCCGTACGGCACGGTTGAGCTTTACGATGAAGTAGATAAGGGAGTTTGGAAGGTGAACGGCCATCGCTTGAAACATTACTTGGGAGGTCCAATTGATTCTACCGAAGAGGAAGAAATTCCTCTAAAGGACCCACCCACCTTCGCCGAACAGTAATTGCGTAAGGCTTCGTTTGTAGAGTTTGTACCGTTTGTAAATTGCGTTATTTCTTGTGTTTTTCGTAGTTTTTGTGTTTGCGTCTTGTGTGTTTTTGAGAAATTTTGCAGGAAACGTACCTTGAGGAGCTGGAAATTTGAAGAAAACGCGGTTTCAGGTAAGTCCCATACTTAGAAAATATTTTGGGATGATTTGGGAATGGGTTGTTAAAACATCAAAATTTTTCTAAGGCAAGAAAGTGGAAATTTCACGTAACATTCTGTGAAAAATCGCCAGTAGCGTAGCGCGACGCATACACCCAATCACTCGCGCTACGCGAGACCTATGGGGTTCACTAACCAGTTTTGAACCTTTGACCCTTTTGGACCTTTGAACCTTTCAACTTGACCTCTTCACTCGCGTAGTGCCAAGCCTTAACCATTATCACTCGCTCTACGCGAGTGACATAATCAATCAGAAAAAAAATTTAAAACCCTAATTTTTATCCCCAAATTCAAAAACACAATACCAACTCATCTTTCTCAGCCGATCACCCACCACCATACCTCCGCCGATAACCACCATCATCTCCACCACCAATCACCGTCAATCACCACCCATCACAACACCAACCCTCCACTATCATCTCCGGCCATCTCCATTCACCCACCACTTTCACCCTAACCAATATCTACCCTCTGCACCACTCCCTACCACCATACACACCGTCCGATACCTTCTACACCACCGGAATCCACCACACCACTTCCACCTTTCTCCGCCGATAACCACCATCAATCATCACCTCCCACCATTTTCAACCTCATCCTCTGACCATCTTCCACCACTGCCGGTTACCACTTACACCTCTGCCACTGTTCATTGTCACCACCGTACCGGACCATCGTTGGGATCCTTATCGTGTTCTCGGTTTTGAGTCGTCAAAAAGGTATGACTTCTGTTCTTATTTCTCGATTGTCTAATAGTCGGGTTAGAGTCGGGTCAGTCATCGAGTCCATTATCTGTGTTAGTTCTGTCTCTTGTGTTAGAGTCGAGTCTGTATGTTTACATGTTTAAGTGTAATTCAGTTACATGTCGGATATCGAGTCAATCAGTACTAATATCTGTTTTACACGAGTTTTGTTTAGTTTTAGTCTGATGTGTCGTGCGTCATGTGTCGGGTCAGTTAGCATTCTAACGGGACAGTCGTATCATATTGTTTAGAGGGTGCGGGTGGCTCGTGTTGGGTCTTTAGTTGAGTGTCGGTTTGATTTGAGAGGTGTGAGAAGGGGTGGTGTATTCAATAAAGGGGGGGGGGATGTTTTTGCTCGGACATTAAGCTGTAAACAAGAAATAAGGGGGGAAGTTTTGCGCGTCAAACGAAATTTTCGCGAACTGATTGTTTGAAAAGGTTTATAATGAAAAAAATTATTATGTGCGTCGTTCAGAACAAGTGTGGGGACGCGATCGCGCGAATTTTAACATTAAACCATAATTGTTCATCATCATCACGTGCGCCGCGTCCGTTGCTTCCACACTTTGTTTTTGAGGTAATTCTCGGCACTTGGGATTGCTCGAGGGCGAGCAAGGTGCCGGGAGGGGGTAGAAGTGTATGTTGCGTCATTTGCGTCAAGATGTCGTGTTTTGTGTTGTTTAGTGTCGTTTTTAGTTTATCGAGTCGTCTTAGAGTTTTGTCCAGTGTCGGTTTGCGCAATGTACATCGCTTGATCATCGGATCGTTTCGCTCGTACTCAATCTCCATTCGGGCGAAGTTCGATCCGGTTTTCGAGCCGATATGCGTAAAAAGTCACTTGTATCGAATAACGGCCGCGAACGAAATGCTATACGGCCGTCGTTCGACTGTATATTTTTATATTATTATTTCGCTTAAAAAATAAAAAAAAATTAAAAATTAAAATAATAAAAAAATTCAAAAAAATTTAAAAATCCAAAAGTAGTTTGTTATTCCTGATGATCTGCTTGTTTTGTCTTGAATATCAATTGTTTTGCAGATATGGCGAGTAGTTCACGATCAGGTCGGGCACGAAAAAGGGCTGCGGGGCAGACTGCACCGGAACAGGATCCGGTGATTACCGAAACGCCCATTATTCAGATCGCAGAGAATGACCCCAAACTAAGGAAGATTGAATACTCGACATCATACAATTTCATACCGGATGAGTTGATGAATAGGGTAGCGAACCATCCGATCCTTAAGTTTGAAGAAGATACGTATGAGTGGGATAAGTTTAAAAAATTTAAGAGTACGGCACTGCTTCAGCATAGGGTGATAAATTGGGAGTGGTTGACTGAGATAGGTGCAGAGCAGGAGGTGAGGGAGTTGTTAGGAGAGAGGTTGATAGAGGCGATGCATTGTATTGACCCTCAGTATGTAGAGCTTGTGTTAGAATTCCACAGCACGTGGATGCATAAGGAGGGTAGGTTTGAGCAGGAAAATGCGTTGTCGTTCAGTTTCGGTAGGAAGGTGTACGAGATGAACGTACCTAGGTTTGCGATTATTTCGGGGTTATATACTGAGGATGAGGTTAGGAGACCCGAGTTCTTGACCTGTTTGAGGGGTGCGTATTCGGAAAATAGGAGGTATAGTGTTGGAAGAGCGGAGTTGAAGGCGTTCTGGGAGTCGATTTCGGATAGGGAGTTTGGACAGACAAATCTGATTTCGACGGTTAGGAATCCGATATATAGGTATGTGTTGAGGTTGTTGGTGACAACGTTGGTTGGGAGGAAGTCTGGGGAGAATAAAGCTAACTGGATTGAGCTTTTCATTTTGATGTGTCGGGTGCAGAGGAGAGAGTTTAATTTGGCCACGGTGTTGGTAGATTCGATTAGTCGAGGTAGGAGAGGTGGCAATAGGGCTAGGTTGGATATGGGCCCCTATATTACTAGGATTGCATCACATCTTGGGGTTTTAGATATATATCAGCCTCAGTTCTTGCATAGGGGCCCGACGACTGCGATTTTTGGGTTAGAAGACCTGCAGAAGGCAGGCATCGCGTCGTGGGAGGCACCGTATGGTTGGGAGCCGGTTAGAGAGGGCCCACCTGTTCAGCCACCGCAGAGAGGGCCAGTAGATGTTGTTGAGCCGCAGCAGGAGGCGGGACCGTCAGGTGCACAGCAGCCGCCACAGACACCGGTACAGCCGGTACATCAGGCTGAGAGGAGAGTCCCGTTACCAGAGCCCCTCACCTTAGAGTCATTCTCTGGCTATATGGAGCAGAGATTTGACAGATTAGAGCGTATGATTGAGTTATTACATAGGGGACAGGGTGCACAGACGGGTTCTGGTTCTATTTATCATGTTTATGAGGCGAGCAGCCATGAGACAGATAGTGGTTAGAGATAGTGGATGGATAGCAGGCGGATGAGCAGCAGCTGATGATTATATCTTTTGATGTTTATTTTTTCTTTATTGCTGTTTTCATCCTTGATTGATTGGTCTGTATTTGATATTGATACACGTTAAACAGGTTGGGTTGGTTGGGTTGGTTTGATGAACACTGATGCATCTATTTTGATATATATATATATATATATGGTATGTTGGTAGTTTGTTCATTGTTTGATAGGTGATTATGTTAGCCGCTTTCGTTCGCGTGTCCGAGGTTTGATAGTGTTTGCTGAGCGCGTTTCGAATTGGAGGGCTTATGTGGAAACGACTTGCACTTTGACAGTCTCACATATCAGCTAAGTCGTTTCCCTTTTTGTTGTTGTTGTTTTTATTTTTTATTTTATTTTCGTCGTTAGTTCGTTTTTAGTTTAGTAGTTTAGGTTTTTTAGTATTTAGGTTTATTGAGTCGTATTTCCATTCTTGCATTAGGGACAATGCAATTTTCAAGTGTGGGGATGGGATACATGTAAATAATCGAGTTTTTTATTGAAAAATACAAAAAAATTACAAAATTGAAAAAATTGAAAAAAAAAATTAAAAAAATCAGAAAATGTCTTTCGAATAAAAAAGAAGTTTGCAATTAAAGCGGAAAATGATAGAAAAGGTGTTTTATTGCTTGGATTGAATAATAATAATATGAGATGATAATAAATCGAACTTGCGTCTAGTTAGGGATATGTGGATAGGCCCGGGTTTGGTTTTAAGTCCCTTTGATCTAATATACCTTAAATTGTCGGTCTGCTAGTGGCTTTTCGCCTGGGAAATACGGGAAATTAAAACTGCCGATAATAGTATAAGGGGCACCGTTATAAGTTAAAACTGTTAGAGTTTGTGATCATGCGAGAAAAAATGAAAAAAAAAAAGAATAAAGGTGAGCTAGAAACTAAATGAAAGTAACACAGGCCTATGTATTCCGAGTTGGGGATAACGACTCTACAGCCGGTTTGCCTCTGGGATGTGTGAAATCGATTTGCCGAATAAAAGTACCGAAGCCTATGTAATCTGTGATTGGGGATAGCGACTCTACAGTCGGAATACCGCTGGGTTAAGGGAAAGCATCGTCTAGTCTCACGAATTCGAGAAAAAAAAAAGAAGCAAGCAAGAAAAAGAAAGAAAAAAAATGGAAAAAGAAAAACAATAGAGTTGATTGTTTACTCTCGTGGTTTTGATATAAAACGGTTAGGAATTGATCCAGTGATCATTCTTTTAGTCCTATAAGCTTGAGGTGGGAGTAGATGGATCGTAAATTCTAGTGTGAGGCCCTAGGTGGATTGACCGCACTTAAATTAAATTCACATGATAAGGTCTTAGGATTAGATTCGGGTTTAAAAAGGATCAGTATATTCGCAATCGCAGCTAACGCAAGTCTTGGTTTTAATAAGATATAAATAAATTTTTAATCCAAGTAATGAATTATCTCTGATTCCGTTGCATAATTTTTTTTCGGGGACGAAAAAAGAGTAAGTGTGGGGATATTTGATGTATTGCAAAATACATACTTTTATCGTGTATAGTTTGTACGTTTTATCGTTATTTTTTTAGCTTAGTTTAGTTTAGAATTACGTGCTATTGATCTACATTGCGTTTTCCAGGTCTTGATACATAAAATGCTGAAATTGGAGCAAAACCGAGCTAAAGTGTCAAATGTCAAGTTCCGGAATCAATGTATAAAAGTGTTAGAATAATTTTGAAGTTTTTGGAAGTTGGAGCTGAGCTTAGAGGGAAACATTCTGTGAAAAAAGCTCAGTCGCATAGCGCTAAGGTGAAAACATGCTCAGTCGCGCTACGCGACTGAGGTAGCTTTGACTTTGCTGACTTTTGGGGATCTCGCGTAGCGCTAGCAAGAAGGGGAGACCAGTCGCGCTACGCGACTGGTATGAATGACGCGCCTGATTTGTGGATCGATTAGGGTTTGCTATAAAACCAAGAATTATAATCAAAAACCCTAACTTACGAATTATTAAAGTTTTGGAGCTTTCGGAGAGCAACTTTGGAGCTATTTCGGAGCTTTTGAAGGCAAGGAATCATCGGTACGGGTTGAGAGTGAAGAATCGAAGATCAATCGGGTTTTCCAGTCCCTTGTTTGTCGATTACTTGTTTGATACTTGTTATGATGAATTCTTTATTCAATTACTTTGATTTGATTTCATAATTTAAGATGCTTGGCTAAACTGTTGTAACTACCTAGACGAGATGAATGTTTGATATAAGTTTGGATTTTTAATGGTTTATTATTGTTCGCTTATGGATTGATTTCTGAAAGTAAATTGTTCTAGATTTTCTGATTTGGTGCTTATGCATACTTGACAATTGTTTTATAACTGCTTGTTACTTCATATGATCCTTGGTGACGGTCTTTATCACGTAATAGGGTTATATTAGGGTTCTTGATTTAGGTGAGTGTCTATATCACGTTATAGATCATTAATCCTTTAGGGTGAAAACGCGTAAGTAACCTTAGAAGTAATATTTGGTAATTTAATAAAATCAAGTGTTCTGCTTAACTTGTCGCTGAGAGGCTCGAGTTAGTTATTAGGTCACAGTGTAATATATATCTAAGATAGGTTTTGAGAGAAGTCGATCTTATTTCCCTAATTGCATTTGTGTCTAGTAAACCAAGTTAGAACCTAGAATTGCCTTAGATTATCGCGCTGAGAGGTAGATAGTCATATTAGGGAACTTTTGGAATCGTTAGAGGACTGAGAGGAAGTCTAACAGTCGGTAATCACAACAGCCTTGTAGGATTTCCTAGGTTTCTTCCTGAGAAGGGTCGGGAAGTCTTAGCATTGAAATACCTTAAGGTTTAGTATCTTACGATCCCGGCTCCATACAACTTTAATACCATTAGAAGTCCATTCCTAGTCAAACTGGATTTGAGTCTATGTAGTCTTTAATCTCATCTGAATACAAACTTCGTTCTTCGTTCGTGTCTTAGTTCTAATTTCATTATTTTAGTAGTTAATATAGATTTCCATAGTTTTCAGTAACCCCCCCCCCCCAAAACAATTAAACAAGTTAGTCGCGTCCGTCATTGTCTTATCAGAGTCTAGTTTACGTAATACATAGAGTCATTGGGTTCGATACTCGGACTTGCTAGGTTATACTACATTGATCGGTACACTTGCCGGTTGTGTGGTTTAGGTTTAGAGAGTCTTAGTTATAAATTTAAAGCTTGCATGTCTAGTTTAGAGAGTCTAATTTAGTTGATATTTTATAGTTCGTTTTGCACACATCAATACACAAAACCCAGAATTGGGTTTTTCCTTTTTCCCTCCTGTTTTTAATTAAACATCTTTCAACTTATTCATATTTAACCCCTATAGTTTTGTTCATTATCTTGTTTGGTCACAAGGAAATTCATTCCATGTAATTGAAGTTACATTTAACTAAATTAAGTAACTTGGTTATCTCATATCATACCATAGCACAAGGGAATAACCGGGTTTTAAATTACCAAACCCATTTTTTTTGGGGTGTTACAGTAACAGGTTCGAGTTTCCTTTGGATGAGGCATTGCAGTTCCATTCTTCTTCTTTTCAGCAAGAAACTCCTGGTTTGACTGTCTCCAGAACGGTTTCTTCTGTTCCTCCTCAGCACTTCCACCTGACACAAATTCTGTTTTTTGTTTTAGAATTTTTCATATTTTTAGTATTTTCTGGTGGAACAAATCCTAAACCTTTCTTTTTGTAGCTACGATTTTGGTTAGGTTTCTTTTGAAAACTAGAACCAGAATTGTAACCCTTTTTCTTGTTTAAACGTTGTTGAACTCTTGAAGTGTACTTTTTAGGTTTTTCAGAAAGATTTAAATCTTTTATTTCAGAAATATTAATTTCTGTCATTTTGAAAACCTTTTTGATCATCTCAAAACCAACACTTCTTATTAGAAATTCTTTGTCATAGTATAATTTGTCCGAATCATTTAAAGTGTATGCAACTTCAAATGTTTCATCATCCAAATTTGATTTTGATAACAAAAATTCTTTACTGTAAGACCGTTTGATCGATGACTTTTGACTGTTGACTGACGAATTTGACTCTCTAGACTCAGACTTTGACTCGGACTCCTCCTCAGTGTCCAACACCTGATCGGCCACCTTTTTGATTAACTCAGACTCATGATCAGTATCGGACAAGGTAAACGAGACGTCAATGTTATCTGGTAAAACATCAGTTGTGTCAGTTTTTAGCTTTATATTGACTGCTTTTTCAAGTTGCTCCTCGTTTGGTTTTCTAGGAGAATACCCTTCCCAAATTGGAGGCGGACACTTGTTATAACTAACAGTCGGTTTCTTACCACAATCTTTCTTCTTTTTTGGCTTCTCATCTTGAAAAGCTTCCATACCTGCAACAGTTGGGTAAATACGATCAATGAGATAATCAGAACTAGAATAACTTTGTAACAAACGTCTAATTCTCTCATTCTCAATCTTCTTTGTCTCCAACTCTTGCTTCCACTTAGCACTCTCTTCGATGTAAAAGTTGATGGCTTTCTGCTTTGTCATCATCACATCATTCATCATCGTAAGAGCTTGTTCTCTTTCTGAGTTTGTCTTTTGAAGACCAGTTACTGTTTTGTTCAAGACATCATAAGATTCTTTTACATAGTTGAGATTGAACAGTAACTGCTCCTTCTTCTTCTTCTCATACTCAGCAATTATGTCATCTTTTGCTGCACATTCCTTGCATGCTTCCAGACACTTTGTGCAAGGCTTGACAACTTCAACAATCTTCTCAACTTCGATTGTCTTTACCACTTCAACCACCTTCTCTTCTTCTTTTACCTTTTCTTCTTCATTCACTCGCTCAGTTTCAACTATCTCCTCAGCAACACTTTCAACTTTCTCATTCTGAACATCATCTTCAGCCTTCATTTCCTGTTGTTCTTTTGCAGCTCGTTTCTCTTTCAGTTTTCCAAGCGATCTGCAAAATAGAAATGAAAACTTTCAGGAGAAAGATGAGTTTTAGCAACATTAATGTGTTTTTCCTCCTCCTCATCATCACTGCTATCATCAGTTTGTGACTGATCATACTTTACAAATTTTTCAGAACTGGCATCTGATAAACCAGAATCAGATGGTGTTCGATCAAAAACAATTTCCTTTTCTGAGTTAACATTGCTTTGTACACTCTCATCTGAACTCTGTGAGTTTTCATCAACACTTTCTGAACTTTCAACAGAAACAACAGACTCTTCATCCACACTTTTCACAGTCTCTCCAATAGACTTCATCCACGTGGCAAACATGTCTGGTTCTCTGACAATCTTAGCAATGAAAGCTTTGAAATCACCCTTTTCATCAACAAACATATCCCAGCTGAAGCCTTCAGGTAGTTGTTCATCATCTTGATCAACTAAACAGGCTTTGCTATCAGGAGATATGTAATTGTTCCATTTGAAGTCTACCAAACACGCTCTCTTTGAATCCTCAATCTTTCTACCATGAGCCGTCTGTGAATCTTGTGATTGACCAACCTGCTGATAAATGGCTTTCCGGTAGTAATCATCTTTACCGAACGGATTCTGAGCACCACTAGCTTCCTTGTTCTTGCACTCTCGCTTGAAATGGCCTTTCTCCCTGCATCGAAAACAAGTAACTTTAGATTTATCACAACCTAAAGTAGATACATGAGCATCAAGAAAGTCATTTCTCCCGGTAATTGTCTTGAACTTTTCAGGACGCCTAAGAACACTTGCAAGACACCATTTGATATCCATCAGTTCCATCTCTTCGGCGTCTATTTGATCGTAATCCTCCTTTGTGAGCATAGGATTTCCGATCCGACCGGCTACTAGACCCTCATAAGATAACAACACGGAACCAAGGAGAGCCATGTGATATTTAGCAGTGTCTTCTGAAAAACTCCGACCTTCTGGAAGATTTAAAGCGATATTGCACTGAATCACGTAACCATTTCCTGTCTTTGTGCTCTGAGACTGAAAACTTGTATTTGACTCTTTAGGATTAACACTTGGAAATGATGAGAATCCACTGCTGCTTTTGTTAGAACTCTTATCAGCTTTTTCTGATGAATCCCCAGCACTAAATGCAGTTTGGATTTTCGGACTTCTCTCAGACTCTGGAACCGGAATACTGCCTTTGTAGTACATTTTTACGTCCTGTTGACCACTCGGACTGTTCATCCTAGCGATCTTCTATTGTTCCAGATCCCGACTCTCGATTTTTTCAATAAACTGAGAAATTGTTAGCCCGTCATAAACACCCGTATTCTTCAAACTCATCAAATATGTTCCCCACTCTTTCTGCGGTAATGCATCAGCTAACTTGTCTACCCACTCTTCACGATCTTTGGTAATACTCAACATCGACATTGATCGCACTAAGTGGCAGTATCGTTCTATCAGCTTCTTCGTATCCTCTCCTGGTAAGCTACTGAACAGATCAAACTCTTTCTTTAGCAGTGCTTTCTTGCTTTTAATCATATTCTCGCTACCCTCAAATTTGACTTTAAGTGCATCCCAGATTGATTTTGCTGTTTTGTCGTGCTGAAGCAGTATGAATATGTCTTCTTTGATTCCTTGCTGAAGCAGACTTATCATCATTTTCTCAGCTTTGTACATAACCCGTTCTTGATCTGTGAACTCTGATAACTCTTTGAGAACTTGCCAATCTGTTCGAGGCAACACATATTTCTTCAAGATACATTCCCATGACCTAAGATGATTAGCCTGAACCCAATTCTCGATTCTGTCTTTCCACCCGTAGTATTCTTCGATACTCATCAATTTCAGGGGGTTTTTGGGTGGTTCCCGTCTCGTTTTCTAAACTCATGGCTTGAACAATAGCAGCTGGACCAGACGGTGTTGCAAACGCGTTATAGAACTCGGTATCCATGATGACTTAGCACGTTTTTCAAGATCAGTGACAAATAAGCGAAATCAGGTGATTATGCACAATAAGCGAAATCCCAGAAACCCTAAAAGCGAAATCAGCTGAACTTGGTGACCTTATAAGCGAAATCTGCTGAACCTTATGAGCGAAACCTCAAACAATGTGCCTCAGGAGCGAAACCTGATGTTCCAAAGAGCGAAACCCCTCAATTTTGTGACACAAGAGCAAAATCAGGTGTTCAAATGAGCGAAATTACACAATGTCTGTATGAGCGAAACCTAGTCCGAAGGTAATTTGGTCCATTTTTAGTCCGAATTTCATTGTGAAACTTTCCAGGGTTTGTCTATGTCCAATTGTCTATGATCAAGGAAAATTTGAACGAATTTTGACCGGTAAAACTTTCTGAAATGATGAAAGAAGGTGTAGAAGTAAGAAAACTCGATGAAATCCAGCTAATCTCTGCAGAATCCTCCTCCTGTGCTCTGATACCACTTGTAGGATCGTGATCTGACCCGAACGAGTCGTTCAGAGGTGTTCAACTTCGTTTCAGGTGCGGAATAACAAGAAACGGAGTTAGAAATAGCTGATTCTTCACTTAATCTACTGTTTGTATTGATTTGACAACGATTACAGCTCGATCTTCACACCGGCAGCACTTCGGTATGGAATACAAGGGAATGTTATGTGGTTTCGCTCATGGAACCTATTTATAGGGTTGATGATTTCACTCTTATGAACATGTCATATGAGCGAAACCTTAACCTATCCAAATAAGCGAAACCTTCAGTCTAAGACCATATGAGCGAAACCACTTCACTAACAACACACACTCTCCTATTTTCTCGTAAAACGTGCCCTAATCTATATAATGCAATGCAATGTAAGACTCGATACAAGACGAAGTCGACAGATGTAGTGCACCAACAAATTGGCTTTGCTTAGTGTTAGAACAAGCAAATTCTACAAAAGAACAGGGAGAAAATTTCCAGGGCTTCATGGGAATTTGAGGGTTGGTTTGGATAAATTAAAAATCAAGTGTTACAAGTGTAATAGGCTAGGTCATTTTGCTAGGGAATGTAGGAGTCAAACCACTGGTCCTATAATCACTCACCTTGGTTCAAACCCTAGACCACAACAACAAAACACTGTGCACTATACCCAATATGCCCCTGCAGCACATGTTAACACTGCTCATTATGCTACAACCCCTGTGCCTGTGCATTATGTTCAAACCACTGTTCCACAAATTCAGTATGTTCAAGCCCTTGTTCCTCAGGCACAAGTGCAACCTGTTGCACCTCAACAAGCTGCTTCAACATTAACACAACTAGATCAGTAAAGCTTTTTCACATAAGGCTTTGTTGATTGGAGCAGCATGCCTGATGAACTTGGTGATGAGAATTTTGCTCTCTATGCTACTAATGATACTTTTGATGATGAATTTTGTTTGATGGCATTAGAGTCAATACTAGAAGGGGTTGAAACTGAAAGTGAACAGCTAAGTGCTGAAACAGTGGATGAAGTTGCTGAAGCAGTGGTTACTGCAGTTGCTGGTGAACTACTGCTGGGAGAAAATTCAGAAACCCTGATTGAACCACTGACCGACCCTTGGTCCAAAGATGACAAAGAGAAAGAAGAATTGAAGAAAGCTGGTGAGGAAGAAGGGAGAGCTGATGAAGATAATGATCATCAATGTGACTGTGCCATGATGGCTGCTGCTAAGGTATCACCTCAAGTTCTTGAAAAACTGTGTTTAGACAAATGTATCATTGCATTTGCTAACATCAAATAGGTAAATGAAAACTTAGGAATAAAATCTTGTCTGATGAAGTCAAATTTGAAAAGTCATTAAAAGAACTTAGAAACAAATTGGCTGAAAAAGATAAAGAGATCAGCAGTTTAAAAGAAGAACAAAGCATAACCAAAACTCAACTCCAAACTATGGTAGAAAAATACCAAGTTTGCAAAAAGGAGTTGGAGTCTACCCAGATCACCTGTGAAAGATGGGTGGAATCTTGTAAAGGGTATGAGGTTATGCTTGAGAAACAGCTTAAAAGCAATGTCAAGTTTGGTATATGACATAGAAAATATGATGATCTTGTAAACACTGCTGCAATACAAGCTGTTTCTTCTGAAATCAAACCAACCAACAAAAGTGGCCAAGAAGTTAAAATAACTGACAAACTTGGTAACAAAATTACTCTGGAAAGATCTGTGGGATCTTCAACTTTTGAAGAGATTGAGAAATACCAATTTAAACCCACATGGTCTGATGAGTGTGACATCCTGGAAAATTTCAAACCAATGGATTTCACAACCACTGATGGTGTAAAAGCTCCAAAAGCAAGGGTCATTCCTATCAAAGATATCCCAACAGAGGTTCAAAACTCTGTTGCAGAGGAATCTGAGAAAAGGAAGAAAAGAGAAAAGATTAAAAACCTGTTTTGTGATTTTTGTGAAAAGAAGAATCATCTAACAAAAGATTGTTTTCATCTAAAAGCACATGTTCTAAACAAAACAAATGTCATTGTTCCTGCTGAAAGCTGCACCATCTGTGGTAAAAATAATCACAAAACTAAGGAATGTGTGTATCTCAAAAACTTTGATGAGAAGAAGAAAGAATACACTGTAAAAACATCCTTAAGTTCATCAGCATCATCTGTTAAATTCACCAAGAAACAACCACTGTTTGTCCCTGTCCAAACTGCTGTCACAAAACAGCTGAACCAAACATCTGTTCAAAGGGATGTATAGGTGACTGATGCACCTCCAGCCAATCATTTCAGAAAAGGCAAGGATAAAGCATCATACCAAAGGATTCCACACGTTTACGAGGCTTACAAAAGCCCTCTAAACCAAGAGTGAACAGGCATCCTTTTGGTTATCAACAGATGATGGGTCAAGACCCCCAACAGTGGTTAGAGAAAAACATTCTCAAAAATGTTCAAACCCCTGTGCTAACCACTGTTCATACATCTGCATCCATCCCAGACACTGTTGAGACCCCATCCAAAGCCCTGTTGGCTTTGGAGACCTTTATGAACTAATCCTTTTACTTCATGTGCAGGGAGCTTCTGCATGCTTAGATAGTCTTTGGTATGTAGATAGTGGAGGCTTCAGGCACATGACAGGATGTAAAGCCCTTCTTCAAGATTTCAAAATTCATAGAGGGGGTGATATATCCTTTGGTAATAATAGTAAAGGAAAAGTTCTGGGGTCTGGTACAGTAAAGTCTGGAAATGTAAAATTTGAGAATGTCAATCTTATAGACAATCTAAAATTCAACCTCCTGAGTGTGTCTCAAATGAGTGATAAAGGGTTTGGCTCATTCTTCACAAAGGATTGTTGTAGGATTGTTGGACCGGAAATGGTTAGCAAGATTGAAGCAATAATCAAGAAAGGCACAACTAAACTTCTTGCTCAAAGAAGTGGCAATGTTTATGTTGTTGACATGTCAAGAGAGTGTCCCAGAGCGATGCCTGTCTGTTCTCAGCTGCCTCTAACAAAGAGACGGAACTTTGGCACAGAAGATTGGGGCACACAAATCTTAAGACCATCACTGAAATCTCAAAAAATGGCCTTGTAAGAGGTCTACCACAAACAATGTTTTCATGTCCTGAGCACTGCATTTCCTGTTTAATAGGAAAACAACACAAAAGCTCTTTCAAGTCCACTGAAGAGTCCAAAACAACCCAGTGTTTGCAAATGCTGCACATGGATTTGTTTGGCCCAGTTCAAGTCATGAGTCTCAAAAAGAAGAGATTTTGTCTGGTTGTTATTGATGACTTTTCTAGGTTTACATGGACTTTCTTTTTGCACTCAAAAGATGAAACTACAGGCATTTTGCAAGACTTTGTGACACAGGTTGAAAAGCAATTTGACCTTCCAGTAAAAGTCTTCAGGAGTGACAATGGCACAGAATTCAAAAATAACGAGTTGGATGTCTTCTATGTGAAGAAAGGGATTGTAAGGCAGTACAGCATCCCTAGAACACCAGAGCAAAATGGGGTTGTTGAAAGGAAGATCAGAACATTGATTGAGGCTGCCAGAACCATGCTTGCAGATTCAGGTTTGCCATTAACTTTTTGGGCAGAGGCAGTAAATACTGTTTGCTATGTCCAAAACATGGTTTTAATCAACCCCAGGCACAAAAAGACTGCTTATGAAATTCTGTATAAAATCAAACCACTGATCTCATACTTTAAAGTATTTGGCTGCCCATGTTTTATCTTGAATTTAAAAGATTCCATCTCAAAATTTGCAGCTAAAGTAGATTGTGGTTATCACTTGGGATACTCAACCACTACTAAGGCCTACAAAGTGTTTAATACACAAACCAAGGCAGTGGAGGAGACTTTGAATGTAAAGTTTAATGAACTTTCATCAATGAAAATCCAAGCAAATCCTGCTGATTTGTTTGATCTTGATAAATTCACTTTTGAAAATACTGTTGTCAAGACTAACAGTGCAGGGTTATCAGAGGATTCATCACCAGACTATGGATATGAGATCATCATTCCTCAAAAGTCTGCTTTAATGGGAAGAGCATCAGGTGTTCAAAACAGTTGTCAAAGCTCTCCCACTGCTACCTCAACAGTTGTTGACCAAAGTAGCCCCTTAACCCCTGCTTCTACCTCATCAAACACTGCTGACAAAAGTCCTCAAACAGTGGATCAAAGTCAGTAGGTGTCCACACCTTTACCTCCAATACCACCACCTTTTGAAGCCACTGATGGGTCATCAAAGTCATCAGCAGTGGTTAGCTCAGATGATACACATATGCAGCCCTCACCACTCAATGCCATTATTCCATACCAAGGAGAGCTCGTCTTCTTGAAATCTCATCCACCAGATCAAATCATTGGCAACATCAATGAAGGGGTGCTTACAAGAAAGCAATCCCAAAACATTTGTCTTTTTGCTGGCTTTCTATCACTCCATCAGCCAGTCAAATACCAAGAGGCACTGAAAGACAACAGCTGGGTAGAAGCCATGCAAGAAGAGCTCCAACAGTTCAGAAGACAACAAGTATGGGAGCTTGTACCATTGCCAGAGAATGTAAGTCCTATTGGCACATAGTGGGTCTTCAAAAAGAAAACTAATGAAAGGGGCATTGTTTTCAAGAATAAAGCCAGGCTTGTGGTTCAAGGTTACATACAAGAAGAGGGTATTGATTATGATGAAACATTTGCTCCTGTAGCAAGACTTGAAGCTATCAGACTCTTTCTTGCCTTTGCTGTCAATCACAATATCAAGGTGTACCAAATGGATATTAAATGTGCATTCCTCTATGGTAAGATTCAAGAAGAGGTATATGTCTGTCAACCTCCAGGTTTTGAGGATCCATTTTATCCAGATCATGTCTACAAGCTAAATAAAGCTTTGTATGGCTTGAAACAAGCACCAAGAGCCTGGTATGAAACTCTTTCCACCTTTTTACTTTCCATTGGTTTCACCAGAGGCAGGATTGATAAAACACTGTTTTTAAAATGGAGAGGGAAGGATTTGATGATTGTCCAAATTTATGTGGATGACATCATTTTTGGAAGCACATGTAATAAAATGTGTGAAGAGTTCAGGCAACTCATGACAGCTGAGTTTGAAATGAGTGCAATGGGTGAACTCCAGTGCTTTCTTGGTCTCCAAGTAAGGCAGCTGCAAAATGGTACTTTCATCCATCAAGGCAAATATGCCAAAGAACTTTTTGAAGAAATTTGATATAGATGATTGCAAGCCATGTAGTACACCCATTGCAACCAATAAATTGGTTATGTCTGAAGAAAAGGATGATTTGGTAGATTAAACCTTATATAGAAGCATGATTGGGTCTTTATTGTACCTAACTGCATCTAGACCAGATATCATGTTTGCAACATGTGTCTGTGCAAGTTCCCAATCAGCCCCTAGAAAGTCAAACCTTATTGCTGTAAAAAGGATATTCTGATACCTAAAAGGTGCTCCCATACTTGGTATCTGGTATCCAGCTGATGGTAAAATTGAGCTTTCAGGTTTCTCAGATAGTGACTTTGCTGGATGTGATAAAACAAGGAAGTCCACTTCAGGAGGGTGCCAATTCCTAGGAAACTGCTTAGTGTCTTGGCAAAGCAAAAAGCAAGCAGCTGTTTCCACATCCACTGCTGAGGCAGAATATATAGCTGCTGCAAGCTGTACAGCCCAACTGCTCTGGCTTCAGAATCAGTTACTGGATTTTGGTATCACTGCCTTGAAGACACCACTCATGTTGGACAGCTAGGCAGCAGAAAATATCATCAAAAATCCAGTTTCCCACTCAACCACCAAACACATCGACATCAGACATCACTTTGTGAGGGATTGCTATGAAAAAGGTTTGATTTCTCTGCATCATGTTCCAACTAAAGATTAGCTGGCAGATGTGCTAACCAAAGCATTAGACACATCCACCTTTGAAAGCTTGATCTCTAGGATTGGCATGCTAAACATGGAATAGCAGGAAAAATCCTGTTTTTCTATGAATAAAAGCATTAAAATGTTTTCAGAAAATCAAAAATCCATCCTTAAAAATAGCTAACAATGAATCTTTCATTAAATATCCTAAAAGTCTGCCATAACCACTGATGGGTTCAAAAGTCTTCTCTACTCCAAAAGTTTGTCCTCTGCTGAAAGTCATCCCCTGTTCTCATTTTCCTCTGATAAGCACTGATATTCAAAATCAGTGTTGTATCCACTGCTGTGCTATCCACTGATAGTTAAAAGCAACCACTGGTCTCCATGCCCGTTACAACTACTGCCTTCATCAGTTGTTTTCACAAAAAGTACTGTTCAAAAGTACCGCCCTTCACTTCACCAAGGGATGGCATGCGGATAGTACTTAGTGGTCAGACCTTTTGTAACCGCTGCCACGTCAGCCTTCACGTTTTCTCCATAAAACCCCCTTTCAAACCACAAACAAGGTTTCACTGTCGAATTGAATTCTTAAAAGTTCTCTTCTCAAAATAGTTTCCATCACATTTCATCAAGTTTCTTCACAATCTCATTTTCGATTCTCATCATCAAAATGACAAAATCGAAATCATCCGCAAAATCTTCTAAAGGGGCCTCTCAAAAGGCTACCTCTACAGAAATCCCACACAAACCATCTCATAATCTTCTGGGTCTTCTCACAAAACCAGGCACCATCGATACATTTGATTCCATCCTCGATATGCTCAACGCATCAAAGTACAAAACTTTGTTAACCGCTGATGCACCCATTTACCTGCAAACTCAGAGAGAGTTTTGGAAAAATTGTACCCTTGAAACACAAAGAGAAGATGTCATAGCCATTAACTCTACTCTGCAGAAGAAAGCAGTCTGAATCACACCGCAATCCATATCAGAGGTCTTTCAGCTCAATGATCAGGAAGGTACAATTTCTTTCCCTAAAAACGAGTTAAAAATTGACTTCATTGAGCGAGGGTATGCAGACACGATGATGAAGAGGGATACCTTACAAAAAGGTTTCTTCCCTTCGGCAACACGATTTTTATTCCATACCCTCCTCATGTGTGTTTCAAATAAAACCACTTCTTTTAATGAAATACCAATGAAGATTCAAAACCTGGGATATGCTATTCTTCAAGAGGAAAACTTTAATTATTCCCAGGTAATCTTCAATGATTTGGTTAAAAATGTTGAAACAAAATCATTTTTACTGTTTCCAAGATTTTTGAGTTATTATTTTGAGAAAAAATTCAGTAAAGATGATATTACGGTAATAAACCAAGGTGACTCTTTTCAGATAAACCGCTTAACTGCTGAAACATTTACAAGAATGTCAACACCTTGCAAAACACAAGCAGAGGTGCCTGAGCAGACTTTAGCAGCAAACACTACTCCTCAGGTATCTGCTGCTGAGCCCACTGCTCAAGGTGATCAAGGTAGCTAAACAACTGCCTTGAAACCCACACCTAAAATCACCAAAAAGCCACAGAAAAAGAAAAACCAAAAACCCCCCACACCCATCAAAAAGGCAACTCTGGAGGATGAGATACCAGAGCAACTGCCTGTGAGAGCACAAAAGTCACAACAAACCACTGCTGCTACTTCCTCACAGCAGTTGGTAAAAATATCTCAACCCATAGCTGAAACTCCTCCTGTCTCTTCACAAAAAGAACAGGTTGTACAACAAGGGTCACCACATCATGATGCTCTGGAAGCACTCGTTTCGATCATCCACAGCCCAATACCCGGGGCAACTCCTCTTTCTACACCCAAACTCACATCCCCAATTCCCCCAAACACCAAATTACTGTTGGATGCAATTGATCTGAACCTAGCACAAATCAGTCCTACTCACTCACCTGTTCATGAGAATATACCTCAACATGACTGGGCTTGATGTATCAATCTTTGCTAACCCAGCAACACAACCTGAGGAGGTTACACCCCTTGAGTTACAAGTAAGTCTTGGTGGTAATCCAAGTGAAGCAGCCACTACAAGTGTTGAACCTACAGGTTTACACTTGGACAGAGGTTACACCAATAAGATTTCCTTGGAGGCAATTCCTTCCATAACACCTCTGTTATCTGCTAGTGAGTTTGTATTAACCACTGGTTCCATTAAAAGATTATCAAGTGTTGAAGGAAGAAGACCCCAGTACCAAGAAAAAAAGGGGCATCAGTTGTTGATATTAGGAGTATACTCCCTACTTCAACCTCTGATAAAACCACTGCTAGTGGGAAATCAGATGATCCCATTCAGTTGGGTGATGGCTTAAAGTACCAGGATTTGACAGACAAAGTTGAAAAACTGGATACCACTGTTGCAGAAATCAAAGACATGCTGCATCAGTTGTTGACTATTCAAATGGTACAATCCACTGCTGTTCCACCTCAAGCACTTGCTCATCCTCCAGCAGATGTTACAAATGAGCTCTGGAACCTTTTTCAACCTTTTCTCCAATAACAACATCAACTAGCTGAACAAGAACATGAAAAACATGTTCAAGATCTGAAAAATACAATGGAGACTAGGTTCAAGGATACAAAAGCTGACATCAAGGCTATCAAGGCCCATCTATTGACAACCACTGGCACTGCTCCTCCGACTGTTCTTTATATTGATGAATTCCCTCCAGATAATGCCAAAAAGGGGGAGAAAATTAAGGAGTAGACAAAGAAAGGGATTGATAATGGGTTGTATCTTGATCTAGAAAAGGATGCAATGCTCATAAATATTCCCTTGCCAGATGGTAGTAAGAAGGTTGATGTTACCCAGAATGCACTTGATGATGCTGTCATAAGTGTAAAAAGGGATAGAGCGGCAAAGGATTTATCAAGGTGGAATGAGGAGAAAAGAGCTTTCATGAAGCTGAATGCGCATGGTTGTTCTGGTGAAAAGGATGATCAAAATCTTGTTCCAAAAAGAAATCTTACTAGAAAAGTAAGGAAACCCAAATCCACACCATCCAGTCTTCCAAAGCATACTTCAAAACCACTATCCAAAAGCCACCAACATCAAACCTCCACCCAAATAGCTGTTGCAACCTCTGTTGTACCAACATCTGTTGATACTTCAGTTGTTACAACAACTGGTCTCACTTCAACACACACCACTTCAACACACACCACTATTACTACCCTATCACCACTTAAAACAACATCTCCGCCATCACATCCTGCCAAAAAGTAGAAGACAGCAGATGTTACAACATCTGCTATAATGACAACAGTGGTTGAAACACCAGTTGTTTCAACGGCTGTTAATCAATCACAAACCACTGCCTCTCCTAAAATAAAAAGGAGAAGGGTGATCATACCAGATGATGATTCTCCATCACCACCATCAACAGCTTCAAAATCCCAAGCACTTGTCACAATTCCAAAACCCATTCCTCTCTCTTCAGCTCAAATCCAAAAGCCATTACCTCCTGCGGGTGTTTATTTCCTTTGGAACTCATAGCAGTAAGGGAAGAGATCAAATCTTTCTATTATGAGGATGACCCTGCCAAAAGGAGTTTACCATCAATTGAAGGATATCCCAGGCCAGATAATATTGAAGAATACTTGAAAATTAAGGCCAAGCAGGCAGAGGATATCTCAATCAAAAATAAACATGGGAAATCTAATAGAGAATTCCAACAAAACTATCAGTTTCTACTCACACAGGTCAGATCTATGGAGCAGTTTGCCAAAAATGTATGTCAGCAAATCTCTGAAAGGGCAGACGAGTCCCTGAGAAAAGACTACATTGAAAATATCATGACCTACAAGAAATACAAGGGGGAGAAACTTATGTACAAAAACTAGACCATTCTTGAGCTTGAAAAAGAAATAGCCAGGATTCATGAAATGATAAAAAATAAGGTCAAGCAGTTTCTTCCTGAAAAATTCAAACAAGTTGAAGCAGACAAGGCCTTAGAGTTGAAGAGAATGAAAGAGGAGCTGGTAACAGCTGATTATGGGTCAAAGAATTCTGTGTCAAAGTGGGGAGAAGCGAGAGTCAGGGCCACCTATAAAAGGTTGGAGGAACTTAGGAAGAAAGATCCAACAGCTCCACAAAAACCTGACTACTCCAAAGCAGAGGTCTCAAAACGACCACCAAAGCTGCAAGCCAAAAGAACCACTGCTCCTACTGGTGCTGCCATCTACAAAAGAAGGAGTCAAAACTAGTTTGGTGCTGAAACAGTTCAAGATCTAATTGCTGGAAGTGACCTTGTAAAAGAGGGCATTATGTTAATGATGAAAGAAGAATCTGAACTGGAACAATCTGCAAGTACTGCTCAGCCAGTCATGAATAGGCCAGCATCACCAAACACCTCATCAAATAAAAATCTCCCGAGAAACCCACCAGGCTCAAAAGTACTAAAGTGGAAAACTGATAAACAGACCCACGTACTGACAGTGTTCAAGTCTAGTGGAGAAGTGAAGAAATTAACAAGGGAACAAGCTCTTGGCCAGAGTCTTGAAGATTTGTAGGATCTCCTTGATCTTCCACTTAGCAGGGATGATGATGATACAGATGCCTTAACCTTTGAATTGCAACTCAAAGGGCAAATAAGGGAACTGCTGATGAGGCAATAAAGATCTACAATAATGAAGAGTTTTGGCATTATCTGTTCCAGGGGGAGATTGTTGGGATTGAACCCTGCCAAAGGAACAGATAATGAAAGCCAAAACTGGATCAGAGCAGTGGATCCAGAATAAGCTGATGTTTGGTTGCAAGTCTCTCCCCTTGAAAGTGGTTTCAACATCTACTGACCTCCTATCTGCTGATCATGCAATCTGCTGATCTGCAACTGTTGATCAAGTCAAAGTCTGTTGAAGAACTAAAGTCTGCTGCTCAATCTACTGCCTTGGTTCAAGCACTGCTGATCATGACAAGTACTGCTGGGTTCACAGCAGTGGAAGGATGCAGCAGCAGTTTATGTTTGCTTTATGTATTAAAATGTAATATCAGTAGTTAGCAAGAAGTGTTTGTATAGATCAGAGGTTAAAGTTTGTTAGGAGGTTAGATGTCACTTTCATGGTGATGTCAGCTTAGATGCTCAGTGGTTTGCAAGTGCTTATAAATAGAACAGTACTCTGTACTGTTCTGTTTAGCTCATTCACCATCTTCTTCCTGCACGAACAAACACTGAGCTCGGGCTGAGGGGGAGTTTGCGAATCATACATGCATTGTAATCAGAGTTTGAAATAAATTTAATCATTTGATTTTGTGTTGAAAATGTATGATTGAAAGCATTTCTTCTGTTTGATTGTGAAAAGTTTGCTTCCATTTAATTTCCGCTGCACAACTCACTCATAATTCCATCTTAATTCAAACCCAAATCACAATCAATCCAAACTCAGATCCTATCAGCGTTTCTATTGTTCAAGGGACACGACAAAAGATATGATATGGCATAGTACCGGACGTTCAGAAGATGGGACCATGCGGCATCCAGTTGATGGAACTTCATGGCAAGACTTTGATAGGAAGTACCCAAACTTCGCGATGGAGCCACGAAATGTTCGCTTGGGGCTTGCAGCTGACGGTTTTAATCCGTTTAACGGTAACGGACCCTCGACTCATAGCACATGGCCGGTTATACTCACCACATACAATTTGCCTCCATGGCTATGCATGCGGGAGTCCACATTCATGTTGACCTTGTTGATTCCTGGCCCTAAATCACCTGGGAAAGACATGGATATTTACCTCAGACCGTTAGTGGGTGAGCTAAACATTTGTGGCACTCAGGTGTACGTATTAAAGACGCAACAATAAACGAATTCTTCACAATGAAGGCGGCGTTGTTATGGACTATAAACGACTTTCCAGCCCGTAGTAGTCTATCAGGTTGGAACGGACAGGGCTACATGGCATGCCCGACTTGCAACGAAGACACTCCTCAATGCGTGTAACTGGTAAATGTGTGTATGTTGGTCATCGCCGGTTCTTAGATGCCAACCATCCATGGAGAACAAGTCTCGACTTTAACGGGAGACCCGAGACACGAGGCCCTCCGAGACAGTTTAGTCCTGCTGACATAGAAGCTCAACACGGTCGTCTACTTCATCGTCTACCAGGAAAGCATCCATCTTTTGGAGGTGGGAAGATAAACCGAGCAGATTTCGAGCTGAACTGGACCAAACGAAGTATATTTTTCGAACTTGAGTATTGGTCTTCTTTGCAGCTGAAGCACAACTTAGATGTAATGCATATCGAAAAAAAAATACTCTCTTAATGAATGAGAAGACCAAAGATACACCAAACGCACGAAACGACTTGCAAAAACTAAATATCTGGCCGACACAGTGGATGAAACAATCGGGTAGCAAGTTCTTAAGTCCCTACCCAAAGTACTCATTCAAGTCCGATGATCGAAAGCTTTTCTGTGAATTTATAAAAAATGTTAAACTACCAGATGGGTTTGGATCTAATATCAGCAAGAGGGTGATAGATAACAATTCTAACATTACTGGGTTGAAATCTCATGACTGTCATATTCTCATGCAACGTTTGATACCGATTGGGGTTAGAGGGCTTTTGACAAAAGATACATCTACACCAATGGTAGACCTTTGTATGTTTTTTAAGCAACTTTGTTCCAGAACACTATTGGTTGAAGATATGAGGAAAGCAAAGGATGACATTCTTACCATCCTATGCAAGTTAGAGATGATCTATCCTCCGGCATTTTTTGACATTATGGTTCATTTACTTGTGCATTTACCTAATGAAGCGATTGCGGGAGGTCGAGTAGCTTTCAGATGGATGTATCCATTTGAAAGGTACATGAAAAAGCTAAAAAAGTATGTCAGAAACCCGACAAGGCCGGAAGGTTGTATAGCTGAAGGTTATGTGCTTGAATAAGCTCTAACATTTTGTTCAATGTATCTTCAAGATGTTCAGACTAAGTTCAATCGCCCAGATAGAAACGAGGATGTCGTTGTTGAAAAATGTAAGTTTTGGGTGCTTGAGTCTAAATGTCGTCCGGCAAGCGCAACGAAGAGCAAATATCTTTCAACCATTGAAAAAAGCAAGATGGAATGGTTTGTTCTCGAAAACTGCGTAGAAGTCAGGGAGTACATGAAGTGAGTGTTCCTATCTTTACTTTTCGCAATATGTTTATGTTAATTACTATTTTCTCTTCCTTACTTGCTTATATTTGTCATTAATGTAGTGAGTTCATATCTACACATCCCCAAGATGATCTTAAAACGAAATTTCCGGGGTGGTTTCTTAATAAGGTATAAAACATATATAACACGCATTACTCTACATCGGTTAGGTAGTACATATGTAACAAGCATTCTTACTCTATATTTGTTAGGTCCATTCGATGAAAACACAAAATTCTCCGGAATTCCACCCAGAGTTGTATGCCCTTTCAATTGGTGCGAAAATAAATGTTGAAACTTACATTGGTTGCATAGTCAACGGTGTTAGGTTTATGACACTTGAACGTGATGCAAAACGCGCAACCAAAACTCTGGGGTAGAAGTGGCCGGAGAGAACGATGTGAAATTTTATGGCCAATTAGAAGAAATTATTGAGTTGAATTATACAAATGGTTATTCAACTGTCCTATTTCGGTGCAAGTGGTTTGATACTCGAAGGGGTGTAAAGTATGATAATAATATCACCAGTATAAGCACTGAACATGAATGGGACAAAGACGATCAACTCATATTTGCTTCGCAAGCCAAACAAGTGTTCTTCATCCAAGAACCGTCTCGAAACAAAAAAAATAAACTTAGATGGGTAGTCGAGAACATTAATCATCGAAAAATTTGGGATCGGCCATTAAATGATCACCGCGTCGAGCCGGTTCAAAATGCTGATGACGACTTAGAAGATATTGACGTTGTCCACAACAACTCTTCATCTGACTGTCCACTTGTCATCAACCTCACCCAATACTTTCAAATTGGGTCTTCTCATGTTACTTCAGGTGAGCCTGCAACTAAAGTTGGTCCCCCAACGACTACCATCGATGAAGTGTTGGAGGTGGAGACTGATGTTGATGAGGACGATCCCGATTATGACATCGAGTTTGATTAAGAGAAAAGTTATTGTAATTTATATTAGTTAGTATTTGAAAAACACTTGTTGAAATATTTATTTGCGTATTAGTTAAACTTGTTGCACTTTCTACTAATTTCTATTTGATACACTTGTTTTAACATTTGTAACTTTTTAGGAAATATGTTTTCTTTGTGGTTTGTATTTGTTTACCTGATGGCGGATGTGATGCCCCGAGGACATGGGGAGACGGAGCTGGGGATCCACCAAATCCGGATCCTTTCGGAGAGGGACACACGAGACTGACGGTAAGTTATCAATTATTATTTAGTACTTTTATTACATTTATTATAAATGTTGTCACTAATTATATTTAATTTTATTTTAGTTGTAGCGGTTCCCCCAAGGAGAGTTAGGGGGAAAGCCAAAAATCAAAAGCTTCGCAGGATGGTCAAAGCGGGGGGGGGGGGGGGGGGGGGGCGTATCTCTTACATTCGATAGGGATGTAACGTATACCCCCGTTGGTGTACCGAGCGACTTATTTTCACGCGAGGCGGGTTTGTACATGTGGCGGACCATCCCTTTCGATAGAATGGGTTGGGGGAAAGTTCCGACTCCTTATAAAGATGCCGTCATGAACCACCTAACGGTAAATAAGTTGGGCCATTTATTAGTGTTAAACGGTTGCATACGGTGCAAAAACGCAGCCGTTTGCAGCCGTTTAACGGTGCGTTCACGGCTACAAACGCAGCAGCAAACGGGTGTAAAAACGCAGCCATTTGCTGCTGCGTTTGCAGCCGTAAACGTGCCGTTAAACGGCTGCAAACGCAGCAACAAACAGGTATAAAAACGCCACCGTCTGCTGTCGCATTTGCAGCCGTAAACGCGCGGTTAATGTTTTAACGTTTTTATATAATGTTTTAACAATTTTATTTAATTCCTAGGAGAATTTCAATGTCGATGAAGTTGAATAGGATTTGGAAGCGAGCGACTTAAAAGGCGGCATTAGACAAGTGCTTATGAAACGATACTCCGACCGCAAGCACTACGCTAAGGCGGAATTTCTTACTAATGGAGGTTATGACGATGTCGAAAGAGCAAGGGCATACCACCCCGAGGATATGCCTTATGAAAACTGGTAGAGAACCATTGATCACTTCTTGGACCCCAAATATATTTCAAGATGTGAGGCAAACTCAAGAGTCCGCCAACTTCAACAATTCCCAAACCGTGGGGGTACATTGTCATACAATAGCACTGCCTACAAACATGTAATGTTTTATATGTGTGTGTTTGTATGTTTATGTTTATTTAACGTCTAATCTAAATTTTAATGTTAAACAGGGTTTTAAACGTCTTGATACGTACCGCAAAACTCACACCGATAAAAAGATGGGAATTTCGTTGACCCGGTAGCCGAGCAGAATTATGTAAGTATCTATCTACATATATATATATATATTTATATTTATATGAGTAAATTACAACTGATGTCCTTTACGTTTGTACCCTTTTAACTAAAGATATTATAGAGTCAAAGCTGTAAAAAGTAGGTTTGAATTGCTGTTAAAAAAGGGGGGTTTATATAGGCTGTTAAAAATAGGTTTAATTGCTGTTATAAAATAGGTTTAATTGCTATTATATAGGCTGCAAATGTTGCCTAAAAGCTGTAAAAAAGGGGGGGGGGTTTGAATTGCTGTTAAATGTAGTTTAAAATGGGTCAATT
Organism: Helianthus annuus; assembly: GCF_002127325.2. NCBI lineage: Eukaryota > Viridiplantae > Streptophyta > Magnoliopsida > Asterales > Asteraceae > Helianthus > Helianthus annuus. The sequence continues at coordinate 92,889,507 of NC_035440.2, read as the reverse complement.
TGTTGTCAAAATTAAGCTAGTTTAGCACTAAAGGACATAGGGTGTTAAAAACTAATAACATAAAGGACGAAGCCTGTAATATCTTTAGTTAAAGGACACTAGTTGTAATATGGTAGAAACGTAAAGGACACTGGTTGTAATTTACTCTATTTGTATTTATATTTAACCATCTTCGTAAAATACAGCGTAATCTAGAACGCGAGATTATGGGCGGAGAAAGCGGCAGTTCTCAACCGCCGAATGAGGCTGCCGTGTTTCAAAACATTTTGGGTGATCGACGAGGATGGTTCCGGGGGCATGGGCCTAAACCTTCGAATATGCCATCGAACCCGTTTAGTGCGCAACCTCAAACCGCACAACCCTTTTCGGAGGTAAACTATACATAGTTTACTATATTTGGTTTACTATATTTTTGATAGCTAATAACAAAGATTAACTGGATTTGAAACGAGATCATTCGTAACGCTATTACCTTTAGCGGCGACATTTGGGACTATCAGCGGCGACAATCGCCGCTATTGGTCGACTTTCTTGTAGTGACCCCCCACCATGGTTCTAGGGAACCAAGTTACAAAGTACCAAAAATTAACAAAGAGAAGACAGAAGTTTAGAATAAAACGTTACAAAAGTTAGTTAAAAATATAAACAATAAAAGGGGGAGTAATAAATTATTTGTTCCTGGTTTAATAACAAATTTGTAATATTTATAATAATGTAGTACTAACTAATTTTTTTGAACCACAAATGTTATTCTCCAGTTTACACCAATAATATGAAATTACTCCTTTACCCCCAAGTTTTGAATCTGTGACCTCTTTTTTAAAAGGCACGTGCCTTACCAAGTGGATTAACTCACATTGGCTTACTATTTATGTACCATGCACAAACTAGGAGTGTAATAGATTTAATAGAATAACAGTTTTGCTTTATTAAAAAAGGCATGAAAGATAATGTTGTATCAAAAGGAAATACAATAAAATATAACTGCAAGATAATAGGCTAGTTAATAGTTTCGAAATAATCACAGGTTATGTTTTATCCTTAGAAATTTCTGATATGGACCAAAAACAATATCCCAAGGATATACATGACAGTAGCTAAGTTTGTAGACCAGACAAATGCTTTGGTGCGTTACGAATGATTTTTGAAGCTAATAGTGTGTATATCATAGTTGTGATAGCTAATAACAAATGATCTCGTTTCACATCCAGTTAATCTTCGGTCGGATTTATAACAAGTGATCTTATATATTCCACATCCTATTGAGCTTCATTCTAGCCTAGTTGAAAATTGCAACTCTTCTTTTTGCTAATAATATTGGGTTTGATATGTGTTAATGTAGGAATACGATTCGACTTTGTTCCAAAGTCCGGCATTCGTAAACCAACTTGAATCCTTTCTTGTGGCGAGGGGAAAGCAAGTCGCACCCTACGATGAGTATGACGATGACGACCTAACTTGAATCCTTTCTTGCGGCGAGGGGAAAGCAAGCCGCAACCGATGATGAGTATGACGATCACGACCTTTTTGACAAGGATGATGAGGAGTAATTAGTATTATTGTACCGATATTTTAGAATGTTATTTTTCGGATATTTTAGGATATTATTGTACGGAAATGTTTTATGCGATTTTAGTATGTAAAGCATTATGTTTGTTTTTCTGTTTTTGTTGCGTAAAACATGAAAATTGGCATGTTTGTTTATAACGGGAAATACTGCAAATGCAGCAAAAAATTAAAAAAAATGACTTTTAGCGGCGACAAATGTCGCCGCTATTAATTGCACCTATTAGCGAAGACCTTTAGCGGCGACATATAGCCCTTTAGCGGCGACCGAATAGCGGCGACATGTCGCCACTATTACCTTTAGCGGCGACATTTGGGACTATTAGCGGTGACATTTGTCGCTGCTATTGGTCGACTTTCTTGTAGTGTAAAGAAGGTTAAAAAATAAGTAACAAAAACTTGAACTTTTGTTTGGTAACTTTATTAAAAATGAATAAGAATGGACATCCTTCTTTTTTTTTCAAATAAAGTATATAAAATGGATGAAGTGGAAGAAATCTGATCCAACCCTTTTGTCACGACCCCCGACCCACCCTGGACGGAATCGGGTGCCGTGAGCAGTCCAGTGGTACCGGTGATTCTTTTTTTTTTTTGGAAAACATTGCAGCGTAAATTTCATCAGGACCGTGAGTTAGGAAAAATATCAGAGTTTAGAAATACCGGATTTTATTTAAATAGATGGAATAAATTCCATGTTTTACAAAGGTAGCTTTTAATAAAATGATATTTCTTAATTTGATTTAATTAATAAAATAAGCCACTTCTTGAAGTCCTTCAGTGCTGGATCCAATTCTTACTCCAATATACTGTAATTACCTGAAACGTGTTTTAAAAAGGGTTTTGTCAGCGGGAAATACTGAGTGAATCATTCATTTTGATAAAATGACACATAGTTATAAATTACAGCATAAGAGCGATTACTATGGCAGTATCTTAATTAATATCTGGTCTTGCCACCCGTGTGACGATGGTCATACCACTATTGGGTCCAGTCACCCAATTAGTGACGTTTTGTCACTGTTAGGTCTTATTAGCCTAACCCATGTTAGGGCTTATTGCCTAACCGTGAGAAATTAGTAATGTGCACAATACCCCACTAACCAGCGGTTAAGATAACCACGACTTAATCCCTGTAATTATAACACTTTGAAAATAATTTGAGGTATTGTAATACTTACTCACAAACTGTGAGAAAACAGTTAAAAAGAAGAATGACTCACAAACTGTGAGAAAAGAGAATGACTCACATTGTAGATTTAACGGGCAAGGTATAAGCTTACTGATTAGCCTTGATTAAACCTAATTTAACATAATGCACACACACAGGTTAGTAACTAATACAGCAATTACGTCAATTCACGAGATTAAACCTTCACAACGATTAATCAGTGCAATACTCGATAATTCAATCGGATTCACAACGAATAACAGAGCATAGTCCGAATTCGAACAGCACTCTAATATTCAAGTCGAAATCACGACGAATAATCAAAGTACAAGCTCAATTGAGCAGCATCTGGACTATCGTTGGATAGTTATAATCTATCGGACGTTGAATCGTAATAGCGATCGAGTTATTACCCTGATTGCGGCAGCGTTTCGATAATTGTGTGTGTTATGAACGAATTCTGTTATAACTCAGCGTATACAGCGAGTTTTTCCGTCGTTCAAGTGCCAAATTTCAAGTCCCAGACTCCTCTATTTATACATGAAATTTGACACCGTCGCGTAGCGCGAGGGGTACCCCCCATGGGCGTCGCGCTACGCGAGTGGTAACCTATGTTCATAGGGTAGCTACGTGTGTAACTAGGCTTGCTGTGTTGACAGTTTTATCAAATTCGATTTTGATTGAAAATTATGAAGATAATCGTTGGCTAGGGTTTATCCCCCCTGAGTTTTAGGGGCCCTGATCCTGATTCTGATTGTTCTGGAAATTTTAGGGTTAGTGCAGAATTACTTGGGTTTCTCAATTAGGGTTTTCTTAATAGCTAATTACCATCCTAATTATGGATTTTAGTGACAGTTGTTACATCCTCCCCACCTTAATAAAAATCTCGTCCTCGAGATTTGGATTATGATATTTTCTTGGGTTATGTTTCTTCTTCTAATTAAGAGAAACAATGTATCGTGGAATGGAATCAAAGGATATTTTGAGGGTATGAATTTTGAAAATAAAAATGACTTATAGGAACAATTGGATTCAATATCCGAAATGAATTTTCTTTGATCAATTAAGGAAGGTTCTGAATTGATAAATATCTAAATGATTTGTTAATTATTATCCGAAAATCAATATCGTTTACTTAAATGGTACTGGACAATAGAGTTTAGTGTATCATAATCTGAGTACATAACTGTACCAAGAATATGACAAATCAAATGAATGGCGTATGAATAGGGTTTAGCACATGCTACAAATCTATTCGGACGCTACAAAGTGTTTGTAATGATTGAAAGAATTTAATAATGATGATCGAATAAATTCACTGTTTTCGAAATTGAGAGTTTCAAGGAAGCGAATCTGGATATTTCAAAAGATGAGACATTCCGATGAAATGATATAGTTTCCAAGGTGATTATGTTTAAGCCAGAAGATATATGATGTATAGATTTTTAGAATGAATGTGAAGAACTTTTTGGAATTAATAAAATTTCTTTGTCAGAAGAAAACTTACTTTGATTGGTACCTAAGGAAGACTTAAGATTGACAGGTTCAAAATGAAATGGAAACATGAAAATGATTCGTCAAATATTGAATTATGATATGAGAAAATCAATGTGCTGAGATGGGTGATTTGTAAGAATACATGAGAAGACAAGTGTATTTTTGTCTTAATACATAATTGTATTCAGATGATTTTAATCAAAATGTTTTATTTAAGGATAGGTGATATTTTGATTTATTAAATACCTTTTCCTTTTATGTTATCATAAAGTAGAATAATAAATAAATATAGATAGGTTTAAAATATCAAAACCCGTGGTAAATTGTGACAAAATAATGATATAGGTTTACCCAATATTCTAGAACTTACGATTACCATTTTTTTTTTAAATCAAGTGTGTTTAACTATAAGATTTTATAATGAGGTATTTTAAATTATAAAAGTAAGATAATAAATGTTTATTTTAATATCAAGCATACTTAAATATTGGTTTGTGTAAATAACATTTGATATTTTAATATATATATTTTATAAAAGAATATTTTTATAAGATGAACATTTATTTATAATATGTCTTGTTCATGAATACTTAGACAATTATTTAGATAATTTTATTCGTCCCTTTAATTGTTCTATGAAAATATATCTTCTCTTTACAGTACAAAGTATATATATATATATCTATATATATAATATAAATTATATATATATAATTGAAATTTACTAAATAAGTATGATGACTTAATTTATATATATTAAATAGTTATTATCATTGTTGGATATTGGTTAGTGCTGTCTTGTTTAAGCATAGGTGATCAGTCCATGCCTAACTAAGGCTACGCTATCCAATACCTGTCTTGATAATAACCTTAATACCTAAAAATACTATTAATACCTACTATTATTAATATTTTATTACAAATATTCACCAAAAATAAATAATTTAAACGAGATTAGCGCAATTTTTAAATTTCGTGAAGAATGTCACCACAAGGTGATCGTAATCAAAGAAATGATTTGATGAATTCGAAGACTAAACAAGCATGCTATGGTTCAAGAGAATTGAAGTGCTTGTTGGGACTATTTTGAATATGATGGCTTCAATCCATCATATGGGATTTTGAATTGAATACGAAAATGCGAGCAAGTTCAAACAATTGAACTTTGGTGTAAACAAAATGAGTTCAAGAAAGTTCTGACATGGTTACAACAAAACCATGTATACCATTAAAAGGAAATCGAGTTTTTCAAAGGAAAAATTTATCGATCAAATATCAAAGAGTAATCATTTTGCAAAACGCGGTAATGCAAAGATCAAGTATAATGAAATGATATTTGAGGTTGGATAAAACAATAATTTGGAATGAAGCCTTCCTAGGGTCTTATAACTCATATGAACCACATGCACAACAAATAGTGTATGGATTTACCAAGAAACGAGATAGATCACTATTTGCTATTATGCAAGAATTCTTTATGGTATGATGACCATTACAAGAACACGAAAGTCAACTTATTATAGGCAGAAGTCGGAATTGCTACGAAGGGAATATAAGAACTTTTTATCTGGAATTTTGTGTGATAACCGTTGTTAAGTGCCATTATTAAGGAATGTCGAATGAACTGAAATGGAATAGGGAATTTGCAAAGGTATGTGACTCCTTTTTCAGTGATAATAATTATGACTTAGTTTAGACTGTGCACCAATGATTGTGAAATCTTGTTTCAACGTACCTCAGCGAAATGTAGATCGTTTATAGGATCACGTGGCAAAGTGCTTCTTTTTGATTAGTAGTTTTCTACTGACAGAATTAGTATTGGTGTCATCGTGCTTAATTTATACTTTTCAAAGGTCTTGCCTTGGAAAGTCGTGTGTGATATATTTCAACGTCTGTGGACGTATATTTTAAGTTTCATGTGTTTTCTTGTGCATTAGCACAACTTTGTATGTTTCTTACTTGTGTATTGTAAATTTTTATACTTTCGATGATATCCCATCTTTAAAGGGTTCTCATTCTATGAGTTACGAGGTAAATGATCAAACAAAATAATGTTTGATATTGGAAAAGAGATTCCTGATAAAGAATTCTAGACACGGATGCTTGTGTTTTATTTCAATTTGTCAATTCTTATGTTTTTTGGAATTTCCTTATAGATATACCTATCTATATAATCACATATTTCACATGCTGAAATAAACATACCATTTACCAGGTCAATGTATTTAACAGATTCATATTTCCAAGAACCACTCAGGTATTTGGTCATGATACTATTTAGGGAAATTTTGTCACTGATTTAACATATCCTTTACCCCGTCTTATCCGGTTCGCGCCGGAGCGGTAATCTCAATATGTCCGGACAAGCTGGAGAGTCTGCTACTCTAGACCCAGTTTTGCCGGAGAAAATTTTCTATTTCCCATAAATAGTATCTTTTCAAAAAGTGCCTCTTTCATTAGGGCTTTTATCCAGAATCAAGAAAATTTGTATTCCCATAACATATCTTATTCTAGACCAAATAATATCAGTAAGCAAGAATAAATAGCAATTAAGTGCTATTGCCTGCTAACCGTCATACCAGTATCCATTATACTTATATAAGTAATTTACCTTAAAGTTTATTTTAAGGCAAAATTCTTAAGTTCAAGTCTAAATACCATCCGGAGTGCTATTAGATAATATTAAGTTTCTAATTCTCCGTTTCACTTAGGTATTATCATAACACCTAATTGTGTAAACCAGTGACTTAGCTTATACTATGGCATCTTTTCTTATGTTCAAGTCTAACTGTTATCAGCTGTGCTACCATTTAATAGAAATCTCCTAACTTTTTTTTATTTAAGCTTAAGTATTATTATCACAACACTTATAGGCTTAAAGCAGTGGCTCTGATACCACCTTCTGTCACGACCCCCGACCCACCCTGGACGGAATCGGGTGCCGTGAGCAGTCCAGTGGTACCGGTGATTCTTTTTTTTTTGGAAAACATTGCAGCGGAAATTTCATCAGAACCGTGAGTTAGGAAAAATATCAGAGTTTAGAAACACCGGATTTTATTTAAATAGATGGAATAAATTCCATGTTTTACAAAGGTAGCTTTTAATAAAATGATATTTCTTAATTTGATTTAATTAATAAAATAAGCCACTTCTTGAAGTCCTTCAGTGTTGGATCCAATTCTTACTCCAATATACTGTAATTACCTGAAACGTGTTTTAAAAAGGGTTTTGTCAGCGGGAAATACTGAGTGAATCATTCATTTTGATAAAATGACACATAGTTATAAATTACAGCATAAGAGCGATTACTATGGCAGTATCTTAATTAATATCTGGTCTTGCCACCCGTGTGACGATGGTCATACCACTATTGGGTCCAGTCACCCAATCAGTGACGTTTTGTCACTGTTAGGTCTTATTAGCCTAACCCATGTTAGGGCTTATTGCCTAACCGTGAGAAATTAGTAATGTGCACAATACCCCACTAACCAGCGGTTAAGATAACCACGACTTAATCCCTGTAATTATAACACTTTGAAAATAATTTGAGGTATTGTAATACTTACTCACAAACTGTGAGAAAACAGTTAAAAAGAAGAATGACTCACAAACTGTGAGAAAAGAGAATGACTCACATTGCAGATTTAACGGGCAAGGTATAAGCTTACTGATTAGCCTTGATTAAACCTAATTTAACATAATGCACACACACAGGTTAGTAACTAAAACAGCAATTACGTCAATTCACGAGATTAAACCTTCACAACGATTAATCAGTGCAATACTCGATAATTCAATCGGATTCACAACGAATAACAGAGCATAGTCCGAATTCGAACAGCACTCTAATATTCAAGTCGAAATCACGACGAATAATCAAAGTACAAGCTCAATTGAGCAGCATCTGGACTATCGTTGGATAGTTATAATCGATCGGACGTTGAATCGTAATAGCGATCGAGTTATTACCCTGATTGCGGCAGCGTTTCGATAATTGTGTGTGTTATGAACGAATTCTGTTATAACTCAACGTATACAGCGAGTTTTTCCGTCGTTCAAGTGCCAAATTTCAAGTCCTAGACTCCTCTATTTATACATGAAATTTGACACCGTCGCGTAGCGCGAGGGGTACCCCCCATGGGCGTCGCGCTACGCGAGTGGTAACCTATGTTCATAGGGTAGCTACGTGTGTAACTAGGCTTGCTGTGTTGACAGTTTTATCAAATTCGATTTTGATTGAAAATTATGAAGATAATCGTTGGCTAGGGTTTATCCCCCCCCTGAGTTTTAGGGGCCCTGATCCTGATTCTGATTGTTCTGGAAATTTTAGGGTTAGTGCAGAATTACTTGGGTTTCTCAATTAGGGTTTTCTTAATAGCTAATTACCATCCTAATTATGGATTTTAGTGACAGTTGTTACACCTTTCTTTCTATTCCGAATTTTAGCAATACCAAGACTTCTTTGTATCCTTATGAATCGGATAATACGATGTTATTCCCAATACTTATACTAATTCTATTTAGTACTCGATACCATTTGCTCATCACTTAGTGGTGTTACTATTGATTTAATTCTATTTTTAATATATAGGCCCAAAAGTGGGTACCGGTATCAAATATACCTGGTACGGTACGGTTTGGTAACGGTCGATACTGGTACGACACCGGTAATTGAATGTAAAAACCGGTGAATACCGGTGCTGAACAGGTACCGAAAATACAACCAGTTTGCTAAATTTGATACCGGTACGGGTACCCGATATCATTTGCTCATCACTTAGTGATGTTACTATTGATTTAATTCTATTTTGAATATATAGGCCCAAAAGTGGGTACTGGTATCAAATATACCTGGTACGGTACGGTTTGGTAACAGTCGGTACTGGTACGACACCTGTAATTGAGGGTAAAAACCGGTGAATCCAGATGTCGAACAGGTACCGAAGCGTACATGTCATTCGATTAAGTTCTGAATAATCAGGAATCCTATCTCCTTTTTTGTTTTTACCAGAAAATACGAACTAAAAAATTTGTGCCTCACTTGATTATTCGTTACTAAGGGGTTAGAAATATATCTTCGCTTAACAGAAAGAGAATAAGCGTTCATTTGATCTTGATCCTTGTGGATCGAACATGGGCCTAGACTAGATCTCCAGGGCTCCCCTAATAATATCCATAAATGACTTGTTTTTGGTAAGAGATGAATATTACCATATGTAAATTCAGGTGCATGGTACACATCGGTATTCCAGTGCATTTCGCCCTCTGAGTCAGAATAAATATGTTTTAGAACCTTCTCTTTCAAATTCAAAGTGGATGTTCTCGCGCGAATCTCAGCAATGACATGTTCTGATTCTACATATTGATCGTTTTGAACTAAAAGAAAACTTTTGGGCGGAATACATACATTGTGTATAATATCTTCACTCTCAATAGTTACATATAAGTCTCTAGAACATAGAAAAGCAGGATGTCCATGACGTGTACTTGTTTTGAGTGCCTATTTATTTTCTGTCGGTCTATATGGATTGATTACAAGGCGAAATATGGTTAGGGCTCTTATGTGTCTTAAACTTATATTAAATGCAGTTAATCTCAATTTTGTAACATTTTCTGATTTTTTTGATAGTCGTCAATTAAAAGGAGCCATTTTTTCTATTTTTGTTATAGTTATTGCAGCTGCTGAAGCCGCTATTGGACTCGCTATAGTTTCATCAATCTGGACTCGCTATAGTTTCATCAATTTATCGTAACAGAAAATCAACTCGTATAAATCAATCGAATTTATTGAATAAGTAATATTATCATATAAATTCAAATTTTCATAAATTAATTCAAATTAGCATGTCTTCCACGTAAGATATGATCATGTTATCACAAATATAAGAAATCAAAGTATTTTGGCACTGTCAATCCAGAAATAGATAAAAAAACTCGGGGAACTCATCGATTCATCTAGTACTAGTATTTAAATATATAATTTCTTTCTCAATTTACTAGATTGAAACCTTATCACGTTGATAGATCCAATGTCGCATTCAGTAAAGATTTATGATACATGTATCGGGTGTACTCAATGTGTCCGAGCCTGTCCTACGGATGTATTAGAAATGATACCTTGGGACGGATGTAAAGCCAAACAAATAGCTTCTGCTCCAAGAACAGAGGATTGTGTCGGTTGTAAGAGATGTGAATCCGCCGGATCGGTCACTCAAGATCTTTGGTCTCTACCCGGACCCGATGAAAAAAATGGGATCACTCCTTATGGACTCGTTGAGAATGATTCTGTTCTAGTTCGTGGCCTATTAGAAGTGGAAGGCGCTCTGGCGGGATCCTCACGGACATGCAGTCAGTTTGATAAGGATCGAGTGACATTGCTTCTTCGACCCGAACCAAGGAATCCCTTAGATATGATGCAAAAAGGATCTTGTTCTATCCTTGATCAGAGATTTCTCTATGAAAAAGACAAATCGGAGTTTGAAGAGGGGGAAGGAGCCCTCGACCGGCAACAGATAGAGGAGGATATATTTGCTTTCTCTAGAATGTTCCACAACCTTACTATCCTATGGTACACCCTACCACATAATATCCTGAATCCTAGGTTTAAAAGTGCACAACCGCACATCAGTTTGTCAGATCCTGATATTCTATTCTCAAAAATCTCGCCGCCTGTCTCAAATCTTACAAACCCTAATAAACGGAAGCAGCTTTCTTGGGCCGATCTTCCAAAGCTGAAGGGTCAAAAAGGTATCTATTCGAATCACGCGGCTCTTTCACCATTGATCGGTTCATGTTTATTGCATTTTTTCACTTGATCTTCGTATCATGACCCATAGTTATTAGATTGATTTCAGTAAGGTTAGTTTCTTTTGTGGATCGATCTGTGCTGCAATATAGAAATGTTTGTACGTAGCTTTATGTGTAATATACGTTGTTATCAAGCTGCTTGTTTAATGAAAATTAGATCTTACATTTAAGTTGAGATATATGGTATAATACGAATGAGTTTCCTGAAATCTACATATTTAATTGCTTCATCGTTTCTTTGAAAATGGAATGTGAACTTGCATTCGTTTTGCTCTAGAAATTGTTTCTTGGGGGTTGCAAATAAACGGATAGCTTTCTAGTTTTATATTTTTCTTGAAATGAAAGAGAGTGGAGTTTGAAAAACAACAGTTACAATAAGAATTCAAAGAGTTGTAGGAATTGACACTTAATTTTACATCTATCTCATTATGATGGAAACCTTTTCTGTTTGAATCATATATAGCAAAGCTGAAGTGCTGAAACAGAAAACATTTAGAACGATCAAACTTTAATTAGGAGCAAATAAATTGATATTTACATGGACTTTTTACCGCCGAAAAAGGAACCATCAGAATTCATTTAGTTTTCGTGAATGCGCTGATTTTGTAAGATTCTATAGGACATTAGCATATTTAAGATACATGATCAGAGCATATTGGATATGGTATACCTGATGAATTAAGGGAAACTATGATGCTATGTGTATAATCTGATGGGTTTCTATTCTAGCACCATTATATATTGGAATGTTGATTTCTATGATCACAGAATATTCCAAATATCATTGTGACCTTATAATAATTGTTTACTAATGCATTCTCTTTTTCGTTGGAACAGATCACGTCGATATTTTTCAGTTTAGAATCTTCAAGTAAAGGTCCTAAATGTCAAACATTCATCACAAAAGCTAGCCGATATCTTGATAATAGATCTAATTTCATTTATCCAACGGCCAAGAGGTATCGTTCTTGCAGCTTATCCTAGAATCAAAATTCAACCAGCGAAATATATAAATGGGTGTAGTTTCTAGAAAACAACGCTCATGTATTACAAACCTTCCAGATGATTATTTGTATCTGATCTTCGAAAAACTAGACTCTAATCTTGATCGGGAATCTTTCGGCCTAACTTGTCATCGTTTTCTTAATATTCATGATTCAAGTTGTAAGGTTTTGGACCTACAACACTTAAGTTGGTTAAAAAACTCCAGTAGGGGCTACATTGAAGTCCATTCCTGTATGATTCATAGATTGCTTAACCGTTTTAGGCAATTAGAGTCATTGTCCCTAACTGGGTGTAAGGATGTCACTGATTCGGGTTTAGTTCTATTGCAAAAATATGGCCTTCAATTGCGTTCTATTGATCTTGATTCTTGTGCTCGAATCACCAATGTAGGATTTTCTTCTATTGCCTCTGGCTGTCCATCTTTGTCGGTAATTAATCTTTCTTCTAGTTCTATTGGAGACAGTGGATTAGAAATCTTAACAAAATCATGTAACTCTTTGAAAAAAGTGAGTCTTGGTTGGTGTGAGAACATAACTGACTCTGGTATTCAGTCTCTAATCCAGAATTGTCGTCAACTTACAGAACTCCGAATAACAGGCTGTTCCAAAATTAATGGTATAGGCTTTAAAGGGTGTTCTTCCACCTTGGCTTCTTTGGAAGCCAATTGTTGTATGCTTGCTACGGATTTGACTGAAGTTTTGAGTGGAGGGGGGCTCGAATATCTAAATATTGCTTTTAATTATCACATAATGGAATATGGACTTGCGGCCATCGGTTCAGGAGTTGCTGCAAATCTTAAAACCCTTAACTTGTCGGGGTGTAGTTTTGTTACGGATTATGTTATCATACGAATCTCAAAAGGATGTCCGTTTCTACAAGAATGGAACTTGGCATCTTGTAAAAATATTACCATCTCTGGTTGGGAATCGATTGGATTGTATTGTCAAAGTTTGGAGAGAATCCATGTAAACGGTTGTTTGAAGCTCTGTGGTCGAGGATTACTAGCTCTCGGTAATGGCTGTAAACAGCTATCTGTGATATACATAAATTTCTGCCCGCTAATCACTCCATCTGTGATCCAATTCTTTAGGATGCAAAGAGAAGATGTTGAGATCAAAGATCCGCCAACTTCTTTGTTGAAATTTGTCCCGGGCGGTTGGACATTTGAAACACTCAGCCTGTAGAACGATCAAGTGTTGCGGAAGGAGGGCCAAAAACATAACTTGATAGACATCTTTATCTTACTTTATTTGTAAACTTCATAAATTGTATTATGCTTTCCTAAACTTGGTTTTTTAACAAGGATGAGCTTAAAGATATATACATGCAAGCAATTAAGAAACTGGGTGATTAATGTTTTGTTGTGCTATGTTGGTTTTCTTTATTTGTGGTGTGACTTAGTTAATACCCATTAATTTTGATAAACGCATGTAATATCAATATTTCGAATTAGAAAACTTAATTTTTTATAACTGTGATCTGGTATAATCAGAACACCTGAAAGTTCTGGATTAGCAGAAGTGGCCTCAATGAATATCCATAATCCATCCTCAACCAGTAAGATTACCAATTTAGCATGGCAAGTATTTTTATATTTATGTTTTGGACCATTTACTAATATTTTCTTTCTGATTGTTTATTAACATTGTTAAACCAAGGTGAAATGAGATCCAGAGCGACAATATGGTCGGGTTCAGGATCCTATATAACTTTCACTACTAAACAAAGTAGCACTACGGACGGATATTTAGAGTTGGATTGCCCGGACTGGATCACAGAACTCTGACAGATCACGACAAAAACAGTTGGAATTAAGGTAAACTAAATAAAATGGTGGATGATTGCAGATGGATTATCAACGGGACACCTAGCACATGGAAGTCAAGGCTTTGTTGTTTAGGGAATAGGTTACGGTCAAATTTAGGACTAGCACACAAGATCGATGCCATTAGCGGCGACAAACGGTAATAGCGGCAACATCGGATCTGTGTCGTATAGCAGCCACAAATACCTTTTAAATCATTGATAGCCGCACATGTCATGATTTATTGTCATCTCGTAACCAAGGGATTTGTGTTCTATAAAAGTATTGAGGTTTCTCACGTACTCTCTTAAATTCTTGAATCGTAGTATTGTGAACTCACATATAAAAGGATGGAGATTTCAAAAGTCACAACCCTAGTATTATTCACGTCCTGGTGACTATTTGTATTTTATTGTGGACAAATTAAATTCGGATTATGATTGACAATCTTTTGGCCTAACTTGCCAAAGTTTTCTAGATATTCAAAGTTCAAGTCTAAAATTTTTGAAACTTGGTTACTACCATGGTCTTAGCGTTGACACTATTCATCTATTGTTGATTGATAGAATTGTAAACCATTGCCTCTTTCATTGATTAACATTAATATATACTAGTGGGTTGGCCCGCGCGATGCAGGGGGTGTCACAGAGGCTCTTTTTGAGAGCGCAATCTAACCCAAGGTGCCAATATAATTCAAACTTAAATGATAAAAAAATCATCAATATAAAAGCTAATCATTATGTTTGGTGACAGTCCTGAGTCATATATGAACCAGCAACAAATACTAAATAACTAATATAATTTATAATGGGAGAGAGATAAACGGTTAAAATTATTTTTTTAGGTAAACTGTGTCCATGAAAACCATCGAGTCTACTCACCCTCCAACTTTAATTAGGCCCTGAAACATCGAATAGCGATTCCCCTACATGATAATTGACGTCAAAGCAACTGTTGCTACCCGTTACCGAATCAACAATAGATTCATAACCTGCCCAATCAAGATCAAGATTTAGCAAAAAATTTATATTAACAACAATAATTTAAACATCAAATTATAGATTGAAAAACGATAGCATTGCAAAATTATTATTTTGTATCAATTTTTAACAATACAATGTGGGCAACTTTTGACCAATTTTACATGTTTCCTTATAAGCTAATGTCTTATATTTTTACAACTTAAATAACATAACCCGAATTGACCCAGTCCTAACCATTATAGCCCAAAATTCCCAACCTTGTTTGACTTCCATTGACCTTTACAAGCGCCCAACTTTTTCCTCCACAAAAACATTTCTAAAATTACCAAACTACATATATTTCTCACCATCTTTAAACTTTTAAAAATAGAGTTCCTGTTACTTTCCTTTCCCAAAGACAAATTCAGGTGAGTCACGTGGTGTGTAAGTAGTACCCTAGGCTAAAAGATCTGTACTCAACTACCTAAAAGATCATAGCGACAAATCCGCCACGATCGAGATTAAACCAAACCATACTGCTGTAAGCAGTCATGAAGTACTCACTGCAAGTAGGAATGTGTCCACAACTTTTTAGTATTGGTGGCGACAAATAAAAATTCCAATTGACGCATATGTTCAAGAACTAAAACAGATAATTGTGTTTAATGTCGTAACTTATAAATCTCAACCGAGTCAATAAAGCTGGAAACTCAGTCTTATAAAACCTCAGCATAGGCATTGCCACTTTCAGTTCTAATCTTCATTGCCGTCCACTGTAGCATTCCCTATAAAAAAAACACAAGATTATACCTCTCCACAACATATTTGACCAGACCGCCTTTTAAGTTTCGGCATATTTGACCAGATAACCTTTTACCTAAGCCGTAGTTATTTTTTAGTAACAACATCATAAGCAAATGGTCAAAACTTTGACAAAACTTAGGCTGGCCTCCCTTATAATGTTACCAATGTTGATAATAAAACTCCATTAAAAGCCGAAGAAAATGTTAACTGCAAATATTTGAAAACCCAACGTGTGCCAATTTTCTTGTAATTTTCAGGCCTTTCAACAAGCTTCCAGACACCCAGCTTTTGAAATTGTTGCAGTTCTTCCTGCATAGCTTCCACCCAAGAATTATCCTCTAGAGATTCTTTCCAAGACTTTGGTTCTTGTTGTGAAACATAACACGCGAATGACCAATCATTTTGTAAACCAGATTCTCTGATGGCTGAGTACAGACCAGCATTCTGGTTGTTTCTCAGCTGATTACGCGTCTGCACTCCAATATGGACATCTCCAATAATATTCTGCTGCGGGTGAGTATCATGAATTCTCGTTTCAGCGACATCAGGAACACGAGTATTAATACCCAAATTATTAAAATTAAGATCAACAACCAAATCCATGCTTGGCATTAACGTAGACATGGATGCATTTCCTTCAGCAGTGTCTACATTCTGCACGTGAGTAGTTGCTTCAGAAGCACCTTGAATAGGAGCAGCTGGAGCCGAATTGCCTTCATTCGCATCGTGGAACTCATCATCTTCCGACGATGCATTGTAATCAATAGCATCTTCAATTTCCTCATTTTGAACAATGTTATTAACCGAAGTAGAAGCTTGAGAGTTAACAACAATTGGTCGCACCAAAGATAAGTCAACAACATTATCACTTTCCAGCAACATTTGAGCAGCTGCAGATGCTTCATCAAAGGTTGGCAGATTAAAGGAGTCGAATAGTCCATCATAATCGAACATCCAAGGATCACCCAGAGCTCTAACAGGATTAGTATATCTTTGAACCTTCACTTCGCTCCATAACTCAGTCTTTTTGGTTGTCAAATTCCAAACACGAAAATTCGGAGTAGCATATCCAAGAAAGAAACCCTCAATAGCTTTGGCGCCAAACTTTCCATGCGGTTCAATCATAGTGCATGGAGCGCCAAAAGGTTCTAAGTGAGAAAAGTCCGGTTTCCTTTTGTGTAACAGTTCGAAACAAGTCTTGTCATGCTGTTTAACTGTGAGAACTCTGTTTAATGTGTAGCAAGCAGTAGCCACAGCCTCCCCCCAGAACTGAACAGGAAGCTCCGACTCTGCCAACATCGTTCTTGCAATTTCGATTATGGTCCGATTTTCCTCTCAGCGACACCATTTTGTTGTGGAGTGTAGCGAGAACTGTATTCATGAAGAATGCCCTTTGAAGTACAGAACTCATCCATTATGTGATTTTTAAACTCAGTGCCATTGTCGTTGCGGATCCTCTTCACTTTCAATGAGTACAAATTTTCTAGAAGAGTGAGAAGATTCTTGAGGATTTCAGGAGTTTCACTCTTGTGTGCCATAAAAGATACCCAAGAAAATCTAGAGTAGTCATCAGTAACTACCAGACAATAAGCATCCCCAAAGTTTGTCTTGTGTTTCATAGGCCCGAAGAGGTCTATATGAAAACATTCAAGAGGCATGCTGAGAGTGTTGACTTTCTTAATCGGGTGAGACTTCTTGTAGTGAGACTTCTTCGTTTGCTTTCCTTTCTGGCACGACACACAGACATCTTGTAGTTGAAAACTTCTCACAGGCACACCATTCACAAGATTGTTTTTCACCAAATGGTTCATTTTTCTCAAGTGAATGTGTCCCATTCGTCTGTGCCAAGATATAGACTCCTTTTCTGTGGCTTTCGAGACAAAACATGTGACTTGTGTAGAGGTCGTAATCGCTTGGCTCATATCAAGGATATAAAGATCATTAACCCTTGGAGCCGATAAGAGAATCCATTCTTTTGGAATTTTAAATCCAGGCTTCAGCACATAATAACCGGCATCATCAAAATGCACGGTGAATTTCTTATCGCAGATTTGCGAAACACTTAAAAGATTATGTTCATTTTGTCATACATAATTGATCTTATTGAAACACACAACACATTGGAGATCTTTCCTTCTCCGGTGATGTATCCGCCTTTGTCTCCAACAAATGCGACATAACCTCCTCTAATGTTTTTCACATCATAAAGATGTCGTAATTCGCCCGTCATGTGCCTAGATGCTCCACTGTCAACAATCCAATGACTATTAACAGTTCCTCCTGGAACATCCTGCACATTTCATTCAACGATTAATTGAGATTGGGGACCCAAGCCTTAGTGGTCTTGGGTCGTCCCTGAGCATCACGAAATGTGATCTCGATTTCTTGATGATTTTGAAATATAGCACCTCCCCCTGAACCTTCACCCGTTTTAGGTTTCCAAGTTCGATTTTGTTTACCAGATTGAGTTTTATGAAAAGATTTTGAAATTTCTGGTTTTAACGGTGGTTGTGATGAACTTGGTTCCTTTTTAACAGTTTTGACTTCCGATTTTAAAGCCTTTTCAATTGCCTTGACGTTTTGACGTCGTTGTTTTGTTTCTTGTTCTTTAACGGTTCGTTTATCTTATTTTGTTGAAACAGAACGACGTTGTTGGTGACCTTTTTCAGGAGGGGCTCTCTCAATAAGCTTTTCTTTGGGAGTATTTGTACAGTTTTTGATAATATATCCAAACTCCCCACATTTAAAACAAGTTCTCCTTTCAACAAACTTAGGAGATTCCGATTGACGAACATATGTCCAACCTGTAGAACCAGAGCTACTTGTTCCTTCGTCACACCCATTTGTGTGTTGGGTGAAGTTGTTTTGACTATTACGTTTTAAAATTTTGACTTGTTGGACAAAATCGGTATTTGATTTATTTTCAAAAGTCTCAATTTTATGAGTACCCTTTGATGCTACAAATTTGACATCACTGCTTTTCTTCTTGTAACGAGCTACTTTTGTTTCAAACTTTGATTGAGAAACTTTAGGCTTTTGAGCTCGTTGTTCTTGTTGTTTACCCTTAGAAGCAATAGGTTGTTGCTTTGTCGGCAATCTTTGATTTCCAAATTGTTTTCTAACTTCAGATTTTGGAATAGGATCACATTGAGTTACAACAACTCCCGGGATCGTCTTTCCCAAAAACTTACTAGTATTATCTTCAAAAACTTTATCAATATGGATTGACGTTTTTAATTGGAAAACTTTTGTCTGAATAAATTTTAGCATCACTGACCAAAGTATACAACACATTATCACTTTTAACGGTAGACACAGGTTCCTTGACTTCCTTGACAGGATCTATCACTTGTTTGGCAACAGGTTGCACAGCAGGAGTGGGAGGATCACACAAAATATGATTCTCAATAGGAATTTCAACTCCTTTCATCTTATCAAGTGATTTATCCTGATCACTCACATCTGATTCATCATCAGACGAATCATAGTCCTCAATAATTGGAGCACTTTGATTCGTAGATGTTGAAGTTCCCGTTTCATCAGATGAGTTACCCGAGGAACTGTCCGGTTTGAACACTAATGCTGTAGTAACTTCCTCATAATCAAGAGGCACATATGGTTCAAAATGAGGCATTTCCTCTTCATCAGGCATTCTGGTATAGTTGTGTCTCAAAGGGGGCGGACACGACTTATACCCAACGCCTTTCTTATTCCCTTTCAGCTGTTGAGCGTCTATAGTGTGATCAAGCACATATCGGGAGTTAGAATAACTCTCCAATTTGAGCTTGATTGCGTCATGTTCGCATTTTGCCACGGCTAGCTCTTTCTTTGTTTCCTCAATGATATTAATGTAGTTATTAATACCAATTTGTTTGTTGAAAACAGTTTTTGTCAATTCAGAAACACTTTTCTTTAAAGTTTCGATTACTGATTTGAAATCCTTTTCATTTCGAGCTAAAGCCATGTTTGCCTCTTTGCATTTTGACAGCTCAATAACCAAACTCTGATTATGATTGTGAACCTTGTCTGATTCAAGCTTCAAATCTGCACAATTACTGCATACACTAGGAGTAGGAGGGTCAGAATTTACCTGACTAGTCGAGGCTGCGACATTTGCAATAAAGGCAGTTTGATAAGAAAAAGATCCATCTTCAGAGAAGAACTTCTCCATTTCCTTTGATGCAACAACAGCCTTCTTTACCAGAATAGATTTCTGACACTTTAACTCCTCAACTGTTAATGCACTTTAGGTGATAAGTGCATGTCTCCGATTCTATAGGGTCTTTATTGTACATTCATTGAAAATTAGTCCTAGTTTTATCCTTGGACATTTTGTCCAAGTTTTGGGATAGGCTTTTGTCTGAGTTTTGTTTAGGACAAAAGTGTCTGAGTTTTGTTTAGGACAAAAGTCAGAGTTTTTCTTGTGTAGTTTGTTTGTCCGGGCTTTCTAGTTTGTCTTGAAAGTCCGGGTTTTGCCTTGTATATATACCTTTATGTGGAATAGACAAGGCGGCGATTCTATGTGAAATTCTGTGCACCTAACCCTAATCATTGTGTGTGTTTTGTCTGGCGGCTGCTTTGTGTGAGTGACGTCATTCATCTTCATCATCAAGAATACTCAGTGTATTCTTGATTTCTCTCACAAATCCTTGCATACTAGTGTTTCATCTGCAGTGGTTAATCATCAGGTGGATTCCGCACACCTGTTGGTGGCTTTAGCTGAGTGACATCTTGGATTAGGAGGCCTTATAAGTGGTATCAGAGCAGTATGCTCATACTACTGTAGGTGTTTCTTAGTTTGAAGGTTTTGTGAGAAGAGTTCAATCTTTGATAGGGTTTAGTGAGTGTTTAGTGAGTTTTTGTGGTTTATTCATGATTCTTCATTCATATCTAGTGATTTGATGATGGATTTTGAGTAGTTTGGTGATTTTTGGTGTTGTTCTTCATCTGGGTTTTACAGGGGTTTTGGTTCTTGTTCATACATAGGTTGAAGGTTGAAAAAGATTCTGAGTTTGATCTTTGGAAGCCTTGTCCGTGGTTTAAATTCTGTGTTTGTGTCTCCGGGGTATTGTTGAACCAGTGTGTGTCACATTGGGGAGATAGTCCGGAGATTGGTTCTTCTGAGTTTTGAGTGTCTCAAATCTCTGTCCGATTTTTAGTTTTCTTAGGAGTCTGAAGTTTGTCTTCTGTTTTGAGTCCGAATTTTACTTAATTTACCTTGGTCCGAGTTTCAAAGTTGTAGGTCCGGATTTTAAAAAAAAAAAACTATAGTCCGAATTTTTTTATTTCTTTTTAGGAGTCCGAGGTTTAAGAAGTTTGACTTTGTCCGACTTCTTTGTTGAGTTTTATAGTTCCTTATTAGTCTCCGAATTTTTAAAATAGCTTTTGTCCGATTTTTTAGTAGAGTCCGACTTTTGTAGGGTCCTTATTTAAGTCAGAATTTTAATTATTTTCTTATTTTCTTTATTTAGTCATTAGAATCCGATCTTTTAGTTATTTTAGTTATTTGATAAAGAGTCCGAATTTTTTTTTGTTTAGTCCGAGTTTCATCAGCATAGTGTAAAGTCCGAATTATTATGTCCCTAGAGTCCTTTTAGTCCTTTGTTTTCCCTTTGTTTTTGAGTCCGAATTTTAACTCTTATTTAGTTATTAGTCCGAGTTCTTTAGATCTTGTCCGACTTTTATTGTTCTATTAGAGTGTCCATCTTTTAATTAGTCCGAACTTTTTATTAGTCTTTGTCCGAACTTTACCTTAGGTTATAGAGTAGGAGTCCGACTTTTTTATATGGTTTTAAGTTGAGTTAGAGTCCGAACTTTTTTAGTTAAAAGTTTTTAGGAGGTCCAAATTATTTGCCCAATCTCTTAGTGAGTCCTAGTTTTATATTAGTTAAGTCCGAATTTTTAGTCCAAAGTTCACTGTGTCCGAATTTTGTCTGAAGTTTAAATTCTAACAGTGTAGTGTCCGAGTTTTTCTGTTTGTGTTTATTTAAGGTTTTTGTGATCCGGGTTTCACACTCTGATTAAAGCTCAGACATTACACTCCGTGTTTTTCTCTCCGAGTTTGGACTTAGAAAATCTGTTCAGTAACACAGTTCTTGCTTAGAAACCTACTGTTGTTTTCTGAAATGGCAAACAACAATCTGACTGCAATGGTGCAAAACCTCAAGCATAATGCTGAGGTAGGAAGTAGCGACAAACCTCCTTTGTTGATAAACGAGCTTGATTTTCCTGAGTGGAAGGAGCGTTTCGAAAGATATGTATGAGCAAAAGATATCAAAATCTGGTTGTATATCGTTAAAGGATGTGGAGCTACTCCAGTACGTACGTTGACGATTGATACGTATTTGGCACTCACTGACGACCAGAAGAGATTTTTTGACTGTGAAGAGAAAGCTATGTCAATGATAACGATGGCAATGACGCAATCTATACTTCATACGTTCCGTAAGAGAAATAGTTCAAAGGAATTGTGGGATAGTAGGATCCAGCGATATGAAGGAAACGAAATGTACAAGAAGCGACGTCTCGAACGTTTGAAGACTCAATTCGTTGTGTTCAAGGCTTTAAGAAATGAATCATTTGATGACACAGTGAACCGATTTTATCATCTGCTGAGCGAACTTGATAGAAGTCAAGAGGGTATCTACACTGAATTTGAGAAGGTTGAGAAGTTTCTGAATTGTCTTTCCAGAGAATGGAATATGTACACCAAACTGATTAGAGAGGGTGTTCTCTATGAGGAGCTCTCATTGGAAGAAGCTGTTCAAAAGCTGAAGGGTTATGCTTGGAATATGGAAGATCAAGCATCTGATTTCGAGAAGCTTCAAGATCCTCAGTTATATAAGGCTTCGAAACCAACGGAGAAGGGTAGTAATGGTGGAGTCGGTGTTGCTTTGTATTCGGAGAATGAAGGTTCTGCAAGTGAACACGCCTTTATAAGCAACAATGTTAGTTCAAGTGGAACAATCAATTCCAATCAAGGGATGTACTCTTCTAGTGGAGCTCAGAAATCTCAAGGAACAAGTTTGAACATTCCCAAGATAGATGCAAGCGGTTTGAAGTTGATTGAACAAAATATGAGTCTGTTGGCGTCCTTCATGACTGCCTACGAGAACTTCTGTCTTGGAAAGCTCGTTGAACCGTCAAGTCTCGATGAGGACTTTGATCAGATAGATCAAGACGAAATGGAAGAACTTGATCTACAACTCAATATGGCACTGTTAGTCCGTAGAGCGAAGAAGTTTCTGTTGAAGACAGGTAGAAAGTTCATAGGAGGTCAGACAAAGACTTGAATGGGAGTCGACATGTCAAAGGTAAAATGTTACAACTGCGGTATCTACGGGCATTTTGCACGTGATTGTCGAAAGCCGAAAATGGAAAGATCTGATAGAGACAACAACTCACGAGGGAATAATTCAAGACCTCACAACAATGCATCAAATGCTACCTCTAACTCAAATGCTCGTTCAAGTGGGTCTGAAAATCTTACACCTTCGACAAACAATGCTATGGTGGCTCAACCTCTACAGAGTGTGACTGAGCCTTATGACTGGGGTTGTGCTTTGGAAGACATCTCAGGAGCTATTGTGTCACAAGCATTTATAGCTGAAATAGTGAACGAAGAAGTGTATGAAGAGGTTGTCGAAGAGACTAGTATTGAGGAGCTTGCAGTTGTAGCTAAGGTTCTTGGGGAAGAGTTGGATTCGGGGAATGTTGCTGAGAATGAAGATTCCTCGATTGAAGAGACCGTTGAAAAGTCTAACAAGACAGAAGATGGAGAACAGGGAGAACGTTTTGAATTCAACATCTCCACAGCTGAAATGCAGCAATTTGCGGATGCAGAAGCTAAAAGGTTGGAAGAAAACTCCACAGAAAATGAGGCTTGTGCATTCATGGCTGGCATTGAGGTAAAATCATCTTCTATAGATAAGCGATGTGCTAGGTGTGTTGAGTTTGTGACTAAGATTGATAGATATGCACTTCATAACACAAACTTAATTGCAGATTTAGAAAAATCCAGAGAACTCATTGTTGTTTTGTCTAATTCGGATAAAGAACACCGAATTAAGATAAAAGCGCTGAAAAATGATATCTCTGAATTTGAGAGACTTGTGGCTCAGGGAAATCTTAGAAATCAGGAATTAAAATCTGAACTTGAAATGAATCAAAATTGTGTTTTGGAAAAGAACAAAATCATTTTGGAAAAAGATAATCTGATTTTAGATTTGCAACGAAATATTGAAAAGTTCAGGGATTCATCCGAAGTGATGAATTTCTGTATTAACAGCCAACGTCTCAAAGAATATGAGGAAGAAATGTTCGGCATTGGTTATACTGAGGTGCCTCCTCCGGTAAACCATAATTATACATCGATGCCAAGCATTGATCCTGAATTGGCAAATTTTGTGCCAACGACCCCTCTGACGGTTGAACCACAAAGTGAGTCAGAATCTGAGCCAGATGAAGTTACTGACTCAGATCAGTCGAAGATGAGTGGAGTTTCAAAGAAAAATGAAGTAAATCTTGAAAACATTGAAAATTTGATAAGCAATAAGACTTTGGAAATGTTTAATCAAGTTCAAAATGTGAAGTCAAAACCAAAGTCATGTGGGAAAACTAAAAAGGCTTTGAAAAATATCCCTAAAACTGAGTTTGTGAAAGGGGAGGATTTTGTCAAAGAAGAAGTTCAGATCGAAACAGGTTCCAACTCTCAGTTTGTGAACCAAATTTTGAAAAATTCCACCAACGACTCATCATCTTCGACCACTCATGAGGAATGTCCAAAGAATGCTGTGAAAATTCGCAAATGCTACAAGTGTCGTGGGAAAGGACACTTAGCAGCAGACTGTCCAGATGACAGGGGTAAATCTCTGGTTGATCCTGATCAAAAGAAACCTTTTGTTGAAAAACCACAAAATGAATCAGTTAATGTTGAAAAGAAAAATGGTAAAAATCAGAAGGTTGAGAAAAATAAAGTGATTAAACAAGAAGTAAGACCAGTTGTCAAACCAAATGTTAAATCACAACAAAATCAGGATCAAGAGGAGAAACCCGTTGTTATTAAGCGTGGGGACAGATTTGAAAATACATCTCAAAGACATGATACTCGTGAGAAAACCCCTCACAGACGACAAAATCATGTCACATTTCAAGTAGTTGAGAATGACCAACGCTTTGGAGGTTCGAACAACAACTATGTTAGACCTCATGCACAGAACAGATTCGTGAATGACCGAAATGCGTCACCCCCCCCCCCCCCCCGATTTCCAAATCAAAGACCGCATTCGGATAATCATCCACGATCATTCTCAAGACACGAAGATGCTCCTAGATTTGGTAGGAATTTTGAGCAACCCAGGAATCAAAATTACAGCTACCAAAACTATGGAAGCCGAGGGTATGGAAACTCTGGTTATACCAACAGATCGTCAACTCCGTATAATCCACGATTTGCGGGGACTCATTCAAACAATTTCCGAAATGGAAATGGTGGACACAGAGGCGATGATGGTTATTTCAAAGAGTTTTCTTATGTTGACGAATCAGGACGACCCAAGACCATCATGGCTTGGGTCCCACACTCTAACTAAATTTTTGTTGGGGAGTGTAGGAGCAGCTGAAGAGGGCTATCTATATTTGGTATATCGATAGTGGCTGTTCCAGACACATGACAGGAAATAAAGAGTTATTGAACAATTTTAAACAAATCCGTGGTGGTTATGTAAATTTTGCCGGTGAAAAGGGAGGTTACATCACTGGTGAAGGCTCTGTGTCAAATGGAAAAATCACGCTGCATAAAGTGAACTACGTTAAAGAATTGAAGCATAACTTGATGTCGGTTTCTCAAATCTGTGATAACAAGTACACGATGCTGTTCACTGATAAAGCTTGCTTCGTCTTGCGTCCGGGATTTGTTGTTCCTGAAGATTGGATCTTTATGAGGGCTCCAAGGGTGAATAACACATATGTCATGGACATGCGCCGTTTGGTTAACTCGTCTGCTCCAGCGACATGTCTACTTTCGAAGGCGACTGAAGATCAATCGTATCTCTGGCATAGGAGAATGGGCCACGTGCATCTGTGAAAAATGAACCACTTAGTGAAAAACAACTTAGTGTTGGGGGTTCCTTTACGTAGTTTCAATATGCACAACAAATGTGAATCATGTGAAAAAGGAAAAATCAAACGAAAGCCTCATAAACCGAAAACAGTTAACTCAATCCAAAAACCACTTGAATTGCTTCACATGGATCTTTTCGGCCCGATCCATGTTGCTAGCATTGGTGGGATGTCTTATTGCTTAGTTGTCACTGACGATTTCTCACGTTACTCATGGGTATTTTTCTTAAAAACAAAGGATCAAACTGCTGGTATTTTAAGAGACTTATTCAAACAACTTGAGAAAAATTATTCACTTCCTATTAAGAAAATCCGAAGTGACAACGGCACTGAGTTTAAAAATCATTATATGGATGAGTTATGTCGGGAAATGGGAATACTTCATCAGTTCAGCGCTCCATATGTTCCTCAACAGAACGGAGTTGCAGAACGGAAGAATCGTACCCTGATTGAGGCGGCCCGCACTATGCTTTCTGAATCAAAATTACCAATTTTCTTCTGGGCCGAGGCGGTAAACACTGCATGTTACGTGTTAAATCATGTGCTTACGGTCAAAAGAGAAGATAAAACGTGTTATGAATTGCTTGAAAACAGGAAACCGAACTTATCTGGTTTTCAACCTTTTGGG
This sequence comes from Helianthus annuus, assembly GCF_002127325.2. Lineage (NCBI taxonomy): Eukaryota > Viridiplantae > Streptophyta > Magnoliopsida > Asterales > Asteraceae > Helianthus > Helianthus annuus. Next base: position 92,863,147 of record NC_035440.2, on the reverse strand, counting down.
ATTAAGTGTGTTATCAAACGCACCAAAGATACTCCTAAAATGGGGGAAGTTGGTGAAGTGGGGTTCTTTTTGGGATATGCCAAGGGAACTCCAAACAAACGCATTTATAACATCAAGAAGCTAACAGTGGAGATCGTGTTTGATATAACTCCTTTGAGTTTCGATCCTCCACCGTCCGAATTCGGTCCCAAAAGTGGTTATGATTATGATAAATTATTTGATTCATTTGATCTTCCTGATGTTTCAGAAGAAGATTCGGAGGTTGTATACACACATCTTGTGAACAAAGATGAAGTGGATGCGAGCTGGAGAGCTAGTATTCCTAATAATGTGTCTTCGAATGTTCCAGTCGCTGATTCTTCGACCGTAAATGATGTTGTTGCTGAGCAGATCCCCAATGCAGCTGCTCAAACTACAAGTGGAGATCTATACGTTGACTTTTCAGCATATCCAAATGTTAATGCGTCTTCTGGTAATGATCACGCTTCTAGTAGTAATGCAAATGCTGAGGGGGAGATTCAATCGAATTTGGGAAACAATCTTCATGCTCCGTCAATCCTAGTTCCAAGAACAAATGTTCATCATCCTGTTGATAATATTATTGGGAATCCAAATGCGGGAGTGCAAACGCGAAGGAGTATTTCAGAGATGCAGTGTTTGTTCTCTGCTATCAAGAAAGAAGAAATCTACAATCTTAGCTTACATGAATGTTTTATCTCTCAGATAGAGCCGAAGAACTATCAGATGGCTCTGAAGGATAATTCTTGGTGTGAGGCGATGCAAGAAGAGTTAGCTCAGTTCGACAAGTTAAAGGTGTGGAATTTGGTCGATCTTCCAAAGGGCCAACATGCAATCAACACGAAATGGGTTTTCAAGTGCAAGAAAGACGATAAGGGTGTCGTTGTAAGAAACAAAGCACGGTTGGTTGTTCAAGGCTTCAATCAAGAGGAAGGGATTGACTATACCAAAGTTTATGCACCGGTGGCAAGACTGGAAGCTATTCGTTTGTTTCTAGCCTTTGCTGCACACATGCGTATCAAAGTCTATCAGTTGGATGTGAAAAGCGCCTTTCTTTACGGGAAATTGCATGAAACTATGTATGTGTCCCAACCACCAGGTTTTGAAGCTCCAGGGTTAGACAACAAGGTCTATTTGTTGGACAAGGCTCTCTACGGTCTCCATCAGACCCCTCGAGCATGGTACGAGACGTTGTCAAAACATCTATTGCAGCATGGGTTCTCGCGTGGTGCGATTGACTCCACACTGTTCATTTTGAAGAAAGGGCGAGATTTTCTGATCGTGCAAATTTACGTTGATGACATAATTTTTGGTTCTTTAAATGAAGAATTGTGTCGTGAGTTTGAGGCTGTGATGAAGTCAAAATTTGAAATGAGCGCGATGGGCGAGTTATCATTCTTTTTAGGTCTTCAAGTGAATCAAGGAAAAACCGGGACGTACGTGCATCAGACAAAGTATGTCCACGAGATTCTCAAAAGATTTGGATTGGAAGATAGCTTACCCTATGACACACCTCTCCCGACAAATCTCAAGCTTTCACTTGATAATGTGAAAGATCCTGAAGTGGATCCGACTCTATATCGAGCAATGATAGGTTCACTAATGTATCTTACTGCTTCACGACCAGATATTATGTTCTCTGTTTGTTTGTGTGCTAGGTACCAATCAACTCCGAAGGAGTCTCACTTGAAAGCAGTCAAGCGTATTTTCAGATATCTGAAAAGGACGCCTAAGCTTGGATTGTGGTATCCAGCTGAAGGTGGTCTGGATTTGATGGCGTATGCTGACGCAGATTTCGGAGGGTGCCGGATGAACAGAAAGTCAACCTCTGGCGGCGCACAACTTCTTGGGAATCGTCTTGTCTCTTGGCAATGCAAAAAGCAAGTTGCCGTTTCTCTATCCACGTGCGAGGCTGAGTACATTGCTGCATCAAGCTGTTGTGCTCAGGTTTTGTGGATTCAGCAACAAATGAGGGACTACGGTTTGAATTTTACTCGTACTCCTATCCTTGTCGATAACAACTCTGCCATTTCCATAACAAACAATCCAGTTAATCACTCACGCACTAAGCACATAGATGTTAGGCATCATTTTATTCGCGACTGTGCTGAGAAGGGTTTAATAGAAGTGGTTAGGGTAGACACCTTGGATAATCTTGCCGACCTGTTTACAAAAACATTCGATCGGGCTAGATTTGAAAATCTGGTTCAAATGATTGGCATGATCAACCCAGAGTAAAATGCTTTCTAAACTCGCATAGAAACTTTATTTTATCTTTTCTGCACAGTTCTTACCGCTTTCGAAAAATTGAAAAACTCCAAAAATATTTTACTTAGTTGTAGGATAAATTTTAGAAAAATACAAAAACATATAAAAATTTAAAATGAAGTCGTGTTGAGATATAAGGGAAATGATAGTACATCGGTTTGTCGTATCTGGTGCAGTACTATGGTTATATACATAAAATTAACCGTTAACTATGACAGCTTCATTATACGTTGCTTCGGTAGGTTTTACGTGTAAATAAGAACCTGTCTTTGGTATATAAACATAATGAACTGCGTAACTTGTGTGGCACATCTCTCGGATATATGGTCTTGGTACCGTAATTTCGTTTGATAGATTGCTGAGGTTCTGAGATACGTGGTCTTTATGCTGTTTATCATCTGGGTATCATGGTTGTTTCTTTTACCGAAAATAACAAATAACGGGGACGCAAGTCTAGATCTTCCATGATACCATACATACGTGTAAATATCCTTAATACATGATGCATTCGACCCAAATAAGTGATAAACAATCACATGTCCCACAAAATTTTGTGGGAGTCAAGTTCGTCTCTTTGTCTGTACGATGGTACTAACCTGTTCACGGACTTGCTCCTGTGCCCTTTGCATATGAAATTCAAGTTCCTCCTCAATAAGTGATTCTATCACAAAGGACTTGTTTTCAATTCCAAATAAGTGAGTATCTCACATTAGCTTATACGTCAAAAACAGATGATAAATGGTATACTCACTAGTAAGATAATCTCTCATGCATACCTTGATACGGGAGTATATTCTGAGATGGGTAAACATAGTTACTCTCAGCTATTAATACACTTAATTCCATATCTCGAAAACAGTGTTCGAAAGCATGCTAAAACTTAAGTGGACCACAATACCGTTGAACGTCTTGAACTGTCAATATCATTCTAAAAAAAATTAAAGCTAAATGCTATGGTTCTTGTGTCGGGTACTGACAGTAAAACCGATATGATTCCTTTGCTCCGATTTCACAAAAAAGATAATTAGTGTAAATATGTTCGTAGGTTTAATCTCCATTTCAGTCAAAAATTGAAAAACCTCAAAAAGATTTTGCTATCTAGTTTCTATGTGTGAGTTATCTTTATTAAGAATACTCTAGGGTTGTGAAAATTATTTAAATAAGTTATTATATGTTGGTTGTTTAATATTTCAATTGTTTATTCTGGAGTATTGGAATTTATTTTTAGGATCCAGGTTTGGGCCGATATCTCCGTGGTTAAGTTCCTTAATCCGGTGTTAAGTGTTTCAGGTCTGGATCGTTCATTACAAGATGGAAGATTTGAAGAAGCTATGTGCGTCTGGTTCGTTCATCTCAAGATGGAAGATTTGAAGAAGCTTCGTCGCCTACCTCTGAAATACCTTGAAGAAGATCGTGTGCTAGCTGATCAGTTCATCAAGGTAGTTCAATTCTGTGTGAAGAGCAGGGTATGGGCAGGAAGCGAGTTCTCGATGAAAGGATGAAGATCTCAAGACCAATGAAGACCATGCACTGATCAATGGGGAGTTTGTTAATGCACTTTAGGTGATAAGTGCATGTCTCCGATTCTATAGGGTCTTTATTGTACATTCATTGAAAATTAGTCCTAGTTTTATCCTTGGACATTTTGTCCAAGTTTTGGGATAGGCTTTTGTCTGAGTTTTGTTTAGGACAAAAGTGTCTGAGTTTTGTTTAGGACAAAAGTCAGAGTTTTGCTTGTGTAGTTTGTTTGTCCGAGCTTTCTAGTTTGTCTTGAAAGTCCGGGTTTTGCCTTGTATATATACCTTTATGTGAAATAGACAAGGCGGCGATTCTGTGTGAAATTTTGTGCACCTAACCCTAATCATTGTGTGTGTTTTGTCTGGCGGCTGCTTTGTGTGGGTGACGTCATTCATCTTCATCATCAAGAATACTCAGTGTATTCTTGATTTCTCTCACAAATCCTTGCATACTAGTGTTTCATCTGCAGTGGTTAATCATCAGGTGGATTCCGCACACCTGTTGGTGGCTTTAGCTGAGTGAGATCTTGGATTAGGAGGCCTTACATCAACTTCCTTTAATAAACTATCAACATCAGAATTCATTTCCTCCTTCATATCCAATTCTGAATTATAACCTCCCACACTCGAGCTTTCTTCATCCGAACTGCCACTATAACCCGAGCTATCATCACTTTCAGAAAATTCTTCTTTGTGAACATGCTTGATGTGATTGATGATCTTGGCATAACATGCAATTCCTCCTTCTCCTTCATCACCATCTCCAAACTGTACGGACCAGTTACACCCTTCATCGGCTTGAACGACTAATGCCCGATTGGTGTTTGATAGCCCAGACTGGTCTTGGTTGGTTGCGTTGTTCACAGCTACTATCACTCTTTCACGGTTACCTTGATTTGTGTTGGAAGTACTTGTCTGATTTCGGAAGGGATTTTGGTTGCCTTGTCTGCTTAGTCGAGTGCACTCACGCTTGAAGTGACCCTTTTCGCCGCAATTAAAGCATGTAACTGCATCCTTGTCGAAACCGTACTTTGTATCCTTTTTGATTTCCAAGGTAGTTCTCCCAGTTCATTTCATAAATCCTTAGCCCTTCGAACAACACTTGCAAACGCCCATTTAATGTCCATTAACTCCATTTCATCACAGTCTATCTGTTGATAATCTTCATTGGTCAAATTGATGTTTCCAATTTGACCTGCAACCAATCCATAGTAGGCACTGAACATTGTGTTGAGAAGTTCCATATGTTCCTTTGCAACTTCTATACTGACTTTTGAAAGATTGGAAGTATCAACTCTGACAGTGTTGGGGTTTTGAGGTTGAAAGTTGTTACCATAACATGCTTGTTGTGGTTGGGCTTGTGGTGATGGTGAAGGATAGGCATTTGGATCAAATTGAGGTTGAGATGTGGAAGTTTGAGGTTGAGGTTAGGGTTTAGGGAGCCGTGCACTCAGATCTAATTTAGGTTCTGGTGTAGGAACTTGTGGTTTACCAAAATAGACATTTGGATCGAGTTGAGGTTTTGAAAGGGCATGGACTTGTGCAATAAGATGTGGTGGTGGGTGATAGGCACTTGGATCGAAAACCTGAGGAGCTGACTGGGGAAAGGGAAAGGAGCTTGTATTGGACACAAACGTCGTTTGTAGTTTCGGTTGCTGACTGGAACTAGCTGCAGGATTAATCCCTCCAAAATACATTTCGGGATTTTGAGGAACTGTAATGCGTTTAGCTTTCCGGATTTCTTCTTCATCCTTGTTTTCCAATTTCTGAACGAATTCATAGATAGTGGCAGTGTCTAAAACACTTGTATGCTTTAACAATTCAATGAACGGACTCCACTTTGGGGGTAGCGCATCAGGCAGCCTTGCAACCATTTCCTGTTGAGTTGTAGTAACATTATAAGAATACATTTCACTAATTAAATGATAAAAACGAGTTGTCATATCATTTAGTGTTTCGTTTTCCATAAATTGAAATGCTTCAAATTCCTTTTTCAACAAATCGTGGCGTGTATTTCTTGTAGCTGCATTTCCTTCTCCTCTTGCTACCAAGGCGTCCCATAAGGCTTTCGTGCTTGTACAATAACCGAATTGATGATAAATGTCTTTGTGGAGTGCTTGTGTAAGGATAGCAAACGCGTTCTTTTCCAGATCATATGCCTTTTTGTCATTTTCTAACATATTTGCATAGGTCGCTGCATTTGATCCTGCTTCTTCAAGAGCTGTGTTAAATGGCGTAGTGAAACACGTCCATAGCTCGGTGTTTTGCCCTAGAACATAAGTGTGAAATCGATGTTTCCAAGATGGATAGTCGTTCATATGATTTAGCTTTGGCGGGCGATTGTTGCTACCCGTTTCACTTTCACTTAGTAACAAATTCTGAATGCTTTGATTTTGATTGGTTACGCATGCCCATTGACTTGCCGTAATTGATTGTTGTGGCATCATCATTTTCATCCAAGCCGCTGCGGAGGTCGGATCCTGACCCGAGCCTGAACCAGTGCTCCAATCCCATGGATTAGAACTCATGATTTATGTATAAATGAGAATACCTAGTCACACACTTGAAAACAAAATGTTAAAATACTTTTGCAAACCTTCTGTGAAAATATTACAAGTGTCCCCACGAAAACTAGGTTTTTGGCGAAAAACCAATTTAGACGAAAAATGGTTTTTCGTCAAAAACAATGGCGACGAAAAACATGTTTTTTGTTTTTCGTCAACAATTCTTTTACGAAAAACAGGGGTTTTCGTCGAGGTTCCTTTGACAAAATACTATCTTATTCGTCGCCTGGGTTTTTCGTCAAAGATGGTCACAGACACAGACAGAGAGTTGGTGAGATTTTTCAACAAGCAAATCTTATCTTTTCAGACAAGGACACCCACGTTCAGCCTAACAATACACCCATCTTACCAACCATGATGGTGTACCATATTATAATCAATTATTAATTTTCATTTAATTTTAAAATTCAAGAACACTTTGAAGGACACTTGAATATCTGAAGAACACAGATGAAGATATGAAGTTTCTGGCCAACTTTTTCACCGGAGAAATTTTTCGAATCACAAATTTGCTCAAACTTTCAATGAAAACCCGGTTTTATCACGTGAACAAGTAATATAACAAAGGTTTTTGACAAAACTTTAGCAAATATCAAGATCTTGACCGATTTTAGGAAGCTTTTTCAGAAAATTATGAAAATTTCTCAAGAACACAAATATGAAAAGTTCACAAACAACACTTTATGAAAAACACAACTATGTTTGGTTTTAAACAAGGATAAGAGCCAATGCTCTGATACCACTTGTAGGTTCGTTTTCTGAGGATCGATCATGAAACCAAATCCTTGTTTATAACAAACACGGTCACGAGTGCGGAATCCCCGTGACAATGCAAACCAAACACAGAAATAACAAGAACACGATGTAACCAAAGATTCACAGTCTATTGATTAAACAAATGAGAACAAACATCAAACAAATACACACAATGTTTAAAGATAAACTGACAGTAGGATATGCTCTCATAACTTCACACACAGAAGTCCAAGTGTTGTTTATATAGGCAGCCCAACCCAATGTCGACGAAAGATATAAAGGGCCTGACGAAAAACCATGGTCGACGAATAACCAGGGTTATTCGTCACTGTTCACGACAAAACATAGAGTGACCAATAAAGAGGTTTTTTGTTACACATGTGTTCGATGAAAGATAGGAATAAAAGACCGTAAAATACAACGCTAATAAAGAACAAGTTACAGACACCAAAATATGCACCAACACAAAAGGTTTCTAATTTATAGTTTAAAAATATCTTTTAGGAAAAATTACATGTAGGTCCCTCTCGGAGGATGACGAACCTAAACCTTGTTATACAAACTCACTAGCGAGTGCGGAATCCAAGCTAGCAAGCAAACCGAGATGAAACAAGTATAAACACAAACACACAAGGTTCACCGATTAACACCACTGTATTAATACGTATGAAGGTTCCGGTTACAAGCACAATGTTTACAAATCAGTTTTGTAAACTCTCACTATGTGTGTGTGTGTTTCGGACAGAATGCTCTCAACTCTCTATGTGTGCATCTAAGTGTCTGTCTTTCTCAGTGAACACACTACACTGCATGGGTATATATATACCCAGCCCAGGTTGTCTTGTCCGAAGGATCTGATAGATGATCGAAGGATCATCTATCGATTACAAAGTCTTCGAAGGATCTGCATTAACCTCGAAGGATGATCTATCGAATCATCCATCGAATGTTCATCTTTCGAGTTCATCGAAGGATCAACATTATCCTTCGATGAGCATCCTTCGAGCTAGACCAAGAACAACCATATTTCTAACTGTTTGGCCAAGTCACACTAGGAGGACAGTTGACTTGGTCAAACTTACATGACTAACAAGGACATCGTTTATAACAAGACCGAATACAGACAAAGTACAGACACAAGTGAATCAACAAACTCCCCCTTGGCTGTAGCTTTGTCTCGATCTTCGACGGTTGCAGATTTGTCTCGATCTTGATCATCGTTGATCTTCATGTCTTCGAGACTCTGATGTCCTTTTACGTCTTCAATGTCGGAGGATCTTCAAAGTCTTCACGTCTTGAAAGCAGAGAGTGTATCTACAAACTACCCGTATCGTGTAGGAAGTGTGTTGACAAACTCCCCCTTAACATAAGCTCCCCCTCGAGTTATGCTCGTGAAAAGCTTGATCTTTATGAAGTGAGATCCTTGAGGTGTTGATGATGGCCAGCGGCAACTCGATCATTATCATCACTTGAGTGCCTTCACGTCGTGTCTTCATTCCAAAGCTTGTCATCGACCATGTTCTCCTTGCCTTCAGAATCTGCACATGCAAGAAATCTAAACGCGTAATGAGAACAACTGCTTGGAATATAGTAAACATAAACAAATGACACACGTATGACCACGTCACAATCAAACACCGTCTGACAGTTTGAAAGTTTTTCAAATTTATCAATTTTAGATTTAACTTTCAAAACTTGCAAATTTCGACCGTTTATGAAGATTTAGTCAATTCGGTTTTCGTTCAGGTTTCAGGTAACGAAGACTCGAGCTCCAACATCGTACGATCGAAAATAAAGCAGAAATCAAATCTTTTTGGCTTTTATAAAGTTTATATTAAAAATTCACCTAAAATCTTTTTGGTATTTTTTGAATAAATTAAAAGACAACAATTTTAATATCCTTTGAGTGTTATCAAACGACATCACCGCTAATGTCGTGCTGATATGCACCAAACGACGAAACTGTTTAAAAATAAAACAATAAAAAGTTAAGCAGTAAATAAATGTATACATACAATCTTTTTGCGAGTTTCGAGGGTAAGAGAATCATATCAGTGTACGGTCATGCCAAAACACTCTTGTTGTTCAGTTAGTTAACATTAAGATAAGCATCCTATAACAATTATCGGTATTGTTGTCCACTTAAGCTCAACTTATCAGATGTAATCATGGCGAGGGGATACGTTAAGGTATGATTTATACTTACCGACCGGTGTTCATCCACATCACGACACATTCCCGTATCAAGGTATGCACGAGAGTTCATCTTACCGGTGAGTATACCGATTATCATCTGTTTGACCGTATAAGCTGTGAGATACTCACTTATTTTGATTTGAAAACAAGCCCTATGTGATATAATCACTTATTGATGAGGAACTTGATTTTCATATGCATGAGGGCACAGGTGCAAGTCCGTGAACAGGTCAGTACTTCCGTACAGCAGAGAGACGAACTTGACACCCGGATAAATGTGATATTTTATCACTTATTTGTTTGGACATGTGATTGTTTATCACTTATTGAGGTCGAATGCAGTATGTAATATGTACACGTATGTATAGTATCATGGAAGATCTAGACTTGCGTCCCCGTTATTTTTCGGTAAAAGATACAACCATGATACCCAGATGATAAGCAGCATAAAGACCGAATATCTCAGAACCTCGGCAATCTATCAAACGAAATTTCGATACTAAGACCATATGCCAATGAATGGTTCCCACCTGGTCTTCAGTCGATTTAAGATTTATATCACCCTGCACACTTTAAAATGATTGTGAGCCTACCGATACATCTTACATAGAGCTGCTTATCGTTTTTCATTTAAGGTTTAAAGAGGTTTGGATAGACCACTGATGTACTATCATTTTCTCTTTTGCTCGCCAGGAAACTCATTTTTGTTTTTCTATTGTTTTTGTGTTTTTGAAATTTTTCGATGTTTTTGGATTTTCAGAATTTGGATTTACTCCCCCTAAAATCAATAAACTAAGATAAATTTAAAACACAAAGGTATTTACAAAAATGATTTTCCGATGTTGGTTTACTCTTGCTTGACCTTAATGCCATTTACCAATAATAAAAAGTCAAATCTTGATTTGTCAAATGCTTTGGTAAAAAGGTCGGCACGTTGGTCATCGGTGTGGACCTTAACAACAATGACGAGTTTCACAAAGAAACAATCACGTGTGAGGTGATATTCGAGATCAATGTGTCAGGTCAAAGAGTGCTGTATGAGATGATAATAATTCATAAAGCAGCTTAAATATCGACAAGCATAGGAGAAATTGGAAATTTAAAAACCGTATCCTGCAACTGCTTCGTGCATTGCCAGGAATCTGATCACTCTCCCAAACTGGATATCCACTCAGTGTGGACTTCAAAGTCGAATTTGCAGCTACTGAGAAATCTCTTGACAGCAACAAGATCATAAACCTCCGGGTCCGGCTGGTCTTCAACATTGCACCAGCGAAGGTCTCTGTCTTTCTCTTTCAGAAATGGTGTGCGGATGTTCAATCTATCCCAAGGCTTCTGCACACATTTCATTGTAATGTTTCCTGAGGACCCGATCAAAAACCATAACGACCAAATTTTTGGCACATTCTTCATTTGGTCGAATTTTCCAATTTCCAATTTCTTTTATCAGATATTTCTTCTTTTCTTTTTCTCTCCATCAAAGGCAACAATTTCTTTTGTCGCCTATCTTATGCAAGGACGCTCCACTATCAACAATCCTATGACTATCGATAGTTCCTCCTGGAACTTCCTGCATACTCACTCAGAGATTAGTTGGAGAGGGGGACCCAAGCCTTCATAGACTTGGGTTGCCCCTGAGAATCAAGAAATGTAATTTCAATCTCTTGATGATTTGGAAATTTCACGCCTCCACCTGAACCTTCACCTGTTTTCGGTTTCCAAGCTTGTTTCTGTTTACCAGATTGTGTATTATGTACAATTTCTGGTTTTAAAGATTGTGACAAACTAGGTTTCCTTTTAACAGTTTCCGGTTTTAAAGCCTTTTCGATCACCTTTACATTTTTACGTCGTTGTTTTGTTTCTTGTTCTTTAATAGTGCGTTTATCATGTTTTGGAGAAACGGAACGACGTTGTGAGTGACCTTGTTCAGGGGGGGTTCTTTCAACAAAATTTGGTTTGGGCGAGTTTGTGCAGTCTTTAATGATGTGCCCAAACTTCCCACATTTGAAACAAGTTCTCCTTCCAACAAACTTAGGAGAATTTGATCGACTAGCAGATGTCGAACCTGTAGAACCTGAGGTACTTGCTCTTTCATCACACCCGTTTGTGTGTTGGGTGTAATTGTTATCGCTATTTCGTTTCAAAATCTTGACTTGTTGTACAAAATTGGTGTTTGATTTGTTTTCAAAAGTCTCAATTTTGTCCGTACCCTTTGATGCTACAAATTTAACATCCTTGCTTTTCTTCTGATAACGAGCTCCTTTTGTTTCAACTTTAGCCTTTGGCTTTGGAACTCGTTGTTGTTGTTTACCCTTAAAAGTAATTGGTTGTTGCTTTGTCGGTGATTTCTGATTTCCAAATTGTTTTCTGATTTCAGCCTTTGGAATTGGATCACATTGAGTTACCGTAACTCCAGGGATCGTCTTTCCCAAAAACTTGCTTGTGTTATCTTCAAAAACTTTATCAATCAAGGATGGATTGACATTTTTAATTGGAAAATCATTGTTTGAATAAATTTTAACATCTCCGACCAAAGTGTACAACAAATTATTGCTTTTAACAGCAAACACACTTTCTTTGTCATTCTTGACATCTTTGACAGGATTTATCACTTTCTTGGCAACAGGTTGCACGGCAGGAGTAGGAGGATCACAAAGAATATGATTCTCTATTGGAATTTCTACTCCTTTCGTCACATCAAGTGATTCATCCTGGTCACTTACATCTGATTCATCATCTGTTGAATCATAGTCCTCAATGGTTGGGGGACTTTGATTTGAAGCACATGATGACTTTTCTTTGTTATCAGATGAGCCCTCCGATGAATTGTCCGGTTTGAACCCTAGGCCAGTAACAAATTCCTCAACATCAAGAGGCACACTGGGTTCATACCGAGGCATTTCCTCTTCATCGGGCAATTTGGTATAGTTGTGTCTCAAAGCGGGTGGACACGCCTTATACCCTACGCCTTTCACATTACCTTTCAGTTTTTGAACGTCTACGATGTGATCGAGCACAAATCGGGAGTTAGAATAACTCTCCAACTTTTGCTTGATAGCATCATGCTCGCATTTGGCAATGGCTAACTCCTTTTTGGTTTCCTCAACAAGATTAATATAATTATTAATACTAACTTGTTTATGATAAACAACTTTGTTCAATTCGGAAACACTTTTCTTTAGGGTTTCAATTACAGATTTAAAATCCTTTTCGTTTCGAGTTAACACCATGTTTGCCTCTTGGCACTTGGACAGTTCAATAACCAAACTTTGATTGTGACTATGAACCGTTTCAGATTCACGTTTCAATTCATCACATTTAAGTTTCATATCGGCACAATCACTACATATGCTAGGAGTTTTAGCTTGAACCTGACTTGTAGAATCTGTGACATTCGCCACAAAGGCAATCTGAGAAGAGAAAGATCCATCTTCAGTGAGAATCTTCTCCATTTCGTTCGATGTAGCATCAGCTTTCTTGATCAAGTCAGATTTTTGACCTTTTGTCTCCTTGGCATCATCCGACAAATTATCAGCTTCAGAATCAGTTCTTTCATTTAAATCTGATTCTTCATCCGAACTGCCACTATATCCTGAACTGTCATCATTTCCCAAAGATTCACCATCATTGACATTCTTGACAATTTCAGCATAGAACGCAGTTCTTGTTTGATCACCATTTCCCAACTGTATGACCGGACCACAATCGACGCTTGGATCAAATTGAGGCTGTGTTGTGGAAACTTGGGCTTGTAGTTGGGTTTGATTGAACTGTGGACACGGAGAAGAGCTTGTATTGGATACAAACGCCGTTTGAAGCTTCGGTTGCTGAACAGAACTAGAACTAGCTGAAGGACCAAAACCAGGCAAATACATTTCTGTGTTTTGAGTAGGTGTAATCCTTTTAGCTTTCCGAATTTCCTCTTCGTTCTTGTGCTCCAACTTCTGAATGAATTCATAGATATTAACATTGACAGCATCTAAAACGCCCGTATGCTTTAAAAGCTCTATGAATGGGCTCCACTTTGGAGGTAGAGCATCAGCAAACCGTGCTACCATTTCCTGTTGAGAGACATGAACACCACCAGAATACATCTCACACATCAAATGATAATAACGAGTAGTTATATCATTTAGGGTTTCATTCTCTAAGAAGTGAAATGATTCAAACTTCTTCTTCAACAGATCATGATGTGTCTTTCTGGTAGCTGCATATCCTTCTCCTCTCGCTACCACAAGATTCTGTATGTTTTGATTTTGATTTGACAGCAATGCCCATTGACTAGCACTTATTGATGGCTGTGGAAACATACTCTTTGCCCAAGCTGCAGCAGAAGTTAGTTCTTGACTAGATTGTGAGTCCAAACTCCAATCCCAAGGACTTGTACAACTCATTTTGGTGAAATATTAATTGAAAATCTACACAAGCACAAACTGTTAACTTCAAACAGACAAGAATTGAAAGATACAACCTTGTTCGAAAGATCAAGATTTGTTCGAAGGATCAACAATGTTCGAAAGATCACTGTTGAGTTTCGAGCAAAGACTTCGAAAGATTCACAATTGACAGATCCTTATCTTTCGAGAAGTTATCTCGAAGGATTCACGGTTTGAAAGATCCTTATCTTTCGAGCACTTATTTCGAAAGATTCACAATTTGAGAGATCCTTATCTTTCGAATAACTATCTTTCGAAAAGATTCCCTGGATCGAAGGATAGATCTCTGACTTCGAAGGATGGGTCGAAAGATGATTATCTATCGAGCCTTCCTTGATCGAAAGATGGTCTTTCGACTTCGAAGGATATCCTTCGATCACACTGACACAACTGACAAAAGGTTGACGGGTAGGTGGGAAAGGTGATGGGTTGGTGCACAACTTTCGGCAGAAGGTATGTGCAGACACAACTTTTCACCAACTTTGAAAATTGACTTTGAAAAATGTCCCAAAAAGGAAATATCTTATCCAGAAACCAGTACCGGAATTCAGCCGGAAGTTTGGCCGGAAAACAACAAACTTTTTAGAACAAGATTTTAAGTTACCCAACCCAACCTTGAACACTCCCGAAAGGTTTAGAACACGTTTTTCAGTTTAAAAATGCAAGAAAAACTCCAAAAACGGGTGCTAAACCAAGTGTCCAAACACACCAAGAACTTGAACAAACCCGGTTTTAAACAAGGTAAAGAGCCACGGCTCTGATACCACTTGTAGGTCCCTCTCGGAGGATGACGAACCTAAACCTTGTTATACAAACTCACTAGCGAGTGCGGAATCCAAGCTAGCAAGCAAACCGAGATGAAACAAGTATAAACACAAACACACAAGGTTCACCGATTAACACCACTGTATTAATACGTATGAAGGTTCCGGTTACAAGCACAATGTTTACAAATCAGTTTTGTAAACTCTCACTATGTGTGTGTGTGTTTCGGACAGAATGCTCTCAACTCTCTATGTGTGCATCTAAGTGTCTGTCTTTCTCAGTGAACACACTACACTGCATGGGTATATATATACCCAGCCCAGGTTGTCTTGTCCGAAGGATCTGATAGATGATCGAAGGATCATCTATCGATTACAAAGTCTTCGAAGGATCTGCATTAACCTCGAAGGATGATCTATCGAATCATCCATCGAATGTTCATCTTTCGAGTTCATCGAAGGATCAACATTATCCTTCGATGAGCATCCTTCGAGCTAGACCAAGAACAACCATATTTCTAACTGTTTGGCCAAGTCACACTAGGAGGACAGTTGACTTGGTCAAACTTACATGACTAACAAGGACATCGTTTATAACAAGACCGAATACAGACAAAGTACAGACACAAGTGAATCAACATTACACGTTTTGTCCTTTATCTTGATACCCTTTTACAGGCGGTGTACTTTTCAACGAATTTTGAAAGGTTTTGCTCTTTATAGGGAATTTTGTTACACGTTTTGTCCTTTACCCCTAACCCAATTGGATTTTTTTTGTTAAATCTGATAATGTTACTTGCATGTGAGGGTATTTTTGTCATTTCACTTAAAAGGACTAAATATGTAAATAACTTCTCTCCACCACCTCCAAACACCCTCCTAAATTAATCACAAGTCAAATCAAATTACAGATCAATTTGAAATCAAATTACATGGAATTGGTTCAAGTTGAAGCAACACAAACAAATCTAATAAAAAGGCCACATACATTGCATTAAACCCTCCAACAAGATCTCAAAATTTATCGAGATCCGGCGCTGATCGTCGCCTCCGGCAACATGGCAACATGATGAAGCCTTCTACCATTAACCCACTTGAATTTGCATCAAACCCTCCAACAACATCCCGGAATTTGTCGAGATCCACCATTAACCCACCTGCCACCACCACCACCAACCTGCCATCAACCCACCACTACCCTCTTAGAAACTTCCACCACCACCGTCCACGTGCCGACCACCACCACCCAAACCATCTAAAACAATGCCACCATCACCATAACCCTCACCGCCACCCCACACCACCTGAAAATACCACCATCACCGCAAACCACCTGTAATCACCACCACCACCTTCACCGTAATCACTTAACCACAAAACTATGAAACCACCACCATTGCCATAAATCACCACAAACACCTGAAACCACCACCACCACCCACCTCGTCGGAACCCTAACCCCATCAGAACCCTAACTTTGTCATTGCCGCTAACACCACCACAGATACATCCACCATCCACCACAAACACCCAACCGCTACTACCATTGCACAACCCCCACCACCACTATCATCCAAACACCTACTCCACCACTACCGTTCAGATTTGCATAAAACTTTGAACCCTAACCACACCATTGTTCCGATATGCGATGAAGCAGGCATGGCCGGAATGACTGTGTTGTTGTGGTGACCGGAATGCTGTGCTGTTGTGGTGGCCGGAATGGGTGGACTAGCGGTGGGTTTTTTAGAGAGAGAGAGGTGTCTGGGTTTTTAGAGAGAGAAAGAATAGTGTGGTGGGAAGGGGTGAATGGGTTTTATATAATAAAAAAACGTTTATTAACATATTATGATGTTAAAAGACAACAATACCCTTATACGGGGTTCACGTAATCAGATTTAACAAGAACTATTAACAGGTTAGGGACAAAGGACGTAACGTGTAAGGATTTTCCCTATAAAGGGAAAAAACTGTCAAAATTCGTTGAAAAGGACACCCTCAGAATATAGTGTTAAGCTAAAGGACAAAACGTGTAATTTATCCTATCTTTTAAGAGTAATGATTTTTGTAGGGGGTTAAGTGGTTAACCTAGCAACTTTTAAAGTTATTTTTAGAGGTTGGGGTATGACAAGTAACAAAGAGTGTATGTTTAGGACACCCATGGATTCTTTTGTGACCCAGATATATCATGGTGGTAATTAAGGTAGAGGCTGCTTGGGATTACGTTTAAAAGTGATTATTTGATTATTGCGTTTGTAAAACATAAATAATCTAAAAAAGTGTTTGGATGAAAAAGTGATTATCTGCCTCCAAAACGTAGTTTTAGAGAAGAATGTACATACATGTTTTTTCAAAACGCAAAATCTATTTTAAAAAACACATAATTTATTTTGAAAACGCAACACCAAACACCCCCTTAGGAGATTTGCTTTCTCTAGAATGTTCCACAACCTTACTATCCCTATCGTACACCCTACCACATAATATCCTGAATCCTAGGTTTAAAAGTGCACAACCGCACATCAGTTTGTCAGATCCTGATATTCTATTCTCAAAAATCTCGGCGCCTGTCTCAAATCTTACAAACCCTAATAAACGGAAGCAGCTTTCTTGGGCCGATTTTCCAAAGCTGAAGTGTCAAAAAGGTATCTATTCGAATCACCCGGCTCTTTCACCATTGATCGGTTCATGTTTATTGCATTTTTTTCACTTGATCTTCGTATCATGACCCATAGTTTTTAGATTGATTTCAGTAAGGTTAGTTTCTTTTTCTTTTTTGGATCGATCTGTGCTGCAATATAGAAATGTTTGTACGTAGCTTTATGTGTAATATACGTTGTTATCAAGCTGCTTGTTTAATGAAAATTAGATCTTACATTTAAGTTGAGATATATGGTATAATACGAATGAGTTTCCTGAAATCTACATATTTAATTGCTTCATCGTTTCTTTGAAAATGGAATGTGAACTTGCATTCGTTTTGCTCTAGAAATTGTTTCTTGGGGGTTGCAAATAAACGGATAGCTTTCTAGTTTTATATTTTTCTTGAAATGAAAGAGAGTGGAGTTTGAAAAACAACAGTTACAATAAGGATTCAAAGAGTTGTAGGAATTGACACTTAATTTTACATCTCATTATGATGGAAACCTTTTCTGTTTGAATCATATATAGCAAAGCTGAAGTGCTGTAACAGAAAACATTTAGAACGATCAAACTTTAATTAGGAGCAAATAAATTGATATTTACATGGACTTTTTACCGCCGGAAAAGGAACCATCAGATTCATTTAGTTTTCGTGAATGCGCTGATTTTGTAAGATTCTATAGGACATTAGCATATTTAAGATACATGATCAGAGCATATTGGATATGGTATACCTGATGAATTAAGGGAAACTATGATGCTATGTGTATAATCTGATGGGTTTCTATTCTAGCGCCATTATATATTGGAGTGTTGATTTCTATGATCACAGAATATTCCAAATATCATTGTGACCTTATAATAATTGTTTACTAATGCATTCTCTTTTTCGTTGGAACAGATCACGTCGATATTTTTCAGTTTAGAATCTTCAAGTAAAGGTCCTAAATGTCAAACATTCATCACAAAAGCTAGCCTATATCTTGATAATAGATCTAATTTCATTTATCCAACGGCCAAGAGGTATCGTTCTTGCAGCTTATCCTAGAATCAAAATTCAACCAGCGAAATATATAAATGGGTGTAGTTTCTAGAAAACAACGCTCATGTATTACAAACCTTCCAGATGATTATT
This sequence comes from Helianthus annuus, assembly GCF_002127325.2. NCBI lineage: Eukaryota > Viridiplantae > Streptophyta > Magnoliopsida > Asterales > Asteraceae > Helianthus > Helianthus annuus. The sequence continues at coordinate 92,844,850 of NC_035440.2, read as the reverse complement.
TGTATCTGATCTTCGAAAAACTAGACTCTAATCTTGATCGGGAATCTTTCGGCCTAACTTGTCATCGTTTTCTTAATATTCATGATTCAAGTTGTAAGGTTTTGGACCTACAACACTTAAGTTGGTTAAAAAACTCCAGTAGGGGCTACATTGAAGTCCATTCCTGTATGATTCATAGATTGCTTAACCGTTTTAGGCAATTAGAGTCATTGTCCCTAACTGGGTGTAAGGATGTCACTGATTCGGGTTTAGTTCTATTGCAAAAATATGGCCTTCAATTGCGTTCTATTGATCTTGATTCTTGTGCTCGAATCACCAATGTAGGATTTTCTTCTATTGCCTCTGGCTGTCCATCTTTGTCGGTAATTAATCTTTCTTCTAGTTCTATTGGAGACAGTGGATTAGAAATCTTAACAAAATCATGTAACTCTTTGAAAAAAGTGAGTCTTGGTTGGTGTGAGAACATAACTGACTCTGGTATTCAGTCTCTAATCCAGAATTGTCGTCAACTTACAGAACTCCGAATAACAGGCTGTTCCAAAATTAATGGTATAGGCTTTAAAGGGTGTTCTTCCACCTTGGCTTCTTTGGAAGCCAATTGTTGTATGCTTGCTACGGATTTGACTGAAGTTTTGAGTGGAGGGGGGCTCGAATATCTAAATATTGCTTTTAATTATCACATAATGGAATATGGACTTGCGGCCATCGGTTCAGGAGTTGCTGCAAATCTTAAAACCCTTAACTTGTCGGGGTGTAGTTTTGTTACGGATTATGTTATCATACGAATCTCAAAAGGATGTCCGTTTCTACAAGAATGGAACTTGGCATCTTGTAAAAATATTACCATCTCTGGTTGGGAATCGATTGGATTGTATTGTCAAAGTTTGGAGAGAATCCATGTAAACGGTTGTTTGAAGCTCTGTGGTCGAGGATTACTAGCTCTCGGTAATGGCTGTAAACAGCTATCTGTGATATACATAAATTTCTGCCCGCTAATCACTCCATCTGTGATCCAATTCTTTAGGATGCAAAGAGAAGATGTTGAGATCAAAGATCCGCCAACTTCTTTGTTGAAATTTGTCCCGGGCGGTTGGACATTTGAAACACTCAGCCTGTAGAACGATCAAGTGTTGCGGAAGGAGGGTCAAAAACATAACTTGATAGACATCTTTATCTTACTTTATTTGTAAACTTCATAAATTGTATTATGCTTTCCTAAACTTGGTTTTTTAACAAGGATGAGCTTAAAGATATATACATGCAAGCAATTAAGAAACTGGGTGATTAATGTTTTGTTGTGCTATGTTGGTTTTCTTTATTTGTGGTGTGACTTAGTTAATACCCATTAATTTTGATAAACGCATGTAATATCAATATTTCGAATTAGAAAACTTATTTTTTTATAACTGTGATCTGGTATAATTAGAACACCTGAAAGTTCTGGATTAGCAGAAGTGGCCTCAATGAATATCCATAATCCATCCTCAACCAGTAAGATTACCAATTTAGCTTGGCAAGTATTTTTATATTTATGTTTTGGACCATTTACTAATATTTTCTTTCTGATTGTTTATTAACATTGTTAAACCAAGGTGAAATGAGATCCAGAGCGACAATATGGTCGGGTTCAGGATCCTATATAACTTTCACTACTAAACAAAGTAGCACTACGGACGGATATTTAGAGTTGGATTGCCCGGACTGGATCACAGAACTCTGACAGATCACGACAAAAACAGTTGGAATTAAGGTAAACTAAATAAAATGGTGGATGATTGCAGATGGATTATCAACGGGACACCTAGCACATGGAAGTCAAGGCTTTGTTGTTTAGGGAATAGGTTACGGTCAAATTTAGGAGTAGCACACAAGATCAATGCCATTAGCGGCGACAAACGGTAATAGCGGCAACATCGGATCTGTGTCGTATAGCAGCCACAAATACCTTTTAAATCGTTGATAGCCGCACATGTCATGATTTATTGTCATCTCGTAACCAAGGGATTTGTGTTCTATAAAAGTATTGAGGTTTCTCACGTACTCTCTTAAATTCTTGAATCATAGTATTGTGAACTCACATATAAAAGGATGGAGATTTCAAAAGTCACAACCCTAGTATTATTCACCGTCCTGGTGACTATTTGTATTTTATTGTGGACAAATTAAATTCGGATTATGATTGACAATCTTTTGGCCTAACTTGCCAAAGTTTTCTAGATATTCAAAGTTCAAGTCTTAAATTTTTGAAACTTGGTTACTACCATGGTCTTAGCGTTGACACTATTCATCTATTGTTGATTGATAGAATTGTAAACCATTGCCTCTTTCATTGATTAACATTAATATATACTAGTGGGTTGGCCCGCGCGATGCAGCGGGTGTCACAGAGTCTCTTTTTGAGAGCGCAATCTAACCCAAGGTGCCAATATAATTCAAACTTAAATGATAAAAAAAATCATCAATATAAAAGCTAATCATTATGTTTGGTGACAGTCCTGAGTCATATATGAACCAGCAACAAATACTAAATAACTAATATAATTTATAATGGGAGAGAGATAAACGGTTAAAATTATTTTTTTAGCTAAACTGTGTCCATGAAAACCATCGAGTCTACTCACCCTCCAACTTTAATTAGGCCCTGAAACATCGAATAGCGATTCCCCTACATGATAATTGACGTCAAAGCAACTGTTGCTACCCGTTACCGAATCAATAATTGTAGGTCCGGCTAGGGGAGGATCTAGTCGCCTAATCCTTGTATACAAACCACCCAGGTTGTGCGGAATCCAACCGAGATAGCAAACCGAGATCGAACACAACAGTGATAATATGGACACGAGATTCAATGATTAACACCTCTGTATTAATACTATGAAAGTCAGTTACAATGCAAGGTTTACAAATGTATTCTGTAAACTCTCTCAAACTCTCTCGTGTGTGTTCTGTGTGCTCTCTCATCTATGTGTTCTCTCTATCTTCTGTCTATATATAGTCACACAACATCACAGACACCACGAAACGGAACTGGTTTGGCGAAACATAATTACATTCGACGAAACAAGATATCAAACGACGAAAAGGAATCAAGTCGACGAAACAGGACTTGTTTCATCGACATCCTTTCTTGTTTCGCCGTTATGGGCTTAGGCCCAACATTTGAGGTCCATCTTGTTGTTTCGCCGCTTGTTTAGCCCAAGGACTAAGTTCACAGTCCTTTATGTCTTCTTGGCCCGCTTGTAAGCTTGAAGCACACGACGGAGGAATGTCGTTGCTAAGCCGAGTCGTATCGAGTCGAGTCGCGTCCACATATCGTGTATATCGTGTATCAACAAACTCCCCCTTGGACGCTACTCACTAGATTTGCCTTTGATGACTTCTATGTCGGAGGATCTTCAAAGTCTTCACGTCTTGAAAGCAGAGAGTGTATCAACAAACTCCCCGTTTCATGTAGGAAGTGTGTTGACAAACTCCCCCTTAACATAAGCTCCCCCTTGAGTTATGCTCGTGAATGACTTGATCTTTATAAATTGAGATCCTTGTGGTGTTGATAGTGGTCAGCGGCAACTCGATCATCTTTATCATTTGATTGCCTTCACGTCGTGTCTTCATTCCGAAGCTTGTCATCGACCATGTTCTCCTTGCCTTTAAAATCTGCACATGCAAGAAATCTAAACGCGTAATGAGAACAACTGCTTGGAATATAGTTAGTATAAACAAACGACACACGAATGACCATATTTCAATCAAACACTGTCCGACAGTTTGAAAGTTTAATAAATTTATCAATTCTAGTTTCTAACTTTCAAAAACTTGCAAATTACGACCGTTTATGAAGATTAGTCAATTTGGTTTTCATTCAGGTTTCAGGTAACGAAGACTCGAGATCCAACATCGTACAATCGAAAATAAGATAGAAATAAAATCTTTTTGGCTTTTAGAAAGTTTATATTAAAACACACCTAAAATCTTTTTGGTATTTTTGAATATTTCAAATGTAAAGACTGAAAGCAGTAAATAAATATTTACAGACATTCTTTTTGCGAGTTTCGAGGGTAAGAGAATCATATCAGTGTACGGTCACGCCAAAACGCTCTTGTTGTTCAATTAGTTAACATTAAGATAAGCATCATATAACAATTATCGATATTGTTGTCCACTTAAGCTCAACTTATCAGATGTAATCATAGCGAGGGGATACGTTAAGGTATGATTTATACTTACCGACCGGTGTTCATCCACATCACGACACTTTCCCATATCAAGGTATGCACGAGAGTTCATCTTACCGGTGAGTATACCGATTATCATCTGTTTGACAGTATATGATGTGAGATTCTCACTTATTTTGATTTGAAAACAAGCCCTATGTGATAGAATCACTTATTGATGAGGAACTTGATTTTCATATGCATGAGGGCACAGGAGCAAGTCCGTGAACAGGTCAGTACTTTCGTACAACAGAGAGACGAACTTGACTCCGGGATAAATGTGATATTTTATCACTTATTTTGTGAGGGACATGTGATTGTTGATCACTTATTGAGGTCGTATGCAGTATGTACACGTATGTATAGTATCATCGAAGATCAAGACTTGCGTCCCCGTTATTTTTCGGTAAAAGATACAACCATGATACCCAGATGATAAGCAGCATAAAAACCGAATATCTCAGAACCTCGGCAATCTCTCAAACGAAATTTCGGTACTAAGACCATATGCCAATGAATGGTTCCCACCTGGTCTTCAGCCGATTAAGATTTATATCACCCTGCACACTTTAAAATGATTGTGAGCCTACCGATACATCTTATATAGAGCTGCTTATCATATTTTTCATTTAAGGTTCAAAGAGGTTTGGATAGACCACCGATGTACTATCATTTTCTCTTTTTCTCGCCAGGAAAGTCATTTTTGTTTTTCTATTGTTTTTGTGTTTTTGAAAATTTTCCATGTTTTTGGATTTTCAAATTGGATTTACTCCCCCTAAAATCAACAAACTAAGATAAATTTAAAACACAAAGGTATTTACAAAAATGATTTTCCGATGTTGGTTTTACTCTTGCTTGACCTTAATGTCGTTTACCAATAATAAGAAGTCAAATCTTGATTTGTCAAATGCTTTGGTAAAAAGGTCGGCACGTTGGTCATCAGTGTGGACCTTAACAACATCGATTAGCCTTTTATCAAAGCAATCACGTATGAAGTGATATTTGATTTCGATGTGTTTGGTCTTTGAATGCTGCACAGGATTTCTAGTGATCTGTAAAGCAGCAGAATTATCAACATAAATAGGAGTAGTTAGGAATTCAAAACCGTAGTCGCGCAATTGTTGTTGGATCCACAGGACTTGGGAGCAACAACTTGAGGCAGCAATGTATTCAGCTTCGCACGTTGATGTAGCGACACACGTCTGCTTCTTGCACTGCCATGTGACTAGGCGTTGTGGATTTGCCGTCGATTTTGCATCCGCCAAAATCAGAATCACTGAAAGCGATCAAGTCAAAGTTATTATCCCTAGGGTACCATAGACCGGTGTCAGGGCAACCCTTCAAATAACGAAAAATCCTTTTTACAGCTGCAAGATGTGAGGCCTTCGGGTTGACTTGATATCTGGCAAGAAGGCACGTTGGGTACATTATATCTGGTCTTGATGCTGTGAGGTACATAAGAGATCCGATCATTGTGCGGTAGTATGAGGGGCTAACAGATTCACCCTTCAAGTCTGGATTAATTCCGTGATTTTGCTGCAATGGGGTATCGATGGGCGTTGCATCAGACATCTGGAACCGGCTCAAGATGTCACCAACATATTTAGTCTGATGGATGAATATCCTAGACTCAGTTTGTTGCACTTGTAGGCCCAAAAAGAAAGTCATTTCCCCCATAGCACTCATCTCGAATTTATCCTGCATAATACGCTCGAAATTCCTACACAAAACATCATTAGTAGAACCAAATATAATATCATCCACATATACCTGTACCAGTAGAAGATCTCCATCTTGTTCTTTGATGAGAAGAGTACAATCGATAAGACCTCTGCGAAATCCATTCTCCAGCAGATAATTAGATAAGGTTGCATACCAAGCTCGTGGTGCTTGATGTAGACCATAGAGAGCTTTGTTGAGCAACCAAACCCGATCGGGGTGAATAGGATCTTCAAAACCTGGAGGCTGTTCGACGTACACCTCTTCTTCAACCACACCATGTAAGAATGCACTTTTGACGTCCATCTGGTAAACCTTGAATCCTTTGAATGAGGCATAAGCCAGAAAGATCCGAATTGCTTCCAGACGTGCAACAGATGCATACACTTCGTTGTAGTCGATCCCTTCTATCTGACGAAAACCTTGAACGACTAATCTTGCTTTGTTCCGAATAACGACTCCACGGTCATCCTTTTTGCATTTGAACACCCAACGGGTACCAATCTTTTTGTAACCAGCAGGTTTCTCTACGAGCTTCCAGACACCAAGTTTCTGGAATTGTTGCAGTTCTTCCTGCATTGCTTCAACCCAAGAGTTATCTTTCGTAGCCTCTTTCCAAGTTCTTGGCTCTTCCTGTGAGACATAACACGCGAAAGACCAATCATTTTGTTGCCCAGATTCTCTAATCGCTGCATACAGGCCTGTATTGTTGTTGTTCCGCAACATGTTTCATGTTTGAATGCCACTTTGTACATTTCCGATGATGTTTTGTTGAGGATGGGTATTATGAATCCATGTTTCAGGATTATCTCGAACTGGAATATTTGTACCCAGATTGTTGAGATTGAGATCAACAACCAAATCAATGCCCGGAATTGACGAAGAGGATGACGCAGTAGCTTCAGCTGTTCTAGGGGCATCCACTGGAGGAGTACCCTCTGAAGTACCATGAACTGCTGTTGTTGGAGCTTCTTGATCTGCATATAGAAATTCATCATCCTCTGAAGATTCGTTCAATTCGGCAGCATCGTGAAAATCCTCATTGTCAAGAGCATTATTCTTCACTGAAGATGGTTCTTGATTTACAAGAATTGGACGAACCACCGGTGAAACTGTTGCATTGTCACTCTCGAAAAACATCCTTGCCCCCGCAGCATTTTCTTCAACGGCTTCAACATTGATCGAATTGAAAAAGTCATTGTACTCAAACATCCAAGGTTGACCAGGACATTTGACTGGCAATGTGTGCCTTTATACTCTGTCCTCAGACCATTCTTCGACCCTTTTAGTCTGTAGATTCCAGACTCTTAAATTCGGGGTGGCATACCCAAGAAAGTATCCCTCAATTGCTTTTGCCCCAAACTTTCTATTAGGATCGATTATTGTGCACGGAGCTCCAAACGGTTCAAGATATGACAAATCTGGTTTCCGTTTGTGAAGAAGCTCATAGCAGGTCTTGTTGTGCCTTTTGACTGTAAGGACTCGGTTCAACGTGTAACATGCAGATGCCACAGCTTCACTCCAGAATGGAATGGGCAACTGCGACTCTACCAACATTGTCCTAGCAGTCTCGATCAATGTACAGTTCTTACGTTCAGCGACGCCATTCTGTTGAGGAGTATAAGCTGCACTAAATTCGTGAAGAATACCTTTTGAAGTGCAAAACTCTGCCATGGCATGATTTTTAAATTCAGTACCATTGTCGCTGCGTATCCGTCTAACCTTCAACTTATACAAATTCTCAATCTAAATGATTAAGTTTTTGATAATACCGAAAGTTTCACTCTTGTGTGCCATGAACGCCACCCAAGAAAATCTTGAATAATCATCAGTTATCACGAGGCAATATTGATCATGCCGAATGCTTTTATGCTTGACAGGACCGAACAAATCCATGTGCAAACGTTCTAGCGGAACGGCCACCGTGTTGATCTTCTTAGTCGGGTGTCGCTTCTTCGTTTGTTTTCCTTTCTGGCACGAAACACAGACGTCTTGAAGATGGAAGTTTTTAAGAGGAACACCATTCACCAATTCATTCATTTGACACCAAATGATTCATTTTACGTAAGTGAATGTGACCCATTCGTCTGTGCCAAGAGATTGAGTCTTTTTCTGTGGCTTTGGAAAAGAAACAAGTTGCGTGTGCAGACGTAGTAATAGCTTGGCTCATATCAAGGACATACAGATCATTGATCCTTGGAGCTGATAAGAGAATCCATTCTTTTGGAATTTTGAAGCCGGGTTTCAGCACATAACATCCATTTGCATCAAAGTGTATTGAGAACTGCTTATCAGATATTTGAGAAACGCTGAGAAGATTGTGATCAAGTTGTTGCACGAAGTTAATCTTATCAAAGCTTACAACCCCATTGGATATCATTCCTTCACCAGTAATATATCCGCCCTTATCTCCAGCAAAAGCAACATAACCTCCTCTAATAGATTTGACGTCGTAGAGAAGCTTCATGTCGCCTGTCATGTGCCTGGATGCCCCACTATCAACAATCCAATGACTACTGATAGTTCCTCCTGGAACACCCTGCACATGAACTCACTTGATTAGTTGGAGATGGGGACCCAAGCCATTGTGGTCTTGGGTCTTCCATTTTCATCAATAACAATAACTTCTATTTTTTGATGATTTGGAAATTGTGATGGTTCCCCTGATTCAATAACCGTTTTTGGTTTCCAGGTCTGTTTTGTTATACCAGTGTTATTCTTTAAAATCTTAACTTCATGGTTGTTTGAAGTTTTTGAATTGTCTGGTTTGACAGAAACAGATGTTTTGCTAACCACATCGGTTTTAATCGCCTTTTCAATTTTCTTGACCTGTTGGCGTTTCTTTTTCTTTTCCCTTTTCTTTTACAAGACGGGGATCTGGTTTTGATGAAACAGATCGCTTGCGGTCAATTTGGTCACAGGGAACATCAACCTTTGCTTTCAACTTATGAAGATATGGACAATTTCGAATTATATGTCCAATTTCACCACATTCAAAACATGATCTTCGTTCAACAAACCCCGAAGTATCATGTGATCGTCTTGTCGATGATGAACTTTGTGATCCCGAGGTACTAGGTTTTGAACTGTTTGATTCATTTCTTTTCAACACTTTTGCTTGTTTAACAAAATCTAAGTTAGATTTGTTCTCAAAAGTTTCAATTTTGTCCGTTCCCTTTGATTTCACAAAGTCCACCTTCTTGTTCTTCTTTTGGGTCTGTTTCTTCTGACCCTGAGTTGGTGATTTTCCTTTTCGTTTGGTATGATTTGGCTGCTTTTTCTCTGTTGGTAATTTCTGATTGCCATATTGTTTTCGAACTTCGGCCTTTGGAATAGGAGGACACTGTGTTACTGTAACATGTGATCCTGTCTTTCCCAAAAACTTACTTGTCGAGTTTTCAAAGACTTTACTGATTAAAGATTGATTAACATTCTTAATAGGAAAATCTTTGTCGGAATAAATTTTATCATCACCAACAAGAGTGTACAGCAAATTCACACTCTCTGACTCATTTGCAGACAAGGACTTGATTGCAACAGTCTTAGCGGGTTTTGCAGGAGGATCACATAGAATATGATTCTCAAGAGGTATGTCCTCTTCTTTGATTTCCGCATCAGACTTTGCTGAGTTAGTATCATCGGATTCATCATCAGAAGAATCAGCATCCTCAATAATAACTGGAGGATCCTGATTCGGTTCAGCAGAAGACACACATGTATCTGCTGATACATCTGAATCTGATGATACTTCTTTCTTGTATCCAAGTCCTGTTGCAAATTCCTTAATGTCTAGAGGAACAGATGGTTCGAAGTAAGTTCTGTCTTCCTCATCAGGCATGGTATCATAATTGTGTCTCACAGGTGGTGGACATTTCTTGTAACCTATGCATGTGACATCCCGTTTCTCTTTCTGTACGTCAATGATGTGATCCAACACATAGCTAGAGCTCAAATAACTATCTAACTTAAGTTGGATCATCTCACTTTCAGTTTTAACACAAGCTATTTCTTTTTGCATTATCTCAAGGCGAGCTATATACAAATTTATGTCAGTTTGTTTTCTGGAAACCATTTTTGTCAGCTCGGTTTTATCTTTCTTTAATTTCTCAATTACCGATTTAAACTCCTTTTCATGGTTTTCATAAAACATGTTGGCTTCAGTGCACTTAGAAAGATCCACGGTCAACTTTTGATTGTGGATGAATGTCACATCATACTTGTCTTGCAAAGCCTCGTGTTTGCTTTGCAACTCACACCACTTATCATTCAACGAAACATGTTTGTCTTGCAAGTCAAATAAACTAGCTTGTAAAGCATCATGTTTGCCTTGCAACTCAGACATGTTTGCCTCCAGATCAGCACATTTAACACTTAATCTACCACAATTATCACAATTAACAGCAGTGGGTTAATCGACACATACCTGACTTGATGAACTGTCGACATTAGCCATAAAGGCTGAATGGAGAGAAGAAGAAGAATAAGCAGCTTGATCCACCAAAATAGATCTCCTATGAGTTCCTGCTGCAGCTTCTTCCAAAAGCTCATCAATATCTGCAACAACTGACGCACTTGATGTGCCATCCACATGATCATCGCCCGAACTCGAGGATTCTTCATCTGAGCTTCTACTGTAGCCAGAACTGTCTTCATCTTCAGAAGATTCACCACCATTGGCGGAAGATTCTCCACCACTGGCGTGATTTAAAGCCTTGACAGCCTCAGCAAAACAAGCTGTTCCATCCGGAGCATCATTACTCAACTGAATTGACCAATCACAACCTTCATCTACTTGAACCACAAGTGCCTGGTTGGCATTTGATGGTCCTACTTGGCTTGGGTTGTTGACAGGTATCAACGTACGCTCACTGTTCCTGTTCTGATTCTATTGGTTGCCTTGATTCCTGAAGGGGTTCTGGTTCCAATGCTGAGTTGGCCTTGTACATTCCCTTTTAAAATGACCCCTTTCACCACAGTTGAAGCACTTGACAGCCTACTTATCGAACCCATACTTGGTGTCTTTCTTGCTTTCCAAGCTGGTTCTGCCAGTTCTTTCCATGAAATCCTTTGCCCGCCTCACAGCACTTGCAAAAGCCCATTTGATGTCCATCAAATCCATCTCCTCTTTATCAATCTGCTGATAGTCTTCTTGTGTCAGATTAATGTTCCCAATCTGACCTTCCACTAATCCACAATACGCGCTCACCAAAGTGTTTAGCAGCTCCATATGTTCCATTGCTACTTCCACACTGACCTTTGAAAAGCTTGATGTGTCGAGCCGTACTGTATTTGGCTTAGATGGTTGACCGGCAGATGATGTACTCCCATAACAAGCTTGTTGTTGAACAGGAAGTGGATTCCCATATAGATTAGTTGCTACGGCAGATGGTCGATAGACTTGTTGTTGTGGAGCTGGCTGTAGAGGATTTCCATACAAGTCTGTTGTCGGAGCTGGCTTGACAGGAACCTATATCTTATTGCCATATAAATCTGTGCTTGTGACAAATGTCGTCTGAAGAGGAGCATGAGAAACTGGTCTTACAGAAGAGGTGCTGGAGGTTCCATAATACATCTCAGGATTCTGTGGCACTGGAACCTTCTTTGCCTTTAGAGTTTCCTCCTGATCTTTGTTCTCCAAAAGCTGCACGAAGTCATTGATGTTCGTTGTAGCCAACACCCCATTGTACTTCAGGATTTCCAAGAAACTATTCCATTGTGGTGGCAACGCATCAGCAAACTTCTTCACCACCTCAACTGGAGTTGTCATAACCCCAAAATTACCCAATTCGGTAAGCAAATGATAGAACCGACTTGTCATATCTCCCAAAGATTCCCTATCCATACACGTGAAGCCATCAAACTCTTTCTTGAGTAGGTCGTGTCGCAGTTGGCGTGTTGCTTCATTTCCTACCCCTCTGGTCTTCAACGCATCCCATAACTTCTTTGTCGTTTTGAAGCTGACAAATTGATGGTAAATATCTTTGCTTAATGCCTGAGTAAGAATAGCATATGCCTTCTTTTCCAAATCGTACGTCTTTTTCTGATCTTCAGGAAGATCGACAAATGTAGCAGCAGTTGAAGCGGCAACCTCTATCGCTTGGTCTAAATCTGTGGTGAAACGTAGCCACAATTCTGTATTTTGCCCAAGGACGTATGTATAGAGTCTATCAACCCATCCCGGATATTCGTTTAAATGCATCAACTTTGGAGGTCGATTCAAACTTCTGGTTTCACTCTCGCTCAAAAGAATGCTTTGAATACTCGGAGTTTGATTTGATATGAATGCCCATTGACCGGTAGATATAGCATTGGCTTACGAAGATACCGGTACGGGAGATTCGGCCCATAAAGGTGACAAGCTCGTATTTCTATACTTTCCTTCATCCGGAGACGGAGTAACCCACCAACTCGGATTCATATTTGATACGGAAAACTGAATACCTGAAGAACACACCTCAAACAAACAGTTAAATCACTTTGGTAATCCTTCTGTTTAAAAATTATAAGTGTCTTGACAAAACACGTTCCACGAAACAAACTTTGTTATTTCTATGAAACAGAGTTCCCCTTTTTGGGCTTTATATCGACGAAACAGAAAAAATTAAATAAGGGCCCAATAGACGACGAGACAGAATGCTGTTTAAGGCCCAAAAGAAGTTGACGAAACAGAAAGTCCAAACACTCTTATGGGCTCTCAAATGACGAAACAACAATGATGTCTTGGGCTTCTAAATGACAAAACAGGCCCAAACACTTTTGGCGAAACAAGGGCCCAAAACAAGATGACGAAACAGATGTTATTGGACGACGAAACAGATTTATCTTTGAAAACGACGAAACAAAAATCACTTTAGTAATTGACGAAACTGAGACTTCTGTTTCGTCAAATATGATTTGGCGAAACAGTTTTTGTTTCGTCTGTGGTCCGTTTCGTCAAAAAGGTAACCGGGTTGGTGAAAAGTTGGTGACTGCTTTCGGGTGACCTTATCTGTTTACTGACACACACACAACCTCTCAAATCAACACCATACCCAACCCACCAACCTAACAATATTTTAATCCTTTCACAACTTTCAACAACAAACAAGTTTGACAAATATTTAACTTGGATCAAAAAGTGAAGATTTTGAAGAACACTTTGAATATGCCAAGAACACAATGAGTTTTCCGGTAAACCGACAACTTTTCGAAACACGGTTTTGCTCGAAACATCACTAAAAACAAACTTTTAACATGTGAACATGAGAGATAAAATGGTTTTTATAAGAACTTCAAGCAAAACAACAAGATTTATCCTGATTTAAGATGTTTTTCCAGAAAAAGTAAACTTTAGAAACCCGAAAAACAACCCAAGAACACCTCGGTTTTAACAAGGAGAAGAGCCAAGGCTCTGATACCACTTGTAGGTCCGGCTAGGGGAGGATCTAGTCGCCTAATCCTTGTATGCAAACCACCCCGGTTGTGCGGAATCCAACCGAGATAGCAAACCGAGATCGAACACAACAGTGATAATATGGACACGAGATTCAACGATTAACACCTCTGTATTAATACTATGAAAGTCAGTTACAATGCAAGGTTTACAAATGTATTCTGTAAACTCTCTTAAACTCTCTCGTGTGTATTCTGTGTGCTCTCTCATCTATGTGTTCTCTCTATCTTCTGTCTATATATAGTCACACAACATCACAGACACCACGAAACGGAACTGGTTTGGCGAAACACAATTACATTCGTCGAAACAAGATATCAAACGACGAAAAGGAATCAAGTCGAAGAAACAGGACTTGTTTCGTCGACATCCTTTCTTGTTTCGCCATTATGGGCTTAGGCCCAAAAGTTGAGGTCCATCTGGTTGTTTCGCCGCTTGTTTAGCCCAAGGACTAAGTTCACAGTCCTTTATGTCTTCTTGGCCCGCTTGTAAGCTTGAAGCACACGACGGAGGAATGTCGTTGCTAAGCCGAGTCGTGTCGAGTCGCGTCCACATATCGTGTATCAACAACAATAGATTCATAACCTGCCCAATCAAGATCAAGATTTAGCAAAAAATTTATATTAACAACAATAATATAAACATCAAATTACAGACTGAAAAACGATAGCATTGATCAGAATTATTATTTTGTATCAATTTTTAAAAATACAATGTGGGCAACTTTTGGCCAATTTTACATGTTTCCTTAAAAGCTAATGTCTTATATTTTTACAACTTAAATAACATAACCCGAATTAACCCAGTCCTAACCATTATAGCCCAAAATTCCCAACCTTGTTTGACTTCCATTGACCTTTACAAGCGCCCAACTTTTTCCTCCACAAAAACATTTCTAATATTACCAAACTACATATATTTCTCACCATCTTTAAACTTTTAAAAATAGAGTTCCTGTTACTTTCCTTTCCCAAAGACAAAATTCAGGTGAGTCACGTGGTGTGTAAGTAGTACCCTAGGCTAAAAGATCTGTACTCAACTACCTAAAAGATCATAGCGACAAATCCGCCACGATCGAGATTAAACCAAACCATACTTCTGTAAGCAGTCATAGTCATGAAGTACTCACTGCAAGTAGGAATGTGTCCACAACTTTTTAGTATTGGTGGCGACAAATAAAAATTCCAATTGAAGCATATGTTCAAGAACTAAAACAGATAATTGTGTTTAATGTCGTAACTTATAAATCTCAACCGAGTCAATAAAGCTGGAAACTCAGTTTTATAAAACCTCAGCATAGACATTGCCACTTTTAGTTCGAATCTTCATTGCCATCCACTGTAGCATTCCCTATAAAAAAAACAAGATTATACCTCTCCACAACATATTTGACCAGACCGCCTTTTAAGTTTTGACATATTTGACCAGATAACCTTTTACCTAAGCCTTAGTTATTTTTTAGTAACAACATCATAAGCAAATGGTCAAAACTTTGACCAAACTTAGGCTGGCCTCCCTTCTAATGTTACCAATGTTGATAATAAAACTCCATTAAAAGCCGAAGAAAATATTAACTGCAAATATTTGAAAACCCAACGTGTGCCAATTTTCTTGTAATTTTCAGGCCTTTCAACAAGCTTCCAGACACCCAGCTTTTGAAATTGTTGCAGTTCTTCCTGCATAGCTTCCACCCAAGAATTATCCTCTAGAGCTTCTTTCCAAGACTTTGGTTCTTGTTGTGAAACATAACACGCGAAGGACCAATCATTTTGTAAACCAGATTCTCTGATGGCTGAGTACAGACCAGCATTCTGGTTGTTTCTCAGCTGATTACGCATCTGCACTCCAATATGGACATCTACAATAATATTCTGCTGTGGGTGAGTATCATGAATTCTCGTTTCAGCGACATCAGGAACACGAGTATTAATACCCAAATTATTAAAATTAAGATCAACAACCAAATCCATGCCTGGCATTGACGTAGACGTGGATGCCTTTCCTTCAGCAATGTCTACATTCTGCACGTGAGTAGTTGCTTCAGAAGCACCTTGAATAGGAGCAGCTGGAGCCGAATTGCCTTCATTTGCATTGTGGAACTCATCATCTTCCGACGACGCATTGTAATCAGTAGCATCTTCAAATTCCTCATTTTGAACAATGTTATTAACCGAAGTAGAAGCTTGAGAGTAAACAACAATTGGTCGCACCAAAGATGAGTCAACAACATTATCACTTTCCAGCAACATTTGAGCAGCTGCAGATGCTTCATCAAAGGTTGGCAGATTAAAGGAGTCGAATAGTCCATCATAATCGAACATCCAAGGATCACCCGGAGCTCTAACAGGATTAGTATATCTTTGAACCTTCACTTCGCTCCATAACTCAATCTTTTTGGTTGTCAAATTCCAAACACGAAAATTCGGAGTAGCATATCCAAGAAAGAAACCCTCGATAGCTTTGGCGCCAAACTTTCCGTGCGGTTTAATCATAGTGCATGGAGCGCCAAAAGGTTCTAAGTGAGAAAAGTCCGGTTTCCTTTTGTGTAACAGTTCGAAACAAGTCTTGTCATGTTGTTTAACTGTGAGAACTCTGTTTAACGTGTAGCAAGCAGTAGCCACAGCCTCCCCCCCCAGAACTAAACAGGAAGCTCCGACTCTACCAACATCGTTCTTGCAATTTCGATTATCATCCGATTTTTCCTCTCAGCGACACCATTTTGTTGTGAAGTGTAGCGAGAACTGTATTCATGAAAAATGCCCTTTGAAGTACAGAACTCATCCATTATGTGATTTTTAAACTCAGTGCCATTGTCGCTGCGGATCCTCTTCACTTTCAATGAGTACAAATTTTCTAGAAGAGTGAGAAGATTCTTGAGGATTTCAGGAGTTTCACTCTTGTGTGCCATAAAAGATACCCAAGAAAATCTAGAGTAGTCATCAGTAACTACCAGACAATAAGCATCCCCAAAGTTTGTCTTGTGTTTCATAGGCCCGAATAGGTCTATATGAAAACGTTCAAGAGGCATGCTGAGAGTGTTGACTTTCTTAATTGGGTGAGACTTCTTCGTTTGCTTTCCTTTCTGGCACGGCACACAGACATCTTGTAGTTGAAAACTTCTCACAGGCACACCATCCACAAGATTGTTTTTCACCAAATGGTTCATTTTTCTCAAGTCAATGTGTCCCATTCGTCTGTGCCAAGATATAGACTCCTTTTCTGTGGCTTTCGAGACAAAACATGTGACTTGTGTAGAGGTCGTAATCGCTTGGCTCATATCAAGGATATAAAGATCATTAACCCTTGGAGCCAATAAGAGAATCCATTCTTTTGGAATTTTAAATCCAGGCTTCAGCACATAACAACCGGCATCATCAAAATGCACGGTGAATTTCTTATCGCAGATCTGCGAAACACTTAAAAGATTATGATCAATTTGTTATACATAATTAATCTTATTGAAACACACAACACCATTGGAGATCTTTCCTTCTCCGGTGATGTATCCGCCTTTGTCTCCAGCAAATGCGACATAACCTCCTCTAATGTTTTTCACATCATAAAGATGTCGTAATTCGCCCGTCATGTGCCTAGATGCTCCACTGTCAACAATCCAATGACTATTAACAGTTCCTCCTGGAACATCCTGCACATTTCATTCAACGATTAATTGAGGTTGGGGACCCAAGCCTTAGTGGTCTTGGGTCGTCCCTATGCATCACGAAATGTGATCTCGATTTCTTGATGATTTTGAAATATAGCACCTCCCCCTGAACCTTCACCCGTTTTAGGTTTCCAAGTTCGATTTTGTTTACCAGATTGAGTTTTATGAAAAGATTTTGAAATTTCTGGTTTTAACGGTGGTTGTGATGAACTTGGTTCCTTTTTAACAGATTTGACTTCCGATTTTAAAGCCTTTTCAATTGCCTTGACGTTTTGACGTCGTTGTTTTGTTTCTTGTTCTTTAACGGTTCGTTTATCTTATTTTGGTGAAATAGAACGACGTTGTTGGTGACCTTTTTCAGGAGGGGCACTCTCAATAAACTTTTCTTTAGGAGTATTTGTACAGTTTTTGATAATATATCCAAACTCCCCACATTTAAAACAAGTTCTCCTTTCAACAAACTTAGGAGATTCCGATTGACGAACAGATGTCCAACCTGTAGAACCAGAGCTACTTGTTCCTTCATCACACCCATTTGTGTGTTGGGTGAAGTTGTTTTGACTATTACGTTTTAAAATTTTGACTTGTTGGACAAAATCGGTATTTATTTTCAAAAGTCTCAATTTTATGAGTACCCTTTGATGCTATAAATTTGACATCACTGCTTTTCTTCTTGTAACGAGCTACTTTTGTTTCAAACTTTGATTGAGAAACTTTAGGCTTTTGAGCTCGTTGTTCTTGCTGTTTACCCTTAGAAGCAATATGTTGTTGCTTTGTCGGCAATCTTTGATTTCCAAATTGTTTTCTAACTTCAGATTTTGGAATAGGATCACATTGAGTTACAACAACTCCCGGGATCGTCTTTCCCAAAAACTTACTAGTATTATCTTCAAAAACTTTATCAATCAAAGATGGATTGACGTTTTTAATTGGAAAACTTTTGTCTGAATAAATTTTAGCATCACTCACCAAAGTATACAACACATTATCACTTTTAACGGCAGACACAGGTTCCTTTACTTCCTTGACAGGATCTATCACTTGTTTGGCAACAGGTTGCACAGCAGGAGTGGGAGGATCACACAAAATATGATTCTCAATAGGAATTTCAACTCCTTTCATCTTATCAAGTGATTTATCCTGATCACTCACATCTGATTCATCATCAGACGAATCATAGTCCTCAATAATTGGAGCACTTTGATTCGTAGATGTTGAAGTTCCCGTTTCATCAGATGAGTTACCCGAGGAACTGTCCGGTTTGAACCCTAATCCTGTAGTAACTTCCTCATAATCAAGAGGCACATATGGTTCAAAATGAGGCATTTCCTCTTCATCAGGCATTCTGGTATAGTTGTGTCTCAAAGGGGGCGGGCACGACTTATACCCAACGCCTTTCTTATTCCCTTTCAGCTATTGAGCGTCTATAGTGTGATCAAACACATATCGGGAGTTAGAATAACTCTCCAATTTGAGCTTGATTGCGTCATGTTCGCATTTTGCCACGGCTAGCTCTTTCTTTGTTTCCTCAATGATATTAATGTAGTTATTAATACCAATTTGTTTGTTGAAATCAGTTTTTGTCAATTCGGAAACACTTTTCTTTAAAGTTTCGATTACTGATTTGAAATCCTTTTCATTTCGAGCTAAAGCCATGTTTGCCTCTTTGCATTTTGACAGCTCAATAACCAAACTCTGATTATGACTATGAACCTTTTCTGATTCAAGCTTCAAATCAGCACAATCACTGCATGCACAATTACTGCATACACTAAGATAAGAAACTTAGGGGAAAGAGGTATAGAATGCATTTTCATTGGATATGCGGAGCACTCATTTGCTCATAGGTTCTATGTAATAGAACCAAATGACCACGTGTCAGTACATACGGTCATTGAGGCAAGAAGTGGAAATGTAGAATATGATGAAGAGAGATTCACATCTATACCTAGGCCAAAGGATATGAATCCTTCTTTAAAGATTTCTAGTGGAAAAGAAATTATGCCTTCAACTAGAACTGAACCAAGAAGGAGTTCGAGAGAAAGAAAGGCCAAGTCTTATGGTGACGACTTTCAATTGTACTTAGTTGAAGGATCGAGGGTTGATATTAATTTTCAATATCAATATTATTTCAATGTCGATGAGGATCCAAAGACATATAGTGAAGCAATGGCTTCAATGGATGTTTCCTTTTGGAAAGAAGCCATCCAAGATGAAATGGATTCTATCTTGCAAAATAACACTTGGAAATTGGTGGATTTACCTCCCGGTTGTAAACCATTAGGAAGTAAATGGATCTTCAAGAGGAAGATGAAGGTGGATGGCACTATTGATAAGTTCAAAGCCAGATTAGTAATCCAGGGGTTTAAACAAAAGGAGGGTATTGACTTCTTTGATACATATGCTCCTGTAGCAAGGATATCTACCATTAGATTATTATTAGCACTTGCTGCTATACATAATCTTAAAATTCACCAAATGGATGTGAAAACTGCATTTTTAAATGGTGAATTAGATGTGGAGATTTACATGAAACAACCAGAAGGGTTTGTTATGCCTGGGAGTGAAAACAAGGTGTGTAAACTAATTAAATCTCTTTATGGCTTGAAGCAAGCACCTAAACAGTGGCATCAAAAGTTTGATGAGATTGTGTTGTCTAATGGTTTTGTTTTAAACCAAGCAGATAAATGTGTTTATAGCAAGTTTGATGCTTCTGGAAACGGAGTCATGATCTGTTTGTACGTAGATGATATGTTGATTTTTGGTACTAACCAAGATCAAGTTGATAGAACAAAGCAATTTTTATCATCTAAGTTTGCTATGAAGGATATGGGGGAGGCTGAGGTGATTTTAGGTATTAAAATCAAACGTGAGAACAGGGGCATTTCAATCTCTCAATCCCACTATTTTGAGAAGATTCTGAACAAGTTTAATTTCAAGGATTGTTCTCCCGTAAGTACTCCTGTTAATCCTAGTTTGAAGTTGTTACCTAATAAAGGTATTGCAGTATCTCCACTTGAGTACTCAAGAGCAATTGGATCACTTATGTACGCTATGATCAGTACCAGACCAGATATAGCGTATGCTGTTGGAAAGCTTAGTAGATTTACTAGCAATCCTAGCACTCATCACTGGCAAGCATTAGGTCGAGTATTCAAATACTTGAAAGGAACCATTGATTATGGTCTGACTTACATTGGATTTCCTTCAGTGAGTGAAGGATATTCAGATGCAAGTTGGATAAACAATAAGGAAGATCATTCTTCCACAAGTGGTTGGGTATTCCTACTTGGGGGAGGTGCTATTTCTTGGGCTTCAAAGAAACAGACTTGCATAACTGACTCAACTATGGAATCTGAGTTTGTAGCCTTAGCGGCAGCTGGTAAAGAAGCTGAGTGGCTAAGAAACATGATTTATGAGATTCCATTGTGGCCCAAACCTATATCCCCCATTTCTATAAGGTGTGATAGTGAAGCTACATTGGCTAAAGCATATAGTCAAGTGTATAATGGCAAGTCAAGACACTTAGGTGTGAGACATAGCATGGTTCGTGAGCTCATCATGCATGGTGTGATTTCGGTTGAGTATGTCAGAACTCAACAGAACTTAGCTGATCATTTAACCAAAGGGTTAACTAGAGATCTCGTGAAAGTATCAGCTGTGGGATCAGGGTTAAAGTCCATCTGAGAACTCTCATGTTAAGATACCCAATTCCCACCTAATATGACGTTAGGTGCAGAATTCAATGTGGAAAGCTTAACATCTAGAGTTTGGAATACAACATTAAATCGTCCCAAAGGTATGTGTTTAGATCTGCAAGTTAAGGAAGGTTGAGGTATATCTTCTTAATAGCTCTTTTGAAAAATTGCATTTGCAGGTGCAAGAGTAAAAGAGCTACCTATATGAGCATGAAGTTTAGCTGCTTCAAGAAGCTTGGACTTGGCTTTGATATGCTTATGAAGGATAGGGACACAGGCTAGTAAAAGATAGTGTCAAGTTAGATCTATGTATGTAAACTAATGTGTATATTATCTTCATGTATTCACTATGGATATTAAGGGTTCAATCCTTAGTGACACCTTTAAATTCGAATATTTGGAATGTTAATATGAAATTCAATCGTCACGACATTTCATTTATGCATTAGTTTGTTTTGGTTGCTGTGAACAAGTTAGTTAATCTATGATTACACTAAAATGGGGGAGGTATGTTGGATATTTTAGTGTAATTTGAGATTGCGCGTGACATACAAATAAGAGTGCACGCTTATTTGAATGTCATCAGGACTAACGGGGGATCCAAGGGGGCAGCGCCCCCGAAAGAAGCGGGGTCCAAGGGGCGGCAGCCCCTGGCGGCGTCCAAGGGGCAGAGCCCCTGGCTGGGGTCGAGCTGGTGGGTCTTCTGTTAACAAAGATAAACAGAAGTCTTGTCGGGCCATGGAAAAGGTTAACAAAGATAAACACGTTGGTGGATCTTCTGTTAACATGGTGGAAGAAAGTGGTCCTAGTTCTAAAAATTCTAACAAGGGAAACAACAAAAGGAAGTTTCAAAGTGGGTCTAACAAGAAGAACAAGGCTGTGAAACATTCAAAACAGACTAAGGATGAGGGCTGTTGGAAGTGTGGTAAACCAGGACACTTCAAGAAAGATTATCGTGTTGGTAAAGCCAAGAACGAAACTGGTACTAGTGGATCCTCTAAGGATCCAAAGCAACAAGGTCAGAAATTAAACTTTAATTATAATTCGGATGTGAATTATGTTTCACTAATTTCTGAAGCATTTTATGTGCAGGATGATTCTGTTGCTTGGTGGTATGACTCGGGAGCAACAAGTCACGTATGTAAGGATCGAAGATGGTTCAAGGACCTTACATTAATTGAAGATGGATCTGTTTTAAATAATGGGTTTTGGGGAGAGGCGATGTTGACGGCTTGCTATTTGTTAAACCGGGTTCCTAATAAAAGGAACAAAACAACCCCTTTTGAGCTTTGGTATAAAAAGCCACCCGAGTTGCAAAAGTGCTTTATCGAAAATGCATCAGAAATTAAAGTGCTTTATCAAAAATGCATCAGAAATTAAATTTCGGGCTAAATATGCACTTTTGAAACATGAGGGACCAAAGGTGTTTTTGTTCAAAACAAAAACTGCAGGCAGTTATGGAAAACTATAAATACGCTCTCTCAAACGTTTTTCCAAACCCTAGACGAATTAGCAGTTCGTCAAAATCCCTCAAAATTCTCTCAATCAAATTCTCATACAGAAATCTAGAATCAAATCTGATTTTATCCGATCAAAGATTGGTAGCCACTCCAATTGTTTGATCTGAAAGTGATTACACGACTTCAGATTTATCCAAGCAATTTCGAAATTTTCCAACAAAGATCAAACAATTCAGTGAAGATGACAAGCGGTGGTGAATCTGCGAAGGCTATGACGAACAAATTTGCGAAATTGGACTAGTTTGAAGGGCAAGACTTTCGTCGCTGGCAAAAGAAGATGCATTTGCTGTTGACGACTTTGAAATTGGTGTACGTTCTGAGTACCCCGATTCCCGAAGAAGTGACGAATGAACCGTTGGAACTAACTAGGAAGCGTGGAAGTGGCTGAATGATGATTACATCTGTCGTGGGCATATTTTGAATGGTATGTGTGACTCTCTTTTTGATATATATCAAAATGTTGAATCTGCAAAAGAACTGTGGGAATCACTAGAGGCCAAATACATGGCTGAAGACACATCCAGTAAGAAATTCTTAGTCAGTGATTTTATGAATTATAAAATGGTTGATGATAGATCCGTCATAAGAAATTCTTAGTCAGTGATTTTATGAATTATAAAATGGTTGATGATAGATCCGTCATGGAACAATATAATGAATGTCTAAGAATTTTGGGTCAATTCGAACAACATGGTTTAAAGATGGATGAAGCAATTTCTGTTCCATCTATCATTGATAAACTTCCTCCTTCTTGGAAAGATTTTAAACATACTTTAAAACATAAGAAGGAGGAAATGAATCTGGTCGAACTTGGAAGTTGTTTTCGAATTGAGGAGTCTTGTCGGGCCATGGAAAAGGTTAACAAAGATAAACACGTTGGTGGGTCTTCTGTTAACATGGTGGAAGAAAGTGGTCCTAATTCTAAAAATTCTAACAAGGGAAACAATAAAAGGAAGTTTCAAAGTGGGTCTAACAAGAAGAACAAGGCTGTGAAACATTCAAAACAGACTAAGGATGAGGGCTGTTGGAAGTGTGGTAAACCAGGACACTTCAAGAAAGATTGTCGTGTTGGTAAAGCCTAGAACGAAACTGGTACTAGTGGATCCTCTAAGGATCCAAAGCAACAAGGTCAGAAATTAAACTTTAATTATAATTCGGATGTGAATTATGTTTCACTAATACTAATTTCTGAAGCATTTTATGTGCAGGATGATTCTGTTGCTTGGTGGTATGACTCGGGAGCAACAAGTCACGTATGTAAGGATCGAAGATGGTTCAAGGACCTTACATTAATTGAAGATGGATCTGTTTTAAATAATGGGTTTTGGGGAGAGGCGATGTTGACGGCTTGCTATTGGTTAAACCGGGTTCCTAATAAAAGGAACAAAACAACCCCTTTTGAGCTTTGGTATAAAAAGCCACCCGAGTTGCAAAAGTGCTTTATCGAAAATGCATCAGAAATTAAAGTGCTTTATCGAAAATGCATCAGAAATTAAATTTCGGGCTAAATATGCGCTTTTGAAACATGAGGGACCAAAGGTGTTTTTGTTGAAAACAAAAACTGCAGGCAGTTATGGAAAACTGTAAATACGCACTCTCAAATGTTTTTCCAAACCCTAGACGAATTAGCAGTTCGTCAAAATCCCTCAAAATTCTCTCAATCAAATTCTCATACAGAAATCTAGAATCAAATCTGATTTTATCCGATCAAAGATTGGTAGCCACTCCAATTGTTTGATCTGAAAGTGATTACACGACTTCAAATTTATCCAAGCAATTTCGAAATTTTCCAACAATTGTGACCTTATAATAATTGTTTGCTAATGTATTCTTTTTTGTTGCAACAGATCACGCCGATATTTTTCAGTTTAGAATCTTCAAGTAAAGGTCCTAAATGTCATACATTCATCAAAAAAGCTAGCTTATATCTTGATAATTGATCTAATTTCATTTATCTAACGGCCAAGAGGTATCTTTCTTGCAGCTTATCCTAGAATCAAAATTCAACCAGCGAAATATATAAATGGGTGTAGTTTCTAGAAAACAAAGCTCATGTATTATGAACCTTCCAGATGAGCATTTATATATGATCTTTGAAAAACTTGACTCTAATCTTGATCGGGAATCTTTCGGCCTAACTTGTCATCGTTTTCTTAATATTCATGATTCAAGTTGTAAGGTTTTGGACCTACAACACTTAAGTTGGTTAAAGAACTCCAGTAGTGGCTACATTGAAACCCATTCGTGTATGATTCATAGATTGCTCAACCGTTTTAGGCAATTAGAGTCATTGTCCCTAACTTGGTGTGAGGATGTCACTGATTCCGGTTTAGTTCTATTGCAAAAGTATGGCCTTCAATTGCGTTCTATTGATCTTAATTCTTGTACTCGAATCACCAATGTAGGATTTTCTTCTATTGCCTCTGGCTGTCCATCTTTGTCGGCTATTAATCTTTCTTCTAGTTCTATTGGAGACAGTGGATTAGAAATCTTAACAAAATCATGTAACTCTTTGAAAAAGGTGAGTCTTGGTTGGTGTGAAAAGATAACTGACTCTGGTATTCAGTCTCTCAACCAGAATTGTCGTCAACTTAGAGAACTCCGAATAACAGGCTGTTCCAAAATTAATGGTATAGGCTCTAAAGGGTGTTCTTCCACCTTGGCTTCTTTGGAAGCCAATTGTTGTGTGTTTGCTACGGATTTGACTGAAGTTTTGAGTGGAGGGGGGCTCGAATATCTAAATATTGCTTTTAATGATCACATAATGGGATATGGACTTGCGGCCATCGGTTCAGGAGTTGCTGCAAATCTTAAAACCCTTAACTTGTCGGGGTGTAGTTTTGTTTCGGATTATGTTATCATACGAATCTCAAAAGGATGTCCGTTTCTACAAGAATGGAACTTGGCATCTTGTAAAAATATTACGATCTCTGGTTGGGAATCGATTGGATTGTATTGTCAAAGTTTGGAGAGAATCCACGTAAACGGTTGTTTGAAGCTCTGTGGTAGAGGATTACTAGCTCTCGGTAATGGCTGTAAACACCTATCTGTGATATACATAAATAACTGCCCGCTAATCACTCCATCTGTGATCGAATTCTTTATGATGCAAAGAGAAGATGTTGAGATGAAAGAACCGCCAACTTTTTTGTTGAGGTTTGTCCCGGGCGGTTGGACATTTGAAACACTCAGCCAGTAGGACGATCAAGTGTTGAGGAAGGAGGGCCAAAAACATAACTTGATAGACATCTTTATCTTACTTTATTTGTAAACTTCATAAATTGTATTATGCTTTCTTAAACTTGTTTTTTTAACAAGGATGAGCTTAAAGATATATACATGCAAGCAATTAAGAAACTGGGTGATTAATGTTTTGTTGTGCTATGTTGATTTTCTTTATTTGTGGTGTGACTTAGTTAATACCCATTAATTTTGATAAACGTGTAATATCAATATTTCAAATTAGAAAAACTTAATTTTTTTGTTTGTGCATTATAACACTCAACAGTGAAGATTACTCAACTTGGTGCTAATAACTTTCTGCTAATGGACAATGGGTTAACACCATATATCTTCCACTATTGGTGATTTTTGCATGATAAATTTTCGACCGCGTTTGATGTCTGACTCGTGAATTCAGAATTGAGCATCTAGAACATTTTTTATAACTGTGATCTGGTATAATCAGAACACCTGAAAGTTCTGGATTAGCAGAAGTGGCCTCAATGAATATCCATAATCCATCCTAAATCAGTAGATTACCAATTTAGGTTGGCAAGTATTTTTGTATTTACGTTTTGGACCATTTACTAATATTTTCTTTCTGATTGTTTATTAACATTGTTAAACCAAGGTGAAATGAGATCCAGCGCGATAATATGGCCGGGTTCAGGATCCTATGAATGTCCTTTCACTACTAAACAAAATAGCACTACGGACGGATATTTAGAGTTGGATTGCCCGGACTGCATCACAGAACTCTGACAGATCACGACAAAAAGAGTTGGAATTAAGGTAAAGTAAATAAAATGGTGGATAACCGGCAATTGCAAGACAGATTAGCGACGAAAACCATTTCCTCATCAAACTGACAATTGCAGACGGATCTAATAATGCCTTTTAACGCATTCCAGGTCTCTCCCTTACCACTCCACCATTAGCGCATTGGCTCCCCGAAGGTATCTAATAATGCCTTTTAAAGCATTCCAGTGGTCAATTCTTGGCGAGTGCATGTGCATGCAAACTTTTTGTACTACATAACTAATGACAGGTCTAGTAGATGTTAAATACTACAAAGTGCCTACAAGACTACGGTAAAGGGTGGGATTGCCAAATCCATGACTCGAGGTAGCACTCAGATTCGGTTTAGAATCCACAGGTATGGCCACAAGCTTACAGGAGGACATGCTAGCTCGATCAATGATGTCTTTAGTATATACCTGTTGAGAAAGAAACACTTGGCCACCATGTCTAGTAACATGGATTCCTAAAATATGAATAAGCGGTCCAAGATCTTTCATAGCAAATTCATTTCCAGACATGGTGATGGCGGAACCCCATAGTTAGATACATGTATACCGTCTGATTTAGGTTACCATGTAGAGAAGCATCAGTAGCGTCCAATTGATGAATTGAAGGTCCCGATACGGATCGTCGGACTTAGATGATTTCTTGTTTCGGGTGCCGTAACGAGTGCTGAATCCTCGTTGCGACACAAACCGAGCGAGAGAGTAAAATACAATACAAAGATTCAACGATTAAAGGTCAAATGTATTGATTCAGAGAATTTTGGTTACAAGATTTAAACAAGAAGCTCTCACAAACTCTCTGATGTACTCACTCAGTTCTCTCTCTCTCCTTTCTGTTTGAGTTCTGTCCTTATATATAAGCACATGACCTGCAAGATGACGAAGAATAATTCCCCACTAAGAAGTCTCGACGAAGCATCTATATCGACAAAGAATGGTAGGTTCTTCGTCAACATTCTAACTGATGAAACATCAGTTCTTCGTCATTAGATCTTCGTCATATGCATAATGGGTTCTTCGTCATATGTCATATGCATAATGTATTCTTCGTCATGTGGAAATCTGGTTCTTCATGAGTGTTGTTTGCATGGTTGGTTCTTCGTCAGTCTGTTGTTCTTCGTCATCCTTTATCAATAAGGTTCTTTGATAACAACAAACAATTAATTGCATAACAAACATGAATTCACGTTGATATAATAGATGCATGTAATGATATGACATCATCATGACATCATCATGGTAATGTCATGCTGATGTGTCAGCGGGAAACGGTTCGCGGCTATTCATGCTTCGCATGTCGATCTCTGGGCGAACGATGGAGGAATGTCGCGACGTCAGTCTTGAGCCGAACCTAACCGAGTCGAACCGAATCGAGTCACGTCCACATAAAGTGTACCAACAAACTCCCCCTTGGACGCTACTCGTGATGGTTCGTTCTTCACATTGTCGGATCTTTAAAAGGTCTTCACGTGTCACAATCAGGGAGTATATCAACAGACTCCCCCTTGAATGATGCTCGTGAATCTTTTGATCTTCAATACTTTTAGATCCTTTTGGTGTTGACGAGTGGTCGGCTGCAACTTGATCATCTTCATCCTTTGATTGCATCCATGTCGTGTCTTCACTTTACGGCTTGCCATCTGGCACGTTCTCTTCGCCTTTAGTTGGTTCGTATGCAACATCTGCACATGCAATAGAGCTAAACACGTAATGAGAACAACCGTTAAGAATATAATCAATCCTAGAAAGTTTTTAAACGAAAAACTCACTAAGAATTGACTTCAAATTAAACAAACTATACATATGAGACCAACTCTCAGTCAAACACCGACTGACAACAGTTTGAAAGTAAAAAAATGTTCAATTAACCCTTTAACTTTCAAAACTTGTCAACTTCGACCTTTATGAAGGTGCAACTGTTTTCCGACTTACAATCAGGATTTTGGGTAGGATAGACTCGAGTTCCAACATCGGTCAATCAAAAATAAACTAGAAGCAAAATCTTTTTGGCTTTTATAAAATTTAGATTAAAACACACCTAAAATCTTTTTGGTATTTTTCATTTTTCAAATGTAAAGACGGAAAGCAATAAATAAATATATACAGAGATGCAGAAACGGAGGAATGTAAATAAACATTTACAGACATTCTTTTTGCGAGTTTCGAGGGTAAGAGAATCATATCAGTGTACGGTTACGCCAAAACACTCTTGTTGTTAAATTAGTTAACATTTAAATAAGCATCCTGTAACGATTATTGGTATTGTTGTCCACATAAGCTCAACTTAACAGATGTAATCATGTTTAGGGGATACGTTAAGGTATGATTTATATTTACCGACATGTGTTCATCCACACACGGCACATTCCCGTATCAAGGTATGCTTGAGAGTTCATCTTACTGGTGAGTATACCGTTTATCATCGGTTTGACCGTCTAAAAGATGTGAGAAAATCACTTATTTTGGATTGAAAACAAGCCCTATGTGATAGAATTACTTATTGATGAGGAACTTGATTTTCATATGCATGAGGGCACAGGAGTAAGTCCGTGAACAGGTTAGTACCAACGTACAGACAAAGAGACGAACTTGACTCCCGCAAGAAAGCTGTGATATAGTGTCACTTATTTTGATTGGACATGTGATTATTGATCACTTATTGAGGTCGTATGCAATATGTACACGTATGTATAGTATCATGGAAGATCTAGACTTCGTCCCCGTTATTTTTCGGTAAAAGAAAAAACCATTATACCAAGATGATAAACAGCATAAAGACCAAATATCACAGAACCTCGACAAACTATCAAACGAAATTTCGGTACCAAGACCATATGCCAATGAGCGGTTCCCACACGGTCTTCAGTCGATTTAGGTTTATATCGCCCTGCACACTTTAAAATAATTGTGAGCCTACCGATACATCGAACATAGAGCTACTTATCGTTTTTCATTTTAAGTTTAGTTCGAAGAGGTTTTGACAGACCACTGATTTACTATCATTTTCTCTTTTTCTCGCCAGGAAACTCATTTTTGATTTTCTATTGTTTTTGTCCTTTTTGGCCGTTTTACAATGTTTTGAATTTTTCGGATTTGGATTTAGTCCCCCTAAAATTCAAAAAGTAAATTCAAACTCTGAAAGACATCTTTTTGGATTTCTGAAGAAAAATATTAACAAAAACGATTTCCCGATGTCGGTTAACTCATGTTTTACCTCAATGCCGTTTACCAAAATTAAATTCAAAAAGTAATAATGATTTATCAAATTTTGGAAAAATGAGTTGGCACGCTGGTAATCGGTGTGGACCATGACAACATTGACGAGTTTCATATGGAAACAATCACGTGTGTGGTGATATTTGAGATCAACATGTCTGGCCAAAGAGTGTTGTACGAGATGATAATAATTCATAAAGCACCTTAAATATCGACTAGTATAAGAGAGATTAGAAACTTAAAACCGTATCCTGCAACTGCTTCGTGCATTGCCAGGAATCTGAATGCTCTCCCAAACTGGATATCCACCCAGTGTGGATTTCAAGGACGATTATGCAGCTACTTCAATAAACCGAGAAATCCTTTCATAGCAACAAGATCAGAAACCTCCAGGTCTGGCTGGTCTTCCACATTGCACCAGCGAAGGTCTTGACTTTCTCTTTGAGAAGTAGTGTGCGGTTGTTCAATCCACGCCAAGGCATCCACACACCCGGTTGGTTTGTCCAACAAACACATTTTCTTCAATCACACTGTGAAGAAATGTACACTGCACGTTCATCTTGTTGATTTTGAACTTCAGACGTGCTACAGGTGCGTACATTTTGATTGAATCTATCCTGAGGATCTGATCAAAGCCTTTAACAATCAAACTTTGGAATGATTTTCATTTTGTCGAAGCTTTCAATTTATTTCATCATCATTCTATCATCTAAAGTCTTTGTCTTCTTTTCTTTTTCTCTCTCCATCAAAGGCAACAACTCCTAGATGTAACAATGTTTCGGAGCCGCATGTCGCCGTTCTTGTGCATGGACGCTCCACTATCAACAATCCTAAGACTATCAATAGTTCCTCCTGGAACATCCTGCACACTCATTCAGAGATTAGTTGGAGAGGGGGACCCAAGCCTTCATAGACTTGGGTCGTCCATCATCATCGAGGATTGTGACATCCATTTCCAGATGATTCTGAATTGATGAAGCTCCCCCTGAAACAGTTACCGATTTTGGTCTCCAAAACTGTTTTTGTTTTTCATGTTTAACATCTGATAACAGATTTTGTTTGGATAACCTCTGTTTTGAAAGCCTTTTCAACCTCTTTTCTTTGTTTCTTTTTATGTTTCACTTCTCGTTGTTTAACAAGACGAGGGTCCTGTTTGTGACAACTCTAAAAATTACAGGTATCCATACAATTAATTTATACTTAATTAGTGCTTAATTACTGTGCTTGATTATAATTAAGAATACACTGCTTTCTGTTTTCTGATACAAACATGTTCATGCATCATACCTTATTACTGTCACTCCATTTATTATACACAAAACTATAGTGACAAACTTGATGCACAAAAGCACAGTTAGCACAGTGAGCGGATAACCCAGTAAACATGCTGACATAGCCAGCACTAGATAGACATTGTCTCTGAGGCCAGTATGGGCCGGGAATAGATTACTACACTAGTAGGGAGTGTAGGGAAGTGAGAATCATAAAACTACGTCACTAGGTGATAGTTATAGTGCCAGGAAGTGGCTAAAACATATTTTAACTGCAAAATTCTGCACTCTTAAATGAAATTCAGCATTTAAATATGCTAGTAATGTGCAAAAACTTGACAAAATGATCCTGTATACCTTCTAAAGCATCGGGAATTAATTGTGACACAAAAAGCATAAAAAAGGACACTTTACGGAACAATTAAGCACTTTAACGGAACGATATCCAACCGAACGACCGGACTTTACCCGGAACATAAAAATATTGCCAAAGACATTGTTTATACTTTTCTGAGCTAGTTAGGGTCCCCAAACACTCTAACACCCGTTATATTATAACACACATATTACACACTAACTAAATGCTTAAATCCTAACCAAGTCTTGTAACTAGATCATTGAAACCCAACTAAACCCAAACCCCCTAGTTCGAACCGGTTGAGGAAGTAGGAGACACACCCCAAAATTTCTTGATTATTTTATTTCTGTTGTCAAGTATCTAGAGAACATGTTATTTGTTGGATAAAGCTAGAATATGGACTATAAGTAAACCCTTAAGACCATCCTTCTCTTTCATTCAAAGCACATCAACTAGCTCATCTTCTCCCTCTACACCACCATTCTCGGCCGCCACTTCCTACCACACCACCACCACCATCAAGTTTGGTTCTAGCTATTTTACATACATACAAGGGTGCAAGTGATCATACAACGAAGCTTGGTGTGTTCGGAAGCTCAGGGACCTCTCTCGTTTTCTTTTAACCACCACATTTCTTCACTTGAACTCTCCTAGCTTTGTGCTAGTGGTAAGCACTTCGATCCTTGTATTTTACTTGTTATTTAAGTGGTTAATGATGTTTAAAGATCAAAAACATAAGAACTCTAAGTACTTAAACAAGACTTGAAACATAAAAGATGAAGAATGGTTGAAGTAATGAAGTATTGTTAAGATAATGAAGTAATCATGATAAATCTGAGAAATACAAACAATAATCTGCTGTAAATAACTTGTGTGATGAGATAAATCGTATTAGAAAGGATGACAATCGTATGTGTGCGTTTTAGTAACATTTAACCTTTAAACAGCATGCTGATTTGCAATTTCAGCCGACTTTAACAGGTCATAACTTAATGAAAAATGTATTTTCTGAAGTCTAGATTTATGTATTATGAAATACGGTTCTAATGGCACCGGAATCATAATTTTTGGACTTCGTTTACTATTTTTAAAGTGCCATTTTGTAACAGCAGCTAAAGCTGCATTTTTGCTGCTAAAAATATGTGTCATGTTTTCAGTCATAACTTGAATTCTTCGTAGGATTAGATCATAAAATTTATACAGTAGATGGTCATTGTTGTCGCCGTGATCCTCCAACTGGAATTACATCAAACGGACTTACAATAAATTTTAGATGAATTATTCCGTGGACTGCGGTCAGAAAAAGATGAATCTGACTTCAGCCCGGAAAATGATTTTCTATAAAATATTGGTGATGATTTGGACCACGGTATTTTTACACAATAATATTTGGATCGTATAAGACATCCTGTAAAAATTTGGGAATTTTCGGAATAAGATAACTATTTTAATAAAATAACCGAAAACAGTCCAGTTTCGTATATTAAAACTGAAAGGATATAAGTAGTATTTTGCATGTCTAAATGTCGGGTTGGTTATTGAATACGATCTAACGTGTTATGTATAAAAGAAAATGATACGCTTGTAAGCGTGGACATCTCCAGTTACAGAGGAAACTCTGGCGAAATTTTTCTAGATATATAACACTTAGAAATATTTTTGGTGACAAGTGTTTATAAATATATTTTTAACTTGTTTTCAAAATATAAATTTCGCCATGTGATTAGTTGTTTATTTTGAGAAATAGTTATATTATTTTTTGGGTAAAAATAATATAACTGATAACGCCATGATTTTACGACTCCAAAATAATACCAACGCCCTCACAAATTAATATTTAAGTTACACCGGAACTGTTATTACAACGCGAACTTTAAAATGTAACTTATGTATTTTCGAAAAATACTCTTAAATGTGTATTTTGATAAAAGTATTATCTTGGAAAATTGTATGGAATAAAATATAATATTTTTGGTAAAAATATATATATATTTTGGAAATTGTGTGAAGTA
Organism: Helianthus annuus; assembly: GCF_002127325.2. Classification (NCBI taxonomy): domain Eukaryota; kingdom Viridiplantae; phylum Streptophyta; class Magnoliopsida; order Asterales; family Asteraceae; genus Helianthus; species Helianthus annuus. The sequence continues at coordinate 92,811,721 of NC_035440.2, read as the reverse complement.
AAATATAACATTTTTGGGAAAAATATGTATATTTTGGAGACAGAATATTTCAGATAAGTGGGACTTAAAATATATTTTTGGAATTATAAAGCATACATGTATAAATACCCCCATCCTTGGGAAGGAAATACGCATATACAATACTTGAGAAGTATAACTCTAAAATAGTTGTCTAACTATTATTCCAGAACTAAATACAATTATTATAACTTGGAATAATACCAGAATCGTAACTCAAAATCATACATACTAAGACAAGGCACTACCCGTTCGTCTAATAGACATTAGACCATTGTAGGTAGTCGTGTTTGCCGCGGAGATTTGGGTTACGAGTACGAAGACGCAATACAGTGAGTTCATGTCCCCCTTTTCTCTTAACTGTTTTCAGTTTTATAACTTGGGGGGTGAAATACATGTTACTTACTGCTACAGACAGTTACAAATGGTATGGTTAGCTAAGGAAGGAACTGTTAGATTATGTGATTGGATAGGTGAAGTCTTAAGACCATTAGTGCTCGTGGGACGATCGAGGGATACCAGTGATAGGTCTATTTGAGCTTAACAAACCCCACCCATGCGCCCGCTGGTTGGACCATGTGGTGATCTTGTCTTAACACCACCCATGCGCCCGCAGGTTGGACCATGTGGTGAATACATCTTCGCGTCACCCATGCGCCCGCAGGTTGGACCATACGGTGATTACATTCTAACACCACCCATGCGCCCGCAGGTTGGACCATGTGGTGACTAGGTCCTATCCCCTCCCATGCGCCTGCAGATTGGACCATGTGGATACACATTAACTGATATGTTTCCTTATTTGCTTACATACCAGAGTTTACAAAACATTCATACTTACAACGACTATAAAGGTTTATTCACGCGCACATACTAAACACATGAACTCGCTCAACTTTATGTTGACTTTTCAAACTACATGTATTCCAGGGAACTAATGGATCTGGCACGGTATGCACGTATTTTCAAGCTGCGTTTGAATAAAGAAGTCATCCAGGGTTTAGATTTAGAAGGTGTAACCTCTTCCTGGACGGGTTACATATCTCTAAACCTAGTATTGTTTAAAGTCTTTTGCTAAGTTTTTATGAACTCTGTTAGTGCATTATGTCTAAAGCCTATGTCTTAAGTCCAGGGTCTAAATATGTCAAGTTTGTATAGTTTAGGGGTCTAATATGTAAAGTTTTGATGTATTTCTAGGGGTTCCGTTTGAAACATGTTTGTTATGTTTCAAACGGAAGGGTATGTATGCTGGCCGTTTGAAGGTGCTTGTGTTACCTTCAAACGGGAGGGTAAAGCCTATAAATAGGCAAGTTGTTTCTCATTTTCAAACGGTCTGTTATGTGATGTACTGTTACTCTGCCGGATTTTCACGTGAATTTGAATGAGAAGCTAGTAGTTAAAGTATCTGCGAAGTATCTTCATCTGTTTTCTACTCTTTTCTGTCTGATTCTACTCTGTTTGAGTGTTTCCGCCACTCAAATAGTGTGTATTACTCAAATTGACTCATTCGTTTGGTCATACTGATCCTACAATTGGTATCAGAGCCAGTTGTGAGTAATTACACCTGAATCAGTTGGTTGTTTCTGCTCAGAAAAGGACTACAGAACGTTTGGCCGGTTAAATTGGACTGAATTTTGGACATGTGTAAGCTTGTGTACTTATCGATCCTTGAGAATTTCAGATCTAGATTCAATCTGAAAGTGATAAAAATGGACTGAAAACTACCTTCCGTTTGAACGAACATTTGGAGTCCGTTTGAAAGTCTGACCTATCGTTTGAAAATCAGCATACCGTTTGAAAAACTTGTTCCATCGTTTGAAAGTAGTGTCCATTGTTTGAACTTTAGCCTACCGTTTGAAACCCATCGTTTGAACCTTAGCCTACCATTTGAAACCCATCGTTTGAACCTTAGCCTACCGTTTGAAACCTGTCCCATCGTTTGAACCTATAGTTTGAATCAGTTAGACCGTTTGAAGAACCACACCTTCCGTTTGAAAGTGTTGTATGACCGTTTGACTCTGTCGTTTGAAAGTAACCATTTCGTTTGAAAATTATACTGTTCGTTTGAAGGGTATCTCATTTGAAATGGATAATCAGGATTTCTACAACATGTTTGCGGGAAGTGGTGCGGCTATCCAAAGTCCAGCTAGTATCATGCAGAATGTCAACTTAGAAAATGAATTGGGAACAATGCAAAAGCCACCCAAACTGATGAGCTTAGATGAATATTCTGGATGGTCCGGAAGGTTTAAAAACTGGGTTCAGGCTAACCATTTCGAGTGTTGGATGAAGATCGAAAAGAAATACGTACCTCCAATGGATGGGCTCAGGATGGTTAAAACTATTGGAAGTCTTACAGATACTTAACAGGCAGATTTTAAAGCTGAAAAGAAAATGGTGAGCATCTTGCAGTAAGCAATTAAAGAAGACATCCTCGTATTGCTACAACATGACGAAAGTTCACAGTCAATCTGGCAAGCGCTAGAACAGAAGTTTAAAGGAAGTGCTTCTATGATCAAGAGCAAAAAGGCGCTTATCAAGAAAGAGTTCGATATTTTTACTGGGATCAAAGGAGAGTCAACGAAACAGTTAATCGAAAGATATTGTCACCTTGTAGTTGAACTGGGAAGATTAGAAATTGAAAAAACAAATGAAGAATGGATTGATAAACTTTGTGATGCACTTCCATGTGACGAGTGGGGAACTTATCTTATGATGCTGAAAAACAGTTATGATTTTGTGAGTTACAATCTGAGTGTGTTTATTGAAAAGATCGAAGCTCACGAGCTTGAGTTGTTGAAGATAAAGAAGATGAATTCTGCTAGCATACAACAAGATGTATCTTTATATTACAAAGGCAGTCCTTCAGTTGCAAATCTTCAAAGTCCAAAGATACACGCAGGATTTAGTGCTGATAACACTTCAAATGCTGCATCAAGTTCTCATCAATCAAGCAGTTCTACACCTTTCGCGAGTTATGAACCGAATGTCAAAGTTCAGGAACAGTCTTCGCCTCAAAGCTCTACCGGATCTAATCATCAGGCGTATGTTTCTGGAGTACAGTGTAATATCGCAGTGAACATCAAAAATGGAAACGAGATAACGGAAACTGCTGCGAAGCAACATATTGCACTACTCGCTTCCGTTCTCGAGGCATATGAAGGTCTAGTTGCGGGGAAAATTGGAAATCCGGACATGAGAAAGGAGGACTATGACCAAATAGACCCCAAGGAGCTTGAACTGATTGACATTAAGTGGGGTATGGCAAGTCTAGTTCGTCGTGCTCAAAGGTTCATGGAAATCACGGGAAGAAACAGTTTATCCGGTCCGGATCAGAAATTGGGATTTGATAAGTCGAAAGTAACGTGTTTCAAGTGTAAAGAACGCGGTCACTTTAAACGTGAATGTCCAAACCGTGAAGTCAACAATCACCAAAACCCGTTCACCAATGATTACTATCGACAGGCAATCTACCATCGACCGAATCAACAGTAAACTGTTCAAAGGCCGCAGATAGAAAACAAACCTGAAAAGGCATTGATTGTGAACCAAGATGATGAACAAGTAGCTGCAGGTTTTAGCTGGGATAAATATATCCCTGGTAAAGATGATCAGGCTATGATGGCAGAGGTGGTTGAGACTTCTGAGGTAGTTTCTGAACCGGAGGTTGTTGATGAAGTCGTTTTTGAAGTTGTTGAAGAAGTTTCTACGAAAATGTTATAGATATTGAGGAAATAGCAGCTGAAGTACTCTACTGTCACGACCCCCGACCCCATCCTGGCCGGAATCGGAAGTCATGAGCAGTCCAGTGGTACCGGTGATTATTTTGAAAAACATTGCAGCGGAAATTTCATCAGGACCGTGAGTTAGGAAAAATATCAGAGTTTAGAAACACCGGATTTTATTTAAATAGATGGAATAAATTCCATGTTTTACAAAGGTAGCTTTTAGTACGGGATAAACCCAAAACAATCTTTCTTAGGTTGATTTAATTAATAAAATAAGCCACTTCTTGAAGTCCTTCAGTGCCGGATCCAATCCTTACTCCAATATACTGTAATTACCTGAAACGCGTTTTAAAAAGGTTTTGTCAGCGGGAAATACTGAGTGAGTTCATTCAGGTTTTATACAAAAAACAAATTTGTTATAATTTACAGTATTAAGAGGAATTACAATGTTTCTGATATCAAACCAACTACCCACAATATTTGTCACTCGACCATCCATTGGCTAGCCCATTTGTCCAATGGTGTCTGTGACTGTGGTCAGATCACCCCTTGGCCACCCGTTTGTCCAAGTGTGACGGGAAATAAGTAATGTATACAAAACCCCACATATCGGCTATAATTTGGTGATTACATAGACTTAATCCCTGTAATTATAACTTTGAAAATAGTTCGGAGTTTTGTAAAACAGTTGATAAAAAGAGAATGACTCACAAACTGTGAGAAAAGAGTTTATAAAAGAGGAATGACTCACAAATTAGCATGTAGGATTGAGTTAACAACTTCTTGATTCTACTTCTTTCGATAATTAAGCATGCCCTTTATTATTCTGGATCTTCTGATGATTTAATAGTTTGTTTGATTGTGAGTGTGTAGTGGGAAGTATTTTCGGTAGTTAAACATATAGTTTAACAGAATGGGATACGTATTTGTGTAAAACCCAAATCAAACCTTAACGGTAGTCACGAGATTCGAACCTTAACAAAATTTACAAAATGTAATACTTTGGATTCCGTTTATCGAAATCACAAGGTATAGTACTTTGGACTCCGTTTACCGAAATTCACAAAGTACAACACTTTGGCATTCGTTCGTTGGTTCCTGAATCAATCGGACAGAACTTCGCTTTGGTGATTATTGGTTATAACACCAACGTATAGAGAAAAGAAGAAGAGAAATGAGCAAAGAAAAATGAATTCCTAAGCTTCCTATTTATAGGTAGGAAATAGGAAATTTCTAGGAAGTTTCCCTTGTATTTCTAGGAAGTTTCCTATAGCTTTTCTAGGAAGTTACTTATGCATTTTCTAGGAAGCTTCCTATACACTGATATATATCCTCTTACACCTTCCTAGCACCTTCCTTTGATATTATCCATTTACATATACATATATATATTTCTATTTAGTAGATCTTACTTTGTTTAATTAATTTTGCTTAACGTAATTACTCGTACTTAGCTTTAATTAATCTGGGTTAGCTTAATTAATCCCACTTAATTAATACTGAACTTAATTAATAGATTAATTGACCTACTCAGTTAACCTAGCTGCTAAGTTTATTTAGCTATTAAGTTTACTTAGCTACTAAGTACTCTAGCAGTTTCCTGATTACGAGTTCTAATTTCTAGACACAATGGAACTCGTATTAGTGTACTAACTCAATTCAACTTTAACGACAATCACGAGATAAAACCCTCACAACGATCTACAAGCGCAATACTTAACAATTCAGCGGATTCACAACGAATGACAGAGTATAGCCCGAGTTCGGACAACACTCAAACATTCAAGTCGAAATCACGATGAATAACAAAGTATAACTCAATTTGAGCAGCACTCAGACAATCATTGGATAGTTATAATCGATCAGATAGAGTATCGTACCAGTGTTTAGAGTTATTACTCTAATAACAGGCAGAGTTTAGGGATTTTAGAGGGCAAAATCCCGAGCTATTATTTACAAAAATAAAAGCTGACGAAAAGAAAAGAATTGAACAGCGATCGAGTTAATACCCGGCATCGTAGCAGTACCCCGCTACACTAATTAGTGATTTGTGTGTTGTACAGTGAATAACTCGACGTCAATTGAGAAATTGAACGTCGTTTAAACAGCAGAAATCGAATGCCAATGTCTGCTATTTATATACGAAATTTGGCACGCTTACGGACCGTAAGCCATATCCCATACGGTCCGTAAGGGAAGCACTCTATTTATAGGCTGCCTAGGTTCGGGACTAGCCTTGCTGACTTGATGATTTTGACCAATAAGAATTAAACAACGTTTTATGTTGATAATCGTTAGCTAGGGTTTACCCCCTTTGAGTTTTAGGGGCCCTGATCCTGATTCCGATTGTTCTGGAATTTTTAGGGTTTATGCAGAATTACTTGGGTGTCTCAATTAGGGTTTCTTTATTGGATAATTATCATATTAAGTATTAATTTTACTGAGAGTTGTTACATCCTCCCCACCTTAATAAAAATCTCGTCCTCGAGATTTGGACTATGATATTTTCTTGGGTTATGTTTCTTCTTCTAATTAAGAGAAACAATGTATCGTGAAATGGAATCAAAAGATATTTTGAGGGGTATGAATTTTGAAAATAAAAATGACTTATAGAAACAACTGGATTCAATATCCGAAATGAACTTACTTTGATCAATTGAGGGAGATTCCGAATTAATAAATATTTATTTGTGAATGGAAGTATGGAAAATGATTTGTTAATGATTATCCGAAAATCAACATTGTTTACTTAAATGGTACTGGACAATAGAATTTAGTGTATCGTAATCGGAGTACATAATTGTACCAAGAATATGATAAATCAAACGAATGGCGTATGAATAGGGTTTAGCACAGGCTATAAATCTATTCGGACGCTACAAAGTATTTGTAATGATTGAAAGAATTCAATGATGACCGAATAAATTCATCGTTTTCGAATTTGAGAGTTTCAAGGAGGCGAATCTGGATATTTCAAAAGATGAGACATTCCGATGAAATGATATAGTTTCCAAGGTGATTATGTTTAAGCGAAAAGATATATGATCTATAGATTCTTAAAATGAATGTGAAGAACTTTTTGGAATTAGTAAAATTCTTTGTCAGAAGAAAACTTACCTTGATTGGTACCTAAGGAAGACCTAAGATTGACAGGTTTAAAATGAAATGAAAACATGAAAATGATTCGTCAAATATTGAATTATGATATGAGAAATTCAATGTGCTGTGATGGGTGATTTGTAAGAATACACGAAAAGACAATAAAGTTAGTATATTTTTATCTTAATACATAATTGTATTTAGATGATTTTAATCAAAATTGTAGGTCCCTCTCGGAGGATGAGGTCAAACCTTAACCTTGTTATGTGAAACACACTAGCGAGTGCGGAATCCAAGCTAGAGTGCAAACCGAGTTGAAACAAGCACAAACACAAGACACACAATATTCACCGATTAACACCACATGTATTAATACGTATGAAAGGTTCGGTTACAAGCTCAATGTTTACAAATCTGTTTTGCAAACTCTCTAAGTGTGTGTGTGTGTTCACAGAAGTGTTTCTCCTTGTCTGCCTATCTCTCGTGTCTCCTTGATCTAACGAAGTGAACACACTACACGGGTATATATACCCATAACAGATACACTGGTCGAAGGATCAGAATGTCTGGTCGAAAGATCATCTATCGACCAGAAACTCACCGAAAGATCCACATATACCTCGAAGGATGGCATATCCTTCGAGGTCCAACTGCATCCATCGAAAGTTATCTTTCGAGCTCATCGAATGATATAAACAATCCTTCGATGACATCCTTCGACACAACATATGTTACAAACATGTGTTAACTGTTTGGCCAAGTCAAACCAGGAGGATGGTTGACTTGGTCAAACTTACATCCAAACACACATAATAACAGACCTAAGACGTAACCCAGACTAACAAAAGACATCGTTTTGTATCATGACGAAATACAGACAAAGTACAGACATAAGTGCACCAACAAACTCCCCCTTGGCTGTAGCTTTGTCTCGATTTTCGTGTCTTCAAGTCTCTGACGTCTTTTCAAGTCTTCAATGTCGGAGGATCTTCAAAGTCTTCACGTCTTGAAAGCAGAAAGTGTATCAACAAACTACCCGTATCATGTAGGAAGTGTGTTGACAAACTCCCCCTTAACATAAGCTCCCCCTTGAGTTATGCTTGTGAATGACTTGATCTTTACAGCTTGAGATCCTTGTGGTGTTGATGATGGTCAGCAGCAACTCGATCATCTTCATCCTTTGAGTGCCTTCACGTCGTGTCTTCATTCCGAAGCTTGTCATCGACTATGTTCTCCTTGCCTTTAGAATCTGCACATGCGAGAAATCTAAACGCGTAATGAGAACAACTGCTTGGAATATAGTTAGCATAAGCAAATGACACACGTATGACCATGTCACAATCAAACACCGTCCGACAGTTTGAAAGTTTAATAAATTTCTCAATTTTAGATTTAAGTTTCAAAAACTTGCAGCTTTCGACCGTTTATGAAGATTTAGTCAATTCGGTTTTCGTTCAGGTTTCAGGTAACGAAGACTCGAGATCCAACATCGTACGATCGAAAATAAAATAGAAATAAAATCTTTTTGGCTTTTATAAAGGTTATATTAAAAACACATTTTAGGTGTGTTTTAATATTTCGAAATGAAAAGACTGAAAGCAGTAAATAAATATATACAGACATTCTTTTTGCGAGTTTCGAGGGTAAGAGAATCATATCAGTGTACGGTCAAGCCAAAACACTTTCTTTGTTCAGTTAGTTCACATTAAGATAAGCATCCTATAACAATTATCGGTATTGTTGTCCACTTAAGCTCAACTTATCAGATGTAATCATGTTTAGGAGATACATTAAGGTATGATTTATACTTACCGACCGGTGTTCATCCACATCACGACACATTCCCGTATCAAGGTATGCACGAGGGTTCATCTTACCGGTGAGTATACCGATTATCATCTGTTTGACCGTATATGATGTGAGATTCTCACTTATTTTGATTTGAAAACAAGCCCTATGTGATAGAATCACTTATTGATGAGGAACTTGATTTTCATATGCATGAGGGCACAGGAGCAAGTCCGTGAACATGTCAGTACTTCCGTACAGCAGAGAGACGAACTTGACTCCCGGATAAATGTGATATTTTATCACTTATTTGATATGGACATGTGATTGTTTATCACTTATTGAGGTCGTATGCAATATGTACACGTATGTATAGTATCATGGAAGAACTAGACTTGCGTCCCCGTTATTTTTCGGTAACAGATGCAACCATGATACCCAGATGATAAGCAGCATAAAGACCGAATATCTCAGAACCTCGGCAATCTATCAAACGAAATTTCGGTACTAAGATCATATGCCAATGAATGGTTCCCACCTTGTCTTCAGTCGATTTAAGATTTATATCACCCTGCACACTTTAAAATGATTGTGAGCCTACCGATACATCTTATATAGAGCTGCTTATCGTTTTTCATTTAAGGTTTAAAGAGGTTTGGATAGACCACTCATGTACTATCATTTTCTCTTTTGCTCGCCAGGAAACTCATTTTTGCTTTTCAATTGTTTTTGTGTTTTTGAAATTTTTCGATGTTTTTGGATTTTCAGATTTTGGATTTACTCCCCCTAAAATCAATAAACTAAGATAAATATAAAACACAAAGATATATACAAAAATGATTTTCCGATGTTGGTTTTACTCTAGCTTGACCTTAATGCCGTTTACCAATAATAAAGAGTCAAATCTTGATTTGTCAAATGCTTTGGTAAAAAGGTCGGCACGTTGGTCATCGGTGTGGACCTTAACAACATTGACGAGTTTCATAGAGAAACAATCACGTGTGAGGTGATATTCGAGATCAACGTGTCAGGTCAAAGAGTGTTGTACGAGACGATATAATTCATATAGCAGCTTAAAAATCAACAAGTATAGGAGAGATTAGAAATTTAAAAACCGTATCCTGCAACTGCTTCGTGCATTGCAAGGATTCTGAGTGCTCTCCCAAACTGGATATCCATCCGGTGTGGATTTCAAGGTCGAATTTGCAGCTACTGAGAAATCTCTTGACAGCAACTAGATCCTAAACCTCCGGGTCCGGCTGGTCTTCCATATTCCACCAGTGAAGGTCTTTGTCCTTCTCTTTCAGAAGTAGTGTGCGGATGTTCAATCCACGCCAAGGCACACATTTTCTTCAATCACACCGCAAAGAAATGTACACTACACGTCTGCAGGTGCGTACATTTCATTGGAATCTTTCCTGAGGACCCGATTAAAAACCATAACAACCAAATTTTGGCACGTTCTTCATTTGGTCGAATTTTGCAACTTCATTCAGCCACATTCTTTCACCAGACATTTTTGTCTTCTTTTCTTTTTCCCTTTCTCCATCAATGGCAACAACACTCTCCTAGTTTGTAACAATATTTCGGAGCTTTATGTCGCCAATCTTGTGCATAGACGCTCCACTATCAACAATCCTAAGACTATCAATAGTTCCTCCTGGAACATTCTGCACACTCATTCAGAGATTAGTTGGAGAGGGGGACCCAAGCCTTTGTGGACTTGGGTCGTCCTTGATCATCAAGGAAGGTGATCTCAATCACTTGATGATTAGGAAAAAGAACTTGTGGTGCTCCCCCTGATTGAATTACCTGCTTTTGCTTCCAAACTGTTTGTCGTTTACCAGTATTTGAATTTATTGTTTTAGCATTTACTGGTTTTACAGTTTCAGGTTTTGCTTTTACAGGTTTTTCTTCTTTGACCTCTGATTTTAAGGCCTTTTCAATTACCTTTTGATTCTTTTGCTTTAGCTTCTTTTCCCTTTCTTTCAAGATACGTGGGTCCTGTTTCGGGGAAACTGGTCGTTTTTGGTAATTGATTTCTTGGGGAGCACTCGTTTTTGCCTTCAACTTTTGCAGGTATGGGCAGTATCTTACAATATGCCCAATTGTGCCACATTCAAAGCACATTCTCCGCTCTACAAACCTCGGAGAAACATGTTGGTGACCAGATGGAGAACCAGACAATGAACTTTGTAATCTAGATGTGCTTGGACCTAAGTCACATCCATTGGTGTGTTGGGTATAATTGTTCTGATCATTTCGTTTTAAAATTCTAACTTGTTTTACAAAATCGACGTTAGATTTATTCTGAAATGTTTCAAGTTTGTCTGTACCCTTGGATCCAACAAAGTTCACTTTTGGTTCTCGTTTCTTAACAGAAGCTCTTTTGTTTTGCACCTTTTGCTGTTGAACCTTAGGTTGCTCAACCTTAGATTGTTGAATTTTAGGTTGTGCAGCCTTAGATTGAGTAGCCTTAGACTGTTCAACTTTAGGTTGTTGAACCTTTGGTTGTTCAGTCTTAGGCTGCTGAACCTTAGATGCTTGAACATTCTTGTTCTGAGCCTTCTTTCCCTGTACCTTACCCTTTCCGGAGTTGACTTGTTGTTTTCGCTCAATAGGTAGTTTTTGGTTTCCGTATTGTTTTCTAATTTGTTCACACGGAATTGGATCACATTGAGTGACTGTAACTTTGCCACTTTTGTTACCCAAAAACTTATCAGTGCATCCTTCAAAAATTTGCTCAATTAAATCTTGATTTACATTTTTAATTGGAAAATCTTTGTTAGAGTAGATTTTGCTATCTCCTTTGAGCGTATACAACAAGTTATTCCCTTCAGAGCTAACTACAAGGGATTCCATTGCTTTTGACATTTCAGTCTTACTCGGTTTCACTGGTGGATCACACAGGATGTGATTCTCGATTGAAATATCTGTTGTAACCGAGTTAGACTGTTGTTTCACAATTTCTTCAGATTCATCGTTCGAAGACTCAGCATCCTCAATAATGGGAGGACTCTGTTCCTTAACACACGATGAATCTGTCACATTCTCAGATTCTGATTGACCCGAGGATGATGTACCAGTTGTGAACCCGAGGCCTGCTGCAAAGTCATCTAGACCGAGTGGCACAGTAGGTTCAAAATGGGGCATATGCTCGTCATCGGGCAATTTGGAATAATTGTGATTCATTGGGGGAGGACATGAGTTGAATCCAATACATTTTGTATCCCCCTTTTTCTTTTGAACATCAATGATGTGATCCAATACATAGCGGGAATTGGAGTAGCTTTCCAATTTCTGCTTGATTGTCTCACATTCACATCGAGCTGTTGCTAACTCTACCATTTGCTTTTCAATTGTGTCAATAAGATTATTGTTAGCATGTTGTTTTCGCAAAACAGCCTTTTGTAATTCTGAAACATCATGTCTTAATGACGCAATTGTTTCTTTAAATTCCTTTTCATTTCTGGTTAAAAACAAGTTAGCTTCAGTTGCTTTAGAAAGATCCACAATCAATTCTTGATTGTGTTTCTGTGTGATTTCAAACTGACTTTCCTTTTCTGCATATTTTAAACACTTTTCACATTCAACAGGAACAGAAATAGAGTCAGAATTAGTATCACATACCTGAGAAGTTTGACCTTCTACGTGAGCCATAAAGGCTGTATGAAAAGAAAAAGATCCATCTTCAGAGAAAAACTTAGCAAGCTTCTCGGAAGTTCCAGCAGATTTCTTACAGAGAATAGATCCCCTCTTGCATAATGCTTCAGCTTCAGCCAAAAGCTCCTCAACTTCCAAATCTAAAGCATCTCTTGACAAATCGCCAGCATCACGTGATTCCCCATTCATGCTCCCACTATAACCCGAACTATCTTCATCTTCTGAAGATTCACCAGCAGACACGGGTTCTACTACCTTCTCAACTACCTTCTCAACCACTTTAGCATAACATGCTGTTCCACCATTTCCTCCTTCTCCAAGCTGAAGATTCCAGTTGCAGATTTCATCAGCTTGAACAACCAATCCTCTGTGGGAATTAGTGTTTGTGGATCCAGATGCATTTCCTCCAACAGGAACTATTGATCTGACAGAATTGTTGTTCTGTTGCTGTTGTGGCTGTCCTTGATTCCTGAAGGGATTCTGATTTCCTTGCTTAGGTGGCTTCTGACACTCCCGCTTGAAGTGACCCTTTTCACCACAATTAAAGCAAGTGACAGCATTCTTGTCAAAACCATACTTGGTGTTGTTGTTGCTTTCCAAGTTGGTTCTCCCCGTCCGTTCCATAAACTCCTTTGCTCTCCGAATTGCACTAGCAAGAGCCCATTTGATATCCATCATTTCAAACTCTTCTTTATCCACTTGCTGATAATCTTCATTGGTTAGATTGATATTCCCAATCTGACCTGCAACTAATCCACAATAAGCACTAACCAAAGTATTCAACATCTCCATATGCTCCTTGGCTACTTCGACAGTGACTTTTGAAAAGTTGGAAGTGTCTAATCTGACTGTGTTTGGATTAGAAGTGGTTTGAAAGTTTGAAGAGCTTCCATAAAACCCTTGCTGTTGCGGTTGCACATACTGTTGTTGAGAAGAAGAATCTGGTCTTGAATACATCTTCGTGTATGCTGAAGGATCAAACTGATTTGTTGTGGAAGGTCCGGTGTTTGAGATGAAAGCTGTTTGAAGCTTCGCGTGTTGAGAGGCTGGTTTTTCTCCACTGATACCTCCTGCAATCCCAAAGTACATCTCTGGATTTTGAGGAGTTAGTGTTCTTTTTGCCTTAAGCTTTTCTTCCACATCCTTGTTCTCCAATTTTTGAATTAGCTCATAAACGGTGATTGTGTCTAGAACACCATTTTCTTTGAGGATTTCAAGAAAACTGCTCCACTTTGCTGGTAAGCTATCAGCGAATCTCTGTACCATTTCCCGTGGAGTGGCAGTGACTTTAAAGGCAAACATCTCGCTCAACAAGTGATGGAACCTTGTAGATAACTCTGCCAAAGTCTCATTCTCCATACACGTGAATCCTTCAAACTCTTTCTTCAGTAAATCTTGCTTGATCTTTCTAGATTGAGCATTTCCTTCACATCGTAACGTGAGCATATCCCACAAGCTTTTAGTGGTCATGCAGTAAACAAACTGGTGGTAAATGTCTCTGTGAAGAGCTTGTGTCAGAATCATGAATGCTTTCTTTTCTAACTCATATTTCTTCTTATCATCATTAGACATAGTGCTGTAAGTTTCTGGATTAGATCCTGCAACTTCCAACTCATTTTCAAATGGAGTGAAGAAACACATCCATAGATCTTGACCTTGCCCCTGAACATAAGTTCTCAGCCTTTCTTTCCACCATCCCCAATCATTGATGTGATTTAGCTTTGGCGGTTTTGTGCTTGTACCGGTTTCAATGTCGTTCTGCATCATTGCTTGAATGCTGTTGCTTTGATTTGTGACCAATGCCCATTGATTTGCAGTTATCATTGCAGCTTGAGGTGGGGCAATAGCTCGCATCCATGCAGCTTTGTCGAAATCTGATGTAGATTGCGTAGCTGATGATTGTGGAGTCAACGTTGTTGTAGTCCACGCGGATGGATCCCACTGACCGTTTGTTCCCATTTTATGAAAAATTAATATATTAAGTGAAAATTGATTTAAAAATTTGAAAAACAAGTTTTTCTTTTTGAAAATTCAATGTTCACAAACTATGTTAATATGTGGAAATGAACAAACAGCCGAAGGATACTGGATCGAAAGACCTGAAAATCACAACTGTTAAATTTATACAGATAAGGATCGAAAGATAACACTTGTTCGAAGGATCAACAGTCTTCGAAGGATCACTGTTGAATTTCGAACAATGACTTCGAAAGATTCTCCAAGACGAAGGATCCTTATCTTTCGAAGAGTAACAGTAGCTCGAACAATATATCCTTCGAAATGATTCCTTGGCTCGAAAGATAGATCACAGCCTTCGAAAGATGTTCGAAGGATGGGTATCTGTCGAACCTCCTTGATCGAAAGATGATCTTTCGACTTCGAAGGATATCTTTCGATGAGATCTGACACAACTGACACAAAGTTGACAGGTTGGTGAAAAAGGTGATGGGTTGGTAGACAACTTTCGGCAGAAGGTATGTTCAGACCTTAACTTTTCACCAACTCAGATTTGACTTTTAAAATATTGCCCAAAAAGGAAGCTTCTTATCCAGAAACCGGTCACCGGAGTAAGCCGTAATTTTGGCCGGAAAATACCAAACCTTTTAAAAACAAGATTTTAAGTTACCCAAACCTTTCTTGAACACACCCGGTTAGTTTAGAACACGTTTTTATGTCAAGAAAAGCAAGAAAAACACTAAAAACGGGTGCTAAACCAAGTGTCCAAACACTCCAAAGTCTTGTACAAACCCGGTTTTTAACAAGGTAAAGAGCCAAGGCTCTGATACCACTTGTAGGTCCCTCTCGGAGGATGAGGTCAAACCTTAACCTTGTTATGTGAAACACACTAGCGAGTGCGGAATCCAAGCTAGAGTGCAAACCAAGTTGAAACAAGCACAAACACAAGACACACAATATTCACCGATTAACACCACATGTATTAATACGTATGAAAGGTTCGGTTACAAGCTCAATGTTTACAAATCTGTTTTGCAAACTCTCTAAGTGTGTGTGTGTGTTCACAGAAGTGTTTCTCCTTGTCTGCCTATCTCTCGTGTCTCCTTGATCTAACGAAGTGAACACACTACACGGGTATATATACCCATAACAGATACACTGGTCGAAGGATCAGAATGTCTGGTCGAAAGATCATCTATCGACCAGAAACTCACCGAAAGATCCACATATACCTCGAAGGATGGCATATCCTTCGAGGTCCAACTGCATCCATCGAAAGTTATCTTTCGAGCTCATCGAAGGATATAAACAATCCTTCGATGACATCCTTCGACACAACATATGTTACAAACATGTGTTAACTGTTTGGCCAAGTCAAACCAGGAGGATGGTTGACTTGGTCAAACTTACATCCAAACACACATAATAACAGACCTAAGACGTAACCCAGACTAACAAAAGACATCGTTTTGTATCATGACGAAATACAGACAAAGTACAGACATAAGTGCACCAACAAAAATGTTTGATTAAAGATAAGTGATATTTTGATTTATTAAATACCTTTTCCTTTTATGTTATCATAAAGTAGAATAATAAATAAATATAGATTGGTTTAAAATATCAAAACCCGTGGTAATTTTGACAAAATAATGATATATGTTTTATAAATAGGTTTACTTAATATCGTAGAATTTATGATTATCATTTTTAAAATCAAGTATGTTTAACTATAAGATTTTACAATAGGGTATTTTTAAATCATAAAAGTAAAATAATAAATGTTTATCAAGCATACTTAAATATTGGCTTGCGTAAATAACATTTGATATTTTAATATATATATTTTATAAAAGAATATTTCTATAAGTATTTAATAGTTGTGAAATATTAATCAAGATGAACATTTATTTATAATACGTCTTGTTCATGAATACTTAGACAATTATTTAGATAATTTTATTCGTCCCTTTAATTGTTTTATGAAAATATGTTTTTTCTTTACAGTACGAAGTATATATATATATATATTTCTATAATATAAAAATATTTTTACATATAATTGAAATTTACTAAATAAGTATGATGACTTAATTAACTAGTCATTATCACGGCGGATATTGGTTAGTGCTGCCTTGTTTAAGCATAGGTGGCCAGTCCATGCCTAACTAAGGCTATGCTATCCAATACCTGTCTTGATAATAACCTTAATACCTAAAATAATATTAATACCTACTATTATAATATTTATCAAAAATAATTAATTTAAACGAGATTAGCGAAATTTTTAAATTTTGTGAAAAATGTTACCACAAGGTGATCGTAATCAAAGAAATGATTTGATGAATTCGAAGACTAAACAAGCATGTTATGGTTCAAGAGAATTGAAGTGCTTGTTGGGACTACTCTGAATATGATGGCTTCAATCCATCATATGGGACTTTGAATTGAATACGTAATGCGGGCAGGTTCAAACAATTGAACTGGGTGTAAACAAAACGAGTTCATGTATTAATAAGAAATTTTGGATCTGGTTACAATAAAAACCATGTATACTAAAGGAAATTGAGTTTTTCAAGAAACTTATTGACTTGATATCAAGGAGTCAACGTTTTGCAATAAACGTGGTTTATAATGCAAAGATCAAGTATAGTGATACGATATTTGAACTTTTGATAAAAATAACAAATTGGAATGAAGCCCTCCAGTGGTCTTCATAAATCAAACGAACCACATGCGCAACAAATAGTGCATGTGTAAAGTGTGGATTTACCAAGAAATGGAATAGATCAATATTTGCTACTATGAAAGAAATTCTCATGGTATGATGACTATTGGAGGAAGTAGAAACATGAAAGTCAACTCTTTATAGGCAGAAGTCAGAATTGTAACGAAAGAAATATAAGAACTTCTTATCTGGAATTTCGTGTGATAACTATTTGTTAAATGACATTATCAGAGAATGTCGAATGAAGTAAAATGAAATAGGGGATTTGCAAAAATATATGACTTCTTTTGTAGTACTAATAATTATGACTCAGGTTAGACTATGCACCGATGTTTTGTGAAATATTGTTCCAACGTACCTCAGCGAGACTTTGATTGTTTGTAAGATCATGTGGCAAAGTGCCGCTTTTTTGATTAGGAGTTCTTTTACTGACGGAATTTAGTATTGGTATTATCGTGCTCAAATTTATATTTTTCAAAGGTCTTGCCTTGGAAATCGTGTGTGATAAACTTCGACATCTGTGGACGTATAATTTAAGTTTCATGTGTTTTCTTGTGCATTATCACAACTTTATATGCTTCTTATTTGCGTTCATAATTTATGGCGTTAATAATTTATGGTAACGCATTGGTAATTCTTATATTTTTTTTTGATGGTGTCCCAACCTAATGGGTTTTCCATTTATCATTATTGTCGCTCGATTTACGAGGTAGATGATCAAACGAAATAATGTTTGATATTGGAAAAGAGATTGTTGATAAAAATCTAGACACATATGCTTGTGCTTTATTCTAAATTGTCAATCCTTATAGTTTTTGGATTTCCTTATATACATATCTATATAATCATATATTTCAAATGCGGTAATATACATATCCTTTATAAAGTCAATGTATTTATCAGATTCATACTTCCAAGGACCAGTCAGAAATCCGGTCAAGATATTATTTAGGGAAATTTTGTCACTCGTTTGACATATCATATACCCCGTCTTACCCGGTACTCGCCGGAGAGGTAATCTCAGTATATCCGAACAAACTGGACAGTCTGCTACTCTATACCCAGTTTTTGCCGGAGAAAATTTTCTATTTCCCATAAATAGTATCTTTTCGAGATTTTAAAAGTGCCTCTTTTATTAGGGCTTTTATCCGGAATCAAGGAAATTTATATTTCCATAACATATCTTTATTCTAAACCAAGTAATATCAATAAGCAAGAATTAATAGCATTTAAGTACTATTACCTGCGAACCGTCATTCTTATAGCATACCACTATCCATTACATTATACTTATGTAAGAAACTTTATCTTGAAGCTTATATTAAGGCAAAATTTTTAAGTTCAGGTCTAAATATCATTCAGAGTGCTACCAGATAATATTAAGTTTCTAATTCTCCGTTTAAACTTAGGTATTGTTATAACACCTAATTGCGTAAACAAGTGGCTTAGCTTATACTAAGGCATCTTTTCTTATGTTCAAGTCTAACTGCTGTCGGTTGTGCTACCATATAACAGTAATCTCCTAACTCTTTTTATTTAAGCTTAAGTATTATTATCACAACACTTATAGGCTTAAAGCAGTGGCTCTGATACCACTTTTACTGTCACGACCCCCGACCCCATCCTGGCCGGAATCGGAAGTCATGAGCAGTCCAGTGGTACCGGTGATTATTTTGAAAAACATTGCAGCGGAAATTTCATCAGGACCGTGAGTTAGGAAAAATATCAGAGTTTAGAAACACCGGATTTTATTTAAATAGATGGAATAAATTCCATGTTTTACAAAGGTAGCTTTTAGTACGGGATAAACCCAAAACAATCTTTCTTAGGTTGATTTAATTAATAAAATAAGCCACTTCTTGAAGTCCTTCAGTGCCGGATCCAATCCTTACTCCAATATACTGTAATTACCTGAAACGCGTTTTAAAAAGGTTTTGTCAGCGGGAAATACTGAGTGAGTTCATTCAGGTTTTATACAAAAAACAAATTTGTTATAATTTACAGTATTAAGAGGAATTACAATGTTTCTGATATCAAACCAACTACCCACAATATTTGTCACTCGACCATCCATTGGCTAGCCCATTTGTCCAATGGTGTCTGTGACTGTGGTCAGATCACCCCTTGGCCACCCGTTTGTCCAAGTGTGACGGGAAATAAGTAATGTATACAAAACCCCACATATCGGCTATAATTTGGTGATTACATAGACTTAATCTCTGTAATTATAACTTTGAAAATAGTTCGGAGTTTTGTAAAACAGTTGATAAAAAGAGAATGACTCACAAACTGTGAGAAAAGAGTTTATAAAAGAGGAATGACTCACAAATTAGCATGTAGGATTGAGTTAACAACTTCTTGATTCTACTTCTTTCGATAATTAAGCATGCCCTTTATTATTCTGGATCTTCTGATGATTTAATAGTTTGTTTGATTGTGAGTGTGTAGTGGGAAGTATTTTCGGTAGTTAAACATATAGTTTAACAGAATGGGATACGTATTTGTGTAAAACCCAAATCAAACCTTAACGGTAGTCACGAGATTCGAACCTTAACAAAATTTACAAAATGTAATACTTTGGATTCCGTTTATCGAAATCACAAGGTATAGTACTTTGGACTCCGTTTACCGAAATTCACAAAGTACAACACTTTGGCATTCGTTCGTTGGTTCCTGAATCAATCGGACAGAACTTCGCTTTGGTGATTATTAGTTATAACACCGACGTATAGAGAAAAGAAGAAGAGAAATGAGCAAAGAAAAATGAATTCCTAAGCTTCCTATTTATAGGTAGAAAATAGGAAATTTCTAGGAAGTTTCCCTTGTATTTCTAGGAAGTTTCCTATAGCTTTTCTAGGAAGTTACTTATGCATTTTCTAGGAAGCTTCCTATACACTGATATCTATCCTCTTACACCTTCCTAGCACCTTCCTTTGATATTATCCATTTACATATACATATATATATTTCTATTTAGTAGATCTTACTTTGTTTAATTAATTTTGCTTAACGTAATTACTCGTACTTAGCTTTAATTAATCTGGGTTAGCTTAATTAATCCCACTTAATTAATACTGAACTTAATTAATAGATTAATTGACCTACTCAGTTAACCTAGCTGCTAAGTTTATTTAGCTATTAAGTTTACTTAGCTACTAAGTACTCTAGCAGTTTCCTGATTACGAGTTCTAATTTCTAGACACAATGGAACTTGTATTAGTGTACTAACTCAATTCAACTTTAACGACAATCACGAGATAAAACCCTCACAACGATCTACAAGCGCAATACTTAACAATTCAGCGGATTCACAACGAATGACAGAGTATAGCCCGAGTTCGGACAGCACTCAAACATTCAAGTCGAAATCACGATGAATAACAAAGTATAACTCAATTTGAGCAGCACTCAGACAATCATTGGATAGTTATAATCGATCGGATAGAGTATCGTACTAGTGTTTAGAGTTATTACTCTAATAACGGGCAGAGTTTAGGGATTTTAGAGGGCAAAATCCCGAGCTATTATTTACAAAAATAAAAGCTGACGAAAAGAAAAGAATTGAACAGCGATCGAGTTAATACCCGGCATCGTAGCAGTACCCCGCTACACTAATTAGTGATTTATGTGTTGTACAGTGAATAACTCGACGTCAATTGAGAAATTGAATGTCGTTTGAACAGCAGAAATCGAATGCCAATGTCTGCTATTTATATACGAAATTTGGCACGCTTACGGACCGTAAGCCATATCCCTTACGGTCCGTAAGGGAAGCACTCTATTTATAGGCTGCCTAGGTTCGGGACTAGCCTTGCTGACTTGATGATTTTGACCAATAAGAATTAAACAACGTTTTATGTTAATAATCGTTAGCTAGGGTTTACCCCCTTTGAGTTTTAGGGGCCCTGATCCTGATTCCGATTGTTCTGGAATTTTTAGGGTTTATGCAGAATCACTTGGGTGTCTCAATTAGGGTTTCTTTATTGGATAATTATCATATTAATTATTAATTTTACTGAGAGTTGTTACATCTACTATCAATCACAACATGAGGAGTTAGTTTATACTATGAAATCTGTTATGCCTCCTAATGTGTTTGATTCTTTTGCAGGTTATTTCGAAGAGCCAAGAACCGGATCTTGTCCTAGATTTGAGGAGAAGAAAGAAGTCGTCGAAGAAGTGATTGATGTGTCTAAAGAAATGACCGGAGAAGTTCTGAAAGACATTGCAGACAAAGCTTTAATGGGAAAGCTTAAAGAGGTAGATTCAGAACCCAAGGATTCACAGTCTGTCGATAAGGTGTCGGTTAACAAAGAGGAAACTGGAGTTCAGGAGGTCGAATCTGCCAAACAGTTTGTGTCTAAGTCAAAGCATATCGGTAAAATTGATTGTCATGAAAAGGTTGATGAAAAAGATGTTCCAATCTCCGAAACGCCATGCCAACATTGTTTACAACCGTGCGTGGAGTGTCTTGAAAAAGACACTAAGTATCGGGAATTGAAACATCATTCAGATATGATTAAGTTTGATCTTGAACAATTAAAAGAAGCTTATGATACCTTAGCCAGATCAATTAAGATGATTCAAAAAGAAAGCATCGAAAATGATAAAGCTACTAAATTGGCACAAGCTACACTGTTTGATAAACAAAGAGAAGTCAATTATCATCTTGACACAATTGCGTCACTAAGAAAAGAACTTGAATTGGCCAAGATAGAGAATGACAGGATTGATAAAAAGTTAATGAGCTATGTGGCTTCGTCTTATGTTTTGGAACAAATCGTCCCTCAACAGCCACATGTTACACCTGTTTTCAAGAGCGTTCCACCCCCAATGTGGAATCATTACACTCAGAAATATCCAGATGGGGTGGAAGCTGCTTTAAATCTTAAGCTTAAAATGATTGAGAGTGATTTACCTGACAGCATTGATATCACTTTCACTGCATCTGATACTGATAACGAATCTCAGGTTATCAAAAATGTTATCGACCAGGTGTTGGATGATGAAAGTGAGAAATCTGAGAAGGCTAATTCTGAAAAGACTGTCAGTGATTCTGAAGACGAAGGAAATTTTTTAGATCGATATGTGCCGAAATCGGAAAAAAGTATGAATGATGATCCGATCATGGTGGTATACACTATGGTTGGAACTGACAAACTTTATTCCGATGTCGAGTACCCGCTTCAGAATGTCAAGATCGAAAATGTTGAGAAAGTTTTTAAACTGGTTGAATTGAATGTTAACGAAATCAATAACAAAGATTTCTTTTCGAAACTGAAAAAATCTTTTGGTACTTCACGTCCCACTAGTTCGGAAAAGAAAGATGGGATTGGTAAAGGTCAAAACAAGAAAAATCAGCTTAAAAACAAAGGTATTGGGTTTGAAAAGAAAATGGCTAAACAAGTGATTAAACCAAAAGAAAAAATGAATGATGTTTTTGTTGCTGGTCCTAGTACTGATGTTGAAAAGGAGTATATTTTCAGTCAAAAAGTTGTGGACGATTTCAATGCAGCACAGAAGCTTAAAGAAGAAACAGTCAATACTACTTTTGTCGAGTATGATAAAAGAGTGTGCTATCGCTGCAATGAAATTGGACATATGGCAAAACAGTGTCAAAAAGTGTTTAAGAAACATGTTGTTGAGAAACCAGTTCAAAAACAAATGGTTGAGAGATCAAAGGTTGAAAAATCAAATGTTCAAAAACAAAATGTTCAAAAACAAATGGTTCAAAAATCTCGACCTAAATCACCAGTTGTTTCAAAAGGTAAAAATGAAATGGTTTCTCCGATCCGTATCCTGAAAAGAGGTGAATCGTTGAAGTCGGAGGATAAGCCGAAATCAACATTTGAGATTGGCGAATCCTCTAAGACTAAAAAGACTTCAAAGTTTTATCCTAAAACGAAAACTTTTGAAAATCAGTCTTGGATCGTGAAATCAAAACCGTCAGTTGAGATCAAGAAAATGGAGAACGTTTTGAAAAATGATTCAAATCTTTTTAAAGATGATGTGGTTGATTTTGAAAATGAAGTTGATAAGTTTCTTGATGAATTTCCTCCAATTACTGACAAAGTTAAAACAATTGTGAAAGAAAAGGTTCAAAATGTCACTTTTGATTTTCCAAAAGTAAATGAAAAGTGTGATGTTGTGTTCGGGACTGTGTCAGAAGTGAAGAAATCATGGGCGTCTTTGTTTGAATGAATTGTTTTGTTGGTTGCAGGGGCTGCCCAAGTCAATTCTATCAAGATGGATCATGGACAGTGGAGCATCACGACATATGACCGGGTCTTTAGCTCTTCTTTATGATGTTAAGTCAATCAACGGAAGCTATGTTGGGTTCGCAGGGAATCAAGGAGGAAGAATGGTCGGCCAAGGAACGCTTACAAACGGAGTGATCTGATTTGACAAAGTGAACTACATCGTAGAGTTAACGAACAACTTACTGAGTATATCACAGATTTGTGATAAAGATTTCAGTGTTCATTTTACTAAATCTGAATGTTTAGTGTTGAATCCAGGGTTTAAAATCCCTGATGAGTTGGTGTTGTTGCGCGCTCCGCGGGTAAATGATCTTTATATTTTGGACATGAGTGCCGCAACACCAACAACTCATCAAAAACAGTGTTTTGTCACCAAGTCTAAAGCTACTGAAAAGGAGTCAGTAATGTGGCACCGGAAAATGGGTCACATTCACGTGAGAAAAATGAATTTTTTGGTGCATAACGATTTAGTTGATGGTGTTAACGTAAAAAACTTTCATTTGACTGATGATTGTATTGCTTGTAAAAAGGGGAAGCAGACTCGAAAGTCACATCCACCGAAGATGCTAAACTCTATCAGGTTACCTCTTGAGAGATTGCACATGGATCTCTTCGGGCCCGTAAATATCAAGAGCATTAGCGGAGATTTATACTGTTTGGTGTGATAGATGACTATACGAGGTTTTCGTGGGTTGTATGCTTAGAATGAAAAGATCAAACATTCGAGTCGTTGATGATGCTTTTTAAGAAGATGGAAACGGTGTACAAACTGCCCATCCGGAGGATTTGGAGCGACAACGGAACGGAATTCAAGAACAATAAGATGTACGAGTTCTGCACCGAGAAGGGAATTCTTCATCAATTCAGTGCGCCATATACACCACAGCAAAACGGCGTAGCTGAACGAAAAAATCGGACCCTGATCGAGACAGCACGTACGATGTTAGCCGATTCCAAGCTACCAATCTACTTCTGGAGTGAAGCAGTTTCAGCAGCCTGTTATACTTTAAACAGAGTTCTCACTGTCAAGAAATACAAGAAGACTTGCTTTGAGCTGCTGCACCGTTACAAGCCAAATCTTGAGTTTTTAGAACCTTTTGGCTCACCTTGCACATTTATAGATGAAAATGGTAAATTTGGAGCAAAAGCTAATGAGGGTTTCTTTGTAGGTTACGCAAGCCCGCTGAAGAGGGTGTTCGTACCATGTCTGGGGAAGGTGATTCAAGTCCAACACGTGGATTGTCAGAAGCACACTCCATCGCCACACCTTCCCGGACAAAGATTCATATTCGACTACGACAAACTCTGGGAGTCGTTTCAACTACCTGTCGAGCCAAGTGATGAGGAACTAGCTTTTCTGTACCAGTATCAGCTATATACTTCACAAGAGCCTGTGTCTAGTCCGCTAGAAGTTTCTCAACCCACCGTGGGTACTCACGACAATGAAGCAGGACCAAGTGGAACTACTCATGAATCACTAGAGGAACCAGCTCCATCATTTGACGTTTCTGACGACTCAGAGGAGGAACCCGCTCCTACCTTTGACGAGGAGCCAGATGATAATTCAGAGGATGCTGTGGATCAAACCGTTGATCTCGATATTTCGAATTTGGAATCGGAAGTAGTTGTGCCTGACACGGTTATGCCACGGACGTTGTCTTACCACCCTTCAGAACAAATCATTGGTGACCTACAAAGTGGTGTCAAGACTCGACATCAAATAGACCAAGCTTTTACTTGTTTTTACTCTTCTATTGCTGATATGCAGAAAGAAGTCTCACTTAAATGTTTTATTTCGCAAATAGAGCCCAGAACCTACAAAGAAGCATTGACCAAAGATAGCTGGGTAAATGCAATGCAGGAGGAGCTGCAACAGTTTGAGAAGCTGGGCGTCTGGAGACTTGTTGATCTGCCAAAGAATCAGAAGTTAATCAAGACGAAATGGGTGTTTAAGTGTAAGCGTGATGATAGAGGCGTCGTAGTGAGAAACAAGGCACGACTTGTGGTTCAAGGCTTCAGCCAACAGGAAGGAATAGATTACGATGAAGTTTACGCACCGGTTGCAAGGCTTGAAGCAATTCGTATTTTTCTAGCCTTTTCAAAGTATATCAACTTGACGTCAAATCTGCTTTCCTGTACGGCACAATCAGAGAAGAAGTGTATGTGGGGCAGCCACCGGGGTTCACAGACCCACTACACAGAAACAAAGTGTATCTACTGGATAAAGCGTTATATGGACTGCACCAGGCCCCGAGAGCCTGGTACGAGACGCTTTCGACATACTTGCTGGACAACGGGTTCACAAGAGGCACAGTAGACAGCACTCTGTTCACCAAAAAAGAAGCAGGACACTTGTTGATCGTGCAAATTTATGTGGACGATATCATTTTTGGATCCACCAACGACAATCTTTGCAAAGAGTTTGAGAAGGTAAAGAAGAAGAAGTTCGAGACGAGTTCGATGGGGGAGATGAAGTTCTTCCTCGGGCTGCAGGTGGAACAAATGCCCGACGGAATCTTCATTCACCAGTCAAAGTATGTAAAGGACGTGCTCGATAAGTTCGACATGACAGATTGTAGTCCTGCATCCACCCCCCTCGCGCAGAATCATGGTATTTGTCCCGACGAGCAAGGTGTGAAGATGGACGAGACATTATACCGATCAATCATCGGATCGTTGATGTATCTCACGGCTTCCCGTCCGGATATCATGTACCAGACGTGTCTCTGCGCCAGATATCAGTCGAATCCGAAGCAGTCACACCTGACGATAGTGAAACGTATTTTACGGTATTTGAAGGGTTGCCCAAGCATCGGCATGTGGTACCCTCGCTCGGGTGACTTTACTTTGTCCGGTTTCGCTGATTCTGATTTTGGTAGCTGTAAACAGAATGCTAAGTCCACCACTGCTGGGTGCCAGTTCTTCGGAACTCGGCTTGTCACCTGGCAGTGCAAGAAACAAACTGCAGTTGCGCTCTCCACATGTGAGGCTGAGTACGTGTCAGCTTCTAGCTATTGATCGCAGATCCTTTGGATCCAACAGCAGATGCGCGACTTCGGTTTGCAATTCTTGGATACACCGATTTTCGTGGACAATGAAGCAGCCATTAATGTTACTAGAAATCCGGTTCACCATTCAAAAACTAAACACATTGAAATCCGTCACCATTTTATTCGTGATTGTCATGAGAAAAAATTAATACGGATTGAACACGTGCACACCGATGATCAGAAAGCAGATTTTTACACTAAACCTTTCGACAAAAAGAGATTTTATTATCTTTTGAGACTTAACGGGATGAAGAATCTGCAATCTGGGAGGGTAATCGAATGTGAAGCCGAGTTGGGCGGCGATCTGACATGAACCTGTGTCGTGTTGTCAAATTTCTTTTGTACAGTTGTATTTTCTGCTTTTCGATAAAAACAAAAACACAAAAATATGTTTTAGTTTTAGGGGGAGATATTTGCAGAAAAATACAAAAACATGATAAAATTCAAAAATACAAAAACAATAGAAAACCATAAAATCCAAAAACATTAGAAAATTTCAAAAAGAGTTGTGTAGAATAGGGGAAATGATAGTACATCAGCTAGACGGACACAGTACGCTAAAGATTTGTAGTGTTTAAAATGCGTTTAAGCAGTCTTGCTAAAGATGTGCTGATAGGTTTTTGCAAAATTAGTAGATCAGTTTGGGATATAAACATAAAATTCATTTGCGTTTACGTGGGGAACACCTCCAGGATATATAGGTAACCCCTGAAATCCTGGTTGAAAGGTCCCGTATTCTGAGATACTAGGTCTTTATGCTCAATGATATCTGGGGTATTATCCCGGGACTTCTGCTGTATGGAAATACTGACCTAGTCCCCGGATAATACTTTCTGCAAAAGCTTTGAAATATAAGCTCGCCCTCAGCATGCTGATGAAACAATAAAATTGATAGTCGCTGCTGTTGAAAATAAAAGATCCTCTAAAGGGGACCCACCAAAAATCGAAGCCATCATCTCTCTGCGTATACGGAAGTATCGACCTGAGCTCTCACGGCCCTCGCACATTACCCCTAAACAGATATCAGCTGTGGTATACTCACCTGTAAGACTGAATACTGGGATCCGGATACGGGAGTATATACTGAGGTGGGACACATTTAAGTGTTTAAGTCTTAAAACACTAATCACGTATCCCGAACAGATTGAAAATTTTGTGAGAATTTAAGTGGATCAGTATATTGGCAATCTACGCGAACTGTTTAATGCTTAAATGAAATAATAGCTTAACTGTACTTGTGTTCTGTCGGCAGCTGATATGATCCTCTAACACACTCGCAAAAATATTGTGTGTACATAGTTTCAGTTTATCCATTTAAAATCTAAAAAGATTTTCTTTTCTCATTTTATTTTTCGACAACCGATGTTGGGAATTGGAAGTTCAAAGCCTAAGTGCAGAACATGTCAGTGTTTTGATTAGGGATGGGTAAGCTGGAGATTGCTATTCTGTGATTGGTATAACTGTTTGGAAGTTAAAATGTGTTTGAAGATTGAATTGTTCAAAAGTTCATTCAGTTGAACTGTTTTCAGAAAGAAACGACAGCATACTTCATAAATCTGATCATCCAAGGCCATTAGCTTGGACTTGGTGAGTCAAACAGTTGACCAAGGTCATTGACTTGGACTTGGTCAGCTAGGTTTGAAAGTGTTTAACCAGAAAATTGCAAAAATGAAACTTTTATAAAATCAAAATGAGTGACCGTTTGAAACTTAACCATAAAGTTTGAAAAGGGCATGACCGTTTGAAATCTCATTCATGACCGTTTGAAATGCTGTGACCGTTTGAAAGTTTCAAACGGAAGGTCCAAAGCTATATATAGCTCATGGTTCCGTTTGAAAAGTTCATTATCTCTTCACTACCGTTTCAACCGTTCAAGGCGATTTCAAACGATCTCTCTTTGCATCCGTTTTCTGTCATTATTCTGCCAAAATTTCACCCGGATCTTGTGTTTTTCATTGGATTATTCAATTCTAAGCATGGTGAGGGTAAGTCTCTGAACAATTTTCATCTTATTTTGCTTAGTTTCATAGTCGGCGATGTACTGAAACTCATATCATAGATCTAGGGCTTATTTTGTGTCAAAATATCATCTGATCATTAGGGTAGTGTCGGATTTGATTTAATTTCATTATGTGACAGTTTGATTGTCTAGATTTGAGTTGTTTAACATCGTCTAGTCTGTCGGTAGTTTGAAATGTAGATTTAGGATGTTTTAGAGGGTTTTCAATGTTGAAATTTATATCAGTGTGCTCGGATTCCAACGGAGAACAATCCCTTTCCATTAATTTGAGTGATTTAAACTTAGATATTGATTAGGGTTTGAACAATATTTCAAACGACAGGATAGTAACCGTTTGAGAGTTGTCTGTTTGAGGGATAACCGTTTGAGAGTTGTCCGTTTGAGGGATACCCGTTTGAGCGATGTCCATTTGAAGTTACTGTCCGTTTGAGTGATCTCGTTTGAAAGTGATCAGCTTGAGTGGTATCCATTTGAATGCTGCTCGTTTGAAAGTTATCCGCTTGAATGTTGCTAGTTTGAAAGTGATGAATGTTTGATCGTTTGAAAGTAGCTCGTTTGAGGGATTCAGTTTAAAAGTGGTTCGTTTGAATACTGTCCGTTTGAGAATGATTCGTTTGAGAGTGTACAGTTTGAAAGCCATCTGTTTGAGAGTTGTTTATTTGGGAGATGTTATTTTATTACTAGTGTTCGTTTGAATTGAATTTTACAAGATTGTGTATGTTTTGATGTCTATATGCTGGAATTTGTTACAATTGTGTCTAATTGTGTTGTATAATTGTGTTTTTGCAGCCAACTTCAGTACTGTTCAATCCTATTCACAATGTGTGTTGTAGTCTGGATGAGGAGCAAAATCCGATGTTGTCGGAATTCAGAGATATTCTGGAATTCATGAGGAGAGTACCAATTTTGAAGGCTTTGACAGAGAAACGTTTAGTGTTCAGATCTCATATTAAACGATTTTGGAAGCACGCTTCTTATGATGATCAAAACAAAACAATTAACTCTGTTGTTAAGATAAACGATGAAAAGAAACCAATTGTCATTTCAGAAGCAGTTGTTCGAGAAGTACTTGAGTTCCCAGATGAAGAGAATTCGCCAACAAAATTGCCAGAAAAGATGGTTAAGGGATGCATGTTGAGAATGGGATATGCTGGTGACTTAAACAGTGCAAGTTATTTAAAGTCAAAATTCACGAAGCCTTACAAGTTTCTTATTCATTCTGTGTTGATAGCAATGAGTCATCAGAAAGGCGGTTTTGATATAATGCGTGACTATTTGATGAACATGGTTGTAGCTCTTGTATTAAACAAAAAATATAACTTTTCTCATATTGTCTTCCATTACATGGTGGATGAAATAAATTCGGACAGAAAGACTTGGTTATATCCAAGATTTGTGCAGATGATGTTGGACCATGCATATCCGAATTTGTTTAGAGATGAAAACAATGATCTGTTGGTGTTATCGCACATGGATAATGATTCTATTAGATCTTTAGCCAGATATCATCCAAAATATCTAGAGCCAACAAAAGCTGCTGAACTATTTGGAGCTATTAAAGATAGTAATTATCAGGATCCTGATCCTGAAAATCATGAACATTGGAGAAACGAAGCAGAAAGAAAAGAGAAGGGTTATGCCGAAGAGTTGAAAATTCTTAAAAATTTCATATCAAAAAGAAGTGAATGGTTCTTGAATGAACAAAAGAAGAAGACCAGAAAAGCCACTCCTACTGTTAAACAAGTTGAAGGATCTTCTTCACATCCAAGAAAGAAGCAAAAGAAAGCTGCAACAATGTCTTTGGTTGATGAACCAGAAGAAGATAATCCAGTGGTTACTGCAGAAAAAGAACAAGTAGCAGCTACAGCTGATGATCCATTTAATACTGATGTCTTGTTTGATGCAGATCTCTTGGAAACAGGGCCAGAAATTGTTGCTAATGTTGAACAAGTTGTAAATGTTGAAGCACAGAAAGAGAAAGAAAAAGTTGCTGATGATATTGAGGGTGACGATGTAGATAAGAGTACAACAAGTTCCTTGGATTCTTCAGATGAAGAAGTTGTTGATGAGACTGAACGGTTACGAAGGATTCAGGAGGAGATAGAAAAAGAGAAGCTGTTAAGAAAAAGAAAGAGACAAGAGAAAGATGATGATGATGTCTATGTGCCCTCTCCAGAACATGTTTCAGGCTCACAATCTTCTCCAAGAGTTAGAAAGAAAGCTGGAGGTCGAAAGAAAATAGTTTCACCAAAGATTGTCAAAGCTACTCCAAAGATCAAGTTACCAAAGACTGTGCTCAAAAAGAAGAAACAAACCAAGAAACCACCTACACCACCACATAAACCAACACCACCACAATCACCTATCCAATCACCACTACGACAACCTACTCCACCACAACAATCCTCACCACCTAAACAACCAACACCTCCAAGACAACCATCACCGATTCATCAATCACCACCACCACAACAAACTGTATTTTCTTCACAAGATCTATTTGGTACACCTCCACTTTCTCAAATACAACCTGGTACTTCTGGCAGAGGTCTTCATACTCCACAGGATAATCTTTTAGATGTTGGAGATTTTGATTTTGCCAACACTTCACAAGTCAGAAATGTTGAAAAGAAAGTTGAAGAAGTTGTTGCTGAGAACAAGAAGCTGGCAGCTGAAAATAAGAAAGTGTCTGATAGAGAAAGACTTCTTGAGGCACATGTGAAGAAGTTAGAAAATGAGAATCAAGAGTTGGTGAAAAAGATTGACGCTGATCAAACTGAAATTGATATATTGAAAGTGCGTGTTGCTGAGCTTGAAGAGGAAAAGAATAGAAGAGATAGTCAAAATAAATACTTCAAGTTAAAAAATAAAGAACTGGAAGCAGCTAAAAAGGCAAGAGATCATGAGTTCTACATGCTAAACAAAGTCGTTGAAAGTATGCTTGGAACGTCTATAGAAGAAAAGTTTGAAGAGCTACAAGTTGAAGAAATCAGGGCGCAACGTCAAGCAGAAATAGAGAAATAGATGCAAGATAAAGGTAAGGGGGTTGAAGGAAGTTCAGCTGTGACTGAAAGATCTATAGTACCTTCTATGGTCACTGAGAATCCCGAGCCGATATCAGCAATTTCTGGGTTGTTTGAAGATGAAACTCACCTTGCTGAGTTAGAAGGATCTAGTAGTGATGATGATGATGATGATGATGATGAAGAAGAGGAAGAAAAAGAGAAAGAGGATAAAGATGAAAAAGTATTTTCTGCTAGCAGTCACAGTTCTGATAATGATGATGATGATGATGATGCTGCAGGTGGTACTGGGTTAAGAGTTACTGAAGGTTCTTCTGAACAAGATGTTGATAATCTGATGAATGACACTGTAAATGAAGAGTCAGGAGAAGCTAGTGGAAAGGGGGAGTCTAGTAAGTCTCAGATCGTTGAGCATTCTGAAAAGTTATTCTTGAGTTTAGATGCTTATAGAGAAATGTTGCAAGATGTAATCCGGAGATCAAGTTTGATTTTGAAGAAGAGTTAGAGTCTTTCGATATAAATCAACAGCCTGAATACTCATACAAGTATGTTGAAGAGGCTGATAAGTATGATCGAGTTGAGATTGAAGATTGTACGGATGATGAAGATGTAGCTGAAGATACTTCTAGGTACCCTACTCTCATGGAATTCTTTGCTGAAGAGAACAGAGAAGAGTTAAGACAGAAAGTAGCTGAGGCAGTGAAAGATAAAACTTTCGACAGTACTCAAAAAGAGATGGAAAAAGAAGATAGGTCAAAGTGGTTCAAGAAGAGTCATGAAAGAAAGTTTAAAAGACCTTTGAAGTATTTCCAACGTGATCAAAGTGTTTCTCTTGGTGATATTAATAGTTGGGGATTTTTACCGCAAGTAAATGCATACGCAATCCAAAGAGAGTATGGTGTCCAGTACTTTGAACGTTTATATAACATCATGTCATTACCAGTACTTTGAACGTTTATATAACATCATGTCATTACCTTGGTGGGATGTCGATGAACTAGCAAAGGTAAAATGTTTGGATTATCCTATTCGGAAGCTTGATGTTGCTATGTGGGGCAATATTAAATATGAATCGCTGAAAGAATTTCGCAAATGGAAGCCACATAATCCAAAGCGCGTGCAGAGGATTAATCCTGAAACTGGAGTTGAAGAAACCATCTTGAATGTCAAGCCTCCAAGAACGATGAAAACTATTCCGATGCCTCAGATGGAACAGGAATTCTATAAAGGCTTCATGGGATCGGTGTACAGCTGTATTACAACAGAAGCAATCATTACTTACAGAGCTGGAGAGGAGGTTAGAGAAATTCATGTGTATGATCCAATGTGGCTGGTTAATTGCTCGGCGAAGGATATAGAATGTCTTTTCATTAACAAGATTCGCTATCAATCAGCAGATAGAGAACAAGTGCAACAATTTCAACGTGTAGTTTCTCTTTGCTTTCAGAAAAGCATAAATTCTGAAAGTAAATGGAAATCATCCTGGTGGTCGCTAGACGAGAAGATGAAAAGGAAAGCTAAACGTGAAAGTCAAAAGCTTGCTGAAAAGAAAGGTATATTTATGAAGATGCAAGCTAAAGAAGAGAAAGCGAGGAAGAAAGAGAATGAAAAAATTAGGGTTGCGCTGAGCAGGAAGCCAAAATCAAGGGAAGAGACGTATATAGCTGTATGAAGACCCGAAGACCAAGACTGAAGACTACGGCTCTATCCAAGGGGGAGTTTGTTAGTGCATTATGTCTAAAGCCTATGTCTTAAGTCTAGGGTCTAAATATGTCAAGTTTGTATAGTTTAGGGGTCTAATATGTAAAGTTTTGATGTATTTCTAGGGGTTCCGTTTGAAACAGGTTTGTTATGTTTCAAACAGAAGGGTATGTATGCTGGCCGTTTGAAGGTGCTTGTGTTACCTTCAAACGGGAGGGTAAAGCCTATAAATAGGCAAGTTGTTTCTCATTTTCAAACGGTTTTCTATGTGATGTACTGTTACTCTGTCGGATTTTCACGTGAATTTGAATGAGAAGCAATTAGTTAAAGTATCTGCGAAGTATCTTCATCTGTTTTCTACTCTTTTCTGTCTGATTCTACTTTGTATGAGTGTTTCCGCCACTCAAATAGTGTGTATTACTCAAATTGACTCATTCGTTTGGTCATACTGATCCTACAAACTCATTAAATCAAGTCAAGGTTTGTAACTCATTTTGTGATTGATGTTTTGAGACAAGTACAATATGGTATTTTTCTAAACTCTATTAACGGGTGAATATCTCATGTTTTTATCATGTAGCATTGTTATGATTGTTACTATGGTATTAAGAAGTCACACCAAATAACCCACGCTTCCGCAAAGCCAGGGTGTGACAGCTTGGTATCAGAGCCACGATCATAGCGAACTAGGATTCCCTCTCGAGTCTAGACTATGATCATCAGGGCTCTCACGAAAATGTTTTCAAACATTTTTACATTGCATACACAAAACGTCCAGATCCAAGGTACAAAACATTTTTAAGAAAAAAAGGCACAAATACACATTTCAAAATTCATGTTTATAATTTAGTCTTAGTGACTGGGAGGTTGGTCAGGGAGACCAGAGATTTAATCTTAAAGGCTGGATGGATAGTCTGAGAGACTAGGAGGATCAGTCTGGGAGGCTGGGAGGATAGTCTGAGAGACTAGGAGGATCAGTCTGGGAGGCTGGGAGGATAGTCTGAGAGACTAGGAGGATCCGTCTAGGAGGCTGGGAGGATAGTCTGAGAGACTAGGAGGTTTAGTTTGAGAGGCTGGGAGGATAGTCTGGGGAAGACTAGGATGATTACTTGCTTACATTAATTGAGACTTACATGCTTATTTGAGTTAAAGTTGATGTACATGCATATGTGATAGTTGTTTGCATACACTAATTGTTAGTAATTACTATGGATATACATGCTACGCAGCACACATGTCACTCTAATTACAGAATGAGTTATCAGACATTGATAACCCTACGACCACCGCCACAGATAATGAGACTACATCTGCGCCAGAGACAATTACGTCAGATACTGAGAGTGATCCTGATATGCTGACTAAGGACAAGGACGACTTCTAACAGTCCGTGCTACCAGATTTTGGTGATACTTCATCTTTGCTGATGGTTTCTCTGACGAGAATATTCCTGCCATTCTTGATTCGGTCCATGATCGCCTCACCATTCGGACACTTTGGTGGAGGGCACCTCTTGACTCCAAACCTCGACAATGCGCCTCCTGCGGACATTTCTACTGAAGGTTGGCTACTCGACAAACAATATATGACTACGTTGGCATGCTTATCGATGGTCCTCCTGCCGACGCCCATAACGATAGAAAATCAGACGAGAACACTGTTACTAACTTCACTTCTTAAGACCCCTGTTAACAATCCATCCTCTGATTCTAGCATGCATTCAGACTCCTTTGAGTCTGTGATACCTGCAACCTTACAAACAGCTGGATTACAGCATTCTACTACTGACACAAGATGACAATGACAGGGCTGCTGCTCTATCACCTGCTCGAGACACCACACCGTTACACGACCCGGAGCATGCTCTTGAGCTAGCTTCTACACCTTTTTGGGTCAACTTGATGTTGCGCCTGCTGAACCTACACCTTTACGTGATCACGATCCTGTTTCTTTTTGGTCTGCCAGACTTTGCACCCCTTATATCTATCTGCATCGGGCAATCTCCTCATTTGTTGAGATGTTTGTTTGTACACCCGCAACCGCTGACATTGCTCATATCCCCTATGAAGACCGACGTCCATTGCGACAAGGTGCCTATAGCTTTCCTTCAGAATATACCCGCACCCCGGGAAAGTACTTCAGGTCAGCAACCCGCATAACGATTCATCTGCTACAACAGCATTTTTCCAACTGCACAGGCCGCACCGTTTACTACATTCACCTCCACGTCGTTGGACGAGCTACTTCGATGGTTCCTATCGCACATTACGCTGATTCTAGACCTTTACCATCCCCCACATTATGGAGGCTACACACAGGATGAGTTGCTCCCGTAACATCAACTACAGATTAAACAGAAGTCACGGCGTTTTGGAGCTTGAACTGTCACCACGTCCTCCACTCTGTCAATGCCAGTGTACTTTGTTCCCCCACACTCATCACTGTCCCCTTTGGGCACACTCACCTGCTGCTAATACGCCCCCTTGGTTATTAAGGCTTGTTTTCTTTACTGTCAAACAGCAGATCAATCAATTACTTCGACATATACACAAGCTCGCTAAGGAGTTCACGCATGATGAACGGTTTACTTTCCTTTCCTCCTCCACCACAATCATCAGGATAGTTGGTGTTCAGTTTTATGCGGAATGCATTACCTTGGGGTAAAGACGCTACTAATGAGCCGAGAATATGGAGACTTTTGAAGACCACTTTTGACCTCGAGATTTTTTGTGCACTAATTGACTTATCGGACAAGGGTAGGGTGACCCTGTGTCCCTATTTGATGTGATACACTTTGTAGACAATGTGATTGCGGTCGGGGAATAATGAAATCCCGATCGACATATTCCCTATTAAACATGTAACAATACTTTGTGGTCAATAACTAGTAAAAGCTCAGTCGCCATATTCTCACTAAGCACATTGTTGGCCCTTATGTTTGTGCAATAATTGCAATGCTATGTGCTAGTTGTTATGTTCCCATTAAATACACTCACGTGTGCATGTTGTGCTATAATGTTATTGCTTGCTATGATGATTGCTTATATGCATATGTAAATGCACCACCTAGGTCTTATTCGTTAAGTGGATGCTTATGTGCTTATGTCCTTAATAAAGACCTGACCTATCTAATCTTTTTTTTAGAAGATGTCGCCACGAAGGAACACCGATACCAACAACCCTCTGCCAACGACAGAGGCGGAATTACACGAGCGCATCTCACAGGCTATCGCACAGCATAAGGCCTTTCGCTCCGAACACAGCAGAGGTACCTTAGGAAACAACCCATCCAATGGATGCACCTACAAGCAGTTCTTGGGCTGCAAGCCCTTGGAATTCAACGGCACTGGGGGTGCCTTATCCTTCATACGCTGGATTGAGAAGACGAATTCTGTTTTGCGGGTGAGCAAATGTACCCCAGAGCATCAGGTCTTGTACATTTCCGGATTGTTTCAAGACGGGGCTCTGTCATGGTGGAACCTTCAGGTTCAGATGATGGGTGAGACTGTTGTGTATGCATTAACATTGGACGAACTGAAAGAACTAATGCATAAGAAGTACTGTTCAAGGGCAGAGATCCAGAAGTGGGAAACTGCGTTCTGGAACTTGAAGATGGAAGGTCCAGATAGCTGAGTACGTGCAGAAATTTCTTGATATGTCTCAGATTGTCCCCTACATGGTAGATCCAGAGTTTAAGAGGATCGAACGCTTTATCGGGGGATTGGCACCTCAGATTCTAAGCCTGGTGACAACATCAAAGCCTAAGACAATCAATGAAGCAATTGACTTAAGTGTGACGCTCACTGAAGAAGCAGTTAGGTTGGGTAAATTCTCAAACTCCGAGGAGAAAAAGGAGACTCATGGGGAGTCACCTGGGGAGAACAAGAGGAATTTTACCAACTTCCAGAAGGTTACTCAGGCGGACAACAACAAAAATGCCAAAAAGGAAAGAGGATACATAGGTATCCTACCGAAGTGCGACAATTGCCGACGTCACCATAACGGGCGATGTAGATATGGAAAATGTGGTAACTGTGGTAAGGTGGGACATGTCAAGGAAACATGTCGGCAGGGTACTAAACATGAAAATAAAGGACAACATGGTAGCAGAAATCGCGGAGGAAATAATGACGACAACAACTATCAAGGCATGGATGGCGACGATCAAGGCCGTGGCCAAGCATGTTTTAATTGTGGTGATGTGGGGCATTTCAGGAAGTATTGCCCTGAGAACACTCAAGCACGTGGATGAAGGCTCAGCAGCGGAGATAGAAACCAAGCATGGATATCTGTACGTCTCAAAATAGTCAATGTTATGTTCTATTTGACAGTATTGTCAACTTTTAGCTTCAGAAAATATAGGTGTTTAGTAGTAAGTAACCTAGATACCCAGTTCTCGGTAAAAACAAGCCTAAGGGAAGCTTCGAAGTGATAATTGGGATGGACTGGTTGTCGAACAACCAGGCGGAGATTGTCATCCGCACCCCGACGACGAACGGGGAAACAATCGTGATCATGGAGCAGGATACGCTCCTACGGATTATCAGGCGATGAAGACACGAAAATTTTCGCACAAAGGATGTGTTGCATTCTTGGCTCAGGTCGTGGAAAAAGAAGCCGAAGAACCAAAACTCGAAGATACCCCCGTGATCAGAGAATATCCTGGAGTCTTCCTCGAAGACTAACCAGAATTATCTCCTCAACGACAAGTCGAGTTTTTGCATCAATTTGATTCCAGGCATCGCGCCTGTAGTCAATGCACCCTGAGTGACTTACACCTTCGGAAATACAAGAATTGACAGTGAAGTTTTAGCAATGGATAGAGAAGGAAGATAACAGACCAAGATGTCCCTTTTGGGTAACCCCATTTCTGCTCGTCAAAAAGAAGGATGAAGATTTTCAAATAAACATCAACTACCAGGAGCCGAACGAGCTAACACACGAGAGTCGGTGACTCTTGCTAAGGGTTAATGAATCTCTTACATAACTGACTATGAGGACCCAACTACTACTACACGACTGATCGACGATCGAGCGTCGTTAGCGGTGAAATACAGGAAGAAAGTATACTGGGGCGAAATTGTGGGACAATGACTTATTCCTAGACATAGACAAAATGGTGCTTCCTACACAATGTACAATTCGGATCTACACGGGATACGAAATCTGGAGAATCTAGAAAACTTATATCTAGGACCTTTGGGAACCCAGGACCAACCTCGTAAGGGTTTTACTTAAGAACCATATCTGTCAACTCAATCAAACATCATTAACTTGACAAACTTGTCATTGCAGTTAACAAAACTGAAAGTACTTAAATTTTCTTCCGTTGAGGTCTTCACTTTTACTTCTAACGAGTAGATATTTGCACCTCTACTCCCCTCAAAGTAGTTGCATCACGTTGATTTCCTTCGTTGAGAGCGAACACACGCTTGCTTCGTATACTTGGTCACTTCTCCCTGTTGGTAGAAACACATTGCTTCATTTCTTGAGAACCCATATGTTATACATGTACCTTTTACTACGCATGCGGTTTCATTTCGAATAAACGCTTCACTAAAGTTCAAATGTTACGTTGCTAAATCTAATTTCTGATTTGTGATTCGAATGGCCTACATTATTGTTATTGTTGACTGTTTTGTTAGCAAGTCAACACACTTTCTTGAAACCGTTTTCTTTCAAGTTACTTGTTTGCTATCATGCCAAGATTCCCTTGTTGATGTGTACGTTTATTGCCGGGATACACTGAGATTAAGTTCAATTGCTTGAACTTATCCACTTCGCGTATTCAGTTTCAGACATCATATGATGTATTGGGAGCATCATATTGAAGTAATTTTACAATTCATCTTCGATCAAAACAGTGGCACTTTGATGTTCCATATTCAACCGAAAAACTTTATGACATTGTGAAAATCAATACTCCAGGCTTGTTTCGGTACACTTTCATCTGATCTCAAACACGGTGAACTTGTTCAATCACCGCTATTATGAAATTATGTCATTGCGACACATTGTGGTGTCATTACAAACTTGTAGCTTATGCTAATCATGGTCAACCGTTCACGCAAAAATACATAAACATAAATTGAC
Source organism: Helianthus annuus (assembly GCF_002127325.2). Taxonomy (NCBI): domain Eukaryota; kingdom Viridiplantae; phylum Streptophyta; class Magnoliopsida; order Asterales; family Asteraceae; genus Helianthus; species Helianthus annuus. Next base: position 92,772,594 of record NC_035440.2, on the reverse strand, counting down.
TTGTCATTTAAACATTCTTGATGCAACTACAAATCAAAGCAAGGATACACCAGATTCGCTTGTGTTCACTCGGCGTATTCTCGCAATTCAAAATGTTCAACACGCTGAATCTTACCATTCGCCTACTTGGGAGTTGACAGATCATTTTACTATTTCATATGGGTTGTTGATTTTTGAATTCATATAGCGGGTGCTATGTTTCGTGAAAACTCGCTTGCATATTGCGATCGATCGTTTGAGAGACTTATTAGTCAAGGCTCCTCTTTTGTGGAACCCCCCTACTAGCTGGTTTGCACTGGATTATACGTCAAGTACGTCTTGTACCTTGACAACTAATGCTAAAAGCACATACCTTTTAACAATAGGGTTCAAGTTATTACATGTTCGTGAACTCACCTCATGTAGGTAAGGTTTGATTCAGTTGTCGATTATCCGCCTCGATATTATTCATATATATATATATATATATATATATATATATATATATATATATATATATATTTGTGACATAACCATAAGGAGTTAAGGTAGTACAAATTTTGAGGACGAAAGTTTCTTAACGGGGGGAGAATGTGACAACTCTAAAAATTACAGGTATCCATACAATTAATTTATACTTAATTAGTGCTTAATTACTGTGCTTGATTACAATTACGAATACACTGCTTTCTGTTTTCTGATACAAACATGTTCATGCATCATACTTTATTACTGTCACTCCATTTATTATACACAAAACTATAGTGACAAACTTGATGCACAAAAGCACAGTTAGCACAGTGAGCGGATAACCCAGTAAACATGCTGACATAGCCAGCACTAGATAGACATTGTCTCTGAGGCCAGTATGGACCGGGAATAGATTACTACACTGGTAGGGAGTGTAGGGAAGTGAGAATCATAAAACTACGTCACTAAGTGATAGTTATAGTGCCGGGAAGTGGCTAAAACATATTTTAACTGCAAAATTCTGCACTTTTAAATGAAATTCAGCATTTAAATATGCTAGTAATGTGCAAAAACTTGATAAAATGATCCTGTATACCTTCTAAAGCATCGGGAATTAATTGTGACACAAAAAGCATAAAAAGGACACTTTACAGAACAATTAAGCACTTTAACGGAACGATATCCAACCGAACGACCAGACTTTACCCGGAACATAAAAATATTGCCAAAGACATTGTTTATACTTTTCTGAGCTAGTTAGGGTCCCCAAACACTCTAACACCCGTTATATTGTAACACACATATTACACACTAACTAATTGCTTAAATCCTAACCAAGTCTTGTAACTAGATCATTGAAACCCAACTAAACCCAAACCCCCTAGTTCGAACCGGTTGAGGAAGTAGGGGACACACCCCAAAATTTCTTGATTATTTTATTTCTTTTGTCAAGTATCTAGAGAACATGTTATTTGTTGGATAAAGCTAGAATATGGACTATAAGTAAACCCTTAAGACCATCCTTCTCTTTCATTCAAAGCACATCAACTAGCTCATCTTCTCCCTCTACACCACCATTCTCGGCCGCCACTTCCTACCACACCACCACCACCATCAAGTTTGGTTCTAGCTATTTTACATACATACAAGGGTGCAAGTGATCATACAACGAAGCTTGGTGTGTTCGGAAGCTCAGGGACCTCTCTCGTTTTCTTTTAACCACCACATTTCTTCACTTGAACTCTCCTAGCTTTGTGCTAGTGGTAAGCACTTAGATCCTTGTATTTTACTTGTTATTTAAGTGGTTAATGATGTTTAAAGATCAAAAACATAAGAACTCTAAGTACTTAAACAAGACTTGAAACATAAAAGATGAAGAATGGTTGAAGTAATGAAGTATTGTTAAGATAATGAAGTAATCATGATAAATCTGAGATATACAAACAATACTCTGCTGTAAATAACTTGTGTTATGAGATAAATCGTATTAGAAAGGATGACGATCGTATGTGTGCGTTTTAGTAACATTTAACCTTTAAACAGCATGCTGATTTGCACTTTTAGCCGACTTTAACTGGCTGTAAACAGGTGATAACTTAACGAAAAATGTATTTTCTGAAGTCTGGATTTATGTATTATGAAATACGGTTCTAATGGCACCGGAATCATAATTTTTGGACTTCGTTTACTATTTTTAAAGTGTCATTTTGTAACAGCAGCTAGAGCTGCATTTTTGCTGCTAAAAATATGCGTCCTGTTTTCAGTCATAACTTGAATTCTGCGTAGGATTAGATCATAAAATTTATACAGTAGATGGTCATTGTTGTCGCCGTGATCCTCCAACTGGAATTACATCAAACGGACTTACGATAAATTTTAGATGAATTATTACGTGGACTGCGGTCAGAAAAAGATGAATCTGACTTCAACCCGGGAAATGATTTTCTATCAAATATTGGTGATGATTTGGACCATGGTATTTTTACACAATAATATTTGGATCGTATAAGACATCCTGTAAAAATTTGGGAATTTTCGGAATAAGATAACTATTTTAATAAAATAACCGAAAACAGTCCAGTTTCGTATATTAAAACTGAAAGGATATAAGTAGTATTTTGCATGTCTAAATGTCGGGTTGGTTATTGAATACGATCTAACGTGTTATGTATAAAAGAAAATGATACGCTTGTAAGTGTGGACATCTCCAGTTTCTGGCGAAATTTTTCTAGATATATAACACTTAAAAATATTTTTGGTGACAAGTGTTTATAAATATATTTTTAACTTGTTTTCAAAATATAAATTTCTCCATGATTTTTATTACAAAATAACCAAGTGTCGAAGGTGGATTTTCGTAAATGAAAACTTGTTAAATATGTATTGAGAATATATATTCATTACTAAAACTCTCGTGTGATTAGTTGTTTATTTGAGAAATAGTTATATTATTTTTAGGGTAAAAATAATATAACTGATAAAGCCATGATTTTACGACTCCAAAATAATACCAACGCCCTCACAAATAAATATTTAAGTTACACCGGAACTGTTATTACAACGCGAACTTTAAAATGTAACTTATGTATTTTCGGAAAATACTCTTAAATGTGTATTTTGATAAAAGTATTATCTTGGAAAATTGTATGGAATAAAATATAATATTTTTCGGAAAAATATATATATTTTGGAAATTGTGTGAAGTAAAATATAATATTTTTGGGAAAAATATGTATATTTTGGAGACAGAATATTTTAGATAAGTGGGACTTAAAATATATTTTCGGAATTATGAAGCATACATGTATAAATACCCCCATCCTTGGGAAGGAAATACGCATATACAATACTTGAGTAGTATAACTCTAAAATAGTTGTCTAACTATTATTCCAGAACTAAATACAATTATTATAACTTGGAATAATACCAGAATCGTAACTCAAAATCATACATACTAAGACAAGCCACTACCCGTTCGTCTAATAGACATTAGACCATTGTAGGTAGTCGTGTTATCCGCGGAGATTTGGGTTACGAGTACGAAGACGCAATACAGTGAGTTCATGTCCCCCTTTTCTCTTACCTGTTTTCAGTTTTATAACTTCGGGGGTGAAATACATGTTACTTACTGCTACAGACAGTTACAAATGGTATGGTTAGCTAAGGAAGGAACTGTTAGATTATATGATTGGATAGGTGAAGTCTTAAGACCATTAGTGCTCGTGGGACGATCGAGGGATACAAGTGATAGGTCTATTTAAGCTTAACAAACCCCACCCATGCGCCCGCTGGTTGGACCATGTGGTGATCTTGTCTTAACACCACCCATGCGCCCGCAGGTTGGACCATGTGGTGAATACATCTTCGTCTCACCCATGCGCCCGCAGGTTGGACCATACGGTGATTACATTCTAACACCACCCATGCGCCCGCAGGTTGGACCATGTGGTGACTAGGTCCTATCCCCTCCCATGCGCCCGCAGATTGGACCATGTGGATACACATTAACTGATATGTTTCCTTATTTGCTTACATACCAGAGTTATTTGCTTACATACCAGAGTTTACAAAACATTCATACTTACAACGATTATAAAGGTTTATTCGTGTGCACATACTAAACACATGAACTCGCTCAACTTTATGTTGACTTTTCAAACTACATGTATTTCAGGGAACTAATGGATCTGGCACGGTATGCACGTATTTTCAAGCTGCGTTTGAATAAAGAAGTCATCTAGGGTTTAGAAGGTGTAACCTCTTCCTGGACGGGTTACATATCTCTAAACCTAGTATTGTTTAAAGTCTTTTGCTAAGTTTTTATGAACTCATTAAATCAAGTCAAGGTTTGTAACTCATTTTGTGATTGATGTTTTAAGACAAGTACAATATGGTATTTTTCTAAACTCTATTAACGGGTGAATATCTCATGTTTTTATCATGTAGCATTGTTATGATTGTTACTATGGTATTAAGAAGTCACACCAAATAACCCACGCTTCCGCAAAGCCAGGGTGTGACACTGTTTTGGTGAAACAGATCTTTTATGGTAACTGTTACCACGTGGGGCATCAATTTTTGCCTTTCCTTTGGTAAGATATGGACAGTTCTTGACAATGTGTCCATACTCACAGCATTCAAAGCATGATCTCCGCTCAACAAACCTCGGAGTATCATAACTGTAAGAGCTTGATGATGAACTTCGTGATCTTGAGGTACCTAGTCCTACTCACAAGCATTTGTGTGTTGTGTGTAGTTGTTTTGACTGTTTCTTTTCAAAATTTTAACTTATTTAACAAAATCCGTGTTGGATTTGTTTTCATAAGTTTCAATTTTATCAGTCCCTCGGGATTTCACGAAGTTCACCATCTGAAACTTCTTATTGTTTTGGCTTTGTTTGCATTTTCCTTTTCTTTGAGTAGCGTGATTTTGCTTGCGTTGATTGTGTTGTGGTTGTAATTTTTGATTCCCATATTTCTTTCTAACTTCATATTTTGGGATAGGAGTACACTGAGTTATTACAACTCTTGGGCTCGACTTTCCCAAAAACTTACTTGTAGAATCCTCAAAAAATTTATCAATCAAAGATTGATTGACATTTTTTATTGGGAAATCTTTATCTGAATATATTTTACTATCACCGACTAAAGTGTACAACACGTTATCTGTCACACCCCCAAAATCCACACACAGAGTATCACCGTATGGAGGCATGACTGACTAGGATCCAGCCACCAATCATATTGAACAATATTAATTAAGTAAATAAAAGTCCAATCCAATCAATGTAATTGGTGTCAAAACAATTCAACCAAGTTAAAGTTATCAGCGGAAGCATGAAGTTTAAAAGCCAAAACATAAGTTAAAGTTCATAAGTTTAACATGGAACTCAACAGTCCATGTCCCACAACATCCACGCCTCCTCGTGCAAGCTCCCAAAATACCTAACGACCTGCAAGGCATGTAACAACGAGTCAACAACAAAGTTGAGCGAGTTCACAGTTGGTGTTCATTATTAAGTTGTTTCAAAACCAGGAGTTCATTTGTAAGTTGTAAGTTAATCCGTTCACCCTATTTCCCAAACATATCCATAGTTGGTGGGGGCTTCCCCATGTTAACCACTAGACCTGTCTACCATATCGACCACTGACTAAAGTAAGTTGGCGCCCTGACGTCAATGTCTATCATCATTGACTAGTGCCCAGATCCATTAGTTCACGGCCGTCCTCTGCGGCACGGTGTGAGGCTTGTCAGACCTAAATAGCGTTATCTAACTAATGACCCGCTCGCCATTGGCCCGGCGATTAAGTCGATATAAAAGGAGGGACTTCATGATAGAGAGTTTTGGCCTAGTATCCATGTTGTCACCCTTCAGTAAAGAGGGTGTGTATGAAATCTCCAAACCAGGAGATTACGCAGGTTTCAATTAAATACTTATCACATGTTGTCACCCTTCAATAAAGAGGGTGTGTACGTGTTCCCAACCAGGGGATCACGCAGTTACAGTTTCAATCCTTTACCCATTCCCAACCCTTGGGAATCCCATGCCTTGTGAAAAGTGTGAACTCACCTTTGGTTGCTCAGTTGAACTCTTAAAATAGCTAACGGTCAGGGTTGGTCAATCACGTCCTAGTATGATTACCATTTAGTCAATTAGTGGTTTCAAATAGAGCATAAAGTTCCTACACGTATTCTAACATGTTGCACATAAAATATTATAATGTATATATGTACACATGCATCCAATGTGTCGCTATTTGAATTAGCGACAACATATTCGTCACAAATCACAAATAAATCTTGTCACAAAATTTTAGCTTTTAAGTGCATTTTCGGACAATTTGCGGTGCGTTAATCGGGACCGTTCGAGCAACGGATAGTTCCCGAAAAATTACGGAACGTTTCAATCGAACCAGAGACCATTGTATTAAAATTTGGTGACCAAATTCCTTACGGATTTTTCGTGAAAAATCTTGCGCCAAACCATGATCAGATTTGACGTAATCTGATCACGTTTGCCGAAAAATTTATTTAAAAATATCTGTGTATCCGATTGGCGCGAAACGAAAAACAAAATCGCATGTCCAATCCCTAGAATCTATAGTAACATTTTCATATTCAAACAGTAAACACACACCGAGTTATAATGCAAAACGTTCGCTGCATTTTCTGCAGAAAATGGCAGCTCATAGCAGTTTTACAAACAATTCCGCTAAAAATACCTAGACCTGTCCGAAAAATACAAAACCACTTCTGTTTGAAAGCTATTTCCGGATACTTGGTTTTAGACTCTGAAAACATAGAGTTTCAATATATTTAAGTCCCGAAAAATACTGCCGAAGTTGGCGTATTTTCTGCAGTGAAAGCTGTTTGGTTTCAGCTTTCACTCTCAACATTTATTATGTGAATTAAAGTTGTTTTCAAGAATAACGAGCGTGTTATCAACATGTTAAAACATCCCTAAAGCCAATCCATCTCAGATTCATCATTTAGCATCAAGAGCATTAACAGATCGTCCCTAACCAGTTCTTCTATCACACATCTTTACTAACTAGCATGTATTCCTAACCTACTGTTGATCGAGATTAATACATGAAATAACCATTCAATCTTGAAGTGCATAACATCAATTATCAATAGGCCACAAATATTACATCTGAGCGATTATGTTTATTAGTTACATCACCCCAACCCCTTAATTCATCGATCCCATATTCGTATTTTTCAACATTACATAATTAATCAGGGACACTTATTAAGATGTGCTGGAATCCTAATCCATGTTTCAACAATTTTTGAGATCAAGATCAATATACAACACCACTTATTCTTGACATGATTCAATTCATCAACAGTTCATCCCTATGTATCTCATGAATATTATTGATGGTTCATTATGCAAACATTATAATTCGCCCATGCCTTAATTCACGTAGCCTCTTAACCGTCTTTGTTTGTTGTCATTATTACACACTAACACAATCAATAATCATCTAGCCAAGGCATTACTAACACGTATTTCACGTAGATGGGAGCGATCAGCCAAGAACTAACATAACAAGAATTAACATAAGCTAAAATATACTAACCGAGCCGAGGTACTACTGTTAGACGCGATGGAGGAGATACCCTTGGTTGCCGTCGACTTCAGGGGATGCTTTAGGGTTTGTTATTTTGTGGTTTAGAGTTGTTTTGTTGAACCATGCATGATACGTATACATATACTAAATTCTTGGGGCGGTTCACTTTGGCCGATAATGGGCTTGAGCCTAATGTGAGGGTATTGTGCTGTTGACAAATAAGGGTGTTTGGGATGGCTTGCTAGAATTGAAAGAATAAAAAGATGGGGAAAAGATGTGGCTACGATGGATATCTAAATACATACATACATACATAATTATTATTATTTTTTTAACTACTAAATTCAAACAATATTTAGAGTATATTTATCACCAACTAACATAACACATATACTACTCAAGTTATAGTTTAAACGGTTCAGGTTGGTTCAACACGATAATAATTTGGCTTCAAGTATTCGCTTATATAAAATACATTAGGCAAGTGTAATTAATTCATCACACACGTTCATGCAATTATATAAGATTAGTATAACGGTGCTAACCTCAGAAGTATGGGTTGTCACATTATCACTTTTAACAGTAGACACTGTCTCAGTGACAGGATTTATCTCTTGTCTAACAGTAGAGTGCACAACAGGAGTAGGAGGATCACAAAGAATATGATTCTCAATAGGAATGTCTACTCTTTTTCTATCATCAAGAGATTTATCCTCATCACCAACATCTGATTCATCATCTGACAAATCATAGTCCTCAACTGCTGGAGGACTTTGTTCCGTAACAGATGGCTTTTCTTTCCTATCAGATGAGCTACCTGAGGAACTGTCCGATTTGAACCCTAATCCTGTAGTGACTTCCTCATAATCAAGAGGTACACTTGGTTCAAAATGAGGCATTTCCTCTTCATCAAGCATTCTGGTATACCTATGTCTCAAATGAGGCGGACACGACTTATACCCAACGCCTTTCACATTCCTTTTCAGCTTTTGAGCGTCTATAATGTGATCAAGCACATATCGGGAGCTAGAATAACTCTCCAATTTGAGCTTGATCGCATCATGCTCACATTTTTCCATGGCTAGCTCTTTCTTTGTTTCCTCAATGATATTAATGTAGTTATTAATACCAATTTGTTTGTTGAAAACATTTTTTGTTAATTCGGAAACACTTTTCTTTAAAGTTTCAATTACTGATTTGAAATCTTTTTCATTACGAACTAAGGCCATGTATGCCTCTCTGCATTTCGATAGTTCAATAACTAAACTCTGATTGTGACTATGAATCGTTTCAGATTCATGTTTCAATTCAGCATAACTATCACACCTCTCAGATTTTGGTTCATCGACACATACCTGACTGGATTCACCCTCAGATATTGATCCATCTGCCTCAGAATCAACAACCTCCCTTGATGGATATTTGGTTCCATCCTCGCTTGAACTTGTAACATTTTCATTTGAACTACCGCTGTATCCCGAACTGTCATCATTTCCCGAAGATTCACCATCATTGACATTCTTGACAATTTCAGAATAAAACGCAGTTCTTGTTTGATCACCGTTTCCCAACTGTATTGACCAGTCACACCCTTCATCAGTTTGATTTGAGTTGGACGTGGATGTACTTATTTGATTTCTGAAAGGATTTTGGTTGCCTTTTTGAGGTTGGGCTTGAGGTGTAACAAATAGAGGTTGAAGTGGAGTAGCAACCTGTGGTTTTGCAAACTAGGCACTTGGATCGAATTGGGGTTGAGGAGTAGCAACTTGTGGCATAAAAGGGTTTGCATTCGATACATATGCTGTCTGAAGCTTCGGTTGCTAACTTGTACTCGCACCTGTGTTAAAACCTCCAAAATACATCTCTGGATTTTGTGGAACTGGAATTCGTTTGGCTTTTCGGATTTCTTCTTCATCTTTGTTCTCTAGCTTCTGAACAAATTCATAAATGCTACTCTCATTCAAAACACCAGTGTGCTTCAACAACTCTCCACTTAGGAGGTAAAGCCTCAGCAAAAAGCATAACCATCTCTTGTTGTGATGGTTGACCTTGTATGAGTACATCTTACTAATCAAATGATAGTACCGAGTAGTCATCTCGCTAAGTGTTTCATTCTCCATGAACAAAAACCCTTCAAACTCTTTTTTTAACAGATCATGTCGGACCTTTCTTGTTGCTGCATTTCCTTCTCCTCTGGTTTCCAAGATGTCCCACAAATTCTTTGTAGAGGTACAATAAGCGAATTGATGATAAATATCCTTATGAAGCGCTTGTGTAAGGATAACGAAGGCCTTCTTCTCAAGATCATAAGCCTTCTTATCACCTTCGGCCATTCCCGCCAAGGTAACTGGATTGGAAACTGCTACTTCGAGAGCTTCATTGAATGGCGTAGTAAAACACGTCCACAGCTCAGTATTTTGCCCTAGAACATAAGTATGAAAACGATTTTTCCATGATGGATAATCGTTCATATGATTTAGCTTTGGCGGACGATTGTTGCTTCCAGCTTCACTCTCGCTAATGAGAAGATTTTGAATACTATTACTTTGATTAGCAACACATGCCCATTGACTGGCTGTAATCGTTTATTTGGTTATTAAAGATTTTACCCATTGTGAAGGATCTTGACTTAATTCTGAGCTATCACTCCAATCCCACGGATTTGTACTCATATTATGGTTGTGGTATAAAAACAAATGCTTTAAAAACCAAATTAACAGGATTGGTGTGATTTGTAAACCTTCTGTGAAAACTTGTAATTGTGAAAAATGTTGGTCCACGAAAAACCAATCCCACGAAGAATTGAAAAATGAATTTTGTAAATAACCACAACAGGACAAAATACTTTGTTCTTCTTTGACTAAAGAATATGCTTTGTTGACCTAGTTCTAGTTCTTCTTGAGAATGAAAGAAAATGAAGAATTGAATAAGACAAAGATGGGTTCTTCACCATATATAGGACAAAATAGGGTTTTTCACCAAAAAGAATAGTGACGAAAGAGGTTCTTCACCAAGGGTTTTTCGTGAAGAATGTGACAACTCGTATTTCAAACCTCTCTTTGTGTTTAATGTAACGTTATGTGATTATGTGAACTTGGTTAATTGACTGAATGATTAACGAAATGATATGTGTTTTTACATGTGAATGTGTATGTACTTGTATGATCCGAACCGCACAACACCCGTCCAATCGCACAAGCCCATTCGGGCCACACTCTTTGTATCCGAATCAAGGGCGGCCCAGGATGGGTTTGGCCCACTTCCTTTGCACGCATAACCTTAGGAGGAGGGGGTATACTCCTCATTAGTTACTAAACACACAACACACACAAACCCTATTCTCTCTTTCTCTCATCTCGAAGCCGACGGCAAACACACCCCTCTCCACCGAAGCTTTTGGTGTTCGGATCAATCCTTGTCCTCATCTATAACCGGTTAGTGTTTTAGCTATTAATTGTATGATAATTCATTTGTGATATGTATGTTCTACATAATGATTTAGGGATGATATATGATTGATGGTGATGTAAACTGTTGATGTTTGATGTTCATAATAATCGGCTCACATGTGTACTTGATGATATTCATATGATTCGGATTGCATGATCTAGAGTTAGAACCGAACACATAATAATCGGCTGTGATGTATTATTATTCGGATGATTGTTGTGTTGTTATGTAGGGTGCATGTTAGTAATCAAGCCATGAATCTGTTAATGTGTTTGAAGGTGTAGTTGATAATTATGCGATGAATGATTTTAGGGTTCATATGAATTGGTGATAATTGCTTTGTTTGATCGAGTATTGTAGAGTTGGAAAACTGTTAATTGTCGATTGATAATCTCATAAATGGAAACCATGTAACTAATTGATTGTTGACTAAATCGGATAATGGAAACAATGTAACTGATTGCATGAATTAAGGAATTAGTTAACTGGTCGCACAAGCTCTTGAATCGCACAAGAGCTCAATCGCACAAGGCGACTGATCACACAAGTACCTGACGCACAAGTGCAGTCGCACAAATTAGGTACCTCACATAGAACACAGTGTACAACACAACGTATGCATGATCGCACAAGACCTTGTGGATCGCACAAGATGGTGTCGATCGCACAAGGCTTGGGCCACACACGAACGTTTGGACTATTGGGCCTTAAAGCCCAATATCCAGTCACACAAGCTAACCCAACCGCACAACCCAACTGGATCGCACAAGTCGTCCGGATCGCACAAGTCATCCGGGTCGCACAAGATCACTGTTTGGGCCGAGTATACTGTTGGACTTCTTCCTTTGTTGGGCCGGGTTTATGTTGGATCGCACAACATGTTGTGGATCGCACAACATGTTGGGCCGGGTATTATTTGGGCTTCTTTGGATGAATCGCACAAGTTGGATTTGTTACATGACTGTTAACGTGTCACCATGACCAATACGTGTACATAACCTGTTAGATCTGTGTAAACTTATGTGCACTACGTAAAACCTAGAACTGACTTGTACGGTAACCATGTTAGGACGTGGTTGACCACTGATAGCTCAAGTAACCATTTCGTGTATCTGCCGAGCAAACCAAGGTGAGTTCACACTCTTACCAAGGCATGGGGTTCCCGGGGTTGGGAATGGGATTGAAAGATACTTGTACTTTTATCGCTACTGGAATACGTACTGCTGTCCTAGTTAGGGGAAGGACACCTATAGATACAACTAGACTAGTAACACATGGGAAGCCCCCACTAACCTTCGCAAACATGTCTATAAGACCGCGATACGAATACTAATCTTTGCACACATGTCTGGGAGACCGCGATACGAATACTAATCTTCGCAAACATGTCTGGGAGACCGTGATACAAATATAAATACAACTAGTCTAGGATACATGGGAAACCCCCCACTAATCTTCGTAAACATGTCTGGGAGACCGCGATACAAATTAATACGATACACGGTTTACAAAACGAACTTATGGTTTACGAAACGAATACTATAACTAAACAACCAACTGTGAACTCGCTCAACTTTGTTGTTGACTCGTTGCCTTGCAGGTTAATAGGTACTCAGAGAGCTTGCACAGGGAGGCGCAGTCGTTGTGGGGCAAGGATCGTGGATGCCATGTTAAAAACGTTATAACACTTGAACTTAGTACTTATGTTTGGGTGTTCACAATTATGCTTCCGCTAAACACTTACTATGTTTTTATTTTGAACACCTTTCATATTGTTTGGTTGAATTACATTTACTACTTATTATGTTCAATATTATTGGTGGCTTGATCCTGGTCATGTCACGCCTCCAGGCGGTGATACTCCACGTGTGGATTTTGGGGGTGTGACAGATTGGTATTAGAGCCATTGGTTATAGTGAACTTGGTTTTAATAAGGGGAAAAAGTTTTTGTTAAAACCAGGCTATAACCTGTACAGTGCTCAACGATCCACAACGACGCTTCGCTCCACGTGCAAGACTCAACCCTATAGGTAATATTGTTCATGTTTACATTGCCTACTTGCTAGATTACCTAGAACTTTGCTCATGGTATGCTTAGATAAACGTAACAATTATTGCTTGAGAACACTTGTGTGCTTACTCTCTTCTGTCATCGCATTTTTCGCGAACCTCTCTCACTTATGTTGCCCTTGATATGAAGATCATGGCTGGACGCATTAACATGACTCAAGCCCAGTTGACGGCTCTGATTAACGAACAAGTTGTTGCGGCACTTGCAGCCGCACAAACAGGAGGTCAACCCGCTCAGCCACCTGTTTGCACTTTCAAGGCTTTCACGGACTGTCGTCCTGGCACCTTCAGTGGCACTGAAGGAGCAGTTGGACTCCTCCATTGGTTTGAAAAGCTCGAGTTCGTATTTGAGACTATGGTGGACCCTCCTATCAGGCGTATTGAGTTGTATCTCAAAGGACATCCACAAGTTAGAAGTCGAGTTCTTTAATTTGAAAATGACGGGGTCAGAGATTGAGGCATATACGAAAAGGTCAAACGAGCTGGCCATCTTGTGTCCAACTATGGTGGACCCTCCTATCAGGCGTATTGAGTTGTATCTCAAAGGACTAGTACCAGAAATTCAAAGTCTTGTTACATCAGCTGTGACAACCCGAACTTCCGAGGTTAGTTTGTAATCTCGATTCCGCGCTATTTCTCTTTCATGATCTTTGCTTTGTTAAACGGGTTAAACATGTAACCTAGTCCGGCCCATACGAATCAAATCATATAAGTTGTTTGGGCTTATCTTCGGCCCACATGACTTGGCCCACTTGTGTCTTAACTAACAATCTATCGGCCCACATGACTATGTTGTTATGAGCAGTCCACTTAATGTATATATGTGTCGTATGTATATATTGTTTACATGGGCTTGAGCCCATGACCGGCTAAATGAACCACCGGCCCCAACTTCTTCATTTGTTTAGCTTATCGGCCCAACTCTTTCATTGCTTGTTTAGATAGACTAATCAGCCCAACATCCTAATTCTTATAGATAGGGAATACGTATCATACTCTAAAACGAATTCTACATAGTTTAAAAATCATAACAAACTCTACTCCACCCTATCTCTCTCTCAAACTTACATACGGCAGCAGGAGAAACCCCCCCTGAATCAGAACCTTGCTCCATCAAATTACGGGTTAGTATAATCTTATTTATTTAGTTTTAAAATCGATTGCTTTCATATATATGTGCACCGATGTGATGTATGATCAGAATGATCTGAGTGTTTATGCTTAGAAACTAGGATCTGCATGAATCAGTTGCTCAACCTAATCATAGTCTGGTCATGGTCGGCCATGTGTGTAGAATTTCATTGTTGTGAATATTGTTAATTATTATGATGAATATTACTAAAGTATTGTCAAGTATTGTCAGCCACTACTCACAATTTTGTGGTCCAATTAAAAGTTAGTAAAGTGAATATTTAAATAAAGATCTCAAGAATTTGCATGTGACTTAAATTATGATTCTTTGATACATGCCATGTGCCATGTGAGTTTTTGGTCCAATAGAAGAAATCCATGAATATAAATGTTGGCTATGTTGTCAGATTTTAATTGCTATCTTTTCTTTATTTGGCAAGTGATTTCATGACATCAGAGAAAGATCATGTGTAACCATACCAATATTGTCGACCATCATGTGTGACATCAGGAGAGAGAACATGTGTGACTATACCAATCTTTTCTTTATTATGTTCTTTGTTTTCATGATTTTTAGTAGATATATATATATATGTTTGCATAAGTGAATTCGTGTGATGTGGATCTATGAACTTTTGGAATACATGTTCTTTGAGGATAGATCATGTAGTAATGATAGGAATAAACTTGGACGACTGCAAAGCTAGATCAAAATATATGTAAATCCCTTGGGCCGATACATGTTAGCTGGGTATAAAAATTATAAACTTGTAATATATGAGTTGGGCCAGGATATTGGGTTGGTTAGAGTGTTGGGCCGAGTCTCGGGATTTCACCAATTAATCCGGCTGTTAACCGGATTAGGCTCGTAGTTGATTGGGGTCGTTTGGGTTAAAAACGCTAATGGATCCCATGATGGAATAACTACTGTTACCGTTTGAATTGCTTGTTTACATAGCTATACGTGCAATATGTGACAATAATTGGTAAGAACTACGTGTCAAATAGCTGTAAACTGATTATTACCGAATACTCATCCAGGTCGTGAGTATTGAACTAATTAAACAAGTAACTTGTCTAACCGAGCAAACCTAAGGTGAGTTCATTGCTTTTTCTCAAGCATGGATCCCAGTTAAAGGGATAACGGGTAACGTTCCGATGAGGAATGCATGGGTAATGGGATGTTGGTTATTATACTCCGTTTTCTATCATTGTAAGACCACTACATCTACCGGGTCGTTGCTTGTAGGGCAACGGGGGTTATTAGTTGATAGCGCTATTAGGTTTGGCACCCTCACGACGTTCAAGGGGAACGGGCGTGAACTAATTACCTTAAAACATGACCAATGCTTTGATAGAGGCATTGGGGTTGGCAATCACATATCATATGGCCATTCGGTACTCGAGTAATAACAACATCAAAACGTCAAGCATCATAACAACAAACAACATATCATTTTGCAAACTGTTTTACTCACTTGATCGGTAACACAACTTGGTAAACAAACACAAACCTTGAACTCACCAGCGTAGTCTGACACACTTGTTTACATGCTTGTAGGTAATTATTGAAGGAACTTGGGAGCTTGCCGTCTGATGCTGCTGGAGTGGTTGTGGTCATGATAAACAATTACATTGATTTGGTTTCGATATAGTTACACACTTATACATTTATGCTTCCGCTCAATACTTTGGTTAAACTTTTCAAACGATACATTTATTTCAATTGGGTATTTCAATACATTATGACTTGTGTTTGATATGATTGGTGGCTCTTTGTTGGATCGTTGCACCTCCAATAGGGACATACCCTAGGTGGTAATTTGGGGGTGTGACAGTTTGGTATCAGAGCCACTGGTTATAGAGAACTCGGTTTTAAAAATGTTTTCATAAAACCAGACTATAACCGAACTGATCCAAACGATGA
Source organism: Helianthus annuus (assembly GCF_002127325.2). Lineage (NCBI taxonomy): Eukaryota > Viridiplantae > Streptophyta > Magnoliopsida > Asterales > Asteraceae > Helianthus > Helianthus annuus. The sequence goes on along the minus strand of NC_035440.2, from coordinate 92,756,486 downwards.
CCATGACACTCAGCTTCAGACTGCAAGGTTCGTTCCTCCTTAGCTTATGCTTTATATGCCTAGTAAACGTAACTATATTTATAGCATGCACGATACGACATGGTAGGCATCATGACACATTGATAGTGTAACATAACACTTGCATCTAGTAAATTCTAATCTTGTTGGTAGTGCTTATTTTGTATTGATTGGGGTGGAAGAAACTTCAAACATAAGTTAAGAAGCATCGAGAGGAGCATGCAAACCGCCTTATTATCATGGGTGCACACATAATAATAACGCGTGGTGCATGCAAATCCCAATGAGGCTTAACGAGTGTAAGAGGGGTTCTTCCCTATTTGTGTAAGAACATGGTAGTTAATCGTCCCTAACGTGATAAACCTGAATACTTTCCTCGTTTTCGACCCCTAAATTAGTTCATTTCCATATATAGAAACATGAGTGGACGAGGAAACGGACGTAGCAACTATTGATTGAAACCTTGTGTGCTTACTCTTTCTGTCATCTTTTTTTTCCTTTCTGCGTTAATACCCTCTTTTGGAACGTTGTGAGTGTGCATTCTTTCGTTTAACTTGCGTTACGTCATCAACTCGACAGGCATGTCTGCACCGTCCGCATCTCTCGACCAATCCCGGGCGCCAGGGAAGGCACCCGCTGCTACTCACTCACCCCCGCGTCAGATGGAGACGCGTGCTGCTTATAGGAAGAGACTCGCACAGGGCGGGGAGTCATCCTCCCGACCTACGCATGCACTACCAGTTAACTCCCTCAGCGCTCAGGCCGAGTCGGCTGTGAGTAAGGCCCTCCGAGATTATAACCAGATTCTAATAGGACAAAACCAAGTCTTAATGGAGCAAAATCAGAAATTACTAAGAAAGGTTGATACCCTAGGAGGGCGAGTGGAAGCTCAAGAGAAGCAGATACAGGAACTTACTAGGAGAACTACTGACTTGAAGGCAGAAGCCCTAAAAGGGCGTGAGGTACAAGGTCTGATACTGAGAGACGCTCGAGTGGATCATGAAAGGCTTAACTCGCATGCCGGAAGGATAGGTATGATGGATTGGAGGGTCCATCAGTTGGAGGAAGCCCGCTTCGCACCTGAACCCGAGCCAGCCCCAGTCCCGGCACCTCCCGAACCAGAGGCGGAAGGGTCTGATGAAGAGCCCGAAGAGGAGGAGGAAGAGCCGGAAGAGGAGGAAGAAGAGCCAGAGGAGGTCTCGGATAACGACGGAGACGATGATGATGGTAGTGACCTCGGGGATGGTGACGTGGACGACTGACTCGTCTTTCAATCGTTTATCTAGTTATATTTTTTTCTTTCAGTTGTTTTCGTATAAACAATCATGGTGATTGAAACTTTTGCGAATATTCGATGTAGTGACTTATATGGTTCAATTTGAATGGGTTTCTTATTTTATCGTTTAAAGGATATTTCTTGTACTGAGTCGTCACCTTACCTCTTTTTACCCTTGCACCACAAGAGTCACATCTTTGACTCTACGACAGTTACCTTAATTATGGTAAACCTCTCGCTGGCCTTTGTACTATCCGGTGCCTATGGGTTGATGCAATGCCTCTATTGGTTGATGCAATACTCTTGTAAGTTTTGACATGGTCGTTGACATGGACTTGGTTATCTAGGTATCAAGCGGAAAATTCTCTGCAAAAAGAAAATCGTGCGTTCCCTCTCCCCAGTGGGGAATCCTTATCAGTTTAAGACCATCGTAGTGGCGCCGTTGTTGGCATTGTCACAGTCGTGAAAGCCCGGAAGTGTCTACGGAATGGCTACTCTACTATACTAGCTCTTGTCACCGATTCGCCACTCTAAGAAAGGAAGATAGAGTATCTTCCAGTGTTCGTGGAATTTCTGACGTGTCTTCTAAAGAGTTACCTGGTTTACTTCCACATCGTTAGGTTGAATTCCAGAATTGACCTTATGCCATTCCTGATTTCCTTCTGGGATACAGCAATCCCTTGGATTCGCTAGATACTATCACAGCTTCATCATAGGATTTTCGAAGGTTTCGCAACTTCAACCTCCTTAGCATAGCGGGGAGCTGTGAATTCCTGAGAAATAAAATCGGGGAAACGTCTTTTCAGCTTTTGAAACCCAACCCTACAACACGCGGAGCATCACTTCTATCCGAGAGTACCGATGATACAGCGATATACCATGGTGGCTTAATTCGGAGTCCCAGTTACCCGCGTTTGTCGTTTTGCAACACTAATCTTTACCCACCAAACTCTGTTTTGGACAAATGATACACTCGCGCGACCGCAATGTAACGAACCTCCCTGTTGTGCCATGCCGCCATGCACCACTACTGGAAATTATTTCTAGACAACAAATTTGCTGGCCAAATCCTTCGAATGTTTAATGGACCCCTGTTTCGCTCGAATCTTTGTACGAACCTCATTAATTCCCTGTTTCTTTGATTGGCAACTGATATAACAAAACGCTAACCATCATACCATGATTTCCACCGATCACAAGATTAGCCCCCAGGCGTTGTAAAGTATCTATAGATCGAGTTCGTCGGAACTCACTTCAAGCCATTGTTTTAGATCAATTTTCGGGATGAAAATTCTTTCAAGTAGGGGATGATGTGACACCCCGCGAAAACGCTTAACACAACTAGCTTCCTCAGCGACTGTTTGCTAAATTTCGGGACGAAATTTCCTTCAAGTTGGGGATGATGTCACACCTGAGCAAAATCCGCAGCAATCTTGATTTCCTCACTTCACTCCTCAATGCTTACTTGCCAAATTTCGGGACGAAAATTTCTTTCAAGTTGGGGATGATGTGACAACCCGAACTTCCGAGGTTAGTTTGTAATCTCGATTCCGCGCTATTTCTCTTTCATGATCTTTGCTTTGTTAAACGGGTTAAACATGTAACCTAGTCCGGCCCATACGAATCAAATCATATAAGTTGTTTGGGCTTATCTTCGGCCCACATGACTTGGCCCACTTGTGTCTTAACTAACAATCTATCGGCCCACATGACTATGTTGTTATGAGCAGTCCACTTAATGTATATATGTGTCGTATGTATATATTGTTTACATGGGCTTGAGCCCATGACCGGCTAAATGAACCACCGGCCCCAACTTCTTCATTTGTTTAGCTTACCGGCCCAACTCTTTCATTGCTTGTTTAGATAGACTAATCAGCCCAACATCCTAATTCTTATAGATAGGGAATACGTATCATACTCTAAAACGAATTCTGCATAGTTTAAAAATCATAACAAACTCTACTCCACCCTATCTCTCTCTCAAACTTACATACGGCAGCAGGAGAAACCCCCCCTGAATCAGAACCTTGCTCCATCAAATTACGGGTTAGTATAATCTTATTTATTTAGTTTTAAAATCGATTGCTTTCATATATATGTGCACCGATGTGATGTATGATCAGAATGATCTGAGTGTTTATGCTTAGAAACTAGGATCTGCATGAATCAGTTGCTCAACCTAATCATAGTCTGGTCATGGTCGGCCATGTGTGTAGAATTTCATTGTTGTGAATATTGTTAATTATTATGATGAATATTACTAAAGTATTGTCAAGTATTGTCAGCCACTACTCACAATTTTGTGGTCCAATTAAAAGTTAGTAAAGTGAATATTTAAATAAAGATCTCAAGAATTTGCATGTGACTTAAATTATGATTCTTTGATACATGCCATGTGCCATGTGAGTTTTTGGTCCAATAGAAGAAATCCATGAATATAAATGTTGGTTATGTTGTCAGATTTTAATTGCTATCTTTTCTTTATTTGGCAAGTGATTTCATGACATCAGAGAAAGATCATGTGTAACCATACCAATATTGTCGACCATCATGTGTGACATCAGGAGAGAGAACATGTGTGACTATACCAATCTTTTCTTTATTATGTTCTTTGTTTTCATGATTTTTAGTAGATATATATATATGTTTGCATAAGTGAATTCGTGTGATGTGGATCTATGAACTTTTGGAATACATGTTCTTTGAGGATTGATCATGTAGTAATGATAGGAATAAACTTGGACGACTGCAAAGCTAGATCAAAATATATGTAAATCCCTTGGGCCGATACATGTTAGCTGGGTATAAAAATTATAAACATGTAATATATGAGTTGGGCCAGGATATTGGGTTGGTTAGAGTGTTGGGCCGAGTCTCGGGATTTCACCAATTAATCCGGCTGTTAACCGGATTAGGCTCGTAGTTGATTGGGGTCGTTTGGGTTAAAAACGCTAATGGATCCCATGATGGAATAACTACTGTTACCGTTTGAATTGCTTGTTTACATAGCTATACGTGCAATATGTGACAATAATTGGTAAGAACTACGTGTCAAATAGCTGTAAACTGATTATTACCGAATACTCATCCAGGTCGTGAGTATTGAACTAATTAAACAAGTAACTTGTCTAACCGAGCAAACCTAAGGTGAGTTCATTGCTTTTTCTCAAGCATGGATCCCAGTGAAGGGATAACGGGTAACGTTCCGATGAGGAATGCATGGGTAATGGGATGTTGGTTATTATACTCCGTTTTCTATCATTATAAGACCACTACATCTACCGGGTCGTTGCTTGTAGGGCAACGGGGGTTATTAGTTGATAGCGCTATTAGGTTTGGCACCCTCACGACGTTCAAGGGGAACGGGCGTGAACTAATTACCTTAAAACATGACCAATGCTTTGATAGAGGCATTGGGGTTGGCAATCACATAACATATGGCCATTCGGTACTCGAGTAATAACAACATCAAAACGTCAAGCATCATAACAACAAACAACATATCATTTTGCAAACTGTTTTACTCACTTGATCGGTAACACAACTTGGTAAACAAACACAAACCTTGAACTCACCAGCGTAGTCTGACACACTTGTTTACATGCTTGTAGGTAATTATTGAAGGAACTTGGGAGCTTGCCGTCTGATGCTGCTGGAGTGGTTGTGGTCATGATAAACAATTACATTGATTTGGTTTCGATATAGTTACACACTTATACATTTATGCTTCCGCTCAATACTTTGGTTAAACTTTTCAAACGATACATTTATTTCAATTGGGTATTTCAATACATTATGACTTGTGTTTGATATGATTGGTGGCTCTTTGTTGGATCGTTGCACCTCCAATAGGGACATACCCTAGGTGGTAATTTGGGGGTGTGACATCAGCCAACCTTGCTAATATCCAGGATATTACACGTCTTGCTCATCGCCTCACAGATCAGGCAGTGGAACAGAACAAGCTGCCCAAACGTATCAGTGCTACTAATGCTACTACTTCCGCTACTCCCAGTGACAACAAGCGGAAATGGGATGGGGATTCCAGCAAGGGTTCAGCTACAGCTCAGTCTCAGGCACAGCAGCGAAAGACTGATAACTACCAGAGCCCTGGTCAGCAATTTTCTGGTAGTCAAAGACAGGGTGGATATCGAGGAAACCTCCCAAGGTGCAACACATGCAACAGGCATCACAATGGCCAGCGCAACAAGGGTCATTGTCAGAGGTGTCTCAAGATGGGTCATGAAGCTAAAGATTGCAGGAGCTCACGACATGCGAATCAGAATCAGCAACAACAACCACCCACTCCACGAAACCAGCAGCAACAACAGTAGCGAGGCAACAGGGGATGCTTTCAGTGTGGTGCTGAAGGCCACTTCAAGCGGGACTGCCCCCAGTTAAATCAAAACCAGAATAACAACAACAATAATCAGGGCAATGGGAACAACAATGGGGGAAACAATGATGGAAATAATGGCGCCAGGGGTCGAGCGTTTGTGATGGGTGGTGACGCATGGAATGATCCTAATGTGGTGATGGGTAAGTTTCTTCTCGATGACTTTTATGTTACTGTATTATTTGATTCGGGCGCGAATACCAGTTATATGTCCCTGAAAGTTAGTCAAATGCTTAAACGCGCACCAACACTTTTGAACACTAAACATGTCGTAGAGTTAGCTAACGGTAAAAGTCTAGAGGCCACACACATAGTTCAGGGTTGTAATCTTATCCTCGCTGGTCAGACTTTCTCTATCGATCGCATTCCCATAGCTCTGAGTAGTTTCGACATCGTCATTGGAATGGATTGGTTATCCCAACAACAAGCAGAGATCTTATGCAAAGAGAAGATTGTTCGTATTCCTCGTTCTGGCAAGGAACCTCTCAAAGTTCAAGGAGATAAGAGTGGTGTCGTGGTTGGCATCATCTCTGTTGATGCACAATGTCTAAATCCTGCGTCTTTGTAATGCTAGATTAATGTATAGGGTCCAGATAGGTTATTCTGTATAAGTTCAGGGGGTTAGAATGTAAATTTATGAAGTTAATGTTGTAGGTCCGCTTTTGTGACATGTGTCCACAAAAGCGAACCACCTTAGTTGACAGGTTCGCTCTTGTGGACATGTCACATGAGCGGACCGGCCAGTCTATAAATACCCCCTGTGCAGTCTTCGTTTGTAACGTTGTCTGAGATCCCACGTCGAACTGCTGTCCGTACGGCAAGTGTTATCAAGTGAAGAAAAAGTATTTTAAGTGTGAATTCTCTGTTTCTACTCCATTCTTTTACAGTTTTCTTTGTATCATGCTGAAAATGTGTTTCCGCCACATTCTCAGTAAGCACTAGCTCTGATTGACTCACTCGAGAGGTCAAAACTGATCCTACAATTGGTATCAGAGCCAGTTGCGAGTTAGTTTGCTAGATACGAAGCTTTTTACACGGACTTTTGTAGATTTGGACTGTTTAAACGGTGGAAATAGACTGAAAATTGGACAACGGGTGTAAAATACACTAATAACAAACCCTTGAAAGATTCAGATCAAAATACAGCCTAAAAGTGACATAAAAACCCTCGTGAAGTAGGTTCGCATATACGTCATGTTCCTGGTTCGCTTTTGAGGTCTGCTCCAAAGTACAAGTTTTGCTGGTTCGCTCCTGATTCTTGTTCTGGTCCGCTCGAAATGTCTGTTTTGGTTGCTGGTTCGCTCGTCTGGTCCGCTTGAACGACAATTTTTCTGGTCCGCTCGAAGTACAAATTCTGGTCCACTCCAGAATTCATTTGTGGTTCGCTCGAAAGTCAGTTGCCTGGTCCGCTCCAAGTGCAACATTCTGGTCCGCTCCAGAGTTCAGTGGTGGGTTCGCTCATTGTTACATTTGTGGTTCGCTCCAAGGTCACTGTGGTTCGCTTATTCAGCCAGTGTGGTTCGCTTATTCAGACTGTTTGAAAATTTCTTCGTTACGACTGAAAATGGAAAGCCAAGATTTTTATAACATGTTTGCGGGTAGTGGTGGAGTTACTCAGAGTCCTGCTAGCATCATGCAGAATGTAAATCTAGAAAACGAGCTTGGAACGATGGAGAAGCCTCCAAAATTGATGAGTTTGGATGAATATTCAGGATGGTCTGGAAGGTTCAAAAATTGGGTGCAGGCCAACCATCTAGAGTGCTGGATAAAAATCGAATGGAAGTATGTTCCTCCGGTAGACGGGTTGAATATGTTGAATACCATCGCAAGTCTTACAGATGCAGAGCAGATTGAATTCAAAGCAGAAAAGAAGATGGTTAGCATTCTGCAGCAAGCGATAAAAGACGATATTCTAGTTCTGCTACAGCACGATGATAGTGCACAGTCGATATGGCAAGCTTTAGAAGAGAAATTCAAAGGCAGTGCGTCGATGATCAAGAGTAGGAAAGCACTGATAAAGAAAGAATTTGATATATTCACTGGAATTAAAGGTGAATCGACAAAGCAGCTTATCGAAAGGTATTGTCATCTGGTGGTAGAGATAAGAAGGTTGAAAATCGAAAAGACGAATGAGGAGTGGATAGACAAGTTATGTGATGCGCTTCCCTATGAGGAATGGGGAACTTATTTGATGATGTTGAAAAATAGTTCAGATTTCGTGAACTATAGTTTGAGTGTGTTTATAGAGAAGATCGAGGCTCATGAGTTGGAATTGGTAAAGATCAAAAAGATGAACTCAGCAAATATGCCACAAGATGTGTCTTTGTATTATAAGAATAGTCCGGCAACATCGAATATTCAGAGTCCAAAGATTCAAACCGGGTTTAGTGCAGACAACACTTCATCTGCTGCTCCAAATGCCTATCAGTCGAGTCAGTCGACTCCATTTGCCAACTACGAGCCGAATGTCAAAGTCTCAGAGCAGAATTCTCCTCAAAGTTCTACAGGGTCAAATCAACAGACGTTTGTGTCCGGTGTGCAGTGTAACATTGCGGTTAACATCAAGAATGGGAATGAAATCACCGAGAATGCAGCCAAGCAGCACATCGCGTTACTGGCATCAGTTCTGGAAGCTTATGAAGGTTTGGTCGCTGGTAGGATCGGTAATCCCGATATGACTAAAGATGATTACGATCAGATCGATCCGGAAGAACTGGAACTGATAGATATAAAGTGGTGTATGGCGAGTCTGGTTAGAAGAGCTCAACGCTTTATGGAGATCACGGGTAGAAGCAGTCTGTCAGGTCCTGATCAGAAATTAGGGTTCGATACGACAAAGGTTACATGTTTTAAGTGCAAAGAACGAGGTCATTTCAAGCGCGAGTGTCCGAATCGTGAAGTGCAGAATCATCAGAACCCGTTTACAAACGATTATTACAGACAAGCTATATATCATCGACCAAATCAACAATCTGCTGTTCAAAGGCCTCAGATTGAGAACAAACCAGAGAAGGCACTTATCGTAAACCAAGATGATGAAAAAGTTGCGTCTGGGTTTAGTTGGGACAAGTATATTCCAGGAAAGGATGATCAAGCAATGATGGCTGAGGTAGTTGAGATTACCGAGACAGTTGCAGAGTCGAAGGTTATCGATGAGGTAGTTACTGAGAATATCGGTGAAGTAGTTTCTGAGAGTGTTGTTGAGTCTGGTTCTGAAGTGGTTGAGGAAGTAGTTACTGAGATGGTAGATGAAGTTTCTGAGGTGGTGGTTGAAGAAGTTGTTGAGGTTGTTGATCAAGTGATTCCGGAGGTTGTTGAAAAGATTTCTACAGATAGTTCTGCAAAAGCTGAGGAATCTGTGACAGAAGTTCTCAACTTTCAATCACGACAGGAGGAATTTGTTTATACAATGAAATCTATTCTGCCTCCTAACGTTTTTGATTCTTTTGCAGATTATTTTGAAGAGCCAAGAACTGGAACGTGTCCAAGATTTGAAGCAGAGAAAGAAGAAGTCAAGGAGGTGATTGACGTTTCCAAAGAAATGAATGGAGAGGCTCTAAAGGAAATTGCAGAAAAAGCGTTGATGAGCAAGTTGAAAGAGGTAGACACAGATTTCCAGGAGTCAGTTGATAAGATGTCAGTTCTAGGAGAGGAAATTGGAGTCCTAGAGGTCAAAGTTGTCAAATCGTCTGAGTCAGAGTCAATTCAAGTCGGTAAAGTTGTTTGTGAGGATAAGAATGTTGATGAAAATGTTTCAATCCCTGAAACACCATGTCAAAGTTGTTCACAACCTTGCATGGAGTGTCTTGAAAAAGACACTAAGTATCAGGAATTGAAACAACATACTGATTTGGTGAAGTTTGATCTAGAACAGGTAAAAGAGGCATATGACACGTTATCTAGGTCAATCAAAATGATTCAAAAAGAGAGTCTTGAAAATGATAAAGCAACAAAGTTGGCTCAATCCACATTGTTTGATAAACAAAGAGAAGTTAATTTTCATCTTGACACGATCGCATCTTTAAGAAAAGAACTTGAGTTGGTTAAAATTGAAAATGACAGAATTGATCAAAAGTTGATGAGCTATGTGGCTTCATCTTATGTGTTAGAACAAATTGTACCTCAACAGCCACATGCTTCACCAGCCTTCAACAGCGTTCCACCCCCAATGTGGAATCACTACACACAGAAGTATCCAGATGGGGTGGAAGCTGCATTAAAGCTTAAATTGAAAACTATTGAAAGTGATTTGCCTGATAATATTGACATCACTTTCACTGCATCTGACACTGATAACGAATCCCAGGTTATCAAAACTGTCATTGATCAGGTGTTGGATGATGAAAGTGAAAATTCTGAGAAGGCTAACTCGGTGAAGTCTGTCTGTGATTCTGAGGAGGATGGGAATTTCTTAGATGGTTACTTGTCGAAAACGGATAAAAGTGCGAATGATGATCCAATCATGGTGGTTTACACTATGATTGGAACTGACAAACTTTATTCTGACATTGAGTTTCCGCTTCAGAACGTCAAATTCGAGAATGTTGAGAAAGTTTTTAAGTTGGTTGAACTGAGTGTTAACGAAATCAAGAAAAATGATTTGTTTTCGAAACTGAAAAAATCAGTTGGTTCTTCACGTCCCACTAGTTTAGAAAAGATAGATGGGGTGGGTAAAAGCCAAAACAAGAAAAATCAGTTAAAGAAAAAAGGTATTGGTTTTGAGAAGAAAATGGCTAAGCTGGTAGTCAAACCGAAAGATAGGATTGATGATGTGTTTGACGCTGGTCCTAGCACTGATGCTGAAAAAGATTATATCTTTAGTCAAAAGGCCGTGGACGACTTCAATGCAGCGCAAAAGCTAAAAGTGGAAAGTGTCACAACCACTTTTGTAGAATATGATAAGCGTGTGTGTTATCGCTGCAATGAAGTCGACCACATGGCGAAGCAGTGTAAGAAAGTGATTGAAAAACCGGTTGTGGTAAAAGCTGTTAATAAACAAATGGTTGAGAAACCGAAGGTTGAGAAACCGAAGGTTGAAAAACCTAAGGTTGAAAACAAAAATGTTTCAAAACAAATCATTCAAAAACCTCGACCAAAATCACCGGTCGTTGCAAAAGATAAACAAGTGGTGGTTTCGCCGATCAGAATTCTTAAACGGGGTGAAAAGTTGAAGTCGGAGGATAAGCCAAAATCGACTTTCGAGATTGGCGAGTCTTCTAAGTCTCACAAGACTTCGAAATTTTACCCTAAAGCAAAAACTTTTGAGAATCAGTCATGGGTCGCGAAATCTAAACCATCTGGTGAGATCAAAAAGATGGAAAGTGTGTTGAAAAATGAGTCACAGTTTGTGAGAGATGATGTTGCTGTGTTTGAGTCTGAACTCGATCAGTTTTTGTCGGAATTTCCCGAACTTCATAACAAAGTGAAACAAGATAAAAAGGAAATTGAGTCAAATGTCACATTTAACTTTCCGAAAACAACTGAGAAATGCAATGTAGTTTTTGGTTCAGTGTCGGAAGTTAAAAAGTCGTGGGCATCATTGTTTAACTGATGTGTTTGTGTGCTGATTGCAGGAGTTGCCCAAGTCTGTGCTATCAAGGTGGATAATGGACAGCGGAGCGTCACGCCACATGACTGGGTCATTAGCTCTCTTATATGATGTCAAAGCGATAAATGGAAGCTACGTGGGGTTTGCCGGAAACCAAGGTGGCAGAATTGTCGGCCAGGGAAAGCTTACCAACGGCGTAATATCTTTTGACAAAGTGAACTACATTGTAGAGTTGACAAACAACTTGTTGAGTATATCACAAATATGTGATAAGGATTTTAGCGTTCATTTTACAAAATCAGAGTGTTTGGTTTTAAAGCCAGGGTTTAAAGTCCCTGATGAGTTGGTGCTGTTGCGCGCTCCGAGGGTTAACGATCTTTACATTTTAGATATGAGTGCTGCAACACCAATAACTCCTCAAAAACAATGTTTTGTCACAAAATCAAAAGCTACTGAAAAAGAAACTGTGATGTGGCACCGGAAAATGGGTCATATTCATGTACGAAAGATGAATTTTCTGGTGCACAATGATTTAGTTGAGGGTGTAAATGTTAAGAATTTTCATTTGTCTGATGATTGCATTGCTTGTAAAAAGGGTAAACAGGTTAGAAAGTCACATCCGCAGAAGATGCTCAACACTATCGGGTTACCTCTTGAGAGATTGCACATGGATCTCTTCGGGCCTGTTAATGTCAAAAGCATCAGCGGGGATTCTTATTGTTTGGTGGTGACAGATGATTATTCGAGGTTTTCGTGGGTCGCATGTTTGGAAAGAAAGGATGAAACTTTCGAGACGTTGATGATTTTGTTTAAGAAGATGGAAACGGTGTACAAGCTGCCGATCAGAAGAATTCGGAGCGATAACAGAACAGAGTTCAAGAATAACAAAATGTATGAGTTCTGCAACGAGAAGGGGATACTACATGAATTCAGTGCGCCGTACACACCGCAGCAAAACGGTGTGGCTGAACGAAAGAACAGGACCCTGATCGAGACTGCACGTACAATGTTGGCCGATTCCAAGCTTCCGATTTACTTCTGGAGTGAAGCAGTGTCAGCGGCATGCTATACCTTGAACCGAGTTCTCACCGTGAAGAAATACAAAAGACGTGTTTTGAGCTGCTACATCGATACAAGCCAAATCTTGAGTTCCTAGAACCTTTTGGCTCTCCGTGTACTTTTATAGATGTTGATGGTAAATTCGGCGCAAAAGCTAATGAAGGGTTCTTTGTAGGTTACGCTAGCCCGTTAAAGAGGGTGTTTGTACCATGTCTGGGGAAAGTGATTCAGGTCCATCATGTGGATTGTCAGAAGCACACGCCGTCGCAACAACTTCCCGGACAAAGATTCCTATCCGACTACGACAAACTCTGGGAATCGTTTCATCTGCCGTCCGAGCCGGGTGAGGAGGAACTTGCTCTCATGTACTTGTATCAGCAAAGTCAGTTGCAAGAGCCGGAATCTAGACCGCTAGATGTTCCTACACCCACCGTGGGTACTCACGATGATGAAGCTGGACCAAGTGGAACCGTTCATATACCGCCAGAGGAACCAGAGGAACAAGCTCCATCATTTGACGTTTCTGACGACTCAGAGGAGGAACCCGCTCCTACCTTTGATGAGGAACCAAATGAGATATCAGAGGATGTTGTTGATCAAGCCGTTGATCTTGACATATTGAATCTGGAGTCGGAAGTTGTGGTGCCTGATACTGTGATGCCACGGACACTGTCTTACCACCCTTCAGAACAAATTATCAGCGATCTACAGAGTGGTGTCAAGACGAGACATCAGATAGACCAAGCTTTTACATGTTTTTATTCAGATATTGCTGATATGCAGAAAGAAGTCTCACTCAAATGTTTTATTTCGCAGATAGAGCCCAGGACCTACAAAGAAGCATTGACCGAGGATAGTTGGGTGAATGCTATGCAGGAGGAACTGCAACAGTTTGAGAAATTGGGCGTCTGGAGACTTGTTGATCTGCCAAAGAACCAGAAGTTGATAAAGACGAAATGGGTGTTTAAGTGTAAGCGTGATGATCGAGGCGTCGTGGTAAGGAACAAGGCACGTCTAGTGGTCCAAGGCTTCAGCCAGCAGGAGGGTATAGATTATGGTGAGGTTTATGCGCCAGTTGCAAGGCTTGAGGCAATTCGCATCTTTCTTGCCTTTGCATCTTGGAAAGATTTCAAAGTCTATCAACTCGACGTTAAATCCGCATTCCTGTATGGCAAGATTCGAGAAGAAGTTTACGTGGGGCAACCACCGGGGTTTGCTGATCCACTAAATAGAGACAAGGTGTACCTAATGGATAAAGCATTATACGGTTTACACCAGGCCCCGAGAGCCTGGTACGAGACTCTCTCGACCTACTTGCTGGACAACGGGTTCACAAGAGGAACAGTAGACAGCACCTTGTTCACAAAAGAAAAAGGAGGCCACTTGCAGATCGTGCAAATCTACGTTGATGACATCATTTTCGGTTCCACCAACGACGATTTGTGTAAAGAGTTTGAAAGAGTAATGAAGAAGAAGTTCGAAATGAGTTCAATGGGGGAGATGAAGTTCTTCCTCGGGCAGCAGGTAGAACAAATGCCCGACGGAATCTTCATTCACCAGTCAAAGTATGTAAAGGACGTGCTCGACAAGTTCGATATGAAAGATTGCAGTCCTGCATCTACCCCCCCTCGCACAGAACCATGGTATTTGTCCTGACGAACAAGGCGTGAAGATGGATGAAACGTTATACCGATCAATCATTGGTTCGTTGATGTATCTTACAGCATCCCGTCCCGACATCATGTACCCGACATGTCTCTGTGCAAGATATCAGTCGAATCCGAAGCAGTCACACCTGACGATCGTCAAACGCATCTTACGGTATTTGAAGGGTTGCCCAAGCATCGGCTTGTGGTACCCTCGTTCGGGTGACTTTACCTTATCCGGTTTCGCTGATTCAGATTTTGGTAGCTGTAAGCAGAACGCAAAGTCCACCACTGCTGGGTGCCAGTTCTTCGGAACTCAGCTCGTTACCTGGCAGTGCAAGAAGCAAACTGCAGTTGCACTCTCCACGTGTGAGGCTGAGTACGTCTCAGCCTCTAGCTGTTGCTCGCAGATCCTCTGGATCCAACAGCAGATGCGCGACTTCGGTCTGCAATTCTTGGATACTCCGATATTTGTGGACAATGAAGCGGCCATAAATGTTACTAAAAATCCGGTTCACCATTCGAAAACAAAACACATTGAAATCCGACACCATTTTATTCGAGATTGTTACGAAAAGAAATTAATACGGATTGAACATGTGGGCACCGATGATCAGAAAGCTGATTTTTACACAAAACCGTTTGATAAAAAGAGATTTTATTATCTTTTAAGGTTAAATGGGATGAAAAATATGCAATCTGGGAGGGTTATCGAGTGTGAAGCCGAATTGGGCGGCGATCTGACTTGAACTGTATCGGGTTGTCAACTTTCTTTTGTACAGTTGTATTTTTTTCTTGCTTTTCGTTAAAAACAAAAACACAAAAATATGTTTTAGTTTTAGAGGGAGATATTCGCAGAAAAATACAAAAACATGATAAAATCATAAAAATCCAAAAACATTAAAAAAAATGCCAAAAAGAGCTGTGTAGTATAGGGGAAATGATAGTACATCAGCTAGACGGGCAAAGTACGCTAAAGAATTGTAATGTAAAAATGCAATTAAGCAGTCTCGCTAAAGATGTGCCGGTAGGTTCTTACAGAATTAGTAGATCAGTTTGGGATATAAACTAAATTTAACTTGCGTTTTCGTGGGGAACACCTCCAGGATATATAGGTAACCCCTGAAATCCTGTTTGAAAGGTCCCGTATTCTGAGATACTAGGTCTTTATGCTCGGTGATATCTGGGGTATTATCCCGGGACTTCTGCTGTATGGAAATACTGACCTAGTCCCCGGATAATACTTTTCGCAAAAAGCTTTGAAACATAAGCTTCACCCTCAGCATGCTGATGAAACAATAAAATTGATAGTCGCTGCTGTTGAAATATAAAAGATCCTCTAAAGGGGACCCACCGAAAAGTCGAGCCGTCATCTCTCTGCTGAACGGAAGTTCTGACATGAGCTCTCACGGTTTCGCACCTAACCCCTTACAGATATCAGCCGTGGTATACTCACCTGTAAGACTGAATACTGGGATCCAGATACGGGAGTATATACTGAGGTGGGAACACACGTTAACGTTTAAGTCTCTAAAACACTAATCACGTATCCCGAACAGATTGAAAGTTTTGCGAGAATTTAAAATGGATCAATATACCGACAATCAACGCGAATTGCTTAATGCTTAAAATGAAATAAGCTTAACGGTGCTTGTGTTCTGTCGGTAGCTGATATGATCCCCTAACACGCTCGCAAAAATATTGTGTGTATATATTTCAGTTTGTACAGCTTAAAACCCAAAAAGATTTTCTTTTCTCATTTTATTTTCGACAACTGATACTGGGGATTGGAAGATCAAAGCCTGTATGCAGATCATGTCAGTGTCTGATGAGGGTTGGGTAAGCTGTGATTGCAAACAAAGATCTGGTATGATGTTTAAAAGATAAAATGTGAAATTGTTTGAAATGTTGAAAAGTTCATTAATTTGAACTGTTTTTGAAACAAAACGACAGAGTACTTCATAAAACTGATCAACCAGGGCCATTAACTTGGACTTGGTAGATCGAACAGTTGTCCAGGGTCATTAACTTGGACTTGGTCAACTGGGTGTCAGCGTGTGAAATCGAAAAAGTTAAAAAAATGAATAAAAAATGAATTTCTTAAAAATTAATGTTGGTTCGCTTTTATGACAACATTGGGTCCGTTCTTCTGTCAATGTAACATGTTTGGTCCGCTCATGAGAACATGTCAAATAAGCGGACCGACCCCCATATAAAAGGAACAGGGGTCCGCTTTTCATATCATTATCCTAGTCCGCTTATACGACATTCTCTCTGAGGCGTTCGAGCGACCCAACTTGCTTTTTCGCGATTTCACTTTGTTTGAGCCCCGTTTTCACCAGATTTTGATATATCTTCAATCATTACATCATGGGGAAGGTAAGTACCGTTTCAATTTAGTCTCTTTCTTGATATTCTGAGTCAGTCGGTAGGTTTATATGTACGAATCAGATTTTTTGAGCTTTAACTGTCATTTTTTGTTAAATTGATTAGTGTAATCATGTCGTCTGATGATTCTGAGTATAGTGTTATGTGCTAATTGCTCTAATTTGTGTGTTTGAGATGTTTGCCGGTAATGAGTAGACTCAGTTTCAGATCTAGGGCAATTTAGGCAAGTTTGACAGAATCTAAAGACACCCCTAGTATCGGATTTTAGTGTAGTATCTAGATCCTCAATCAATTTTATGTTTTAAGGAGTTTTTTGCAAGTTTTAGGGATGGACCGCTTTTACAGACTTATTACATAGATCCGCTCATGTATACCATGTTAGGTCCGCTCTTAGGTACATACACATATAGGTCCGCTCATGCTTACCTTGTAGGTCCGCTCCTAGATACCTTGTAGGTCCGCTTCTAGATACCATCTTAGGTCCACCTTTATGAACTTTTTCAGGTTCGCTCATGCATACATAGCAGGTTCGCTTTTAAGGCAATAAACAGTGGGATTCGCTTATATGAACTAGGGAAGGTTTGCTTTTTGTGTTTTTTTAAAATAGGTCCGCTTTTTAGTCATATATAGGGTTCGCTTTTATGGATGTATGGTTCTTGGTCCGCTTATAGGGTTGCATAGTATTTGGTTCGCTCTTAAGTACATCATGCGGTTCGCTTTTGAGTGCATGTTTATGGTTCGGTTATTTGTTCATAATATGGTTCGCTTTTTGGTCAGTGTTCAAAATTTCAAAAAAAAAAATTCTAAGTCTTTGATTGTCTTGTTGTTGTGCAGGCATCAGCAAACGTGTTATTCGATCCAATACACAACAGCTGCATTGATTTAGATGTGGAGAAGTGTCCGTTATTGTCAGAATTTAGCAGTATTTTGGACTACATGAATCGTATTCCAGTGAAGAAAGCGATGACTGACCAGAGGCCGTTGTACAGATCACATATTAGTCGATTTTGGAAGAATGCAACGTATGATGAGGCAAGCAAGGTGATTTCGTCAGTGGTGGAAGTAGATGGAAAGACGGAGACTATTCTGGTGACTGAAGCATTAGTTCAAGAAGTTATGAACTTTCCTGATGAGGCCAACTACCCCACAAGATTTCCAGAACGTATGGTGAAGGGCTGTATGCTGAGATTGGGATACAGAGGTGCTTTGAACACCGGGAACTACTTGAAGTCGAAGTTTCAAAAATCTTTCAAGTTCTTAATTCATTGTATTCTGATTACATTGAGCCACACAAAGGGCAGTTTCGACCAGATGAGGGATTACCAAATGAACATGTTGACAGCGTTGGTGTTGAATAAGAAATTCAACTTCTCGCACATAGTTTTTCATTATATGGCGGAGAATATCACGTCGGATGTTAGAACCTGGAGGTATCCGCGTTTTGTACAAATGTTGATTGATCGTGCATACCCTAGGATTAATAGAGACATTCAGGGTGATCTTCTTGTTCAAGCTCACATGTCTAATAACACTTTGAAGAACCTGGTCAAATATCATCCTAATCATCCAGAGCCTGATCTAGTGATTGAAAACTTTGGATTACTTAGAGATGCGAACTATGTGGATCCCGATCCTGAAAATCATCAAAATTGGAGAAATCAAGAGGAAATGAAAGAGGCGTTGTATGTTGTAGAGTTGAAAATACTTCAAAATTTCAAAACAACCAAGAACGAGTGGTATGTGAAGGAATCAGGACGCAGACGTAGATTTGCAACTCCTGTAGCTGAAGGTGAAGGTTCTTCTTCAAAGCCGAAGAAGAAACAAAAGAAGAAAGCGCAAACAATGTTAGTAGATGAGTCTGATGAAGATGTTCCTGAGGTGAATGTTGAAAATGAACAAGAGATGACTGGTGCTGAAAACATAGTAGTTGAGAGATATTCATGTTTACGACCCGATGTGGTTAGTTAATTGCTCAGCGAAAGACATCGAATGTCTATTCATTAACAAGATTCGTTACTCGCCAACAGATAAAGAGCAAGCTCTTCAGTTCCAACGTGTAGTTTCACTGTGCTTCCAGAAAGGTATCAACTCCGAAAGCAAGTGGAAATCTTCGTGGTGGTCTTTAGACGAAAAGATGAAGAAGAAAGCGAAGCGTGAACGTGAACGTGAGAATCAAAGGATGGAAGAAAATAGAGGAAAGTTTATGAAGCAAAAAGAATGAAAAGATCAGAGTTGCGCTGGGTAGAAAGTCAAAACCGAAGGAAGAGAAATTCAAAGCTATCTGAAGACCAACATTCAAGACAAAGACTGCGGCTTCATCCAAGGGGGAGTTTGTTGATGCACAATGTCTAAAGCCTACGTCTTTGTAATGCTAGATTAATGTATAGGGTCCAGATAGGTTATTCTGTATAAGTTCAGGGGGTTAGAATGTAAATTTGTGAAGTTAATGTTGTAGGTCCGCTTTTGTGACATGTGTCCACAAAAGCGAACCACCTTAGTTAACAGGTTCGCTCTTGTGGACATGTCACATGAGCGGACCGGCCAGTCTATAAATACCCCCTGTGCAGTCTTCATTTGTAACGTTGTCTGAGATCCCACGTCGAACTGTTGTCCGTACGGCAAGTGTTATCAAGTGAAGAAAAAGTATTTTAAGTGTGAATTCGCTGTTTCTACTCCATTCTTTTACTGTTTTCTTTGTATCATGCTGAAAATGTGTTTCCGCCACATTCTCAGTAAGCACTAGCTCTGATTGACTCACTCGAGAGGTCAAAACTGATCCTACAATCTCCTTCCTGAAGGCTCAGAAGTGTTTGCGAAAGGGCCACACTGCCATTTTGGCACTCGTTACTGACGCATCAACGAAAGAGAAGAGATTAGAAGATATTCCAATAGTACACGACTTTCCTCAAGTGTTTCCTGAAGATTTACCTGGGCTACCGCCTCATCGCCAGGTCAAATTTCATATCGAGCTAGCTCCAGGAGCAGCACCAATAGCTCATGCACCGTATCGCTTAGCTCCATCAGAATTGGAAGAACTATCTGCACAACTACAAGAGCTCTTGGATAAGGGCTTTATTCGTCCTAGCTCTTCGCCTTGTGGAGCTCCAGTATCATTTGTGAAAAAGAAAGATGGTACCTTCAGGATGTACATTGACTACCGTGAACTCAACAAGGTAACCGTGAAGAATCGCTATCCTCTTCCACGCATTGATGACCTGTTCAACCAGCTGCAAGGGTTGAGCTACTACTCAAAGATAGATCTGAGGTCAGGCTACCATCAACTGAGAGTCCGAGATGAGGACGTCTCCAAAACAGCATTCAAAACTCGCTACGGCCACTACGAGTTTCTAGTTATGCCATTCGGGTTAACAAACGCACCTGCAGTCTTCATGGATCTTATGAACAGAGTGTGCAAGCCCTACCTGGATAAGTTTGTGATTGTATTCATCGACGACATTCTGATATACTCTAAGAGTCAGGAGGAACACGAGCAGCATTTACGACTTATTTTGGAACTCCTTCGATCAGAACAGCTGTACGCCAAGTTTTCAAAATGCGACTTCTGGCTTCGTGAAGTCCACTTTCTAGGCCACGTGGTAAACAAGGATGGGATTCATGTTGATCCATCCAAGGTAGACTCGATTAAGAACTGGCCTGCACCGCGCACACCAACGGAAATTCGCCGATTCTTGGGTTTGGCAGGCTACTACAGAAGGTTCATCAAAGACTTCTCAAAGATTGCACAGCCGCTTACGTTACTGACACAGAAGGGTGTCACCTATCGCTGGGGTAATACACAGGAAACAGCTTTCCAGCACCTAAAGGATAGACTTTGCAGTGCGCCTATTCTTTCATCGCCAGAGGGCACAGACGATTTTGTAGTTTATTGCGACACATCAATTTAGGGTTTGGGTTGTGTATTGATGCAACGGGATAAAGTCATTGCCTACGCTTCGCGCCAACTTAAGATCCACGAAAGGAACTACACTACACATGATCTAGAGCTGGGAGTTGTTGTTTTCGCGCTTAAGATATGGAGACATTACCTGTACGGTACCAAGTGCACCATCCACACCGATCACAGGAGTCTCGAGCATATTTTCAGGCAAAAGGAATTGAACATGCGTCAACGTCGATGGGTCGAACTACTAAACGATTACGAATGCGCGATCAAGTACCACCCGGGCAAAGCCAACGTTGTGGCCGACACCCTCAGTCGAAAAGATACTGTGCCTAGATGCGTACGAGCATTACAATTTACCATCCAGTCTAGCCTTCCGGCACAGATACGAAATGCTCAGGTAGAAGCATTGAAACCAGAAAACGTCCGGGCTGAAGCCTTACGCGGCTCAAGGCAACGATTAGAGCAAAAGGAAGACGGCGCTTACTACGTAACAGGACGCATCTGGGTCCCACTTTATGGCAACTTACGCGAGCTTGTAATGGATGAAGCACATGAGTCTCGCTACTCAGTACATCCTGGTTCAGATAAGATGTACCACGATCTCAGAACTACATATTGGTGGCCTAGCATGAAGGACCACATAGCAACTTACGTCGGCAAATGCATGACTTGTGCGAGAGTCAAGACAGAATATCAGAAACCATCGGGCCTACTTCAGCAACCAAAGATACCACAATGGAAATGGGAAGAAATTTCCATGGATTTTGTTACTGGCCTGCCTAGATCTCAACGAGGGAATGATACTATTTGGGTGATTATGGATCGACTTACAAAATCTGCACACTTCTTGGCTATTAAGGAAACAGACAAGTTCTCTACCTTAGCAAACATTTACTTAAAGGAAGTGGTTTCGAGGCATGGGGTGCCAATCTCTATTATTTCCGATCGTGATGCACGATTTACTTCAGAACTGTGGCAAGCAATGCACAAATCTTTTCGCTCTCGTCTAGACATGAGCACAGCTTATCACCCTCAGACGGATGGGCAGTCTGACCGCACTATTCAAACTCTGGAAGACATGCTGCGTGCATGTGTAATCGATTTCGGCAACAGCTGGGAAAAACATCTCCCGTTAGTGGAGTTCTCATATAACAACAGTTACCACACCAACATTCAAGCCGCTCCATTCGAGGCATTGTACGGGCGTAAATGCCGATCACCTCTATGTTGGGCAGAGGTGGGCGATAGTCAGATCATAGGTCCAGAACTTATAGTTGATGCTACTAAACGGATTGCACAGATACGACAACGAATGGCGGCAGCTCGCGACCGTCAGAAAAGCTATGCTGATAAGCGTAGGAAACCATTAGAATTCCAGGTCGGGGACCGGGTTCTACTCAAAGTTTCACCCTGGAAGGGTGTGGTTCGTTTCGGCAAAAGGGGCAAACTCAACATATTCCACGTTACGTCGGACCATTCGAGATCATCGAGAAAATAGGCAGGGTGGCCTACAAACTGAACCTACCAGCAGAACTCAGTGCAGTTCACAATGTTTTCCACGTGTCGAATCTGAAGAAGTGTCTGTCAGATGAGACCCTCGTAGTTCCTCTGAAGGAGCTCACTATCGATGAACAGTTGCAATTCGTCGAAAAACCAGTTGAAATCACGGACCATGATGTTAAGGTCCTCAAGCACACCAGAATACCCCTTGTACGAGTTCGTTGGAACTCCCGTCGTGGCCCAAAGTTCACCTGGGAACGATAAGATCAAATGAAACTCAAGTATCCCCAGCTGTTCGAAAATAATGCAACTACTACTGAAGCTGAAGCTACTACAGAATTTCGGGACGAAATTCCAAATCAATGGGGGGGTGATGTGACACCCTAGGAAAACCAGTAAACTACACAACATAACTAGCTTCCTCAGTAACGGCATACTAAATTTCGGGACGAAATTTCTTTTAACTTGGGGATAATGTGACAACTCGTATTTCAAACCTCTCTTTGTGTTTAATGTAACGTTATGTGATTATGTGAACTTGGTTAATTGACTGAATGATTAATGGAATGATATGTGTTTTTACATGTGAATGTGTATGTACTTGTATGATCCGAACCGCACAACACCCGTCCAATCGCACAAGCCCATTCGGGCCACACTCTTTATATCCGAATCAAGGGCGGCCCAGGATGGGTTTGGCCCACTTCCTTTGCACGCATAACCTTAGGAGGAGGGGGTATACTCCTCATTAGTTGCTAAACACACAACACACACAAACCCTATTCTCTCTTTCTCTCATCTCGAAACCGACGGCAAACACACCCCTCTCCACCAAAGCTTTTGGTGTTCGGATCAATCCTTGTCCTCATCTATAACCGGTTAGTGTTTTAGCTATTAATTGTATGATAATTTATGTTGTGATATGTATCTTCTACATAATGATTTAGGGGTGATATATGATTGATGGTGATGTAAACCGTTGATGTTTGATGTTCATAATAATCGGCTCACATGTGTACTTGATGATATTCATATGATTCGGATTGCATGATCTAGAGTTAGAACCGAACACATAATAATCGGCTGTGATGTATTATTAATTGGATGATTGTTGTGTTGTTATGTAGGGTGCATGTTAGTAAACAAGCCATGAATCTGTTAATGTGTTTGAAGGTGTAGTTGATAATTAAGCGATGAATGATTTTAGGGTTCATATGAATTGGTGATAATTGCTTTGTTTGATCGAGTATTGTAGAGTTGGAAAACTGTTAATTGTCGATTGATAATCTCATAAATGGAAACCATTTAACTAATTGATTATTGACTAAATTGGATAATGGAAACAATGTAACTGATTGCATGAATTAAGGAATTAGTTAACTGGTCGCACAAGCTCTTGAATTGCACAAGAGCTCAATCGCACAAGGCGACTGATCGCACAAGTACCTGACGCACAAGTGCAATCGCACAAATTAGGTACCTCACATAGAACACAGTGTACAACACAACGTATGCATGATCGCACAAGACCTTGTGGATCGCACAAGATGGTGCCGATCGCACAAGGCTTGGGCCACACACGAACGTTTGGACTATTGGGCCTTAAAGCCCAATATCCAGTCACACAGGCTAACCCAACAGCACAACCCAACTGGATCGCACAAGTCTCCGGATCGCACAAGTCATCCGGGTCGCACAAGATCACTGTTTGGGTCGAGTATACTGTTGGACTTCTTCCTTTGTTGGGCCGGGTTTATGTTGGATCGCACAACATGTTGTGGATCGCACAACATGTTGGGCCGGGTATTATTTGGGCTTCTTTGGATTAATCGCACAATTTGGATTTGTTACATGACTGTTAACGTGTCACCATGATCAATACGTGTACATAACCTGTTAGATCTGTGTAAACTTATGTGCACTACGTAAAACCTAGACCTGACTTGTACGGTAACCATGTTAGGACGTGGTTGACCACTGATAGCTCAAGTAACCATTTCGTGTATCTGCCGAGCAAACCAAGGTGAGTTCACACTCTTACCAAGGCATGGGGTTCCCGGGGTTGGGAATGGGATTGAAAGATACTTGTACTTTTATCGCTACTGGAATACGTACTACTGTCCTAGTTAGGGGAAGGACACCTATAGATACAACTAGACTAGTAACACATGGGAATCCCCCACTAACCTTCGCAAACATGTCTATAAGACCGCGATACGAATACTAATCTTCGCACACATGTTTGGGAGACCGCGATACGAATACTAATCTTCGCAAACATGTCTGGGAGACCGCGATACAAATATAAATACAACTAGTCTAGGATACATGAGAAACCCCCCACTAATCTTCGCAAACATGTCTGGGAGACCGCGATACAAATTAATACGATACACGGTTTACAAAACGAACTTATGGTTTACGAAATGAGTACTATAACTAAACAACCAACTGTGAACTCGCTCAACTTTGTTGTTGACTCGTTGTTACATGCCTTGCAGGTTAATAGGTACTCAGGGAGCTTTTCACAGGGAGGCGCAGTCGTTGTGGGGCATGGATCGTGGATGCCATGTTAAAAACATTATAACACTTGAACTTAGTACTTATGTTTGGGTGTTCGCAATTATGCTTCCGCTAAACACTTACTATGTTTTTATTTTGAACACCTTTCATATTGTTTGGTTGAATTACATTTACTACTTATTATGTTCAATATGATTGGTGGCTTGATCCTGGTCATGTCACGCCTCCAGGCGGTGATACTCCGCGTGTGGATTTTGGGGGTGTGACAAAGAACTAAAATGACGAATAACTGGGTTTTTCGTTGACTTTAGTCACACAGTTGGTGAGATATTTCAACAAAATCTTATCCTCTCTGACACAACCATCATTCGATTGACAAGTTTTTCAAACAACAACATCATTTTTCAAAGACCCATACTTCGAAATAGTAGTATAACTTCAATAATTCAAATGGAGAAACTTCATAATATCTTCCGTGACAATTCCGGCCAAAACAATTTATTGGATAAAATTGGCGTTTTACGATATTCACGTTAAAACTCAAAACAACTTTAACCTTTACGGTGTGTTCCCGAGTTAAAAATCCCTCCCCTTCCCTCTCCTCCCCTCCCCTCCCCTCCATGTCTTTCCAAATTGGAAAGACTATTTTCAGGCAAAAAAAACCCCATTTCCCCCCCCCCTCCCCCTGTTAAGTGGATCTCTGGAACACCATTTTCCCTCCCCTCCCCTCCCCTCCCCCTGTTAAGTAGATCTCTGGAACACAGCGTTAATGATCTCCAACCTATTTTCAACAAGTTTTAACTGAAACAAACATCAAATAACATCTGATTTTCGAGTTTCAAAACAGAAATCTCATGAAACACAACTGGTTTTTCTGAAGTTTTATACAAAACACACTTAAAAACCAACTCGAAAAACACACCGGTAACACGGTTTTCAACAAGAAATCGAGCCTTACGCTCTGATACCACATGTAGGTCCCGATATGGATTGTCGGACTTAGATGATTTCTTGTTTCGGGTGCCGTAATGAGTGCGGAATCCTCGTTGCGACACAAACCGAGCGAGAGAGTAAAATACAAAACAAAGATTCAACGATTAAAGGTCAAATGTATTGATTCAGAGAATTTTGGTTACAAGATTTAAACAAGAAGCTCTCACAAACTCTCTGATGTACTCACTCAATTCTCTCTCTCTCTCTCTCTCTCTTCTTTCTGTCTGAGTTCTGTCCTTATATATAAGCACATGACTTGCAAGATGACGAAGAATAATTCCTCACTAAGAAGTCCCGACAAAGCATCTATATCGACGAAGAATGGTAGGTTCTTCGTCAACATTCTAACCGATGAAACATCAGTTCTTCATCATTAGATCTTCGTCATATGCATAATGGGTTCTTCGTCATTCAATTAATGGGTTCTTCGTCATATGCGTAATGTATTCTTCGTCATGTGGAAATCTGGTTCTTCATGAGTGTTGTTTGCATGGTTGGTTCTTCGTCAGTCTGATGTTCTTCGTCAACCTTTATCAATAAGGTTCTTTAATAACAACAAACAATTAATTGCATAACAAACATGAATTCACGTTGATATAATAGATGAATGTAATGATAAGTCTTCACATGACATCATCATGGTGATGTGTCGGCGGGAAACGGTTCACGGCTATTCATGCTTCGCGTGTCGATCTCTGGGGCGCACGACGGAGGAATGTCGCGACGTCGGTCTTGAGCCGAACCTAACCGAGTCGAACTAAATCGAGTCGCGTCCACATAAAGTGTACCAACATGAATCCACCAGGATTGAGACACTGCAAGGGACAAAACAGTCCGTATAGTATTAGGTTTAACAACATGACTAAGGTTTCATCGTAGTGAACTCTAATTTGTTGATTGCTCCCATCATAAACTAACGGAGCTTTATAACATTCAAATGTGCCATCGAATCGAAATTTATGATGAAATAATTGCATACTTCAAAGAAAGCTTCCTTCGAGGTTGTGTCAAAACTAAATCCCAAGTCTTATTTTAATAAGTGCATTAAATTCAGTGATCAAGGCAATATGCCACTCCATTGTGGACAAAGCTTCCTTCGGGTTTTTCAGGATGGGAAGGAAAAGAAGAGGAGTAAAGAATAAGGATACGTTTAGGTTTGGAAATACCATCCATAGCACAGCACAATTACGAATAGCTCGAGTCAGTGGTGGAGGAGTAGGGTTCAGATGACTGGATGAGGTCGGCTGTTGAATTTGCGATAGTCTTGGTTGGGGTTGGTTGAGGGCTGATTTGTTGGTAGGTTTTGGGGTTGGGTGTTGGGTCTAGGTCGGTAAAAGTAGGTAAGTATAGGTGGGGAAATGGGTTGGATTTGGGTATGTGGCTGGTTTAGTGTTGTAGGTGAGATTGGGTCGGGTCGGGTCGGGTCGGGTTGGGTATGGGTTGGTTTAGGCCGAGAGGGTAGAGGGGTGAGGAGTGAGTGGAGATAGGAGGTGGGCCATGAGTAGTAGAAGGTGAAGAGTTAATCAACTTGGTGTTTGGCTAGAAGAAGAATTAATGGTTTTGGTGAGGAAGTCATAGGAGTGTAGGAGATTTCGGGTGATTGGCAAAGGGAAATGTAGTTTCATCAAAAATCACATGGCGACTGATGATGATTTTGTGTGTAGTGATCACGACATTTGAAACCTCGGTGATTAGGGGGATAACCGAGGTGGGCACATAGCATGGAACGATATTCTAGTTTGTGTATAGTAGTGTGGGAGTGGATATCATAGAAATCCAAACACGCAAAGATATGTATAGGATGCGATACACTTATATAGGCTTTAGGTGGGGGGGATTAGTAATTGATTAGTTAACTTGGTAATATGTCGAGTAGGTAGGTGGCAACCTCCAGGGCATGATGCCAATATGTCTTCTCTTTTTTTTAACAAACACACTACTTACACATTCACCATTCTTCTTGTCACTCTCAAAACACACACAGGGTTTCAATCTTCAAACAATGGTCGACACCGGAGTAGTGGTAATTTAGGGAAATGGCGCGATAACCAGAGCAAGATATCAACATACTCTGTCAAGGTCGGCCTCGCTCATATGCTCTGCGGTTGCATAATAATGGATATCATGAATGCCAAACGAACGCGTCTGGTGGAATAAGCCGGCATGTGTGTTGCCATGGCACTCAAACAAGTTCCAGCGAACATTCGTGCTTATAGCGACGCTGTGCAGATAAGCGATTTGCAAGTGATTAAAGAGGTTAAGCAGTCTGTTATAATTTCAACTCCGTTTATCCCATTCATCCTTCCAAAGCCGCGAACGCCCCCCCCCCCCCCCCTCCAAAATGTAGCTTAAACCTATCAAAGCTTGCAGAACACAAAACATATCACTGTAATCAATGTAGTTTATTCTAGAAATCAACTTCAAATTATAACGGTTAAGCTAGATATGGAATTTTACCAACCCATCAATTATTACTATTAGGGTTTATTATAGTATGAGCCCATGGGCTCAATTAGGAGAATGTACTGATTGATGAGTTCTCCATGAGGCTGAAAGCAACTGAGCAATTTGGTGTGCTAGGAAGCATGTTAGTTGAAGAGGTTGTTAGTTGTCTAAAGATTAAGGGAGAGAGGCTTAGTGGTTTCGAAGAGCAATATGGTAAGTAGGGTTTGCTCCTGCCACAAGCTAAGGTGGTGGCTAGTCCCATGGCAGGCAAATATATAGATTTGGGAGTAGGAATATGTGTGTTATAAAATGGACCTAGGTTATTTGCTAATAAGAAACGGGTGTTATGACTTGGCTTTAAGTCACATTAATTCAAGTATAGGAGCAAGTATTAATTAAATGATTACATCCTTCCATTATCTAATAGTCTTTTAATGCTTTGTTTAGTATAAATCGGAGCAAGCAGTAGATGTAGATTATTACTATATAAAAAAAGAAGATTAACGTAACCAAGTAATCAATCATTTCCCATATCGTAATTCCATGTTTATCTAAAATTCATTTCATCAAAATCATTTCCACTATCAACCTGAGCTTCACTCTTCTGCATTGTCATTCTTCATTCTTGCCACAAAGGTACCTTCTCTATAGTATCAGAATCAGACGATCCATCAACAAGTGGCAATGTAGATCCTAAAGGGCCAACAAAATATAATGTGTGAGGTTTTTTTTTACCACATTTTATAACTCAATATAAAATTATTGATTGATGATTACTGATTAGGGTTTATCGAATGAAAGAATATTGTTCGTATGTATATTTCGAATTGGTAAAGAATATCTGTTAATCATTCATACATATATATGCGTGACGGTTAGATATATATAACCGCCACGAATAATAATAATAATAAAACTTAACAGAAATAAATACATTATACTTATTTAATATATCTAGCTTAATTTTCTTATCCTAATATTCCCTCCCGTAAGCTAGATAGCGGCAATATGCGGGAGCTCTTTAAGACGAAGAAAGTCCTTAGGCTGCAGTGCCTTTGTAAATATGTCAGCGGCTTGCTCTTTAGTGGTGCAGAACTTCACTTCAACTTCGTCTTCCTTGACTAAATCACGTATGAAATGGTACTTCACTCTAATATGTTTGCTTTTCCCGTGATAAACCGGGTCTTTAGCCAAGCAAATGGTGGATTTGTTATCACAGAGGATTACCGGTGGATAATCCATATTCATTCTGAGTTCATTGAGTATCCCTTTTATCCATAGTGCTTGACATCCTGCCAGTGATAGTGCAATATATTCTGCTTCAGTCGAAGATAATGCAACAACCTTTTGTTTCTTGGATTGCCATGCTATTGCTCCCGATCCTAAGTGAAAAACATATCCAGACGTGCTTTTGTTGTCATCTACATTTCCAGCATAATCGTTGTCGCTGAACATGACTAATTTCCCTTTACTTCCCTTTGAGTATATGATTCCATGATTTATTGTCCCTTTTATATATCTCAAGATTCGTTTCCCTGCTTCCCAGTGACTTTTCTTTGGTTTCTCCATGAAAAGACTTATCTTGCTAACAGCAAACATTATATCCGGCCGAGTATTCGTTAAATACATGAGGCACCCTACTAGACTTCTATATAAGTTTTCATTTACCTCATCTTCAAGATCATTTTTCGATAATCGTTCACCATATTCCATAGGAGTAGAGATTGTATTACATCTTTCCATATTGAATTTCTTTAGTAAACCTTTTGCATATTTTTGCTGAGATAATGCAAGATTTCCTTCTTTATACTTTACTTCCATGCCCAAGAAGTAATGTAAAACTCCCAAATCAGTCATTTCGAATACTTTCTTCATTGAATCTTTAAGTTGATTTATCATTTGTAGAGAATCACTAGCTATTATAAGGTCATCAACATACAGGCAGATTACCATCTTAGAAGTTGTTGTATTCTTAATGAATAATGTATGTTCATATACACATTTCTTGAAACCATTTGATCAGAAAAATTTATCAATCTTGCTATACCATGCCCTTGGGGCTTGTTTAAGACCATATAAAGCTTTCTTGAGATGACATACCTTTTGTTCTTCTCCCATTTTGATGTATCCTTCCGGTTGCTCAATGTACACTTGTTCATTTAGATCTCCATTTAAGAATGCAGTTTTAACGTCCATTTGGTGTAAATACCAGTTATTTCGAGCCGCTAAAGCCAGTATTAGTCTCACTGTATCAAAACGTATGACTAGTGCAAAAACATCTTGGTAGTCCACTCCATACTTTTGATTGTAGCCTTTAACCACTAATCTAGCCTTGTACTTATCCACATTCCCATGTTCATCGTATTTGGTTTTGTAGATCCATTTAACTCCAATGGGTTTTTTATCTTTTGGAGGATCAACTAATTCCCATGTATCATTTTTCTTTATTGATTCCATTTCCCTATCCATCGCTTCTCTCCACTTCATTTCCTTGTTAGCCTCTCTGTACGTGATTGGATCTGCATCAGCATATAATACAAAACTTGCTACATCTTCGGTTGCTTGCTAATTATCATATAAGTCTTCTACTTGTTCTTGTGTGAGGGGTTCTGAATTAGCATATACATCGGCCAGACTTTTGGTTCTCGTTTCTGCATTCTCCGAAGATGTTGATGATGACGAGTCTGCTTCCTCATCATCCTGATTCCGTCCAATTGTTTCATCGCCATTGTCTTCACTGCTGTCATGATTATTATCTTGAACAGCAGATTCATTAACTTGGACTGCTGCTTCCTTTTCTTGGTCTGTAATCCTTGCATCCGGGAAGTTCAGTTGGATGCTTGCATCATTTTGTTGTTTATCAGATCCTTCCCAGTCTTGATTTTCGTCGAATATCACATCTCGGCTAATAATAGTTTTGTTCATACAACTTGTAAGCTTTACTTGTTTCACTGTAGCCTATCATAATCACCTTCTCTGTTTTATCATCTAGCTTCCCTCGATGTTGTTTCGGAACATGTGAATATGCCACACTTCCAAAAATTCTTAAATGAGAGACATTCGGTTTTCTTCCACTCCAAGCTAAGCTTCCTGAGGAGTTATGTCTTGCACTCCTTTCATCGTTGCTCTATTGATGAGATACGTAGCACATGATACTACTTCAGCCCAATAAATGTGTGACAGTCTTTTCGTCTTCATCATGCTTCGGCTGAGTTCCATGAGGGTTCTATTTTTTCATTCTGCTACTCCATTTTGCTGGGGTGTGTAGCTAGTAGTAAGTTGGTGATGTATGCCATTGTCTTTGAGGAAGTTTTGAAACTCATGTCCGTAATATTCTCCTCCCCTATCCGTGCGTATATTCTTTATCTTGGTATCCGCTTGATTCTCCACCAATCTTTTGAAAGTTTTGAACTTTATTAAAGCATCGGATTTTAGTTTCAAAAAATACACCCACGTCTTTCTTGAGAAATCATCTATAAAGGTGATGAAGTATCTACATCCACTTATAGATGCAGTTCTCATCGGACCACATATGTTGGAATGAATTAATTGCGAAGGTTTAGTGGCATGCGATGTTGCTTGTTTAGGAAATGCTTTTCGAGCATGTTTTCCAAACAAGCAACCTTCACATATGCTATGTGATGGTTTGGCAGCCGTCTTGGGTAAACCCTTTACCACTTCCTTTACTCCCATGTTATGTAGTGTCTCGAAGTTTATGTGGCCATATTGACGATGCCACAAGACTGAGATATCTTGAGTCATTATGTTGCATACTCTCGAGGTAACATCATAGTTTAAGTTTAGTGGAAACATTTTGTTTCCAGTCATTCGAACCGATCCCATATGCTTTCCAGTGGGATCTTTGATAACACACTGATGGTTATGGAAGTTTACCTCATAAACCTTTTGCACTAATTGTCCCACACTTAATAAATTATGTTTTAGACCTTCAACATAAAAAACGTTGGGTACCCTTTTCTCTATTCCTCTTACTTTGATGGCTACATCACCACTTCCCAATACACTGAGCCTCTTGTCGTCTCCAGTTCTTACTTCCTTCTTTTCTGATTCATTTTGTGAAATGAACAGACTCTTATTACCAGTCATATGATTGCTACATCCACTATCTAAATATCAGCAATCCTCTTTCGTTATCTCTTCTACATTAAAGATCATGAATAGGGTTTCATCATTCCCATCCTCCGACTCTTCTTCATGTAACAGAGCATTGTTGCTCTTGTCATTCTCTTCACCTTTTTGGCAAAAACGTGCCGTGTGACCCAGTTTTTGACAATTATAACAGCGGATTTGTCCGCTGAATCTTCCTCGTCCCCCACCTCTTTCTTTTCCATTAAAATCTGATCTGAAGAATCTCGATCGATTCTGACTTGGGCCTTGCATTTGAAATGCTTGTTCTACGGGTGATTCATCATATTGTTTCAGCCTAAGTTCATGAGATTGTAAGATCCCTAGTAATTTTCTGTTGACATGGCTGTCATATCTTTCGATTCTTCTATGGCTACTACAACCGATTTATATTTTCTTGTTAAACTACGAAGAATCTTTTCGACTATTCGTTGTTCCGTAATGTTTTCTTCATTTTATCCTAATTGATTCACTATAACCGTAGTTTTGTTTATGTACTCCTCTATAGATTCACTGTCTTTCATTCGTAATGCATCAAACTCACATCTTAGGGTTTGTAATTTTACCGTTTTGACTCTTTGTTCTCCCCTGTAAGCCTTGTGAAGAATATTCCACACTTCTTTTGATGTTTTGCTTGTTGCAATTCGTTCAAATACGGTCTCGCTCACTGCCTGAAATATAATACGAAGAGCCTTCTTATCTTTCTTCACTTTTTCTCTATGAATGTTTTGATCATTTTCCGAAGCCCCTGCCGCTAATTGATTGTGTCCTTCTTCTACACTGGTCCATAGATCATGTGATTCTAGTAAGACCTTCATTTGTATGTGCTAATGATAATAATTTTGTCCCAATAGTTTTGGGATCTGAGTTTGAATTCCGCCGTTTGTTGTTGTCATTTGTATTGAAGAAAACTTATAAGAATTTGCAGCGATTTAGAGATTTACGAGTGTGGATCGTTATTGCTCTGATACCACTTTATTGATTGATGATTGCTGATTAGGGTTTATCGAATTAAAGAATATTGTTCGTATATTTCGAATTGGTAAAGAATATGTGTTAATCATTCATACATATATATGCGCGACGGTTAGATATATATAACCGACACTAATAATAATAATAATAATAATAATAATAATAATAATAATAATAATAATAATAAAACTTAACAGAAATAAATACATTATACTTATTTAATATATCTAGCTTAATTTTCTTATCCTAATAAAAATAACAAGTGGCCAGCAGGAAAACTGAATTCCCGGGAAAGAAAAACAACATTATGTCATAATAATATCTCTAATGTTAAAATCTCGCCATCTCACCCACACAAGATAACATACTGAAAGGGCCTTTGTTTTTTAGCCAGAAGAGTGAGTTAGATCTTCCAAAGCTGACGTCTCAAAAAAGTATCTGTTCGAATCATGCAGCTCTTTCACTGTAGATCGGTTCCTGTTTGATTAATAGATATTTTTTATCTTGCACTTTTACTTGATCTTCTCATCATGGTCCTTGGTTATCAGATCGATTTCAGTATTGGCCCTTTAAAAATGGATTATAAATCGATCCAGAAAGTTTAGTTTCTTGTGCATCAATCTGTGCCGCAATATAGAAATGTTTGTACGTAGCTTTATGTGTAGTATGATGGGAATCAATGTATCAAAATAATAGCGGAAGCGGTTTATATAATTTACCAAAAGCCGCTTATATAAATTTGATTTATTGATCCGATTAATAAATATTCCCAATCAGGATTAAGGTTATACGCGTATAAACAAATAAAGAAATAAACAACCATAGAGGGTTTTAGTAATCAACCTTTGACGACTACACCGGAATTGTAACACGCGGGTTACAACGAATCCTCGCTAGTAGGAAGTTTACAACCGAGCACAAGATACCCGAGAGTAGAACCGGCCAAGAAGAAGGCCGCGGTGATGCTTGGTCGACGGCAAGTGGGTTGCGGCCAAGCTTAGGAGGGTGGCTAGGGTTTTGTGTTTTTTATAAAAGTCTGTCTAGGGTTTCCACACTAATCATCCTTTTATAAAACCCAATCTTACATTAAGGCCCTTTAAGATTATACAATTATAATCCTCTTAATAATAATCTAATTAATATTAAGTCTCTCGGGTTTAAACTATACTACGCTCACGATGGGTGCACTTGCCCTAGTGTGTGTTTAGTGTTAGTATAATATCGTGTTTTATAAATTTAAAACTTGACTAATGCGTAAAACGAACTTAAAATATCAATAAAATCATATCATGCTTAACGCACACCAAATTTTTGGCGCCGTTATCGGGGACATAAGAATTTTAAGAAAGTTTAAAATCAACGGCCTAATTATTTTTAGCATTTTTTTCTTCTTTTTTAGAATTTTTTATTTTTTTCAAAATCTGCAGAGCTCAACACGGGTCGTGCCTGGTCAGACACGGGTCGTGCCCATCATCCTTACTGGCAATTTTTGTTTTCTGAGTTACAGAAGAGTGACCACGGGCGGTGGAGGTGCACCACGAGGCCGTGTTGAACTCCCGAGTAAGTAACTGGGATCCAGAATTTAGCAACTGTAATCACGACCACGGGTCGTGGCCATTGACCACGGGGCCGTGGTAAACGATCTGACCAACTTTTCTTTTTGTTTTGATCGCAGGACTTAGAACTCCATCGCAGGGCCTGAAATCTCTACGCAGTGCATGAGCTCCAGTTCTGATAAAGACTTAAAAGAACCTCTAGACGAACCCGAACTCTTTCTAAGAAAAAGACTAAAAGCCAAAAATCAAGAGAAAGCTTCGGGGGATCAAATCCCGATGGCGGATCAATGTACGCTAATGGACTACCTATGGCCCACGGTCGGTAACCTTGGAGTCGCCATCAATGCACCGAACGTCGATGCCAACAACTTCGAACTTCGGCCGCATTTGATCCAAATGCTCCAAAATTCTGCAACCTTCCATGGCATATCCGATGAAGATCCCCATTTACATATTACCAACTTTTTGGAAATATGTGACACTTTCCGGATCAACGGAGCATCAAACGACGTCGTCCGCCTCCGAATGTTTCCATTTTCACTAAAAGACCGAGCGAAGGCTAGGCTCAACACCCTCCCAAGTGGTTCGGTAAACACTTGGGATGAACTTGCCCAAAAATTTCTATATAAGTATTTCCCGCCCTCTAAAACCGCTAAATTAATGACTGAATTAAATACATATTCACAAGAGGACGGGGAATCCTTATATGAAACTTGGGAAAGATTTAAGGAGCTATTGAGGAAATGCCCTTATCATGGTCTCGCAGTGCGGCAACAAGTATCCACTTTCTATAATGGATTATTGCCACACACGAGACAAACACTCGACTCAAGCTCCGGGGGACTTCTAGGTAATCGACGACCAAATGAAATCTATAATCAAATTGAAGAAATTGCTCAAAACAATTTTCAAAGGCACACCCCCCCCCCCCCAGGCTCAAAGTCCATTGCCCCGGGCGCCCATAATTAGATGAGAACACCTCCTTACAAGCCCAAATCGAGGTCCTATCCTCAAAAATCAAAAAATTAGAAATGGCAAAACGGCCTCGATTATGGCTTATGAAGGGTGTGGGGCCACATGAAAATTGGAGTTGTATGAAAGAAATGGAAAACCAAACGGAAGTGGTAAACTACATTAATAATCAACCTAGACCATCAGGTCCCCCAACGGGTACCTACAACCAAGGTTGGCGTAACCACCCTAATCTTGGTTGGAGGGAGCTCGGGAATAGTAGTAACCAACAAAATCAAAATCAAAGACCAAACTTTCAACAACAACCAAGAAATGAGTCACAAAATTTCACTCAACAACAAGGGGGCGGGAGAGGCTTGAAGACCTCATAACACGCCTTGTAACACCCCCAAAATTCCACCTGCGGAAACCCCGCGAGGCGTGTTACGCATCAGAGTTCGAGCCACCAATCACATTGAACAAATGATAAGTATTTAAGTAAGTCATGACATTAATTACCAAAATAAGATGTCAACATGATATCAATTCTCAAATGTTATGTAGCGGAAGCATGTAATCGTTCAGCAATCGTTTCATAATAATAATCAAAATCAATGTATCGTTTATAAGTGAATCCAAGAGTCTCGATCCATGACCACTCCAGCACTCCCAGATAGCAAGTCCATGTTCCAAGGCTAACGACCTACAAGCATGCAAACAAGTGTGTCAGACTACGCTGGTGAGTTCAAGGTTTTGTTAACGTGTTGAGTTACCAGATGTATGTTAATGTGATTCAATGTTGCATTGCGATGTCGTTCACGTTAGATACCCTAGGGAGTGTGCCCATATGTATCCGGGGAGTGTGTACCCCTTAACGACCGTTGCTATGTTGCCTTCGCTAGATACCCTAGGGAGTGTGCCCATATGTATCCGAGGAGTGTGCCTCTAACAACCATAGCCATACCCAGATAATTAGTTCACGCCCGTCCTTACGGCCCGGTGTGAGGTTTCCCACCTAATAAAGCTATCAACTAATTACCCCCATTGCCCTCCAGGCAATCCGATGATAGATTCCATGTTCAATAACCAAAACCGATTAAGTTGTTTACCCCAAGTTTCCCTTCCAAATGTTTACCAGTTGTCCCAAACCACCGGGACGCGTGCTTGAGAAAATGCAATGAACTCACCTGGGATTGCTCGGTAAGATACACAAAAGGTTCTTGAATTAAAGATGGTCAACCACGTCCTATCAGGGTTACCATACGAGTCAGGTTTGGTTCAAGTAAAGCACGTATGTTCCACACAAGTTAACACGTTTCTAGCACGTATAGATCATGGCACACTTAACAATCAGGTAATTGTTGCGTGTCAGTGTGTATATATTTTTGATGTATATTTAAGCCCTTTTTACACTTTTAGCCAAGTTTTAAATTTATAAAACACGATATTCACTAACACTAAACACACATATGGGCAAGTGCACCCATCGTGGACGTAGTATAGTGTTGGTAAGATACCGAGGTCGTCCAAGGACACAAGAGCTTTTAATACCGGTTTATCCTCAACGTCTAATCAAATCAAAAAGGTTAGAAAAATGTTTTAAACTAAGAAAAATAAAAACTAACTAAATGCTGAAAATAAAAATAAAATAAAAACAGATAGACAAGATGAATCACTTGGAACCGACACGTGTATTAGTATAACCTTTGATTATTTTCGCACTTTTGCACTTGTTTAAGAGATTATCTTAGTTATTGTAGTAGGCCCCTCTTTTGAAGGCGACGTTACCCTCAACCCAGTAGTTTGAGTCAGCAAGGATACAATCCTAAAGGGTCGGATTATTGAAAGATAATGAATTAAGTTATTAATGCAAATTATGGTAGGCCCCGCTTCTGGCGGTGACGTTACCCTCGGCTAAGTAGTCTGAGTCAGCAGGGATACAGTCCTAAATAGCCGGGTTATAGTATTAATAGTAGTTAACTTATGAGGGGGTCAAAGAGTTTGGATCCCCGCCATCCAATACCTATGGGCATTGAAGGAGATCCTACTAAATTTGACCCAGGTCCCAAGCAGGACCTCTAAACGCTGAACAAGGGCAAGACCTTTACCAAACCGTTCCCTTAACCCCCGACCAGGTAGCCAACATACCTCCATATAGACCGTGGAGATATGAATGGTGAAAATCTTTTATTTTATATAGACAGTAAAATAACGCCAAGACACCACGGACAAACGATAAGGAAAGATCACCTTCAACATAAGTAACTAGTTATTAAAGTCATTAATACAAAACCAAATAAAAAGTGCAAAAGATTAAAAATAAAAAGTATTATACTAAACACTTGTCTTCACCAAGTGATGTAAGAGACTTAGGCAAACATGGCCTTGATTGTCAAGAACTCTTACGATCAATCTTGGATCCCGAGACGACTCACACACTCTACGATAGACAATGGATGATGGTGGTGGATGATGGTGTTATGGTGGTGGTGGGTGGTGGATGAGGTGTGAGAGAGGTGGTGTGCCAAGGGATGAGAGAGAATGAAGCCAAGCTCCTCTATTTATAGGCTGAACAGAAGGCTGGACACGGCCCCGTGTCCGCTGGACACGGCCCCGTGCCCGCCTGACACTCTCTCTCCTCATTAATTGTAATTGCGAATTACAATTAATGCGCCTGCTGTACTTTCACCACGCCCCCCGTGCTCGCTGGACACGGCCCCGTGGTGGGCAATGGAAGCTTCTACTGGTTTGTCTTTTCTGCTGCTTCCTGGGCACGCCCCCGTGTTCGCTGGACACGGGGCGTGTTCAGACTCTGTTTCTTTCTTTTTGCTTTGGGAGGTGCCGTTGAGGGTCCGGGCAGTCTACTTTTGTTTCTTTTCTTGTATTGATGGTAGAATTAGTGGTCTTTTTGCTTCTTTTGTGATTTTGAGCTTATTTCATCCTGAAAATACAAAAGGAAGACAAAAACACTCTTTTTCCAACATTAGTACTAAAAAGGGTTAGTTTTATGCCTTAATTGATGTGTTTTATATGTTGCATTTTACACACATCAAATACCCCCACACTTGAACTTTTGCTTGTCCTCAAGCAAAACTCTTTAAATGTGGCTTACACTCCCAAATGGAATAGGTAGAAGAGAAGTTTTTTTAGCTTGTCCTAGAGTGTCGGGAATCCAAGGTTTTTTATAGGCTTTATTTTTATTTATTTACAATCCTATTCGTTATGATTTATTTTGAACTTTTCATAAGATAAATTACTTATTTGGGCATAGCATGCCTTATTAAAATTCCATTTATATACAAGTTCACATACCTCACGGAAGATCACTCAACACTCGGCCGAAGGTGTATATTTTAGTGAATCACTCGAGAGCGGCACGGAACTTACGTCTTTCCATAGGCTTGCCAAGCAATCAATCCTCCTTCTTTTTAACTTTTTACCTTTGTAAATATCAAGAGGACTTTTTTTTTTTTTTTGGGGTGAAGGCTTGGGTTTAAAGGTGGGTGGTTGATTAGTGGTTAGTAAAAAGGGCGAAAAATCGTAACAAGCGTCGGTTTTCGTGAAGTACCTTATTTTTAGTGACTTTTTATTTTGAAGTATTTCTCCAAACAAGCTTTTATAGCTTTTGTTTGTTTTTGACTTCATCATCATTTTTTTTTTTTTAATGTCACATGAAAGGGCAAGTTGACGAAAAAGCGAACTTGTTACTAAAAAAATAAATAAAAAGGTTTTTGGTGGGTAGAAAGGGTTTTGGGGTAATGAAATGAAAGGTTTAGGCTCAAAGGGGCTATCTAGGGGGATTTTGGGTAGGTAAAAAAAAATGAAAAATAATGGTTTTGAAAGAAAAATAGTTAGTCCTAATGCCTCCATCATTTACTTACTTGGGTTTAAGTTGGTAAGGACCGGGAATGTATCGTCGTGGCAAGTTCTAGATTTGTAAGGACCGAGCGGCTATTCACACAAGAAACGAAAAATGAGCATTTAATCTAAATATGTGTATTTTTATGCTCAATAAAGGCTCAAAACTCACTTTTGTGGGAATGGGTTTTTAATGTGACCAAGCATATATAATCGAATTTTAAACTAGACTTGTTATGCCGTTTCATAATTTTCTTATGTTGGTTCCTTTTTTATCACGACGCTATCGGTTGTAAACTTGTAAAAATATAACCTTTTTTTAGAACTTGTTCTTCCCAACTTAAACTAAGACAAGTAAATAAAAAAAATGAAAAAGTTTTTGAAAAAATTTGGGGTGTTTAGCGGTTCCAATAGAGTTTTGTGTAAGGCTTGTGTTTAGGATTTTGCAAAATTTCAAGGTTTTAGCATCCCCCCCACACTTAAATTACACATTGTCCTCAATGTGTCCAAAAATAATATTTTTGGTTGATTAGAATGCATAAAAGTATGTTAAAAAGCAAAGATTTTTGTTACTGGCATCCTGGACACGGCCCCGTGTTCACCGGGCATGGCCCCGTGGTCAAGTGCCAGTAACAAAAATTTCAGAATTGAAACAGAAGCCTGGACACGGGGGCGTGTCCGCTGAACACGGCCCGTGTCCAGTTACCTGAACTGGGTGATTTTTCTGCAGGGGCTCAGCACGGGGCCGTGTTGGTTGGGCACGGCCCGTGTTGAGCCTTCTGTAATGGAGATTTTTTTTGTCGGGTTGCTCTGTTCTTCGTGCATGGTTCCATTCTTCTCGTTCCCTTTTTCATCCATTACCACCATGAGTGTGTTTTATTCTGCAAAAATTAAAAGATTAAACTAAACTAAACTAAGGATAGATCCGCGGAATGCCTCCGTGGTGCGCCACGTTTATAAGGGTCCTTGGCTAGACCCGATTTCTGGTTATATATCTTCTGAGTGGAGTGCCTTGCTTCCCAAGTTACACCGTCGGAGAGCGGCATCCAAACTTGAATCAATAACCTTCATGTAATTGACTGGGTCGTCGTCCTCTATTTTCTTCCCAACTCCGAACTTCACCTCATCGTCCCCATACCTCAAAGTCAGTGTCCCTTCATTCATGTCTACCACTGCTTGTGCTGTGGCAAGGAAGGGTCTCCCTAGGATAAGGGGGACCTCGGTGTCTTCCTCCATGTCGAGTATGACAAAGTCAACGGGATAAACGAATTTGCTTACCCTTACCAAGACATTCTCGATGACACCTTGTGGGAACTTGACTGATCGATCAGCGAGTTGTATGCTTATTTTTGTAGGGCTCGTGGTTCCCAAGCCAAGCCTTTTGAACATTGATGAGGGCATGAGGTTAATGCTAGCCCCTAAGTCGGCCAAGGCATTGCGAACGGGTGATTCCCCTATTGAACATGGAATCGTGAAACTTCCGGGATCGATTTTCTTTTGGGGTAGTTTATTGAGTACGAGGGCAGAGCATTCTTCGCCTAAATTAACTAATTGCAAATTTTCAATTTTTTTTTTATGTGTAAGGAAGTCCCTCATAAATTTAGAGTATTTGGGCATTTGGGTTAGGACTTCGATAAAAGGAATATTGACATGCAATTGTTTTAACAAACTTTCGAATTTTGCGAATTGCTCATTGGTTTTTTGACGAATTAACCTACCGGGGTATGGAACTCGAGGAGCCTTGGTAGGTTCTGGTGATGGGGGAGAGTTCTTTTCCTGCAGATGTGTTGGCATTGTTTCTTCCGTTGGTGGAGGTACTTCTGCAGGCCCTACGGTGCGGTTTCGTAGTGTGATGAGGTGAACTTGCGCCTTTGGGTTTGTTTCGGTATTGCTAGGTAATGCGCCTTGCGGTCTCTCGGAAAAATTTTGTGCTAGTTGATTTATTTGTTTTTCTATGTTTTGAATGCTAGCTTGTTGATTCCTAAAATTAGATTCTAATTGTAGAAATCTTTCCGAGTTTTTCTTATCAGTGTCGGAGACGAGGCGAGATATAGTATCTTCGAGCCTTTCTCGTCCACCTTGTTGTTGAGTGAAATTTTGTGACTCATTTCTTGATTGCTGAAAGTTTGTTCGTTGGGTTTGTTGGTTACTACTATTGTCGGTTTCCCTCCAACCAAGGTTTGGGTGGTTTCGCCATCCTTGGTTGTAAGTTCCCGTTGGAGGACCCGACGGCCTAGGTCTATTATCAATGTAGTTTACCATTTCTTGTTGATCGTCCGTTTCTTTCATGCAACTCCAATTTTCATGTGACCCACCACACCCTTCACAAGCCATAACCGAGACTGTTTTTGTCATTTCTAATTTTTTTATTTTTGAAGAAAGGGCCTCGATTTGGGCTTGTAAAGAGGTGCTTTCGTCGACCTTATGGGCGCCCGGGGCGATAGACTTATTTCCCCGGGGAGTGTGCCATTGAAAATTGGTTTGAGCAATTTCCTCAATTTGATTATATATTTCGTGTGGGCGTCGATTACCTAAAAGTCCCCCGGAGCTAGAATCAAGTGTCTGCCTAGTGTGTGGCAACAATCCATTGTAGAAAGTGGATACGTGTTGCCATATTGCGAGGCCATGATGGGGACACTTGCGTAATAGCTCCTTGAACCTTTCCCATGTTTCATATAAGGATTCCCCGTCCTCTTGTGAGTATGTGTTAATTTCAGCCATTAATTTAGCAGTTTTAGAAGGAGGGAAATACTTATATAGAAACTTTTGGGCTAGTTCATCCCAGGTGTTTACCGATCCAGCTGGGAGGGTGTTGAGCCAAGCTTTCGCTCGGTCTTTTAGTGAGAACGGATACATACGGAGGCGTATGGCGTCGTTTGATGCTCCATTGATCCGAAAGGTATCACATATTTCTAAGAAATTAGTTATATGTAGATGAGGATCCTCGTCCGCAAGCCCGTGGAAGGTTGCGGAGTTTTGGAGCATTTGTATCAAATGCGGTCGAAGCTCGAAGTTATTGGCTTCGACATTCGGAGCATTGATAGCGGCGCCTAGATTACCTACGGTGGGCCGTAGATAATCCATAAGGGTACGTTGGTCCGCCATTGGGGGTGGATCACCCGAAACCTTCTCTTGGTTTTTGGCTTTTAACCTTTTTCTGAGAAAGCGTTCGGGTTCTTCTAGCGGTTCTTTTATGTCTTTATTGGAACTGGAGCTCATACACTACGTGAGGATGGTGTCGGGTTCCAAGTCCTGCAATAAAAACAAAAAAAGAATGTCGGTCAGAAGGTTC
Organism: Helianthus annuus; assembly: GCF_002127325.2. Classification (NCBI taxonomy): domain Eukaryota; kingdom Viridiplantae; phylum Streptophyta; class Magnoliopsida; order Asterales; family Asteraceae; genus Helianthus; species Helianthus annuus. Next base: position 92,714,009 of record NC_035440.2, on the reverse strand, counting down.
ACCACGGCCCCGTGTTGAGCGAACACGGCCCCGTGGTCGGAAATACAGTGATTGTTTTCCAGATCCCAGTTACTGGAAGTTGGACACGGCCCCGTGTTGCACCGGCACGGCCCCGTGGTCAGCCTTCTGTAACTTGAAAAACAAAAACTGCCAGTAACTTTGCTGAGCACGGCCCGTGTCCGACCAGGCACGGCCCCGTGCTGAGCTCTGCAGAAGCTAAAAATCTAAAAAAAATCCTAAAAAATTAAAGAAAAATAAAAATACGATTAGGCCGTTGATTCCTAACTTTCTTAAAATCCTTGTGTCCCCGGCAACGGCGCCAAAAACTTGTTGCGTGTCAGTGTGTATATATTTTTGATGTATATTTAAGCCCTTTTTACACTTTTAGCCAAGTTTTAAATTTATAAAACACGATATTCACTAACACTAAACACACATATGGGCAAGTGCGCCCATCGTGGACGTAGTATAGTGTTGGTAAGATACCGAGGTCGTCCAAGGACACAAGAGCTTTTAATACCGGTTTATCCTCAACGTCTAATCAAATCAAAAAGGTTAGAAAAATGTTTTAAACTAAGAAAAATAAAAACTAACTAAATGCTGAAAATAAAAATAAAATAAAAACCGATAGACAAGATGAATCACTTGGATCCGACACGTGTATTAGTATAACCTTTGATTATTTTCGCACTTTTGCACTTGTTTAAGAGATTATCTTAGTTATTGTAGTAGGCCCCTCTTTTGAAGGCGACGTTACCCTCAACCCAGTAGTTTGAGTCAGCAAGGATACAATCCTAAAGGGTCGGATTATTGAAAGATAATGAATTAAGTTATTAATGCAAACTATGGTAGGCCCCGCTTCTGGCGGTGACGTTACCCTCGGCTAAGTAGTCTGAGTCAGCAGGGATACAGTCCTAAATAGCCGGGTTATAGTATTAATAGTAGTTAACTTATGAGGGGGTCAAAGAGTTTGGATCCCCGCCATCCAATACCTATGGGCATTGAAGGAGATCCTACTAAATTTGACCCAGGTCCCAAGCAGGACCTCTAAACGCTGAACAAGGGCAAGACCTTTACCAAACCGTTCCCTTAACCCCCGACCAGGTAGCCAACATACCTCCATATAGACCGTGGAGATATGAATGGTGAAAATCTTTTATTTTATATAGACAGTAAAATAACGCCAAGACACCACGGACAAACGATAAGGAAAGATCACCTTCAACATAAGTAACTAGTTATTAAAGTCATTAATACAAAACCAAATAAAAAGTGCAAAAGATTAAAAATAAAAAGTATTATACTAAACACTTGTCTTCACCAAGTGATGTAAGAGACTTAGGCAAACATGGCCTTGATTGTCAAGAACTCTTACGATCAATCTTGGATCCCGAGACGACTCACACACTCTACGATGGACAATGGATGATGGTGGTGGATGATGGTGTTATGGTGGTGGTGGGTGGTGGATGAGGTGTGAGAGAGGTGGTGTGCCAAGGGATGAGAGAGAATGAAGCCAAGCTCCTCTATTTATAGGCTGAACAGAAGGCTGGACACGGCCCCGTGTCCGCTGGACACGGCCCCGTGCCCGCCTGACACTCTCTCTCCTCATTAATTGTAATTGCAAATTACAATTAATGCGCCTGCTGTACTTTCACCACGCCCCCGTGCTCGCTGGACACGGCCCCGTGGTGGGCAATGGAAGCTTCTACTGGTTTGTCTTTTCTGCTGCTTCCTGGGCACGCCCCCGTGTTCGCTGGACACGGGGCGTGTTCAGACTCTGTTTCTTTCTTTTTGCTTTGGGAGGTGCCGTTGAGGGTCCGGACAGTCTACTTTTGTTCCTTTTCTTGTATTTATGGTAGAATTAGTGGTCTTTTTGCTTCTTTTGTGATTTTGAGCTTATTTCATCCTGAAAATACAAAAGGAAGACAAAAACACTCTTTTTCCAACATTAGTCCAAAAAAAGGGTTAGTTTTATGCCTTAATTGATGTGTTTTATATGTTGCATTTTACACATATCAAATACCCCCACACTTGAACTTTTGCTTGTCCTCAAGCAAAACTCTTTAAATGTGGCTTACACTCCCAAATGGAATAGGTAGAAGAGAAGTTTTTTTAGCTTGTCCTAGAGTGTCGGGAATCCAAGGTTTTTTATAGGCTTTATTTTTATTTATTTACAATCCTATTCGTTATGATTTATTTTGAACTTTTCATAAGATAAATTACTTATTTGGGCATAGCATGCCTTATTAAAATTCCATTTATATACAAGTTCACATACCTCACGGAAGATCACTCAACACTCGGCCGAAGGTGTATATTTTAGTGAATCACTCGAGAGCGGCAAGGAACTTACGTCTTTCCATAGGCTTGCCAAGCAATCAATCCTCCTCCTTTTTAACTTTTTACCTTTGTAAATATCAAGAGGACTTTTTTTTTTGGGTGAAGGCTTGGGTTTAAAGGTGGGTGGTTGGTTAGTGGTTAGTAAAAAGGGCGAAAAATCGTAACAAGCGTCGGTTTTCGTGAAGTACCTTATTTTTAGTGACTTTTTATTTTGAAGTATTTCTCCAAACAAGCTTTTATAGCTTTTGTTTGTTTTTGACTTCATCATCATTTTTTTTTTTTAATGTCACATGAAAGGGCAAGTTGACGAAAAAGCGAACTTGTTACTAAAAAAAATAAATAAAAAGGTTTTTGGTGGGTAGAAAGGGTTTTGGGGTAATGAAATGAAAGGTTTAGGCTCAAAGGGGCTATCTAGGGGGATTTTGGGTAGGTAAAAAAAATGAAAAATAATGGTTTTGAAAGAAAAATAGTTAGTCCTAATACCTCCATCATTTACTTACTTGGGTTTAAGTTGGTAAGGACCGGGAATGTATCGTCGTGGCAAGTTCTAGATTTGTAAGGACCGAGCGGCTATTCACACAAGAAACGAAAAATGAGCATTTAATCTAAATATGTGTATTTTTATGCTCAATAAAGGCTCAAAACTCACTTTTGTGGTAATGGGTTTTTAATGTGACCAAGCATATATAATCGAATTTTAAACTAGACTTGTTATGCCGTTTCATAATTTTCTTATGTTGGTTCCTTTTTTATCACGACGCTATCGGTTGTAAACTTGTAAAAATATAACCTTTTTTTAGAACTTGTTCTTCCCAACTTAAACTAAGACAAGTAAATAAAAAAATGAAAAAGTTTTTGAAAAAATTTGGGGTGTTTAGCGGTTCCAATAGAGTTTTGTGTAAGGCTTGTGTTTAGGATTTTGCAAAATTTCAAGGTTTTAGCATCCCCCCCACACTTAAATTACACATTGTCCTCAATGTGTCCAAAAATAATATTTTTGGTTGATTAGAATGCATAAAAGTATGTTAAAAAGCAAAGATTTTTGTTACTGGCATCCTAGACACGGCCCCGTGTTCACCGGGCACGGCCCCGTGGTCAAGTGCCAGTAACAAAAATTTCAGAATTGAAACAGAAGCCTGGACACGGGGGCGTGTCCGCTGAACACGACCCGTGTCCAGTTACCTGAACTGGGTGATTTTTCTGCAGGGGCTCAGCACGGGGCCGTGTTGGTTGGGCACGGCCCGTGTTGAGCCTTCTGTAATGGAGATTTTTTTTGTCGGGTTGCTCTGTTCTTCGTGCATGGTTCCATTCTTCTCGTTCCCTTTTTCATCCATTACCACCATGAGTGTGTTTTATTCTGCAAAAATTAAAAGATTAAACTAAACTAAACTAAACTAAGGATAGATCCGCGGAATGCCTCCGTGGTGCGCCACGTTTATAAGGGTCCTTGGCTAGACCCGATTTCTGGTTATATATCTTCTGAGTGGAGTGCCTTGCTTCCCAAGTTACACCGTCGGAGAGCGGCATCCAAACTTGAATCAATAACCTTCATGTAATTGACTGGGTTATCGTCCTCTATTTTCTTCCCAACTCCGAACTTCACCTCATCGTCCCCATACCTCAAAGTCAGTGTCCCTTCATTCATGTCTACCACTGCTTGTGCTGTGGCAAGGAAGGGTCTCCCTAGGATAAGGGGGACCTCGGTGTCTTCCTCCATGTCGAGTATGACAAAGTCAACGGGATAAACGAATTTGCTTACCCTTACCAAGACATTCTCGATGACACCTTGTGGGAACTTGACTGATCGATCAGCGAGTTGTATGCTTATTTTTGTAGGGCTCGTGGTTCCCAAGCCAAGCCTTTTGAACATTGATGAGGGCATGAGGTTAATGCTAGCCCCTAAGTCGGCCAAGGCATTGCGAACGGGTGATTCCCCTTTTGAACATGGAATCGTGAAACTTCCGGGATCGATTTTCTTTTGGGGTAGTTTATTGAGTACGAGGGCAGAGCATTCTTCGCCTAAATTAACTAATTGCAAATTTTCAATTTTCTTTTTATGTGTAAGGAAGTCCCTCATAAATTTAGAGTATTTGGGCATTTGGGTTAGGACTTCGATAAAAGGAATATTGACATGCAATTGTTTTAACAAACTTTCGAATTTTGCGAATTGCTCATTGGTTTTTTGACGAATTAACCTACCGGGGTATGGAACTCGAGGAGCCTTGGTAGGTTCTGGTGATGGGGGAGAGTTCTTTTCCTGCAGATGTGTTGGCATTGTTTCTTCCGTTGGTGGAGGTACTTCTGCAGGCCCTACGGTGCGGTTTCGTAGTGTGATGAGGTGAACTTGCGCCTTTGGGTTTGTTTCGGTATTGCTAGGTAATGCGCCTTGCGGTCTCTCGGAAAAATTTTGTGCTAGTTGATTTATTTGTTTTTCTATGTTTTGAATGCTAGCTTGTTGATTCCTAAAATTAGATTCTAATTGTAGAAATCTTTCCGAGTTTTTCTTATCAGTGTCGGAGACGAGGCGAGATATAGTATCTTCGAGCCTTTCTCGTCCACCTTGTTGTTGAGTGAAATTTTGTGACTCATTTCTTGATTGCTGAAAGTTTGTTCGTTGGGTTTGTTGGTTACTACTATTGCCGGTTTCCCTCCAACCAAGGTTTGGGTGGTTTCGCCATCCTTGGTTGTAAGTTCCCGTTGGAGGACCCGACGGCCTAGGTCTATTATCAATGTAGTTTACCATTTCTTGTTGATCGTCCGTTTCTTTCATGCAACTCCAATTTTCATGTGACCCACCACACCCTTCACAAGCCATAACCGAGACTGTTTTTGTCATTTCTAATTTTTTTATTTTTGAAGAAAGGGCCTCGATTTGGGCTTGTAAAGAGGTGCTTTCGTCGACCTTATGGGCGCCCGGGGCGATAGACTTATTTCCTCGGGGAGTGTGCCATTGAAAATTGGTTTGAGCAATTTCCTCAATTTGATTATATATTTCGTGTGGGCGTCGATTACCTAAAAGTCCCCCGGAGCTAGAATCAAGTGTTTGCCTAGTGTGTGGCAACAATCCATTGTAGAAAGTGGATACTTGTTGCCATATTGCGAGGCCATGATGGGGACACTTGCGTAATAGCTCCTTGAACCTTTCCCATGTTTCATATAAGGATTCCCCGTCCTCTTGTGAGTATGTGTTAATTTCAGCCATTAATTTAGCAGTTTTAGAAGGAGGGAAATACTTATATAGAAACTTTTGGGCTAGTTCATCCCAGGCGTTTTAAAACCTAGTTCACTATAACCAGTGGCTCTGATACCAACTGTAACACCCCCAAAATTCCACCTGCGGAAACCCCGCGAGGCGTGTTACGCATCAGAGTTCGAGCCACCAATCACATTGAACAAATGATAAGTATTTAAGTAAGTCATGACACTAATTACCAAAATAAGATGTCAACATGATATCAATTCTCAAATGTTATGTAGCGGAAGCATGTAATCGTTCAACAATCGTTTCATAATAATAATCAAAATCAATGTATCGTTTATAAGTGAATCCAAGAGTCTCGATCCATGACCACTCCAGCACTCCCAGATAGCAAGTCCATGTTCCAAGGCTAACGACCTACAAGCATGCAAACAAGTGTGTCAGACTACGCACGCTGGTGAGTTCAAGGTTTTGTTAACGTGTTGAGTTACCAGATGTATGTTAATGTGATTCAATGTTGCGTTGCGATGTCGTTCACGTTAGATACCCTAGGGAGTGTGCCCATATGTATCCGGGGAGTGTGTACCCCTTAACGACCGTTGCTATGTTGCCTTCGCTAGATACCCTAGGGAGTGTGCCCATATGTATCCGAGGAGTGTGCCTCTAACAACCATAGCCATACCCAGATAATTAGTTCACGCCCGTCCTTACGGCCCGGTGTGAGGTTTCCCACCTAATAGCGCTATCAACTAATTACCCCCATTGCCCTCCAGGCAATCCGATGATAGATTCCATGTTCAATAACCAAAACCGATTAAGTTGTTTACCCCAAGTTTCCCTTCCAAATGTTTACCAGTTGTCCCAAACCACCGGGACGCATGCTTGAGAAAATGCAATGAACTCACATGGGATTGCTCGGTAAGATACACAAAAGGTTCTTGAATTAAAGATGGTCAACCACGTCCTATCAGGGTTACCATACGAGTCAGGTTTGGTTCAAGTAAAGCACGTATGTTCCACACAAGTTAACACGTTTCTAGCACGTATAGATCATGGCACACTTAACAATCAGGTAATGCTACAAGAAGCCCAAATAATATTGGCCCAACCCGTTGTGCGATCCGCCTACTTGTGCGTTCCACAATGGGTTGTGCGGTTCAACTAACGTAGCCCAACCAGTACCCGGCCCAACATGGCAGTCCAATTGTATACGGCCCAAATACTAAACAAATAAGCCAACTTGTACGGTTCATACATCTTGTGCGACTGGAGTTCATATTGTGCGATCCGGACCTCTTGTACGGTTGGACTGGGTTGTGTGAGCTTGTGACTTGGGCTTGTTCGGCCCAACAGCCTCACACGTTTAACGTATGTGTGTGTGGCCCAACATATGAGCGGACAGTTCAGTTTGTGCGACTCAAAGGGTCTTGTGCGACTGAGGACCGCTTGTGCGGTTGGCACTTGTGTGATCGGATCAGGTCCGGTACAACCTGATCTTGTGCGATCAGCCTGATTTGTGTGATTGGCTCTTGTGCGATCAAGGCCCTTGTGCGACTAGTTTGAATTCCGGATATCATGCAAAATCGGTTACAAGCATCAATCTTGCTAATCAATAGTTTCCAATTTGTTATCAATTAACACAATCAAACAACAGTTAATCGGTTTCCAAATCAAATCAATTAACAGTTTTCAAACCAATCCATCTAGCATGCCATCGATCAAACAAGCATATTTCAATTGTTTTCTCAAGAACCCTAATCGAACCACACATGAATACAACCTATTAATATGCAATCAGATTAAACTTTAAAGCATGACCACCTCGTAACCTATCAATTCTAATACCCAAAACTATGGCATAACATCCGATTACATAAACATATTCTAAACACACAAACAAGCCCATTAATCAAGCATTCAGTTTACAATCATCACAACCAAACTTTAACAACTTATATTACAACATTATGCAATAATTTCGGTAACCATACATGATATCCGATTCACAACTTTTATGCATAACCAATTCACAAGAACATCATTCATATACACTATAACGTGGCAACCTAATACCGTTTAATCACATCCACAAAGAACACTAACCGGTTAGAGGAATGATAACGAGGATTATCCAACAAGAAGGTGATCCGAGCACAATGATCTTCGGTTGATTGGAACGAGTGTTGCCGTCGGGTTCGTGAGAGAGAGAGAGAGAAGTAAAGATTAGGGTTTCTTGTGTGTGTGAGGTGATTGTAAAATGAGAGCACCAACCCCAACCTTAGGTGTTTACACGTTTAAGAGGAGTGGGCCGGACCCCTAAATGGGCCGCCCTTAGTTCGTGTACAAAAGTAAGGCCCGAAGTGGGCTTGTGCGATCGAGAGGGAATTGTGCGGCTCTGGTTGGGCTCGATTAACATACATACATACATAGCACACATCCACATAACAACATATCAGGTATTCAACAATCATAATATTCACATAATCAGTCAAGTTCATAAAGTAATCAGTCAAGTTCATAAAGTAATCAGTCAAGTTCATAAAGTCGTGTCATGTTCACGAATGTTACACAAAGATAGGCTCGGATTGCGAGTTGTCACAGTATCCCCAAGTAAAAAGAAATTTCGTCCCGAAATTTGGTACGCACTCACTGAGAAAGCTAGATAAGTTAAAGCTAGGTAAGTTATATCGTTTGCTGGTTTTCCTGGGGTGTCACATCCTCCCCAACTTGAAGGAAATTTCGTCCCGAAATTCACCAGTGATATCAAGAGTTGGTTCAATCCCTTGAACAATTGAGAACATTGAAGTTTTAACATATCCTTCCGTTCCTATGTGAACTTCAGTCCACGTATTGAAGTTTAACAAGCCCTCACGATTGTCATATGACTCATGCTAGCGAACCTTGACTTCTTAGCCCATGCTTTCGATAGATTCCCTGATATATACAACTGATCCGATGACCTCAAATTTCGGTAAGGGTATCACCAGGGTTTCATCGGGCAACCACTGCCTTAAACCTAGGGCTTACATAACATTACGATAGTTATCTCGTTTCATCAATTAGCCTGAGTTTGTGAGCCAAGTCACCGTTTGTTCCAGTAATTCGAATGTCTCACGCGTCGTAAAGTAAACTTGCCATGTTTTCTATAGCATACCGCACCCCCCCCCCAGGGTGATGCTTTCGATATGACACGTTTGCCTACAACAAACTCTCAGTGTTTCCTAAGCTAATCAGCTTTCCTAGCGCTCATGCGCTGCCATCAAACAATTTCCGATCTAAGCAATGTTCGAGAGTTTTGAGCTCAAGTCCTGGACCTGCGATTACGTCGTCAACTACGTTAGTCCAACAAGGAGATTAGAGTTACTGTCCAGGTTATGCCTCAGCATGGGCTGTATGCATACTATCGTGGTGCAGCTGCATTAGAGCTTCTCCCCAAGATGAGTGTCCTTCCCAAACGTTTACTAAAGTCAGTTATGCACATACTTACAACATGCCTTCGTGTGCTCAGATGGTTCGTCACTTTGCTCGATTGTCCTACAGTAATAAGCAATGTTCATGTCAAGACGTGAGTCAAAGGTGTGCGCCATGCCCGCCTTAAATTAGGTACAGTCCAATAGGTAATAGAAGTTGGCACCTCATGCCTATAATCCGTCTCTTCCAAAGAAATTTTCACAAGCTGAGAAGACTCATCAGTTCCCTTGACTGCAAGGAGGTGTGCTGGTCACATTCAACGATCAACGATTGTTACTGTTTGTGTTTCCATTTCGAGTTGTGAATAGACTAGTGGCAGCATTCATAGCAGCCTGCTCCCATCTTCCACATGAGTGTTGCCAGTTTCTTATACTTCGCCTTGACTTTTCCCAAAGTCAAAAGTCATACCCATACATGGTTAGACGGGTTTTCATGCCCAATTATCAGTACAAGATTTACATGTCCAAACATCTTTCCTTAAAATCCAGTTGAATAGAATTTTCGAAGCCGGTGTGTTTTGCTAACCACAACTTCCCTACCGTTGCTGTGAAATGAGATTTATAGTTGTTCTATGAGTTAATGAATATTGTTCGTTTCACCAAGGTTGTTCTTCCATGCCCCGCATGGACTCAACTTGAAAATTCTCTCCCGTTAGTTCCCTAGTTTGTACAGAACGAGTTGAGTCAGGTGGGTTAGAGTCAATGGCGAGCTGCAAAGTCCATACACGTTCAGGTTCCACAGTCGTAATCCACTCAGAAGTTCCATCCAACGATGCCATTTACTGATTTAGCTCTTTCGAAACCAGAGTACACGGAAGGCCCTTGTGATCGGTCTAAGTAACGCATTTGGTACCGTCCAAGTAATGCCTCCGTGTAACTCCAAAGACCACGGTTTCCACCACCAGTTGTGTGTCATGCAGTTCTTCGTAAGTCGTTACTCTCTCGTGTTGCGTCGACGTGTAACTGGAACTCTGATTCAAAACATAATGATATACCACTGTATTACCCATGCCCTTGGGTAAAAATGAGGCTCAGTACCTTACTGAATTAGGATTCGAAAGCTGAAGAGACGTCCTCATGTTCTGTCTTTCGCGAACACGGCACCCCGCTGTGCTAAAGGGATCTAAGCTATGCGGCCTTCGAAATTCCTGTGATAAATCAAGCGGAACCAAGAAATCGTTGTATCCTCGAAGGACTTTTAGTGTCGATCAGTTTCCAAAGAAAACGGGTCTTAGCGAGATTCACGTGCATTCCCACTTTGTTGATTACATTACCCAAAAGGTACCTCTCGAATTCAGAAGCTACATTTATCAAGACTTCGCGTGATGTGGCTCCTCCATCAGGACCTCCCAAATAGGATAAAAAGTTGTCCATGTTGTTGCTTCCCCCCGAAAAGGTTCAAAATGTCACCCAATAGCACGGTCGGTTCACATGATCTATGAGGCTGCTGGTGTGATGATCGCTCTAAAGGTCTTGGAGTGCAAAGTTGTATGGCCGAATTGCGTCTGGTAAGCTTCTTTAAGAACTTTCTCCCCTTGGGTTTCCATCTGATAATAATGCGCTCGTAAGTTAATCCTTGAATGAAAGCTCGTCTCTTGTAACTAGTCGATCGGTTTTTTGTTAGTTCATTTATGTCTATCGCCTCCGTCATCTCAGTTCGTAGCAGAAACAGAAGATCTTTAGTGATTATATTGTTATATCTTGTTACTAAAAGGCAAGGTGGCATGATTGTAAATAAGGAGAACTCTCCTTATACCTTGGCCTATAAATAGAAGCCTTAGGCTTTTAGTTAGAGACTTTTGCCATTTTACACCTTGGAGCTTAGAGGTTAGAGAGAGAAAGTAGAGAGAGAAAGGCAAAAGGTGATTCGTGTTGCTTGTATACTGTCATACATTTCTATAGAATCACAGATTGAGTACGTCTCGTGTGTTTCGGTCGTTCACGTTCACGGATTCCGCACGTCGGACGTGTCATACGCAATCGTTTCGGAGTCAAACCGGTCCTAACAAGTGGTATCAGAGCAGGTGCTCGATTGCGAAGATCAAACTCACAGATTCGTACAAGTTTTGAGCAGATTCAGAGCCAAAAACCTCCAGATTTGTCAAATTCTTCTTAACTTTCTTGTTCTTCACGTTTTTCTATGAATTTTACAAATTTGAACGGGTTTTTACGGTTCAAATTGGCTGAAATTTTGATATGTTGTGCGCATATATCTGATCTATAATCCTACAAATTTTCAGGTCAAAATTCCAAGCCGTTTGAGAGAAATCTGCAATTTTGTGTTCGTTTTTGCTGAAAATGTTCGTCAAGTTCTTCATCAGGTCCTACTCGATCGAGTAGGCCAACCGTTCGGTTAGGCTACTCGAACGGCTAGCAAAGTGCTAACCGTTCGAACAGAAAAATCTCACTCGAACAGCATACTTTTCTATTCGATCGGACAGCTCTTTTGTTTTGGATCGAACAGCATATTAGTGCACTTCAATCGAACAGCTGTTCGATCGGCTAGAAAGTCATTCACTCGAACAGCATAACATTCATTAAACACTTTGACTTTTTGACTCTGTTCGATCGAACAGCACAGCATTCCTAGCCGAACGGCTAGCACCACCGCTACAATCCTTCAATCGAACAGCTTTTTAACTGACTTTCATTATTGACTTGTTGACCTAGCCGAACGACTAGGACTCACCTCCTTTTTCAACCAATCGAACAGCATAATTTCCCAACCGATCGGCTAGCATGTGCTACCCGATCGGCTAGCAACTCTTGGATCAGATAGTGTATTGTGGTTCGAACAGGAAATTGTCACTCGAACAGAAGTTGGATCGTATAGGCAAACCGATCGAACAGCAATTCTCACTCGATCAGCTGGTTAAACCGTTCGAACAGCAGACGTTGTGTATTGTTAAAGTTTTTTTTAAAAGATCCCAACCGATCGGCTAGCATGTGCTAACCGATCGGCTAGCAAATTCTGATCGAACAGCACATTTTTTATTCGATCGAACAGGAGTGATTTTGGTTCGAACAGCTACTCGATCGAGTAGCAGACTTTGTGTTTTGTTAAAGCTTCTAACCGATCGGCTAGCAAGTGCTAACCGATCGGCTAGCAAAGTCCCACTCGAACAGTATCCTTTCCTACTCGATCGAACAGAGACCTTTTCTACTCGATCGGCTAGCACTACCTCCTAATCGATCGGCTAACAACACCTCCCACCCGATCGGCTAGCAATCCCCCCCACTCGATCGGCTAGTATATCATTCCTGCTCGATCAACTAGCATTCACTTCTCACCCGATCGACTAGCATTCATTTCCACCCGATCGGCTAGCAAACCCCCATCCGATCGGTTGATAATAATCAAATTGAGAAAGTATTTTAGAATTGATTTGGATCATATAAATTTTTAAATCATATCAAATCAATTAACTTTCAAAATCAAGTTTGTTAAAAGTCTTTGAACTAATCGGTTGTTTACATAATTCATTCAGGTAATTGAAGAATTTCAAATCATGGCAGAGGAATTCTACAATACATTTTACAACGCATTTACTTCCGAATCGTCAGAAAGAAGAACTGAGATGAGAGAAGTTTCAAAAGAGATATCAGAAAATTTGAAGTTTGAAAATATGTATGGTAGTCAACAAAAACCACCGAAATTGATGAAAGTCGAAGATTACAATTGGTGGAAGAATAGGTTTGAAGGATGGGTGAAAGCTTTCGCTCCTGAAAGTTGGTTGAAGTTAGTAACTGAATATCAAGCACCAGAAAAAGCAGGAGGAGAGTTAATCGAGGAGAAAGATTATACAGAAAAAGATGTAAAGAATGTTGTTGCTGAATACAGAATGATAACTTTGATTAAACAGTCAGTAAGAGAGGATATTATTTCATTGCTTGAACAAGAAAAAACGTCAAAGAAATTGTGGGAAGCATTGGAGAGAAAACTTGTTAGGACCGGTTTGACTCCGAAACGATTGCGTATGACACGTTCGACGTGCGGAATCCGTGAACGTGAACGACCGAAACACACGAGACGTACTCAATCTGTGATTCTATAGAAATGTATGAAAGTATACAAGCAACACGAATCACCTTTTGCCTTTCTCTCTCTACTTTCTCTCTCTAACCTCTAAGCTCCAAGGTGTAAAATGGCAAAAGTCTCTAACTAAAAGCCTAAGGCTTCTATTTATAGGCCAAGGTATAAGGAGAGTTCTCCTTATTTACAATCATGCCACCTTGCCTTTTAGTAACAAGATATAACAATATAATCACTAAAGATCTTCTGTTTCTGCTACGAACTGAGATGACGGAGGCGATAGACATAAATGAACTAACAGTCTCCCCCTTGGATATTGCCGCAGTCAATCTCAAACATTCAGACTCGTAGCTTCTTTTCTTTTCTTTCTCTCTCTTTAGCTTGAATATAATCCCGGTGGATCTGTCTTCAGCTTCAGCTTCCCCTTTCGGTAAACTCTTCAGGCTCCCCCTTTCGTCAAGCTTCCGTGCTTTTGGGATCGACACCTGGCTTTTCGGTTACAAGCTCTTCCAGAAACGATTCCTGGCTCCTTACACGCTTCCGTTTGCGTTGAGCTCGTCTTCAGACTCCCCCTTAGACTCGGCTTTTGGGATCGTAGTCTGAATTTTTCCTGTAATAACTCATACAAATGATAAGTAACAATATTTTCAAATTCATTAAACATGTTCTCTAATACACTCCCCCTGTCAACAAACTTAACAGATATGGCAATATAAAGAATCCAATTTTCTCACACATTATCATTCAAGTTCAAGTTAATGACCTTGAAGATATCATACATGTTTTTGAAGATTTTCCAAGAAATTTCAAGTTTCAAATTAATGAACTCGTTTTGTTTTCAGAAACACAATCAGCATACTTCGATTTTGAAACTCAGCAACTCAGAGATCGGTTTATCGAAAATAACGCAGAAATCAAAATCTTTTTGTGTTTTTCTAAAAAATAAAGCTGCAAAGAAATATATACAAACAATATTTACAAACAATATTTTTGTTTTGAGTATGCATCAGAGGATCATATCAGTCTTTGATCAGTCACAAGTACCGTTAAGCTTTAAATCATACTCAGAATTAAACAATTCACTTAGATTGTCAATATACTGATCCACTTAAATTTTCATACAAATTTCAACTAATTCAGGATACGATTTAGATATTTTAAGACTTAAACTCATTCATGTGTCCCACCTCTTGAATATACTCCCGTATCCAGAATCCCAATATTCAGTCTTACAGGTAAGAATACTACAATGATGTCTGTACATAAATTAGGGTATGCGAGAACTGAGGGATCTCAGGTCAGAACTTCCGTTCAGCAGAGAGATATCAGCTTCGACTTTGCAGTGTGTTCCCTTTAGAGAATCTTTTTAGCTACAACAACTGAGTATCAATTTTATTGTCTAATCAGCTGAGGGCTTTATGCTATATTTCAAGCATTTTGGAATAAAGTATTAGCCAAGGACTAGGTCAGAACTACCGTTCAGCAGAAGTCCCGGAATAATACCCCAGACATCATAGAGTATAAACACCTAGTATATCAGAATACGAGACCTGTCAAACGAGATTTCAGGGGTTACCTATATATCCAAGTAGTGTTCCCCACAAAATAAGCAAGTTTTGAATTTAGGTTTATATCCCGAAAAAGCTTACTAAATGTATAAAAACCTATCGACATATCATCAGTGAGACTGTTTAATGCTATTTAATCATTACATTTCTTTAGCATACTGCAACTGTCTACTGATGTACTATCATTTCCTCTTTTTACGCAAAACTCAAATTTTTGATTTTATCATGTTTTTGGCTTTTTCAAATTTTCTAATGTTTTTGGATTTTCTAACAATTTTTCTCCCCCTAAAATGCAAAACCATTAAAGAAATTTGACAAACCGATACTGATAGCTTTGTCTCGCCATCCATTTTCTGCTACTCATGCTCTGTTACGCAGAAAACATAACGTACCCCCATGATTTACAACCCATGGATTTTGACCATTAGAAAACCATTCTTCAACCTGTGAGTAATCATGTTTGTTCCGCCGTGAGGGTTTCGGCATAGTCCATCACCACTTATTCTAAGTAAACAATCATCAATCATCTCAAACATCAAGCAAACAAACACATAACCAACAAACATACAACAATCATCAAAACCAACACAAATTCATACAAAACAACAAACAAACTCCCTGTCTGACCAAAACCAGGGATCTTCAATCTCTTTCCATGCAACACTCTCACAATCTTCATCTGCATATAGCACCTGCACATTCAAATTTTATCAAATACTCAAACAATTTGGCATAAAATTTCAAACAATAAAGATAGATGCCGATTCATGCTTCGCGATCCAGGAAGCTCCGGCATTTCAACCACTTAATCAAACATGGTGTCCACCCAGGCCTCAGGAGCCTTAGATGTAACCTTGATTCTAGCAATCTGAATTTTAAAATTTTCAGCCTTGAGCGGAGGAAAATTTGCATCATAGGCAACCAAAACTGAATCCTCAGATGTTTTCACCTCAGAAGTTGAACCTTTCGTTTCAGCTTTTGGTTTCCAAATTTGTGTTTGTTTTTCAGATTTCTTTTCAACATTCTCAGTTTTTATCTCATCGACACGTTTCTTAACCGACCATTTTTGACCTTCTGGAGCACCTCTTTTATAAAAATTTGTTTCTTTCTGAACCTGTTGCTTTTGAACAACATTTTTAGGTTTCCAGATTTTTCGAGGTTCTGTCACAACAACTATCGGTCTCCAAATCTGTGTTGTTGTCGATCCGGATGTATGAGAATTCTAGGTCTGTCTTGAATCGAACCTGTCCGATTTTGGTTTCCAAATTTGATTTGATGCAAACTTGTTTGTAGTGTACCTCCAAGTTTGTCTCGAATCAAATCTGGTTGACCTTGGTTTCTCATTACCAGATTTCTGTTTTTGAACATCAACAGACTTTGGAATTTGACATTTCCGTGCAACGTGTCCAATTTGATCACATTTAAAACAAACTTTCTTTGACACATCTTTTGGCTGTTGTTGTTTCTTTTTCATGGCCTCAAACTCTGCATTAGATTGTGTTCCAAGTTTGAGTTTTTCTTCTTCAGTGAAACTTTTTCCTTGAACAAAATTCATTTTTGTCTGAAAATTTGACCTTTCAGTTCTGTTTCGATTATGTTTCTTCCTATACCCCAAACCAGACTTCATGTTTTTCTTCTTAAAACCAGGTTTGTTATAAGACCCTTTGAAACCTTTACCAGCAAACTTCGACATTTCAGACTTCTCAATTTCAACCATCTTGAAAACTTTGTCAATTTTCTCTGAAATCACATTCTGAATCGGGAAAACCACATCCAAGAATAGTTTGTCCGATCCAATCATGGTATAGACCAATCCTTTTGAATCATCATTCAAATTTTTCTCAGATTTTGTATCTTTCAGATATCCATCATAAAGATTTCCTTCATCTTCATCTTGTGATTCAGACTTACCTTTTGTAGACTCATCTTTCAAAACACTATCAACCACCTTACTCACCACCTCTGAATCATCAGCATCATCAGATTTGGTGTAAGTAACATCGATACTGTCAGGTAATTGGTCAGCTATGTTCAAACCCTTTGCCACCTTTTCCTCATCATAAAAAGTATAATTGTCTCTCAATGGTGGTGGTACCTGATGATATTCTGAACCAATACCCTTTTTACAAACATTAGTATCTTTGTTATCAGGTGTGATATTGAAAATACGTTCGAGAATGTACGAAGAGTCATGATAACTTTGAAGTTTTGTAACAATCTTTTCTTTTTCAGCCAAGACTTGTTTAAGATTCGCAATTTCATCAACACGTTTGTTTAATTCAATTTGCTTTTCTTTAAATTGTCTTTCATATATTTCTTTAGTTGTTAAAGTTTCAGACAATCTTTGATCAAAACTTTTGACTTGGCTCTTCAAAGTATCATAAGCTTCTTGTACTTTCTGACTTGACCATTTTAAAGAATCATACTGTTTTTGTAACTCTAGAAACTTAGATTCTTTCTCAATACAATCAACACATTTTGTATCACATTTTTCTTTCAAAACTGTATTTTCTTTTTCAAAATCATGACACTTTTGTGTTAGTTTCTCAACTTTTAATTTTAGACTTTGCTCTGTGTCAATCCTTTCTCTACATTTCAGTTTTAACACATGTTCAAGTTTGTTCATTTCATTATCTTTTGTTTTGATTATTTCTTCTTTTTCAATACAGGCTTTGCACTTTTCAATGCAATTCCTGCACTTGTTTTCCTTTTCTACAACTAAATCAACATCTGGTAGTTCAGAAGATTCTGTTACCTCAGTAATTGGCACCTTGACATGATCAGCTGCCTTTGTCTCCTGTATCTTCTCAACATTTTCTTCCATATCTTTCTGATTTTCTTCACCAGCAAGCTTTGCAACAGTCTTTACTTCTTCAATCATCTTCTTCAACTCTTCTTCTTTTCTCTTCTTCATCTCTACCACCTTCGGTAGACTTGTTTCAAAGATTTCTCTCAACTTGTTCATCAATTCTGGCAAATAGCTGCTATCAGAAAGCCTTTTTGTGTTGAAAACACGCTCACTTGGAAACACATTAGTCACTGCATCAAAATCAACTTTTGACGGATCTACCACCGGATTCCCCTGTGGATCCAAGTAACACTCCAACTCTGCATTCCATCTCTTGGCTCTCTGTGCTTCATGAAATGGTTCATACAGCTTGCCAATTTCCCATCTTGCACTATCTTTTCTCCACCATGTATCATGATCATCTTTTGCCACGAATGCATAACCAACCGCATCCTGTTCTGGAAGAACTTCTTTGCTCCAGTCATAGCCTTCATCATCATAAATGACTACTAGAGCCCTTGATTTTTCTTCCTGCTGTTTCAACCTTGGTGGTTCAGACTTATTTTGATGATAAATCGCTTTCTTGTAATAGTCTTCGTTGAACGGATTTTCAGAAGCTTCAGCAACATATGAATTTCTGCACTCGCGCTTGAAGTGACCTTTTTGTTTGCATTTAAAACATGTCACTTTGGATTTGTCAAAACCCAGTTTAGTAGATGGTCCTCCAATTGACTTCCTCCCCGTAATTTCCATGAACCGTTGTGCTCTACGAACTGCACTGGCCATGCACCATCTGATATCCATCAGTTCCATCTCCTCTGGATCTATTTGATCATACTCTTCTTTTGTCAAATTGGTATTTCCAATCTTCCCTGCAACGAGGCCTTCATATGCTTCCAGTACAGACGCTAAGAAAACCATCTGTTGTTTCGCTGATTCTTCACTGAAGTTCTGCCCATTCTTCAAATCTATTGCAATATTACACTGAAATACATTCTTTGAAGCAGTTTGATCTGAAGTGTTTGAAGAAGCACCACTGTGAAAACCACTGTGAAGATTTTCATTGTTCACTGTATTCGAGCTTTCAGCAGAAAAAGCTGTTTTTGGAGACCCAGCTTGTGGTATATGACTTCTGTAGTAAAGTTCCACATTCTGCTGATGCGATGGAATGTTGACTTTCGATCTCTTCAATTCTAACTCATGGCTTTCAAGCCTTTCAATCAGCAAGTCAATTTTTAATTCCTCTGGCTTAATTGTGTTTTTCAGCATAAGCGCGAAATATTGCCATTCCTGATCATTTGGTAACGAATCAAACAATTTATCTACCATCAGATCTTCATCATAACTAATTCCATGCCTTGTCAACTCCATCTTCAAATGTCCAAACCTTTCAAGCATACTACAAACCGATTCATTTTTCATGCAGCTAAACAAATCAAACTCTCTACGCAACAACTGTTAGTTCATTTATGTCTATCGCCTCCGTCATCTCAGTTCGTAGCAGAAACAGAAGATCTTTAGTGATTATATTGTTATATCTTGTTACTAAAAGGCAAGGTGGCATGATTGTAAATAAGGAGAACTCTCCTTATACCTTGGCCTATAAATAGAAGCCTTAGGCTTTTAGTTAGAGACTTTTGCCATTTTACACCTTGGAGCTTAGAGGTTAGAGAGAGAAAGTAGAGAGAGAAAGGCAAAAGGTGATTCGTGTTGCTTGTATACTTTCATACATTTCTATAGAATCACAGATTGAGTACGTCTCGTGTGTTTCGGTCGTTCACGTTCACGGATTCCGCACGTCGAACGTGTCATACGCAATCGTTTCGGAGTCAAACCGGTCCTAACATTTTTGATACATGGCCGCGGCAAATGGTTCTCAACTGTCGTCTCGATGGGTGCTCGATAATTGGTACGTACACACAAAAAGGCTTATCTTCACGGATATAACTGGGGCTTCCTAAAGTGAGAATTAGGTCCAACAAAACTCTTGTGCAACAATTCTCGTAGTAGATTGCACAGTTCTTGCAACCCTCCTGGTGTAAGACGGTAAGAGTATGAGTATTCGAAGCTCCCTCCAATCGTGAGATCACTGAGTTTCTGACTAATAGTTGTGGTAGTAGACCTGAAAGCTCCTCCAATTGCACTTTGAGATGAGTCACAACAATCGGTGGGTCCTCGATCCTATCGTACTTAGTCTGATCATTAGATATAGTTGCTAATACAGTGAGGTCCTCCTTCCATAGGCGCTTTCGAGGCTGTCATTACTGACATGATGCTAATCTTTTCACCGCTCTGGTAATTTAGAGCATGTAGTGACGCTAAGTTTCTTCTCACAGGGTACGTCCGGGCGATATGTCCTAACCCACCAACACTATCTATTGCGCCGTAACTACCAAGGATAGCAGAGGTAACACCGGTGTCGAATGTATGTCCCCTGCAATATCGAGTTTGCATCCCAACTAACATATGCGGTTTCCGCTGACCTGCCATCAGCCGGTTTTCATAACAGGTTTGGTTTCAAGAAGCATCAGGGTTAAACGGAGTCGAGCCGAAGCGATTTGTTATCCATCCAAACTACCATGTTGTTATGGTCCTGTCGTCGCCCACGTCAATCCTAAATACTCTTTCGCGAGCACCACTACCGGTGTTATTGTTACAGTCACACGGATTTCTACCATACTGTCATCGCTCCCTTGGTTGTTGTCGTCTTGAATTATCAACTGCCATTACATGCCGTAGGCACCTTCATTTCCATACTGTAAGCTACTATTACAAGTACCTTGATGTCACGATAGTTGTTGCTTCTAATGTTGTTGCTCGAAACATGACTCTACGATCCTTCACCAACGATGTCCATCTCCTCATATTTCGTGCTAAGTTCCAGGGTGCTACTCGTTGTGTTGGAAGTTACACAGTCCACATCCTGGTCGCTTGTCATCGTTTACGTTTCGATTGATTCATAAAAGTCGGCTCCCATAAGTTGCTGACTAGAATTAAGGATTCGTTTGGTGTCAAATCGTTGATGTTCATTGTCAATAATTGGAGTCGTTCAAATGCTGAAGTCAGTAGAGTACTATATTTACCCTTATGCCCATCGTTCTTACAAGTTGACTGGGTAAAACACGGTAGGTTTCCAGAGTGTCGCAGGTTCCAACAACAAAGGGGAGTGAGGGGGAAAGAAAAGGGGTATAAACCAATCATGGACGCTGCAACATCCACTCAGGGACGTTCGTACAAGCACCTAGCATTCTACTTAGTTCGCTACGCGTTCAAAGGGACGTTCAAGTAATACTCGATAGCATTGCGATTTCAGAAGGATTCAAAGAGAGGTGAGAAAGTCACATTTGAGTAGGAGACGATCACTGTTATGACTCCTATTAGTTTGTTACGTTTCACACTGATCAATTAACAGAGCGGAACCCCTCCTTCACTTGTTAAGCCTCACTGGGACTCGCATGCACCCCACATTATTATTATGTGTGCACCCACAATAATATTGTGATTTGCATGCTCATCTCAGCTCCTCCTAACTCATGTCGAATGGTTCCCCCAACTCGAATAGTAAACAAAGAGCATCACATAACATAAGTCACGAATGTTTAGGGAATCACCACCCTATCAGTCATATAACACGTGCAAGGGATACGTAAGTTCATACTATTGTGTTTAACGTGCACCAGCATGCAATATCATATGTAAGTGTCCACTAGTTACGTAGTACAATGAGTATACGAAAGACGAACCTTGCAATCTGGAGCTGAGTGTCATGATCGATTTTCGAAGGTGTTCGGTTATAGTCTGGTTTTACAAAAACGTTTTAAAACCTAGTTCACTATAACCAGTGGCTCTGATACCAACTGTAACACCCCCAAAATTCCACCTGCGGAAGCCCCGCGAGGCGTGTTACGCATCAGAGTTCGAGCCACCAATCACATTGAACAAATGATAAGTATTTAAGTAAGTCATGACACTAATTACCAAAATAAGATGTCAACATGATATCAATTCTCAAATGTTATGTAGCGGAAGCATGTAATCGTTCAGCAATCGTTTCATAATAATAATCAAAATCAATGTATCGTTATAAGTGAATCCAAGAGTCTCGATCCATGACCACTCCAGCACTCCCAGATAGCAAGTCCATGTTCCAAGGCTAACGACCTACAAGCATGCAAACAAGTGTGTCAGACTACGCACGCTGGTGAGTTCAAGGTTTTGTTAACGTGTTGAGTTACCAGATGTATGTTAATGTGATTCAATGTTGCGTTGCGATGTCGTTCACGTTAGATACCCTAGGGAGTGTGCCCATATGTATCCGGGGAGTGTGTACCCCTCAACGACCGTTGCTATGTTGCCTTCGCTAGATACCCTAGGGAGTGTGCCCATATGTATCCGAGGAGTGTGCCTCTAACAACCATAGCCATACCCAGATAATTAGTTCACGCCCGTCCTTACGGCCCGGTGTGAGGTTTCCCACCTAATAGCGCTATCAACTAATTACCCCCATTGCCCTCCAGGCAATCCGATGATAGATTCCATGTTCAATAACCAAAACCGATTAAGTTGTTTACCCCAAGTTTCCCTTCCAAATGTTTACCAGTTGTCCCAAACCACCGGGACGCATGCTTGAGAAAATGCAATGAACTCACCTGGGATTGCTCGGTAAGATACACAAAAGGTTCTTGAATTAAAGATGGTCAACCACGTCCTATCAGGGTTACCATACGAGTCAGGTTTGGTTCAAGTAAAGCACGTATGTTCCACACAAGTTAACACGTTTCTAGCACGTATAGATCATGGCACACTTAACAATCAGGTAATGCTACAAGAAGCCCAAATAATATTGGCCCAACCCGTTGTGCGATCCGCCTACTTGTGCGTTCCACAATGGGTTGTGCGGTTCAACTAACGTAGCCCAACCAGTACCCGGCCCAACATGGCAGTCCAATTGTATACGGCCCAAATACTAAACAAATAAGCCAACTTGTACGGTTCATACATCTTGTGCGACTGGAGTTCATATTGTGCGATCCGGACCTCTTGTACGGTTGGACTGGGTTGTGTGAGCTTGTGACTTGGGCTTGTTCGGCCCAACAGCCTCACACGTTTAACGTATGTGTGTGTGGCCCAACATATGAGCGGACAGTTCAGTTTGTGCGACTCAAAGGGTCTTGTGCGACTGAGGACCGCTTGTGCGGTTGGCACTTGTGTGATCGGATCAGGTCCGGTACAACCTGATCTTGTGCGATCAGCCTGATTTGTGTGATTGGCTCTTGTGCGATCAAGGCCCTTGTGCGACTAGTTTGAATTCCGGATATCATGCAAAATCGGTTACAAGCATCAATCTTGATAATCAATAGTTTCCAATTTGTTATCAATTAACACAATCAAACAACAGTTAATCGGTTTCCAAATCAAATCAATTAACAGTTTTCAAACCAATCCATCTAGCATGCCATCGATCAAACAAGCATATTTCAATTGTTTTCTCAAGAACCCTAATCGAACCACACATGAATACAACCTATTAACATGCAATCAGATTAAACTTTAAAGCATGACCACCTCGTAACCTATCAATTCTAATACCCAAAACTATGGCATAACATCCGATTACATAAACATATTCTAAACACACAAACAAGCCCATTAATCAAGCATTCAGTTTACAATCATCACAACCAAACTTCAACAACTTATATTACAACATTATGCAATAATTTCGGTAACCATACATGATATCCGATTCACAACTTTTATGCATAACCAATTCACAAGAACATCATTCATATACACTATAACGTGGCAACCTAATACCGTTTAATCACATCCACAAAGAACACTAACCGGTTAGAGGAATGATAACGAGGATTATCCAACAAGAAGGTGATCCGAGCACAATGATCTTCGGTTGATTGGAACGAGTGTTGCCGTCAGGTTCGTGAGAGAGAGAGAGAGAAGTAAAGATTAGGGTTTCTTGTGTGTGTGAGGTGATTGTAAAATGAGAGCACCAACCCCAACCTAGGTGTTTACACGTTTAAGAGGAGTGGGACGGACCCCTAAATGGGCCGCCCTTAGTTCGTGTACAAAAGTAAGGCCCGAAGTGGGCTTGTGCGATCGAGAGGGAATTGTGCGGCTCTGGTTGGGCTCGATTAACATACATACATACATAGCACACATCCACATAACAACATATCATGTATTCAACAATCATAATATTCACATAATCAGTCAAGTTCATAAAGTAATCAGTCAAGTTCACAAAGTCGTGTCATGTTCACGAATGTTACACAAAGATAGGCTCGGATTGCGAGTTGTCACACGCCTCATCTCAAAAACCGACAAAAGGTACTCGGATCGGTTCCTACAAATGGAATCTGACATTAGAAACCAAAGAGCTAGTATTCAAAACATCGAAAAACAAATAAGCCAACTAGCCTAAAGTTTCTCCGAGAGACCAGAAGGCGCATTACCTAGCAATACAGAAACCAATCCAAAGGCGCAAGTACACCTCATAACATTAAGAAACCAGAAAGTAGGTCCCGAGGAAACACCACTACCCCCAAACAACAACAATCCACCCAACCAAACTACAAACTCACCCTCAACCAACCAAGAAACAACCATCCCACAAAATTCCGAACCTACCAAAAACCCCTCGGCACCCTACCCCGGTCGGTTACTTCGCCAAAAGACCGATGAGCAATTCACAAAATTCATAAACTTACTAAAGCAATTGCATATCAATCTCCCGTTTGTAGAATTCCTCACTCAAATGCCAAAATACTCAAAATTCATGAGAGACTTCCTCACCCACAAAAGAAAGATTGAAACTTTGCAATTGGTCAACCTAAGTGAAGAATGCTCCGCCATACTCCTCAACAAACTCCCACAAAAGAAAATCGACCCCGAAAGCTTTACCATCCTTTGCTCCATCGGGGAGTCACCCATAAGAAATGCACTAGCCGACCTTGGGGCTAGCATCAATCTTATGTCCGCATCAATGTTTGGCCGACTCGGACTAGGAAAATCGAGCCCCACAAAAATGAGCATACAACTCGCCGATAGGTCTGTCAAATACCCACAAGGTGTCACCGAGAATCTACTGGTAAAGGTCGGATAATTTGTCTTTCCGGGCGACTTTGTCATATGGAAGAAGACACCTAAGTTCCCCTCCTTTTAGGAAGACCATTCCTCGCCACCACTCGTGCCATGGTAGATATGAGTGACGGGAAGTTAACAATGAGGGTTGGAGATAAGGAGATGAAATTCGTGGTTGGAAAGAGAGTAGAGGACGACCCGGTCAACTATATGGATGTCGTAGACTCAAGCTTCGATGACGCTCTCCGACGGTGCAACATATGACTAGCTTTGGGTCTAGCCAAGGACCCTTATAAACGTGGCGCACCACGGAGGCATTTCGCGGAACTATCCCTAGTATTAATTTAGTTTAACTTTTATGTTTTCTAGTCTAGTCTTACTTTTCAGGAATAAATCACACTCGAAAAGATGAAAACTGCCAAAGTGACGTTAAAACCACACCCCATGCACGTATACAGTGCCTTCCGACAACTTTTTCAGCTTCCCAGCATGTGCAGCATGGGGCCGTGCCCAGCCCAACACGCCCCGTGCCCAGCCTCTGTAGAAAAAAATCTTTGGTCAGGTAACTGGCCACGGGCCGTGCCTAGTGGACGCGCCCCATGGTCAACATTCTGTTCATTTTTTATACTGGCACTCTGACCATGGGGCCGTGCCCGGACCACATGGGGCCGTGGCCAGGTGCCTAGTAACATAAAAACTTGTTTTTAACACGCTTTTACACATTCGAGTCAACCTAAAAACTTATTTTGGGACACATTGAGGACAATGTGTAAATTAAGTGTGGGGGGAGCTAAAACCTTGAATCTTGCAAGTCCTAATAACAAGCCTTACACAAAACTCTATTGGAACCGCTAATCACCCCAAATCTTTTCAAAAAATTTCATTTTTTTTACTTGCAAGTCCTAATAACAAGCCTTACACAAGTTCTAAAAAGATTATGTTTTTACAAAATTACAACAGATAGCGTCGTGATAAAAAGAATCAAATAAGAAAATTATAAAAAGGGCATGACAAATCTTTGTAAAATTTGATTATATATAATTGTTCACATTATAAACCCACTCCCACAATAAGTGAGTTTTGAGCATTTATTAAACATACATGCATACGTCTTTAAACTAAATGCTCATTTTCGTTTCTTGTGTGAACAACCGCTTGGTTCTTACGACTCTAGAACTTGCCAAGACGATACATTCCCGGTCCTTACCAACTTGAACCCAAGTAAGTAAATGATGGAGGCATTAGGACTAACTTTTTCTTTCAAAACCATTGTTTTTCTTCTTTTTACTCCCCTACCTAAAATCTTCCTGTTAACCCCTTTGAGCCTAAACCATTTCGTTTCAAAAACCCGTAAAACAAACACTCATTACCCACCAAAACCTTTTTCCTTTCAAACCCATTTGTTTTAGTAGAAAGCTCGGTTATCTTGTGACATCAATAAAATAGAGAATCTTGCAATAACCAAACAAGTTCCTCAAAAATCTTATTTGAATATGCTTAGTTTGAATAAATGTCACAAAAACAAAAAAAAATTACGACAACTGACGCTTTTTACGCTTTTCGCCATTTCACTAACTACTAATCCAAAAACCACCTACCCTTAGCCCAAGCCTAACCCTTTCCAAAGTCCTCTTGATATTTACGAAGGTTTATAGTTAAAAATGAGGAGGTTTGATCGCTTGGCAAGCATATGGTAGAAATAAGTCCTACGCCGGAATCGAGCGTTTCATAAAAATACACCTTCGGCTGAGTGTTGAGTGATATCCCGTGAGTTATGTGAACTTGTATATAAATAGAATTTTAAAGAGGCATGTTATGCCCAAATAAATAATTTTTCTTAACAAGTTGTTCTAAATAAATCATGACGAATAGGATTTTAAATAAAATAAAAACAAAATTAAATAAAAATCTTGGATTCCCGACACTCAAGATACGCCACAAAACTTCTTCTCTACCTATTCCATTTGGGTGTGTAAGCCACATATAAAGAGTTTTGCTTTAGGATAAGCAAAGATTCAAGTGTGGGGGTATTTGATGTGTACAAAATGAAACATATAAATTACATCAATAGAGGCATAAAACCATCCCTTTTTAGTACTAACATTGGAAAAAGCGCGTTTCTTTTTTCCTTTTGAATTTACAGGACCAAATGAGCTTAAAAGAACAAAAGGAACAAATAAGCAGCCAAAACCAACATAAATACAAGAAGAAGGAATAACGTGACATGCTCGACCCCTCGGCAGCATCTCCCAAGACAAAAACATGAAACAGAAGCCGACCACGGGGCCGTGCCCAGCCAGGCATGGGTCGTCGTCAGTCCTCACACATAAAGACAAAGACTGCAGAAGCTTCTACACCCACCACGGAGCCGTGCCCAGCTTACCATGGGGCGTGGTCAACTCTTAGATTTGCAGAATCTTGATAGTACAGCGAAGAGTTGACCACGGGGCCGTGTCCAGAAGCCACAGGGTTGTGTGGGGCCCTCTGTTGACAACTGCAATTAATGAAGGAAGAGAAGAAGTTGGCCACGGGCCATGCCCAGTGGACACGGGGCCATGGCCGGGGTACTGTTCTGACTATAAATAGGGGTGTTTGGTTCTCTTTAAAGGCATCTCTTAGCCAACCACTTCTCTCCCACTTTGCCACCAATCCACCACCACTACAATACAAACACCCACCACCATCATCCATCATCCATCTTTCATCTTTAGAGTGTGTAGTAGTCTCGGGATCCAAGATTGATCTTAAGAGTTCTTGTCAATCAAAAGTCATGCTTGGCTAATTTCTTACATCACTTGGTGAAGACAACTTTTTAATGTATTACTTTTGATTTTTAATCTTTCGGCACTTTTTAATTAGGTATGTATTAATGACTTTAATAACTAGTTTCTTATGTTGAAAGAGAATTTTCTTTACTATTTCTTCATGATGTCATTGATTTTCTCATTCGTGTCTTTACGGTCTATGTAAAGCACGTTAACTACCTGGAAGGGGGTTAGGAGGGTGGTTTGGTAAAGTTCTTGTCTTGTTCAGTGTATAGATCCTACGAGGACTTAGTTCAAGCTTACTAGGATCTCCTTCGATGCCCCCAAAGGTATTGGATGGCGGGGGTGCGAATAGCTTGAACTCCTCATATGTAAACTACTATTAAAACATTAAATCGGCTTCTTGGGATTGTATCTTGGCTGACTCAAACCACTTAGCCGAGGGTAACGTCACCTTCAAAAGAGGGGCCTACCACTTTTCGCATTAACAACTTATTTAATTATCTTTCAATATTCTGAACCTTTGGGATTGTATCCCTGTTGAGTCAAACCATTGGGTTGAGGGTAACGTCACCTTCAAAAGAGGGGCCTACTACTATAACTAAGATAATCTCTTAAAAAGTCCGAGAGTGCGAAAATCATCAAAGGGTACATTAAAGATGAGTTGGATCCAAGTGATTCTATCTTGTCTATTTGTCTTTTCATTTTATTTATCTTTTACTTTTAGATTTATGTTCATGTTTAAAAACTCTTTTCAAAAAATTTAGATTGATTAGACGTTGACAATAAACTGGTATTGGAATCCCAAATGATATCGTATGGTTTCTATCAGATGCTAATGTGTTATGGAATCTTTAAATGCAAAACTCTAAGAGAAACTTAACAGGACCCCCGGCCCTTCTCAGGAATACACCTATGGAACTCTAAAAGGCTGTTAAGACTACTGGTTTATTAGACTCCCCTACGGTTATCTAATTATCTTGAAAAGTGCCCTAATGTGATTAACCACCTCACGGTTGGAAATCTAAGGCAACTAAGGAAACTGATTTAACTCAGTGAGCAAATACTAAAAGGTAAACTAAGAAGGTATTCTTATGAAGTACCAAACCCTAGCAATCTAACAATAAAGACGGAGCGACAATCTCTCACCTTTTGTATATAAAGATTGGTAGAATATTAAATCCTATTAAAAACCTTAATCACAGTTCCTATGGAAAATTGGCATATTAACCGCAAACTAATCGCTAACACAAAGTCCACGACCTAACTGGCATTCATACATGGAAGACATCCACAAAACGCAAGTGAAACATGTGTCAGATTTAAAGAAGATTAAATACGTATGCACATTAAATCAATATTCCAAAGTTTGTTACTTTTCAAGATAACACCATAAATTACATTAGCAAACGATAAAAACACATACTTTATTCAAGAGTTCATCTCAACCTAGTTAGTCTAAGAGTTTAGCCAAGAAGCATGATTTTAAAAACAATTAAACGAAGTTTAAAATCTGAATTCATTGCATAAAACAAAGAAAACTAAGAAACAAAAGAACCCGGTAAGCAAAAAACCGCAATTTCCCCAATCCCTAAGCTTCTTGCTTCAATCCAATGATTCTCGAGCTCAAGAGCTAGCCAAAGAAACCTCCAAATTCGTCTAGAACAGTAAATTCGCGTCCAAGTATGATTATTCTCCATTAGGGTTCATAAAACATTGATTTATACTCCCAAAAGGCCTAAAAACCACGTTTTCAAGAATTCTGTTGGGCTTTAAGCCTTTCACAGCCCGCGAAAGGGCCGGGCTTTTGTACCGCGGCTCGCGACGTGTTTAAAATCAGTCAAACTGGCCAAATGGGCTTCGCGGCGCGCGGAGAACTTTCCTCAACCTTTCGCGACGCGCGAAAGCTCCGAAAGATGAATTTTTTATTCTTTTTTCAATTTCCAAACATTCATTCACGAACCGGCACTTGATTTCCTCGTTTTATGGCTCGATTCCCTCCTCTTTTCACTACTTTAACCATCCAAGACCTATAAAACATAAACAACTCAAATAATACGAATGTTATAAATAAAACGACACTAAATATAACTAAAACCTATACAAACTGTTCACGATAATTAATGTATTTTACAATACATGACGCTCACAAAACTACTATTCAATTTATTTGAGCGAATTTGACTTGTACCCTATGCAACATGATTGGTACCGAATCCTAATTTTCGTTTTCTTCCCTTAGACCTTTGAAAGTTTTCAATGTTACTTAGCTTCCCTCAAAGTATTGGTAAAATATAATATAATCTTATGGCTTAGTTTGAATTTTAATAAACTCTATATTTTATAACTTTATTTAGTTATTATTATTATTATTATTATTGTATTATTATTATTATTATTATTATTATTATTATTATTATTATTATTATTATTATGGTTTTTATAGTTTTTTTCTTTGTTTTAAGCAAGGTTCTTTTTATCATTTTGGCTTAGTTATTAATTTTTACAAGAATGTTTTATAATGGTTCAAAATTTTTACGTCTATTTTTTCTGGTTTATTTTAGGTTTTACGTTTTGCTCAAATATTTACAAATTAATACCCTACGTGTGTTTATGGTTCATCATCATTTTTATGTCTACTTTTTGTTTAGCTTAATAAGTAAACATTTTACTTTTATCTAAAATAAAATAGTTAATTGCCCGGATAGTCCCTGTGGTTTGCCATTTTTTCATATTTAGTCCTCACATTTTCAAAATAGCATGTATAGTCCCTGTGGTTTAACAAACTGTTACTCTGATAGTCCCTTAATGGATGGGCGTTAAATAATTCAGTTAAGTGGGTGTAAAATTACAAAAATACCCTTGGTCCATCTCTCTCTTTACTCTCTCTCTCTATCTCTCTATCAGACACATCTCCCTCTCTTTATTCTCTCCCCTTTAAAAAGCCACCACCACTACCATCACCACTCAGCCACCACCACTATCACCATTGCCACAACCATCCTCCGCCACAACCACCATCTGCTCCGATAATGGAGTAAACCACTCTGATTCATACGACCAAAATCAACAATAATGGCTTCAAGATTCCTCTTTCTTCTCTCCTTGTTGTTGATCGGTAATTGCATAGAAGAAGATGAAACAACAATCAAAACAACAATGGAAGAATTCTCTGCATACCTAGCAGCAGACCCTTCTCATTAAATCCATTTCATTCCAGTTGATTCTCTAGTTCTTTAGCAACAAATTCTTCATTTATCCATATTATATATTGAAATGTTAAAAACAAAGCTGAACAAACCCATCACAAAGTTTTGGATTTTAGGTTGAAATTTCATAATATTGGTTAATTAATTCATTAAAAATTTATTCTTTTATTACCAAGCGTATGTACGTTGTTGATTGTTTGGATGCAAGATTGATCAGCTTCCTTTGAATGGTGGCGGTGGTGGTTGTGGCGGAGGGTGGTTGTGGCAGTGGTGATAGCGGTGGTGGCTGAGTGGTGATGGTGGTGGTGGAGGTGGTTGTGGTGGTGGCTTTTTAAAGGAGAGAGATGTGTGTCTGATAGAGAGAGAGAGAGAAAGTAAAGAGAGAAAGATGGACCAATTGTATTTTTGTAATTTTGCACCCACTTAACTGGATTATTTAACGCTCATCCATTACAGGGACTACCCAAGTAGCAGTTTGTTAAATCACAGGAACTATAAATGCTATTTTGAAAAGGTAGAAACTAAATGTGAAAAAATAGTAAACCACAAACACTATCCGGGTAGGTAACTCAAAATAAAATATACATTATCTAAAATAAAAATATGCATGTAAAAAGAACTTATTATGAAACCAAATCAAATAATAACTAGAAACATGAGACGAAGGAGTATTTTAAGCAAAGAATAAAGTTGGGAAGTTGATTTACGTTAGTTTTATTTGTAATAATTAACTAGAATTACGACCCGCCGCAATGCGGCAGCGATTCTTTAGTTATAACTAAGTCGATTTAAAACGCGCACCTTATGTTGAACCTGCCAAACGGGAAAAAAATAGACGATGTAAAAACGTTCACCCACACACCCACGTTGTGCCGTGTTAACTCGTAAAATTTAGAACGAAACGTAAAAACGTTAAACCAAAGACGTCCGTTCCGATGTGTTAAGTCACAAAATTTAGAACGAAGTATAAAGCGAAAAATTTGCGGAAAACAAAAACTATAAAGGACCAAAGCTGAAAATAAATAAAAAGTTGTGAGGATAGATTGCAAAAGATAAAAAGTTTTGTGTTAAAAGTAAAAAAAAACAAATAGTTTTGGGTTAAAAGTAATTTATGAAATATTTTTGGGTGAAAAGTAAAAACATTAATTTTTTTTTAAAACCCCCAAAAGCCAAGGTTTTAACAACCATATGCATAACCATTTTTTGTTTAAAAAACCCCAAAGCCAAGATTACCACACATAAGTAAAAAAAATCAAAGTGGTTAAATTGCAAAAGATGGAAACTTTTGAATTAGAAGTGAAAAATCAAATTAATCAAAGTGGTTAAATCGTAGAAGATAGAAACTTTAGAATTAGAAGTGAAAAATCAAATTAATCAAAAGGGTTAAATTAACAAAGATTAAAACTTTAAACTTAAATTGTGAAATATTAAAACTTTAGGGTTAAAAGGAAACAAAGATTAAACTTTAAACTTAAATTGTTAAAGATAAAAACTTTAGGGTTACAAAGAAAAATTCTAGTTTTTTTTTTGGAAAACCCCCTAAGCACATGTTACAACACATGTATGCATATTCAAGTTGCTTATTTATATGTTAACTAGGATTAAGACCCGCGCGCGTTGCGGCGCGGGTGCAACGAAAATATTGAATAGATTAGTACAAATGTTATGTGATGCGTTAACCATATGAAAACGCATGTTTCGAAGCATCTTACTGGACTCAATATGACCTATATAAGCATTGTGATTGGATCAAAATGTGAGGTAAATCGAGTTTATATCGTATAATTATAACGTATTATATGTGACCTAACTCATACATAGAAAACATCAACGGGTATAAAGGAAAAACTGACACGTTTAATCAAAAGCGACTAATGGAAGCTTTTGAAAAAAGGGAGAAAAGCACATTTTGACTCCACTCGGTTCGAAACATAATTTACGAAACATACATAAAAAGACGAAAACGTATTATATTTGACCTGACATGTTTTCCAAAAAAAGTTTACGTTTTACATAGACCAACTCGAATTTATACCAAAACGTACATAAACCATGCACTTAAAATGTTTTTTTTTAACGAAAACATTTTATATCTGACCTGACTCGTTTCCAGAGAAAGTTTACGTCGAAACATAGAGCAAATCGATTTTTTTTTTTAATTAAAGGATATATAGAGGTAAACTCGAAAATACTATTAGTAAAAAACTTAATAGATTAAAAACGTTCGTAAAACTGTGCCAAATAGCACCAATGTCAAATCATTGCCAGTGACCAACATCGGAAAAACTCGTAAAACTAATATAAATAAAAAGGACAAAATAACACCGAATGAAAAGCAGACGTAAGATCGTTGAACCACGCACGCCCATTGCGGCATGCGATGAAATTAAAGCGAAACGTAAAACGCGGAAAAGAAATAATAAGTCGATCTAGGTCCAACGCGCTGCGACGAATCTGTCAAACGACTAAAAAACGTTGAATCCCACACACACGTTGTGTGTTAACTCGTAAAATTTAGAACGAAACGTAAAAACTTGCAAAAGATGAAAAGCATGGGGGACCAAAGTTGAAAATAAAAAAGTGTTTGGGT
Organism: Helianthus annuus; assembly: GCF_002127325.2. Classification (NCBI taxonomy): domain Eukaryota; kingdom Viridiplantae; phylum Streptophyta; class Magnoliopsida; order Asterales; family Asteraceae; genus Helianthus; species Helianthus annuus. Next base: position 92,680,943 of record NC_035440.2, on the reverse strand, counting down.
TATATTGTAAAAGATGAAAAACATTAGGTTAAAAGTTAAAAAATCAAAATGGTTAAAATGAAAAAGTAAAATTCTTTGGGTTTGAAGTGAAAATGTAGTTTTTTTTTTTTTTAAAAAACCTCCCAATGCAAAAGATACAACACCATTATGCAACAACTTACAAGAATGTTTTATGATTCGGTATAAATTTTGTGAGTTAACACGCTACAACGTGCGTGCATGGTTCACAATTTTTACGTCTATTTTTTCTGGTTTATTTTAGGTTTTACGTTTTGCTCAAATATTTACAAATTAATACCCTGCAACGTGTGTTTATGGTTCATCATCATTTTTATGTCTACTTTTTGTTTAGTTTAATAAGTAAACATTTTACTTTTATCTAAAATAAAAGAGTTAATTGCCCGGATAGTCCCTGTGGTTTGCCATTTTTTAATCTTTAGTCCCCACCTTTTCAAAATAGCATGTATAGTCCCTGTAGTTTAACAAATTGTTACTCGGATAGTCCCTTAATGGATGGGCGTTAAATAATTCAGTTAAGTGGGTGTAAAATTACAAAAATACCCTTGGTCCATCTCTCTCTTTACTCTCTCTCTCTCTATCTCTCTATCAGACACATCTCCCTCTCTTTACTCTCTCCCCTTTAAAAAGCCACCACCACAACCACCTCCACCTCCACCACTACCATCACCACTCAGCCACCACCACTATCACCATTGCCACAACCATCCTCCGCCACAACCACCATCTGCTCTGATAATGGAGTAAACCACTCTGATTCATACGACCAAAATCAACAATAATGGCTTCAAGATTCCTCTTTCTTCTCTCCTTGTTGTTGATCGGTAATTGCATAGAAGAAGATGAAACAACAATCAAAACAACAATGGAAGAATTCTCTGGATACCTAGCAGCAGACCCTTCTCATTAAATCCATTCCATTCCAGTTGATTCTCTAGTTCTTCAGCAATAGATTCATCATTTATCCATATTATATATTGAAATGTTAAAAACAAAGCTGAACAAACCCATCACAAAGTTTTGGATTTTAGGTTGAAATTTCATAATATTGGTTAATTAATTCATTAAAATTTTATTCTTTTATTACAAAGCGTATGTATGTTGTTGATTGTTTGGATGCAAGATTGATCAGCTTCCTTTGAATGGTGGCGGTGGTGGTTGTGGCGGAGGGTGGTTGTGGCAGTGGTGATAGCGGTGGTGGCTGAGTGGTGATGGTGGTGGTGGAGGTGGTTGTGGTGGTGGCTTTTTAAAGGAGAGAGATGTGTGTCTGATAGAGAGAGAGAGAAAGTAAAGAGAGAAAGATGGACCAATGGTATTTTTGTAATTTTGCACCCACTTAACTGGATTATTTAACGCTCATCCATTACAGGGACTACCCAAGTAGCAGTTTGTTAAATCACAGGAACTATAAATGCTATTTTGAAAAGGTAGAAACTAAATGTGAAAAAATAGTAAACCACAAACACTATCCGGGTAGGTAACTCAAAATAAAATATACATTATCTAAAATAAAAATATGCATGTAAAAAGAACTTATTATGAAACCAAATCAAATAATAACTAGAAACATGAGACGAAGGAGTATTTTAAGCAAAGAATAAAGTTGGGAAGTTGATTTACGTTAGTTTTATTTATAATAATTAACTAGAATTACGACCCGCCGCAATGCGGCAGGGATTCTTTAGTTATAACTAAGTCGATATAAGACGCGCACCTTATGTTGAACCTGCCAAACGGGAAAAAAATAGACGATGTAAAAACGTTCACCCACACACCCACGTTGTGCCGTATTAACTCGTAAAATTTAGAACGAAACGTAAAAATGTTAAACCAAAGACGTCTGTTCCGATGTGTTAAGTCACAAAATTTAGAACGAAGTATAAAGCGAAAAATTTGCGGAAAACAAAAACTATAAAGGACCAAAGCTGAAAATAAAAAAAAAGTTGTGAGGATAGATTACAAAAGATAAAAAGTTTTGTGTTAAAAGTAAAAAAAAAAAAAATAGTTCTGGGTTAAAAGTAATTTATGAAATATTTTTGGGTGAAAAGTAAAAACATTAATTTTTTTTAAAACCCCCAAAAGCCAAGGTTTTAACAACCATATGCATAACCATTTTTTGTTTAAAAAACCCCAAAGCCAAGATTACCACACATAAGTAAAAAAAAATCAAAGTTGTTAAATTGCAAAAGATGGAAACTTTTGAATTAGAAGTGAAAAATCAAATTAATCAAAGTGGTTAAATCGTAGAAGATAGAAACTTTTGAATTAGAAATGAAAAATCAAATTAATCAAAAGGGTTAAATTAACAAAGATTAAAACTTTAAACTTAAATTGTGAAATATTAAAACTTTAGGGTTAAAAGGAAACAAAGATTAAACTTGAAACTTAAATTGTTAAAGATAAAAACTTTAGGGTTACAAAGAAAAATTCTAGTTTTTTTTTTTTTTTTTGAAAAACCCCCTAAGCACATGTTACAACACATGTATGCATATTCAAGTTGCTTATTTATATGTTAACTAGGATTAAGACCCGCGCGCGTTGCGGCGCGGGTACAACGAAAATATTGAATAGATTAGTACAAATGTTATGTGATGCGTTAACCATATGAAAACGCATGTTTCGAAGCATCTTACTGGACTCAATATGACCTATATAAGCATTGTGATTGGATCAAAATGTAAGGTAAATCGAGTTTATATCGTATAATTATAACGTATTATATGTGACCTAACTCATACATAGAAAACATCAACGGGTATAAAGGAAAAATTGACACGTTTAATCAAAAGCGACTAATGGAAGCTTTTGAAAAAAGGGAGAAAAGCACATTTTGACTCCACTCGGTTCGAAACATAATTTACGAAACATACATAAAAAGACGAAAACGTATTATATTTGACCTGACATGTTTTCCAAAAAAAGTTTACGTTTTACGTAGACCAACTCGAATTTATACCAAAACGTACATAAACCATGCAGTTAAAATGTTTTTTTTTTTAACGAAAACATTTTATATCTGACCTGACTCGTTTCCAGAGAAAGTTTACGTCGAAACATAGAGCAAATCGATTTTTTTTAATTAAAGGATATATAGAGGTAAACTCGAAAATACTATTAGTAAAAAACTTAATAGATTAAAAACGTTCGTAAAACTGTGCCAAATAGCACCAATGTCAAATCATTGCCAGTGACCAACATCGGAAAAACTCGTAAAACTAATATAAATAAAAAGGACAAAATAACACCGAATGAAAAGCAGACGTAAGATCGTTGAACCACGCACGCCCATTGCGGCATGCGATGAAATTAAAGCGAAACGGAAAACGCGGAAAAGAAATAATAAGTCGATCTAGGTCCAACGCGCTGCAACGAATCTGTCAAACGACTAAAAAACGTTGAACCCCACACACACGTTGTGTGTTAACTCGCAAAATTTAGAACGAAACGTAAAAACTTGCAAAAGATGAAAAGCATGGGGGACCAAAGTTGAAAATAAAAAAGTGTTCGGGTTATATTGTAAAAGATGAAAAACATTAGGTTAAAAGTTAAAAAATCAAAATGGTTAAAATGAAAAAGTAAAATTCTTTGGGTTAGAAGTGAAAATGTAGTTTTTTTTTTTTTTTTTTTGAAAACCTCCCAATGCAAAAGATACAACACCATTATGCAACAACTTACAAGAATGTTTTATGATTCGGTATAAATTTTGTGAGTTAACACGCTACAACGTGCGTGCATGGTTCAAAATTTTTACGTCTATTTTTTCTGGTTTATTTTAGGTTTTACGTTTTGCTCAAATATTTACAAATTAATACCCTGCAAGGTGTGTTTATGGTTCATCATCATTTTTATGTCTACTTTTTGTTTAGTTTAATAAGTAAACATTTTACTTTTATCTAAAATAAAAGAGTTAATTGCCCGGATAGTCCCTGTGATTTGCCATTTTTCATCTTTAGTCCCCACCTTTTCAAAATAGCATGTATAGTCCCTGTGGTTTAACAAATTGTTACTCGGATAGTCCCTTAATGGATGGGCGTTAAATAATTCAGTTAAGTGGGTGTAAAATTACAAAAATACCCTTGGTCCATCTCTCTCTTTACTCTCTCTCTCTCTATCTCTCTATCAGACACATCTCCCTCTCTTTACTCTCTTCCCTTTAAAAAGCCACCACCACAACCACCTCCACCTCCACCACTACCATCACCACTCAGCCACCACCACTATCACCATTGCCACAACCATCCTCCGCCACAACCACCATCTGCTCCGATAATGGAGTAAACCACTCTGATTCATACGACCAAAATCAACAATAATGGCTTCAAGATTCCTCTTTCTTCTCTCCTTGTTGTTGATCGGTAATTGCATAGAAGAAGATGAAACAACAATCAAAACAACAATGGAAGAATTCTCTGGATACCTAGCAGCAGACCCTTCTCATTAGATCCATTCCATTCCAGTTGATTCTCTTGTTCTTCAGCAACAGATTCATCATTTATCCATATTATATATTGAAATGTTAAAAACAAAGCTGAACAAACCCATCACAAAGTTTTGGATTTTAGGTTGAAATTTCATAATATTGGTTAATTAATTCATTAAAAATTTATTCTTTTATTACCAAGCGTATGTATGTTGTTGATTGTTTGGATGCAAGATTGACCAGCTTCCTTTGAATGGTGGCGGTGGTGGTTGTGGCGGAGGGTGGTTGTGGCAGTGGTGATAGCGGTGGTGGCTGAGTGGTGATGGTGGTGGTGGAGGTGGTTGTGGTGGTGGCTTTTTAAAGGAGAGAGATGTGTGTCTGATAGAGAGATAGAGAGAAAGTAAAGAGAGAAAGATGGACCAATGGTATTTTTGTAATTTTGCACCCACTTAACTGGATTATTTAACGCTCATCCATTACAGGGACTACCCAAGTAGCAGTTTGTTAAATCACAGGAACTATAAATGCTATTTTGAAAAGGTAGAAACTAAATGTGAAAAAATAGTAAACCACCAGCACTATCCGGGTAGGTAACTCAAAATAAAATATACATTATCTAAAATAAAAATATGCATGTAAAAAGAACTTATTATGAAACCAAATCAAATAATAACTAGAAACATGAGACGAAGGAGTATTTTAAGCAAAGAATAAAGTTGGGAAGTTGATTTACGTTAGTTTTATTTATAATAATTAACTAGAATTACGATCCGCCGCAATGCGGCAGGGATTCTTTAGTTATAACTAAGTCGATTTAAGACGCGCATCTTATGTTGAACCTGCCAAACGGGAAAAAAATAGACGATGTAAAAACGTTCACCCACACACCCACGTTGTGCCGTGTTAACTCGTAAAATTTAGAACGAAACGTAAAAACGTTAAACCAAAGACGTCCGTTCCTTTGTGTTAAGTCACAAAATTTAGAACGAAGTATAAAGCGAAAAATTTGCGGAAAACAAAAACTATAAAGGAACAAAGCTGAAAATAAAAAAAAAAAAAAGTTGTGAGGATAGATTGCAAAAGATAAAAAGTTTTGTGTTAAAAGTAAAAAAAACAAATAGTTTTGGGTAAAAGTAATTTATGAAATATTTTTGGGTGAAAAGTAAAAACATTAATTTTTTTTTTAAAACCCCCAAAAGCCAAGGTTTTAACAACCATATGCATAACCATTTTTTGTTTAAAAAAACCCCAAAGCCAAGATTACCACACATAAGTAAAAAAAATCAAAGTGGTTAAATTGCAAAAGATGGAAACTTTTGAATTAGAAGTGAAAATCAAATTAATCAAAGTGGTTAAATCGTAGAAGATAGAAACTTTTGAATTAGAAGTGAAAAATCAAATTAATCAAAAGGGTTAAATTAACAAAGATTAAAACTTTAAACTTAAATTGTGAAATATTAAAACTTTAGGGTTAAAAGGAAACAAAGATTAAACTTTAAACTTAAATTGTTAAAGATAAAAACTTTAGGGTTACAAAGAAAAATTCTAGGTTTTTTTTTTTTTTTTTTGGAAAACCCCCTAAGCACATGTTACAACACATGTATGCATATTCAAGTTGCTTATTTATATGTTAACTAGGATTAAGACCCGCGCGCGTTGCGGCGCGGGTACAACGAAAATATTGAATAGATTAGTACAAATGTTATGTGATGCGTTAACCATATGAAAACGCATGTTTCGAAGCATCTTACTGGACTCAATATGACCTATATAAGCATTGTGATTGGATCAAAATGTAAGGTAAATCGAGTTTATATCGTATAATTATAACGTATTATATGTGACCTAACTCATACATAGAAAACATCAACGGGTATAAAGGAAAAATTGACACGTTTAATCAAAAGCGACTAATGGAAGCTTTTGAAAAAAGGGAGAAAAGCACATTTTGACTCCACTCGGTTCGAAACATAATTTACGAAACATACATAAAAAGACGAAAACGTATTATATTTGACCTGACATGTTTTCCAAAAAAAGTTTACGTTTTACGTAGACCAACTCGAATTTATACCAAAACGTACATAAACCATGCACTTAAAATGTTTTTTTTTAACGAAAACATTTTATATCTGACCTGACTCGTTTCCAGAGAAAGTTTACGTCGAAACATAGAGCAAATCGATTTTTTTTAATTAAAGGATATATAGAGGTAAACTCGAAAATACTATTAGTAAAAAACTTAATAGATTAAAAACGTTCGTAAAACTGTGCCAAATAGCACCAATGTCAAATCATTGCCAGTGACCAACATCGGAAAAACTCGTAAAACTAATATAAATAAAAAGGACAAAATAACACCGAATGAAAAGCAGACGTAAGATCGTTGAACCACACACGCCCATTGCGGCATGCGATGAAATTAAAGCGAAACGTAAAACGCGGAAAAGAAATAATAAGTCGATCTAGGTCCAACGCGCTGCGACGAATCTGTCAAACGACTAAAAAACGTTGAACCTCACACACACGTTGTGTGTTAACTCGCAAAATTTAGAACGAAACGTAAAAACTTGCAAAAGATGAAAAGCATGGGGGACCAAAGTTGAAAATAAAAAAGTGGGTTATATTGTAAAAGATGAAAAACATTAGGTTAAAAGTTAAAAAATCAAAATGGTTAAAATGAAAAAGTAAAATTCTTTGGGTTAGAAGTGAAAATGTAGTTTTTTTTTTTTTTTTGAAAACCTCCCGATGCAAAAGATACAACACCATTATACAACAACTAGTTGCTAATTTATAATATAGAAATTGCAAAATAATATTCCCAAAAAGCCCTTACAAAATTAAACAAAACGTCACCATATTCATCAAAAAGCCCTTGCAAAATTAAACAAAACATCACCATAACATCTTCACGGGTCACAAAAACAATAAATTATTTAATAAAATAATAATCATCATTTTTATCCATAGATCTCTCCACCGCTACAACTTTATACAAAATATCGATCGTGTAGAACCATCTTTTACCGCACATAAATAAAACCCATGATGGGTCAAATTGCTGATGAATCTTTACTTAAAATACCCTCACCGATTCTCTCTCTCTCTCATCCACCCCCATTTTCTCTCTCTAACCCCTCTCAAAACCGGGTTCTTTTCTCGTCAACAATCTTGTTGTTGTTCAATTGTTAAAAAAAATCCCATTTTTTTATACACCCAATTGAGCAAACGGATAATCTTTAAAAGGGGTTTGAGAAAGTTTGTGTTTTTTTAAGTTTATTATTGATGGCTGCCAGTGCAAACCCTTCTGCGAATAATAATAATGAATCAACCAGTAATGGAAATGGCGCCACCGCTAACGGCGGCGGTGCGGCGGCGCCGGAGAATTCGGTGGTGGGTCCTACTCAGTCTGCGTTGAGGCATAACCCGGGGTTATCTGTTGAATGGGCTCCTGATGAACAGTCTCTGTTGGAAGAGTTGCTCACAAAGTATGCAATTTTCTTGAATTTTTTTTATATTATTTTTTAGGGTTTTTGGTTTGATTGTTGAATTGGGATCTTGAAAGGTGTTTTTCAGAATCTTTTTTTTTTTTTTTTTTTGTGTTGTGTTGGGGGGGGGGGGGGGGGATTTAGGGATTTGCATGGTTTGTTTTGTTAAGATGTTGTTGAAGGTTTGATGAATTTGGTTATGTTTTTTTTTTTTTTTTTTTTTTGCTGAATCTGGAAATTGCTAGATGTGAGATGTTTGTGTCACTTGCTTGTTGAATTTTGATGCTACAAAAGTTAACATTCTAAACATAGTATGTTTGAAGTTGGACAATAGTAAAGATGAATTGGTCTTTTGCTTTTTTTTTTGTTCAAATTTAGAGGTTTTATTAAATTGGAAGCTTTAATTTTGTGGCAAAAAGATGGAATATTTGGACACTGTAATCTTTATTTGGTGATAAAATGTGTTATTTTTGCTGAATCTTGTAAATAAAGTTGTGATTTTTGACAAAGTTAGGAAGCCCGATTCGGTTCAAGTAAGGTGTACAATGTATTTTTGAGTATACTGTGAAAACATCAAAATCAAGTGCAAGTCATTAAATTCTTTACAAAATTTTGTTAATTGGTTTTGGAATTTAAGAAATGTAAACATAATCAAATGCCTTGTACATAGAGGTGTACAAAAGAAACCGGTTTTAGGATCGAAACCGGTTTTTTAAAAAACCAGTTTCAACCCGAACCGACGGTTTGTGGACTGGTTACTTTGAAACCCGTTTTAAAAAACGGGTTTAAACCGGTTAAAACCCATTTTTTTGGCCCAAACCGGTTAGCACCGGTTTGGGTTCCCATTGTGTAAAACTGGTTAAAAAACCGAACTGGTGTTTTAGCCCCCCCCCCCCCCCCCCCCACACACACACACACAAAAAAAAAAATGATGTGTACATCTTTACTTGTACATCAACTATTTGATTTTGGACCACTCTAACTGCATAGCAAATATATAGAAAGAACACATTCTTACGATTAAAATCTTGTACACAAACATAGGTATAAATGCTTCAGAAATTAGACGTGTGATTACTTCTCATTTGTGTGCTTGAGCTTATACTGTTTATGATCCGTTTATTCTCTTATCAGTTATCACCAACATGTGTATTGCCTAAACGAACATGGAAAAATTAAATTTGTTTGGTACCTTTACTTATTATGTTAATAAAATGCAGATATGCCTCAGATAGTGCTGTATTGCGTTACGCAAAGATTGCAAAGAAGTTGCAAGACAAAACAGTCCGGGATGTTGCTCTTCGTTGTAGATGGATGACGGTGTGATATATTTTCCTCTTTAATATTTTCTTTTCCTGTTTTATTTTATAATTATGGAGATCAAACTCATGTTCCAAATTAACCATAAGTGATTTTCATTTTGATTCAGTAAACCAACTTACAGACGGATTAGGATCAAATACAAAGGCTCCTAATTGTAAGACGGGTACAAAGGCTTCTAAAAAAAACCCACTGCACAAAAAAAAAAAAAAAAACTAAACACCCACCGCCACCCAAAAACCTAAACCCCCCACCCCCATCACCCACCCAAAAAAAATTGTTTATGTTTTTTTTTTTTTGTCGAGGGGGGGGGGTGTTAGGCTTTTGAATTGGGGGGGGGGGGGGTTAGGTTTTTGTGTGGTGGTGGGATGGGGGTGGGTGTTTAGGTTTTGGGTGGTGGTGTAGTGAGTTTAGGTTTTAGGTTATTGGACACTTGTCACTCTATAAATTCTTCTTACCCTTCTTACAATTAGGAGTCTTTGTAGAATAACTTAACCCACTTACAGACATTATAACACTTTACAACTCCATGTTTTTGCAATTATCAAAGCAGATATAAATAACCTTATGTCAAGTTATGATTTAGAACAAGTGTTTGACCATCTTCGTTTTGTCAAAGTTACTTGGGTCAGTTAAAAAGTAGGCCTGTAAACGCACATAACGGCGGCTTGTTTGTGTTTGTACAACTTTAACCAAATAAACGAACGGACACAAACACTCAAATGAACGGATTTTCTTGTTCGTGTTCTCGTTTGTTAAGAAAGCGAGTGAGTTCATGTTTGTTCATGAATATCTAAACAACATAAATGAATGTGAACGAACACAAACTGACACCAATTGAAGTAGGCGTGCTCACGAATCGAGTAATGAATTTTCGAATGACTCGAATCGAATTTTTTGAATAAGTTTTTTTTGCCGGAATTTGAAGTCGGTTAAAAACTGGCCAATTCAATTTGAATTCGATTGAAGACTGGCGAATACGAATTAAAACGCCAATCTGAATCGAATTCAGATAAATTCGTTTTGATTCAAATTCATTTAAATATGTAAATTGGTTATGGGCTATTTGGGCTTGGTAATGGGCTATTTTAGGGCTTAGATTAGATTTATAGATTAGTTTATACTATAGCCCGAATTAAAGTTAATATAATTAATAAATATGTATAATTTGTGTTCGAATTTCGAATCGAATTGAATTTAAAAATATAAATTCGTATCAATTTACTATACTCGAAGTCGAATTGAGTCAAATTTGAATTACTGATTATCTAATTGAGTCGAATTTCGAATTTTTCGAATCCAAATCAAATTCCGAACACCACTAAATTGAAGTAAACAACAATAAACAAATTAAAGTCTAAATTGCAAATACCACTGAGTAACATTTTATAAGTAAACAACGGTATGGGCTGGATTTAATCTAGTGTGACATGTGTTCATGGTCGTTCATTTGATTAAGTAAACAAAAAAATATTGTTCATGTTCGTTCGCTTACTAAATTAAGGAGACTTCCTGCCAAACAGTTCCTGAACAGTTCACTAAACATTAAAAAGGAAACAGAACTAAGTTATATTCTGGTTATTTTATAGTGCTTAATTTGCACAATTTTCTTCTTTGTATTTCCAGAAAAAGGAAAATGGTAAGAGAAGGAAAGAGGATAATAATTCATCAAGGAAGAACAAAGATAAAAAGGTACGCTTTATAACTTTCAACGTATCATTAATTTTCGCCAAAATAGGTAAAAGCGTAGAAGCAAATGAAATTCTTTTTGCATGAGTTATATTATTCTTTTTGTTTCTTTTTACCTTCAGGAGAAAGTAACCGAGCATTTGGCAAAGTCGTCTTCTCATGCCACAAACCGTGCCAATGGCCCGCCATATGCTCAATCAGCAGTCTCTATGGACAGTGATGATGGTATCTCTTACAAAGGTTGGTGCATTTCTTGGTGATATTTTTTTCATTTTATGACATATTATTATGTAATTAATATTAGAGTTAATTACTGTTTTCGTCCCTGTGGTTTGTCAAAAATCACTATTTCAGTCCATTAGTTTAAAAATTGCGATTTCAGTCCCTGTGGTTTCACTTTCGTAACCTTTCAGTCCAGCTCGTAACCATTTCAGTCCCTGTACTTACAGAATAAATGGATTGAAATGGTTACGAAAGTGAAATCACAGGGACTGAAATGGTTACGAAAGTGAAACAACAGGGATTGAAATTGCAATTTTTAAACTAATGGACTAAAATAGTGATTTTTATCACCCCCAACTATTGGCTATTGGCTGCTGCCACCCTCAACTATCACTTTGACGTCCGCCACTCCCAACTTAACACTTAGTGTGTTCTGTCACCAAGCCGTTAACTGTTCACTAACTTTTGATCCTGTTACTATACTTTTGGGGTGTCCTAAGATCCCTAAAACTTAGGGGTGATAAAATCCAATAACCCTTAAGAAAATGATGATATATTTATAGTAGTTTATGGACACTGCTCACTATGGAGTATGTTTGCTTTGTCGATGCATTATTTGTTTAATTCTTATCGGATTTTAAACAACTTGTAATTTGTGGGTGTTTCTTGATGCAGCAATCGGTGGTACGGCAGGGCAGCTTCTTGAGCAGAACGCTCAGGCGTTCGATCAAATTTCTGCAAATTTTGCTGCTTTTAAGGTAAGTATGCAGCGTTGTTTCATTAGAACTATCGAGTTTTTGGTCAGTTGGTTTTCCTCCAATTGGAAATTTGATACATATTAATCTAATTTCGAAGATAAAATAATAATTGATCACTACTTCAAAGTTCAAACATATGAGTGTAGGCAATATAGCATTTTTATAATGAGGTTAATTTGATATTTCTCTCTTAAAAGTTAAAACTTGGTACAATATCATATTTACCCAACTAAAAAAGTATAATATCTAATATTCTCGTTTTCAAATTTGTGACATTTATACCCTTCCTTAAAACTTGTAGTAGAATATGAGACTTTGGAGTGCAAGCAGAAAGAGAAGGGTATAATGGTCATATTATAAATTGTATTTTATCAAATGGGTATATGAAATTTTATATATAAAATTTTTGGCTGGGTAAATATGATATTATGCAAGTTTTTAGCGGTACATATGAAATTAGTCCTTTATTATGGTCAATTGGGTAAAAGTCAAAAGTTTAGTTAAAAGGAAGTGGGTTTAACGGGTCGAAAGTTTGATGCATAGACTATCCTAAATTGCTTAAACGAATGTATTAAACAGTATTGTAATCATAGTTAACACACTATATGTTTATAGAAGTTGTAAAAGCCTGAAAAAAATGTTCAGGATCAACCCCACCCGATCCATACAAAAAGTACCCGTTTTGACCCATTACTTAACGTGCTTATTTTTAGGCAACAGCCAAGAATTATTTTCAGTTTAAGCCAAAAGTCCGTTTTACCGCTTGATGATCTCTTCTCTTTGTGGCAGGTGCATGAGAACATCAACCTCTTCTGCCAGGCGCAAAACAATATTGTCTCTATCTTGAACGAGTACGTCATTTTTCGTTCACAGTTCCACCAAGTTTGACGGCTTGATTTATGCAATAGTTATAATTTTATATATAATTTGTCTATAAACTGCAGCTTAAATGATATGCCGCCAGAGATAATGAAGCAGATGCCAGCACTTCCCGTAAAGCTTAACGAGGAACTCACCAACTCCATGCTTCCCCAATCATCTTTGGCCAAAAAAGCTTGAATCTTTTTTCGGTTCTTACTTCAAACATGGAGACGATGATGATGATGACGACGAAGATGATGTTGTTTCCAGTTGCTTGTCGAAACGTTGTTTAGATGCGTTACTTGTGCTTTTCATGCTAGATGTTTGTGAATAGGTGTGTAGTTGTATCAAAAGAAAGATTCTGTAAAATGAGGTAGGATGGAATCAAGTTGATTCAAAGTTTGTTTTGTCTTTTCGAAGGCGATTTACAATCAAGCTTCAAGAAAGAAATTTATAAAATAAATTCCTGAAACAAAATGCAACATCTTTATAACTTTATAAATGTTTCGCTCGGGTGTTTTAGTCGTGGCTATATGATAGATGTGTATGTAGTGTTTGGCATACGAGTTACAAAAGAGTAGAATAAACAATTACATAACTCCATTTAATGTATCAATTTGCATCTTCCATGAAAAGTGTTTGTTTTTTTTTTCTTTTCTCATTTTGAGTTTTATATTTATATAGTTTATTGCGCGAGATAATCACCGGTCAATTGGTTTTCGTGCCTACTCGCATAATTTAGTAACCTGAGCTATTGTCAACTTTCTACTTTTTTTAACATGTCACTTGTATAGTGAAGAAGATTAGCGGTAGATAATATTTAGTTGCAAGTGAGACCATAAAGTAACAATAGGATATTCTTTTTAAGTTTTAATTAATCGTCAATAACAATAAAATATTCTCTTTTAAGTTTTATGAATATAGTTTTTAAGAATGTATACAATAATTTTGAGGCAGACTGATACATTAACGTTGACAAAATATTCGAAGAAATAGACATAAAAAATAACTCGAGTTATACATATAAGAAAAATACTTCACATTTTGCTATTTTAATAGATATATAAAGGGGCGAGTAGCAATCAAAATAAGGTGAGAAATTATTGGTTGAGTTATAGTTCTTTGATAAAGCCTTTTGTAGTTTACTTTATTACCATCTAATATTTATATGGACATAGTGACATGGTTTTTTTCCCATTACATTTGATACAAATTTTGTTCAAATTTGATGAGCAAATAAAGTGCTTCCATATTGCATTATATTCTAACTTAATGGAATATTTTTTAACATACTCTCTCCACGACCTAATGTGAGTTGAACCTTACTAGAGGTAATTTGTTTTTTATTTAATATCAACTTTATTTTTTTAGGGTTTATCGACTTTTGGAAAATGTTAAATCTAGCCCTATACTTCTAAATCCTTTTAGTTATTATAAATAGCAATTCTAACCATCAGACTTCTAATTCTTTCACTTCACACCTTCAAACTAAGTAGGTTATACATTCATTTCTAAATTTCGGTAATTGACAACTTGACCCGACAACCTTTTCTACTTAGAAACTTGACGTGTCATTTTATTTGAATGACTTTTACGACTTTAGACCGTCGCGTGTCACACGTTAATATACTTTTTTTTTGTTTATGCCTAACCATGTTAATGTCTAAATTACTTTTACTACTTTACATGGTTGTCTAAATTACAATTACAACTTTACATCGCAACGATCGAGACATGCCATTTATAGTACTACGTCTGATTACGCTAATATCATGAACATATTGCGTGTAACAAAGTCGAAAACGTGTAAAGTCACATGCAGGAATCACACGTTAATGTCATCATTATACACTGTAATCTCAGTGCTTATATAGGTTACATTGAGTTAGATTTAATACATCGACACACGTGTTCTCACATGGTTAATGCATCACATAACGTGCCGCCAGCTAAGGGTGTTCAGAATACGTTTCGAATTCGAAAAATTTGAAATTCAATTAAATTCGATTTGATTATCAAGAATTCGTTTCGATTATAAGAATTCGAATTCGTTTCGATTATAAGAATTCGAATTCGATTCAATTCGAGTCAAGTAAATCGAATACGAATTTATAATTTCAAATTCGATTCGAAATTCGAATAACATTTATACATTTTTATATTGTTTTTATATATATATGTAACACCCCCAAAAACGAGCTTGATAATTAAACCAAATTACCGAGGTCATTATTTGTCACATAGGACCATTATTCATGCACTACACCACCCCTCATTAAATCATGGTGGTTTACGTGGATTAAACCACGGCAACCACGACCCTCCCATTTAAGATTTTAAGACAAAATTAAATTAAAAAAATAAAGAGGATAGTGGTTTCGGTCATGACCACAACCTTTGGGGAGTGATTTTGGATAGTGGATTAGAGATGGATGACATGGTTGCTATATGGAGGGTCATGACCACACCCTATATCCTTATAGTAACAAAAATAAGAGTCCATCAGTTATGACGAAAAAGATGCGGTGGTCCTTGATGACATATTACTATATTAGGCGAACAAAGATAAAGTAGGCGTCAGCAGTTTTAACTAACTAGTGTCAAGATTTTAAAAATCATCTTTTATTCTTTTAACAAAAATGTCAAAAAAAAAAAAAAACATCTTCCCACAACTTAATAATAACAAGATTATTGTACAATTGGCCTTAACGTATGAGCGTACACGATGAGTATTCTGCACGTTATAAAACCTCAAAAACATAAATCCGCATGTTGGAATTTGTCCGAGTTTATGAACCGCATGTCGGAAGTGTCCGAGTTTGTGAAACCGCATGTTGGAAGCTTCCAAGTTTTTGAATTGCGTATTGGAATCTTTCGAGTTTGTGAAGTCCGCATGTTGGAATCGTCCGGTGTTGTGAAGTCCGCATGGTGAATCTCCCGGGTTTGTGAGTCTTCCGAGTTCGGCTCAAGGGGGAGTGAAATAAAGCAAGCGCTTTGGGCAACCACTTCCATAGGGCATCAAATTCAAAAGAAAAACATATTATATGTAGGTGATCTTGGATTTAGAATTATTGATATAGAGATTTATGATCTATAATTATGTATACACAAAGATGATATATGAATAATAGGATACAATATTTTGAGCCGGCTCTGCGCGTTTGTACGTTAAAACCCGCATGTTATAACCTCAAATCCGCATTTTATATGTTCATCTCGTACGCACCGTGCGTTAAGACCACTTGTACGTTAACTAACCCCGCTATAATAAATATTTATATAACCGTTACTATACAACTTATAATAATCTTCACACTTCTTAACAATCATACCCTAAAAACAACAAAAACTTAAAAAAAAAAAAAAAATTGGGCGTTCGTAGCGATTCTTCTTCTTCACACAACCGATCAACAACAAACACTCTTCAAATCAGTTAGAAATCAAATCACACATGGAGCTTTCAGTTTCACCGACTTCAAACAATAACTCTTAATTTCTAACACACACTGAAACAGTGAAGAAGAAGAAGAAGCTATGACGGAGGTTATAATGGCTGACGTCACTCCGCCGGTGCGGTCTCCGGAGGAAGAACGGCTGGTTATGCGAGACATTGCCATGGCCGCCGGTGAAGCTCAGGCGAAAGAAGGAGATACATTCTGTTTGATCACTCAAAGGTAATATTGATAATACTATTATTACTGTTTTAAACTTAGGTTTATGAAATTTTATGATATTGTTTGAATATTAGTGGATTTTGATGATGATTAGGTTTTAGTTGGAGAAAAGGAACGGTTTGTAGTCACTGTAGGTTGTAGTGTTGGTTCTTGTGTATAGAATTGTGAGATTGTTTTTGTTTTGAATTTAGAGGTTTCGGAAGATTAGGGTTAACAAGTAGTAACTGTGGTTGATCTGGCATAAGTTGAGGATTTTATGTGGTTTAGTTTGATCATGTTATTCTAGTTCTTGTTCTAAACTTAGTTTTATGGAAGTGTTTGAATATTAGTGGATTTTGATGGTGAATAGGTTTTAGTTGGAGAAAAGGAATAATTTGTAGCCCCTGCTGGTTGCGGTTTTGGTTCTTGTGTATGAAATTTTGAGATGATTGAATTTGGCTTTGGAGATTGTTTTTGTTTTGAAACTAGAGGTTTTGGGAGATTAGGGTTAAGAACTGATAACTGTGATTGATGTGGCATAAGTTGAGGATTTTATGTGGTTTTGTTTGACCATGTTATTCTCATAGTTATTAAAGGCGTGAGGCGCACTCAGGGCCATTTGTTGGGCCCGGGGCTTTATTTGCGCCTAGGCACGCCTGGGCGCTTCTAAACTTAGTTTTATGAAAGTGTTTGAATATCGGTGGATTTTGATGGTTAATAAGTTTTAGTTTGAGAAAAGGAACACTATGTAATCATAAATCACTATAGGTTGTAGTTTTAGTTCTTATGGAACAGAAGGAGTAGTGTGTGTGTGGATGTTTTGAGGTTATGATTGAATTTGTAGGCCGTTTTTGTTTTGAGTTTAGAGGTTTTGGAAGATTAGGGTTAAGAACTAATAACTATGGTTGATGAGGAAAACGTTGAGGAAAAGTAGCGATTTTTATAAAAAAAAATATTATATTTTTTTTTTGTGTGTGTTTTTTAGATTATTTAGGTATTTTTGGTTGTGTTCACATTGGTTCTCGCGGTTCTCGCAATAAAGGGTGGTTTCTAACGGATCCTTCTATATATATATAGCAATTCAACACTAAAAATTCAGTATACTCTCCTACCATTAACAAATTAACCTTTTTGCAACTTGCAAAACACTAACAATTGTAGCAAGCAGGAACTAATTAAGACTTAAAACACTAACATTTAACACTAACAATTAACAATTAAGCTTAAAACAATAATAGCAGCAATAAGAAGAAAGACGGATGGTAGAACCAAGAAGAAAGGTGGGAATATCAGTGATATATCGGTCAATATCGCCGATAATATCGGTACCGATATTCTTACCAATATTTGACAGCACCGATATTTTACATGGGGACCGATAACCAATATATCGGTGATATATCACCGATATATCACCGAATTAACTGCATAGGATCAAAGTGGCGTTCCACTACCTTATATTCGTTGTAGTTATCGATCATGAGTTTGTTATGAGCGTTAGTAGTAGGCTTCTAATAACTTCCCACCTTGGTTTTGGTTGTTGGGAAGTTTTTGGGCTAGTTTTAAGCTATGTTTAGTACACTCTTTCCTTCATTTAGTATTTTAGTCAATATCAAGGTAACACTGCACCCTGTATCTGATGAATTAATGATAAGTTGATTACGAGGCATGGGTAGTACGCTACCAATCAATTCTGCCCATGGTTATCTTGATTTGGGCTTGGGCCGTTTCACAAGGTATATGAACTTAGGTATATGGGCTTGGGCCCATATGCACCGTGCATTGGGCTTGTCCACTGGAAGGGAAGAGTATCTTAGATATTATTATGGCCAAACACATTTACTAATGTGGCTTAAAAGCAAATGTGGGCTTTTTTAGAGAGTAATTATTTAGTGTTTACAGAGGATATGATTATACAAATTTGTGCCACCACTTTAGCGTTTTTACAAAGCTATACATCCTTTTGAGAGGCATCCTCAACATTGGCTAAAAATCTTGTGTGATATTTAGGCATGTCAGGGAGTGAAGGTGTGAGCGAGAATTCAACCGAAAATGGTAGTGTTACAGGGCCGTCACCAGATCAAGAAAGACAAGTGATTCTGAGCATTACTCAAGACGATGAACCGCACGTCAAAGAAGGCGATACTTATTATTTAATCTCTTTTAGGTAATCGAAGTTCAAAATACATATATATCTATAGTGAATTCTATGTTTTTTGTTACATGGTAGACCTTTTGAGATGGGAATTGAATTTGTTGATCCTTCTTTGGTAGTTTTAAAAAATTAGGGTTTTAGTATAATCAAGTGGATCCTGTATTTTTGACTATACAACATACACATACTTCTTTTAGATGCTTGTGAGTTTCTTTATCTGTTTGAACTTTGCATGTAGTGGTTCTAAAAAATTAGGGTTTTGGTATTCGTTAAAATGTGAGATGTCTTTGTTCCGTAATCCATGTACGATTGGGGTTTCATTAGATGAGCTCCAAAATTTTTAGTTGTTGTTGGGAGATGTAGGCATCAGAAACAACAGTGCACAGAATTAGCGCATTTGATGAACAATAGCGCAAGATGGATAGCTTTTAAGACATGGATTTTACATCTTTTATTACATTTCAACCATCAAATATGTACGTGGTTGTGAATTTCTATGGTATAAAATCTAATGTTATGTAGATTTATAAGATTTGATATATCCATATTCAATTTTAACTTCTAAGATAGCAATTTAGTGGAATCGGTGACCGCAAATATTTGATAGACATTGTTAAATTGTAATTATTATTTGGATTTTGATTATATAGTGACTAGCAGTGGTTATACGTCTTTTGATTGGCATATTTTTTTATTAGAAGTTGCAAGTCATTATCGTATTTTTACTGTTTTCCGACAGATGGTGGCGAACATGGTCTGCATTTGTTAATCAGAGCCCTACACCTAGTAGCAGCTCAGGTATTTTGCAGAGGCCACCAAGCATCGACAATTCTGATTTAATCTGCGAATCGTCACCTGAAGATTCAACTATTGATATTCACGATACATTAGTTGAGGGCACTGATTACATATTGGTCACCGAAAGAATTTGGAATCAGTTTTATGCATGGTTAGTTACGTAGTTTGAACTTTCTTAAATGAATTGTCCTCAACACATGTTATTTTAGCTTTTTGCCATTAGTGTTATTCAAATTTAAAAGTAATGGTTGCGTGATTCTTGGAGTGCAGGTATGGTGGGGGCCCCACATTGGCTAGGAAAGTTATAATGCGTGGCTCATCACAGACAGAATTAACTGTAGAAGTTCATCCTCTACGCCTTCAATTGCACTTGATGCCAAGGGTTGACCATTCTTACCTAAGAATGAGCAGAAGGGTACATCAGTGTTTTATATATGATAACGAACTTCTGCAATTTTTAATAATAAACAATTCGTCTTGTCTCCTTTTGTAAAAAGATGTAGCAATTCTGGTTTTCACGAGAGACGTTAAATGCTTCTGTGCAGGAAACAGTTGGGGACCTACACAGGAAGGCTTGTGAGATCTTTGGACTTAATTCAGATCAAGTAATGATGTCTTAAGTGAATCTTTCTCCTAGGGTTGGTTATATGGGCGGGTTGGGTAATGGGTCGAATGGGTAAATTTTTTACAGGTCAGGTTGACGACTTGACTCGAACCTTCTTTTGTCCAAAATTTTAAAAATAATATGTAATAAATAATTTATATAGTAAAATGCTCTGAGGTTTGGCCAGTTTTGTGACTTTCGTCCAAAGGGTTGTTTTTCTGCATCTGGATCCAAAAGGTTTGAAATCTTGCCATTTTCATCCGGCTCGTTAACTCCATCTATTTTTCTCCGTTAAGTCAGGGGTATTTCTGTCTTTTTTGTTAGATTAAAGGGCAATTCGGTCTTTTTCACTTTATGGAAAAAGACCAAATACCCTTGAAAAAGACTGAATTGCCCTTTAAGTTAACAATAAAGACGGAAATACCCCTGACTTAACAGGAAAAATGGATGGAGTTAACAAGCCGGATGAAAATGGCAAGATTTCAAACCTTTTGGATCCAGATGCGGAAAAACAAACCTTTAGACGAAAGTTGCAAAACTGGCCAAACCTCAGGGACAAAAATGGCATTTTACTCTAATTTATATTATTACAACAATAATCATTTTATTTAGTTTTTGATAATATGATTTAGCGAGTTTATTCATGTAGAGTACACTTCGTGTGACTTTTGTCCCATTTGACCTACTTTCTTTTCAGCTATATTTTTTCCATAAAACATAACCCGAATCAACCTGTTCATAAGTAAATGGGTCGGAGTTATCTCTACTTTCACCTTTTGATTATCTTTCTCGACAACTAACACCCTTATTTATCATGTTTTTTTTCTTTACTCTGTTAGGTAAACATTTGGGATTACCATGGCCGTCGAAAACATGCTTTGTTGAATGACCTAGATAAAACACTCGATAATGTCAATATAGAAATGGATCAGGATGTGAGTTACTTTATCCTGTCTCACTTGAATTCACTTCACAATAATATGCGATCCTTAGATTGTAAGGTGGTAAAATTTGTTGGAATTATTTTAAAAATTGTAGATGATATTGAGTAGCCTTGATATATATAGGGGTGTTCATCGAATCGAATATTGAATTATTCGAATAATTTTTATTTTCTCTTGAGTTCTAATTCAATTCGATTAAAACCTACCCAAATTCGATTGGAATTCGTATTCGAATAAAAAACCCAATTCGTATTCGATTAAACATTCGAATTCGAATAAATTCGATTTGATTCAGATTCTTTTAAAACATGTAAAAGACTATCAAAATGAAACATAAATTTTAAAGCAGCCATAAAGCACGATATCACATTAAAAAGTTCCAAATAAAGTACCATAAGTCTAAAATTCAAAACTAGAAGTCGGGCATAACCACTCCACATTACAAGTTAATATTTTTAGGGTTAGAAATCTATTGGTAGATTTGTTACTTTTTTTTAGTTATGGGCCATGTAGTGGGTTTGGTAATGGGTGATTTTAATATTTGGAATCAATTTTGAAAATAATTTATAGTATAGCCCAATAAAAGTTATATATGTATTATATATAAAAATAATAAATAAAAATGTATAATTGTTATTCGAATTTCAAATCGAATTTGAAATTATAAATTCGTATTCGATTTACTTGACTCGAATTGAATCGAATTCAAATTCGAATTCTCATAATCGAAACGAATTCTTGATAATCGAATCGAATTTTTAATCGAATTGCGAATTTTCGAATTCGAAACGAATTCTGAACACCCCTAATACACACACACACACATCTAGGACAGAGATCAAGAGAAAATCACCCCGGGTTGTGAGAAAAACCTAGAGAACTCCAACTTCCGTGCAAGTTTTGCCACCATTTTTTGGATAAACGTAGATGATCATGTTATAAACACACCTGTAAAGAAAAAAATCGAGTGGTGTTTTAAGCTTTTTTACACCACTGTAAAAAGCTGCTGACATCAGCATTTACAGCCACTGTAAGGGTTTTTCCGGTGGTGTAAATCAACAAAAACTTTTTTTTTTTTTTTTTTGAAAAAAATGATTTTTTAAGGATTTTTGGTAAATTTGTTTTTGAAAAAGCCTTCGTTTTGGCTGAGTTCTCTAAGTTCTCACAACTCATAGGAGTATTCATTTTACCCTAACCCATATATATCTTACACACCTAATTTTTCATGAACATGGTGAATACAGATTCTAGTGGAAGTCGTTGATAACAGTGGCGGCTACACAACTGCTGTTAAAGCTAATGGTTGTTTGGGCAACGGTCATTTCACAGTTCCAGAACCTTCTAGAACAAACCATTCGGTTGCAGGAGGTTCCTCTACAAGCAATGGTTTCTCTAGAAGCTATAATTCAGAGATTTCACAATTGCAGAGCACGCCTCTTGCAACTGAAAAGGGACCCACTTCTTTCGGTGTTACTACTAGAGGTTCTTGCATTGGTCAAATCGGGTTGTTGAATTTTGGGAATACGTGTTTTATGAACAGTGCAATTCAATGCCTTGTTCACACACCCGAGTTCGCTAGATTTTTCATCGGAGATTTTCATCAAGAAATTAACTGGCAAAATCCTCTAGGCATGGAGGTAACTAACTCTCTACCATAACCCTTAAACTAGGGCTGCAAACGAACCGAACGTTTAGCGAACAGTTCGTGAACCGTTCGGTGGGAAGTTCTTTTGTTTAATAAGTGAAAGAACATGAACATAGGCAGCGTTCGTTCATTTATGTTCGTGAACGCTCGTTAATGTGTTCGTTTTGTGTTTGATAATTCATTAGTATTTTTCGTTTTTATATTTTACTTAGATACTTCAAAATTCCAACAAATAAAGTATTTAATAAGTATTAGTGTATTATATATTATGTTCATGAACGCTTGTTTGTGTTTTAATAAGTATCAGTGTATTATATATTATGTTCGTGACGCTTGTTTGTGTTCCTTTGTTTCCATTTTTGTTCATTGACATTAGTTTGTGTTCATGAACGTTCGTTTGCATTCATTGCCTAAAATTAACAAACGAACACGAACATGTTCATTTCCTTAACAAACAAACTTAAACATAAAATCTCGTCCGGTAAGTGCTCATGAACAATTCGCGAACACATATATTTCCTAAACTAACGAACATATTGTTCATGTTCATTCCGTTCATTTGCAGCCCCACCAAAAACATAATTACAAATGTATTATTACAAAATATTTTTTGTTAACGACATGTAGGGGGAGCTGGCTATGGCATTCGGTGAATTGCTTAGGAGGTTGTGGGCCCCAGGACGGACCGCATTTGCTCCACGGGCATTCAAAACAAAGCTAGCCCGTTTTGCACCACAATTTGGTGGACACAATCAACATGATTCTCAGGAACTTCTTGCTTTTTTGCTTGATGGACTTCATGAAGATCTGAATCGTGTGAAAGAGAAACCATATATTAAGTCTAGAGATGCGGATGACCGTCCAGATGAACAAGTTGCTGATGAATATTGGGCTAACCACATCTCTCGGAATGATTCAATAATTGTCGATGTCTGCCAAGTGAGTATGAGTTTTAATATATTTTTCAAGAGTATCGGTGTCAATGTTAAATTCTTGGAATTATATGGTTAAATCATGATTTTAGATATAGTGTTTTGTATAGGTGGCAAGATCGGTGGGTTGGGTAATGGGTCGAAACAGGCTGGGTCATGTTGGCCCAAAACACTTTTGTCCAAATTTTTTTAAGGGTAAATTGCATTTTACGTTTTTTAAGTTTGAACAAAGTTGCAGAATTTTTATATTCTGTTTTAGTTATCAAGTGAAAGTGACCATTATGCCCTCATGTAAGTGGCATGTGTTAAGAGTTAACAGAAATAATTGAGTTAGGGCTAAAGGACACCGCATGATGAGAAAGTGTAACATAAAGGACATCCAGTGTAATTTTGTTAGTTAAAGGACAACGCCTGCAATTTTATTCAAACTTGAAGGATGCAAAATGCAATTTAATATATTTTCTTTTATCTGTATAAAGGTTAATAAATCAGTTTCTTTCTCTTTTCAATTTGACAGGGGCAGTACAAATCAACTTTAGTTTGTCCTGTATGTGATAAAATCTCGGTTACATTTGACCCGTTCATGTATCTCTCCTTGCCACTTCAGTCAGCCACACCTCGTACAATGACGGTGACAGTTTTTAGCTGTGACGGCAGTGTGATTCCCGCTACGTGCACAGTAACTGTACCAAAATTTGGCCGTTCCCGGGACTTGATACAAGCACTTAGCAATGCGTGCTCACTAAAAAAATATGAGAAAATTTTGCTGGCTGAGGTATATAATATTCTAAATTATTTTTTTGTTATCGGTTGTGAGAACATGTGCATGATAGAGGTTGGCAAAATGGGCGTATTGGGTGGCAGTTTTTCTGATTATGTTAAGTATTTGTGTTATTTTATTCAGATTGAGAATCATGCTATTCGTCGGTTCTTTGAAGACCCACACATGTCATTATCTTCCATTAAGGATGATGTATGCCTTAGTGCCTACATAATCCCTAAATCAATGATGAACAGCAGATACCTTCTGTTTGTCAACCGCCGTCAAGACCCGTAAGTTTATGTTTATTTTGGTTTTTAAGTTTTCGACCAAATAGGCATATTATTATAGTATTGAATGTTCTCAATATTTCTTTTGGTCTATTGTAGGGAAGGAATGTGGAAGCCTTACGGAACACCGCTTGTTTTTCCCATCTCTAATGATGCAACGATTACAAGAGGTGATATCCAGTTAATAGCTCACACAATGCTCTCTCCCATACTAAAACCCGAGAACATTGCTCCCATTACACCATCGGGCCCTACCAAAAAAGAATACTCACCTTGTAATGAAAACGGTGACTCGTTAGTCAAACTTCCGTTAAAGTTGGTCAATGGAACCGATGACCTGATTGATATCTCAATTGGAGAAGAGAAAACCATTAACTTGTCATCATCTTCAACGTCGGTGGTGCTTTATATTGATTGGTCTCCAGAACTTGTGAAGAAATTTGAGATACGTTATTTGGAAAACTTGCCGGAAGTTTCTAGAAACGGGCATGTGGCAAAGAAAGCACGTGTTGAACCTTTGTCTCTCTACACATGCATAGAAGCTTTCTTGCGTGAGGAACCCTTAGTACCTGAAGACATGTGGTTAGCTTTTCTCTTTCAAATCCTTTGATTGCTGTCTTCTGATACGGGCTGATTTTATCTCCAACTGGTCAATTGAATAAAGTATCAAAACTTATCTAAAAGAGTAAAGTACACGGATGGTCCCTGTGGTTTGTACTTTGTAACGCATTTAGTCCCCAACTTTTGCCAAAAGTACACGGATGGTACCTGTGGTTTGCACTTTGTAACGCATTTAGTCCCCAACGTTTAGCGACTAAATGCGTTACAAAGTGCATACCATAGGGACCATCCATGTACTTTGAAAAAGCTAGGGACTAAATCCAAATTTTTGGTTAACCACAGGGACTATCCATGTACCTTACTCAAAATGAAACTAAGCAAAAGTCGCCCAAAGTGTTTTTAAAAGCTTCTAAATTGCTCAAATGGTAAATTTAGATAACTATTTTAACAATGTAGTTTTTTATTTATGGATTAGGATCAAATACAAAGGATCCTATTTGTAAGAAGTGTAAGAAGGATTTATAGAGTGACAAGTGTCCAATAACCTAAAAAAACCCACTACACAAAAAAACCCACTACAAAAAAAAAAAAAAAAAACCTTAAACATCCACCACCACCAAAAACCTAAACCCCCCCCCCCCCCACCCACCCTAATTTTTTTTTTTTTTTTTTTTTTTTTTTTTTTTTTTTTTGCCGAGGGGGTGGGGGTTTAGGTTTTTGGGTGGGGATGGGTGTTTAATTTTTTTTAGATTTTTTTTAGGTTTTTGGGGGGTGGGGGGGGTTAGGTTTTTGGGGGGGTGTGTTTAGGTTTTTTTGGTGAGGTATAGTTTTTTTTTTGTTTTTTTTGCCGGGGGGGGGGGGGGGGGTGGTGGGGGTGGGGGGGTTTAGGTTTTTTGGTGGGGGGGGGGTTAGGTTTTTGGGTGGTGGTGGGGTGGGGTGGGGGTGGGTGTTTAGGTTTTTGGTGGTGATGTAGTGGGTTTAGTTTTAGGTCATTGGACACTTGTCACTTTATAAATCCTTCTTACACTTCTTACAATTAGAAGCCTTTGTAGAATAACTTGACCCTTTTATTTATAACAATTATAAAAATTGGACAATAGAATGTTGACTTGTCCAGTTGACCGGCCTGACACTAGAAAAAGCTTCCCCTTGTATCTGTTATCCAACCCGTATGACTGACCCGCATTCTTTGAAATGTTGCTATTATCTTTTGTTTTCAGTTTTTATTTATTTTATTAATGTTGTCTCTTTATTCTTTATAGGTTTTGCCCTCAATGTAAAGAGCAAAGGCAAGCGAGTAAAAAGTTGGATCTTTGGAGGCTTCCTGAGGTGCTTGTGATCCATTTGAAAAGATTCGCATATAGCAGAACCATGAAAAGTAAACTAGAAACATTGGTCAACTTTCCTATTCATGACTTTGACCTGACCAAATATGTTGCAAACAAAAACAATAATCGTCCTCAAATATATGAACTTTATGCCTTGGCTAATCACTATGGCAACTTGGGAAGTGGCCACTATACTGCACATATCAAGGTTTGCTCGTTACTTTCGTTAAATTAACTATGTTACGGTTTTCGTTGTTGACACATTTACTTATAAATGGGTCAACTTAGGTTTTTATTACTTTTAACTGATCATGCAGGTAAAGGAAATGGGTCGAAAGTTGGTCCAAGTATATTTAACACATCTTAAATCATTTTATACAAAATTATATATTACTACTTAGATACTATAGTTTTCATAACAACTGAATATATCTTGAATTTTAGAGTAAAGTACCCGGACAGTCCCTATGGTTTACAAAAATTTTGGTTTTGGTCCCCAACTTATCAAAACTACACAGATGGTCCCTGTGGCTTGCACTTTGTAACACATTTAGTTCTCAGCTTTTTCCAAGAGTACATGGATGGTCCCTAGTGGTTTGCACTTTAGCGCATTAAGTCCCTAACTTGGACATGCTAAAACCATTAGATTTGTTGGTCGGGGACTAAATGCGTTACAAAGTGCAAGCCACAGGGACCATCCGTGTACTTCTAGAAAGCTAGGGACAGGGCTGGCTCAACCCTTATAGAGGCCTAAAGCGAATTCAAGAATTGGGGCCTTTTTGTAAAAGAATAGTAACCTAAAGTCAGTTGGCTAACGGAAAGTGTGGCCAAAAGAATTGATTTATCATTTAGGAATGCATGCGATATAAGCATTTGGATTACTGCATATATAATTAAGGAATTGATTTATTATTGGAGGCCCTTTGGAAAGTGTGGCCAAAAGCCACCGCCTCATTTGGATTACCTTTCAGCCGGACCTGGCTAGGACCAAATCCAAAATTTTGGTGAACCACAGGGATCATCTGTTTACTTTACTCTAAATTTTAACGATCTTCTGAGATGGGATTAAGAGTTTCTTAGTTTAGGTTATTGTATTTTACAATTGAATATTCATGTTTAAAAGTTTCTCATATTTCTAAAACCACTTAACTAGCATGTGTTAGATACTAGTCTTTTAATAATTATTATTATTTTTTGCATGCAGCTTATTAATGAGAACAAATGGTACAACTTTGATGATAACCATGTTTCAGCGATTAGTGAAGATGATGTGAAGTCAAATGCTGCTTATGTGTTATTCTACAGGAGGGCGAAAACTGACGGTGCTTCAGCAAGCAGTGGAGCTCATTCTTCGTCAGCTCAAAACTTTTCCTTTTCCAAGTGACATCGTAAGCGTATTTCACAACAGTTTCTAGTTCGAGATGAGACCTGATTGTGTTCTCGAGAATTTACCCAAAAATTAATATGGCTTTACAGGTTTGATAGGGAGTCTAAAATATTTTAATTAAGTGGATGTTGTTATAACTGATTATGCTTGGCTGCTTGCTAGGATTTTTTGTGACTTCCTGCAGGTTTTATCGTCTTTTTTTTTATAGTTGTGTGGGTGAGAAATAGTTTTTGCTATGAGTGAGATTATACTTTTCTTTGAACGACAAATTTGGATCACTGACGGACCACTAGGGTATCGAACCCAACTGATTATGCTTGGCTGCTTGCTAGGATTTTTTGTGACTTCCTTCAGGTTGCATCGTCTTTTTTTTTATAGTTGTGTGGGTGAGAAATAGTTTTTGCTATGAGTGAGATTATACTTTTTTTTTTGAACGACAAATTTGGATCCCTGGCGGACCACTAGGGTATCGAACCCAACTGATTATGCTTGGCTGCTTGCTAGGATTTTTTGTGACTTCCTTCAGGTTTCATCGTCTTTTTTTTTTATAGTTGTGTGGGTGAGAAATAGTTTTTGCTATGAGTGAGATTATAACTTTTTTTTGAACAACAAATTTGGATCACTGGCGGACCACTAGGGTATCGAACCCAACTGATTATGCTTGGCTGCTTGCTAGGATTTTTTGCGACTTCCTGCAGGTTTCATCGTCTTTTTCTTATAGTTGTGTGGGTGAGAAATAGTTTTTGCTATGAGTGAGATTATACTTTTTTTTGAACGACAAATTTGGATCACTGACGGACCATTAAGGTATCGAACCCAGGACCTAATGGTCCCTAAGCCTTATGTCACCCTTAAGATGCCACTAGATTATAATGTTATGAAGTGAGTGAGATTATACTAGGTATACATTTGTTTGTTTGTTTGTGTGGGTGAGAAAAATTGGTAGCATTGATTTAGAGGTGGCAAAGTGGGGAATTTCTTAATACGGATCAAACCAAGCTATGTTTATTTGTTTGTTTCTTATTCTTTTTTCAATCTTATTTATAATTAGTGTATGAAATATTTATATAGTTCAAATAATAATCTTTTTAAAAAGGTATATTAATAATAAACTTTGGATGATTTTTGGCTTATGTTACGTTATTTTTAACCCATTTGAATGTTACACTTTTTAACTCACTTGATTCATTATAGATCAAAATAGGTCAAAATTGTCACCTCTAGTCAAAGTGATTTGTTGATAAAATAAATTACACCTTTTGTCCTTTTTGTTTGCACCGGATTGCAACAGATAACTTTTAACTTCAATAATTACAATCACAGTACTTTATTTGGAAAACTCGTTACATCTTTTATCCATTAGCACTAACAAAGTTAAAATTTTAAGTTAAATCAGAACATGTGAACATGTGCCTTGCACATCTGAGTAAATTGGTAATTTCACTTTATATATATAAAACCCTATCTTTTCTCTTAGCCATCTCTTTCTTCTCTCTTTCTCTTATCTTTCTCTTAAACCAACCTCCACAACCACCACCACCATATCCCAGCCGTCGCCACCACTACCGTATCCAGCAAACACCACTTCTCCCTCTTTATAACAAATCCCCCACTCCCCTCCCCCCTCTCTCTCTCACCCTCAACGAACACCACCAATAGCAGCCCCTCGGAGCATCGTAAGAGATCATAAGCCCTAACGTCAAAACAGTTACAACCAGGGTACTGCCGAGATCGACGAGAGGCGCAGTGGATGGAACCAGTGCGATGACTAGGGTTAGGGTTTGGTTCGGTACTACAGCCGCTGTTGAAGGTGATGGCGAAGGTGGGGGCGCTCATGGTTGGAGAGTTGTACGGACGGTAGGAGCGAGATTGGAAAATGAGATCTGAGTGAGTGCAGTGAGTTGAGTCGGAAAGTGGAAAGTGAAAAAAAGGGGTAGGTTTGATCTAAGAGGGTCCAATGACGTGTTTGCGAGATTCATCATCGTTGGTGGTGGTGGTGATGGGTGTTGGTGTAAAAGCAGTGATTTGTAGAGAGAGGGAGCTGAGGGAGGGGGACTGAGTATCTAGAGAGAGAGATGAGATTATGATTATTGTATATATTTTATAAATTTTTAATTTTGTTTTTGTTTTTTTTATAAAGTATTTTAGTTAGATTGGTAAAAAGACCAAAGCGCCCTTATATAAATAGACTTAGCTGAATTTTTTAATCTTGTTAGTGCTAAAGGACGAAAGATGTAATAAGTTTTCCAAATAAAAGATTGTGACTGTAATTCGTTGCAATCTGGTACAAACATAAAGGACGAAAAGTGTAATTTACCCTAAAATCTATTGAGAATGATATATGATTCTTGCACAATTTTGGGTACGAAATGTTACGTATTTCATTTCCATTAAATTTTATAGGTTTCTTGCCTTATGACCACCGTCTCATGTGATGTCGGTATCTGCTTTCTAGATTTTGTTAATCCATGAGGTGGTTTGCTTTCAATAAAGAAACATGCCATAAAAATATTGATAATAATGCATTACTCTTTTCTTGTTTTGCTCTCCACTCACATTCACCTCTCTTTCTCCACTCAAAAGATATTTGAAGTTGGTTGTCGTGTCTCATAGTATACTCTTATGCAGTGTTGTTCACGAGCTGAGTCGAATCGAGCTGATCTTTACTCGTGCTTAGCTCGTTTACAAACCGAACCGAGCGGAGCGGCTCATTTAAAACCGAGCCTCAAATCAAACGAGCATTTTTCGAGGAATAAAAATTCCGAGCGAGCGTCGAGCGAAGTTCGAGCGATTTGGGTCGCCCGATTTAAATTTGCTGAGAGAGGTAGTGATAATGCTGGGTCTCGAGTTTTTATGTCTTTAAAAACATGCACATTTAATGGCACAATATTTTTCTTATTAATAACAATGTTGTAGCTGACGAGGCGATGATCATATGGCACGAACAATTACGTTGAGAGCAGAAGGCGATCGACTTATGGTAACAACATGAAACATTGAGGCGATGAACAAACTATCTTTTATCGGTTTAGGGTTTAACTTTGAGTTTTAATATTAATTTTTTTATTGGCGTGTTTAGGCTAGTACGTATAGATATAGTTGTAAATTTGTATATCGTTGACCTAAATCTAATAGAGTGGTACATATAAAACTATAAATTTAATTTATATTTAAGTATATATGTATGTGTAAGTGTGTGTATATATATAGGTGTGTGTATTATGTATAATTTATATTTGTGTATATATATATATATATATGTGTATATACATATTAATATATGTATGTGTATAGGTATATGTATATTTATACTA
The DNA here is from genome assembly GCF_002127325.2 of Helianthus annuus. Classification (NCBI taxonomy): domain Eukaryota; kingdom Viridiplantae; phylum Streptophyta; class Magnoliopsida; order Asterales; family Asteraceae; genus Helianthus; species Helianthus annuus. Next base: position 92,649,796 of record NC_035440.2, on the reverse strand, counting down.
CTGAAAACAATAATTCGAGCCGAACCGAGCCGAGCGGACCTTTGCTCATGTTTGGCTCGTTCACAAACCAACCCGAGCAGAACGGCTCGTTTACAATCAAACGTCAAATCGAACGAGCATTTTCCGAGCAGTTTTTGAAAGAGCGTCTAGCGAGCGACGAGCGGCGAGCGATTTGAACGGCCCTACTCTTATGTTTTTCAACTTGTTTATGTATGGCTCATGTCCAATTTATCTTTATTACAATTTTTTTCTTGGGAAAATGTGTTTTTGAGTCGATACGTTTCGAATCGAAAATGTCATACAACAGCTTCATCATCATCATCATACTCAGTAAATTCCACCAATAACAAAGCTCAGTTAGGGTCTGAAGAGAGTAAATGTCATACAACAGCTTCTATACATTTATTTGGAAACATTGGATTGAAGTTGTGACACTTCGGACTTTCCCGAACAATCCTTCGATGTAACTTACGTGTGTATATTTATTAAATGAAAACCCGTGAACTTTCGTGTTACATGTTATGTGTATCTACGTGTTGGTGTATTTAGATATGTATATATATATATATGTGTGCGTGTAATACATATGAGCCGAAACCACAAGCAACCCGACTCGAGACCACGGTCTCGAGTGAACATTAGTAATGGGCCGGCTAGGCCTTGGCCTTGTAGGAATTGAACCCAACCCGGAAACCCCCTAAGCCCATTCGGAACCTTATATAAACCAACCCACCCCTCCCTTATCCATTTTTACAACACTCACTACACTCTAACACCCTCCTCTCATCTCTCTCACTAAAACCCTAAAACCCTAAGCAACCAAGATCACCTCTTCTCATCTCCTTCTTCTCGGATCAAATCGGTGACCACTAGGAGCTCTCGGATCAACACACACACCCGTTAGAAGTTTCATACTCACCCTTGAACCTCACCAACCGGTTAGTGTCTTTAAAATATTTGTTGATTGTTAGATGATAGCATGAAGGACATAATTTAGCTAGTGTAGTTGTATACTTGGTGATGTGGTTTTGTGTGTAAAATGAATAATCGGCTAACATGTTTCTAGTTTCGGATAAGTTGCTAATGTGTTCATGACATTTTTGTGGCTAAAAATGACGCAAACCATTGACATATGATGCTCATGAAAATCGGTTTGCATATGTGTGACACCATATGAATCGGTTTGGTTTAGAATTGATTCTTAGGATTTTCATGATAAAATGTTGTTTTGATAACTTGTTTGTGTGTTTTGATGTTGTCCGAGAAATATAAGATTTTGGTTAGTGGGTTTTATGCATAGTATTTGGGTTGATGATGATGAGTGTTGTTGAATGTTGCTTGAATAATGATGAACAAGATGAATGTCTCATGAATATTTGAAAATGCCTTGTTTGATCCATTTTAGACAAAGGTTAGACAAGAAAACATGTTTTAGTGGCATAGTACAACCTGATTTCATGAAATTGCAATATCATTGGATAGTACGGTTTGCAGGTTCTAGAAGGTCTTCTTGTGCACGTAATCACGGTTGCGAGTCGCAACCTTTGGTTGCTACTCGAGACCGCACCAAGATTTGTCGAGACCGCCCGGTTGCGAGTCGTAATCAACGCGTATCGATCCGATTGCGAGTCGTAACCACAACTACTTTGTCGGAACTGCCGGTTGCGAGTCGGAATCTCTGATTGCGAGTCGCAACCAAAGCATGACGAACCGAGACCTCGGTTGCGAGTCGCAACCTTGGTTGCGAGTCACCTCCGTCTCGACTGGACTGTTATTGGGCCGATATACTTGCTGGATTGTCTGTTAACTGGATTGCTTGTGTAACTGTTTAGGCCCAATACCCCACTGTTTGTATATTGCATGTTATACGTGACTGCTTTCTGTATTGTCATAAGTGTTTTATACGTGTTTACTTGTACCCAACTTGACCCATACTTGGTAACCATGCTAGGACGTGGTGACCAACATATTTAACCAAGTAACGTGTCATACCGAGCAACCCAAGGTGAGTTCACAGCTTAAAAGCATGCGTCCCGGTGGTTTGGGACACGAGACTACAACAACCCTATCCCCTTGTAAAGGGGATACCGTCTACACTCCTTCCCTAGTTATTGGGAAACAAACTTACTTTATCTTCCCTTGTATTGGGAAACCTTTTTAGTTAATTACTGTTTATACGGATTGCAACTAACGGCACTAAACGCAACTCTATCACTCAAGTCCCTACTACATAATACCGATTAGTCGCCGGTGCCAGGCGAACGGGTTATTAGTTGATAGCGCTATTTAGGTTTTACCAGCCTCACACCGTGCCATGGTATGGGATCGGTCGTGAACTAATGTACTCAGGCATCCGTCAATGATGATAGAACATTGACATCGGGGCATCCTGCGGAAACGCATTCGGTTACCTAGTGTTCGGTATTAGAAAACAGTTTAGTCGCTAACTTTTGGGGTAGCTCCCCATGGCATGTATAAACGGATAAATTAACTGGTGAAACAAGTTTTTGGTAATTAAAACTGGACAACTAGTGAACTCACTCAACATTATTGTTGACCCCTTACTGCATGCTTTGCAGGTGGCCAGTGACTGGAGCAGCTGCTTGGGATGTGTAGTGGTCGTCGGCCCGTATGTTGGGCATTTATCATGTCTACCTTTTGAACAATGTTTAAAACTGTTAATTATGCTTCCGCTACATTTTCTCTGAACTTAAAACTCTGAACTTGATATTTGCTAATCGTATGGTTAGTAAGTATTACTTTAATATTAACCAATGCTTAGTATAATTGGTGGCTAGATCCTGGGCAGTCACGCCCTCGAAGCGGGTGTTATCCGCGGGTGGATTTTGGGGGTGTGACAGATTGGTATCAGAGCCATTGGTTATAGTGAACTTGGTTTTAAAAAGGGGAAAAATCTTTTGAGAAAAACCAGACTATAACCCGTGACTCGTGACGACACTACACTCCAAGTACAAGGCTCGACTTATCTGACCTCATAGCTCGGACCCATAGTTACTTGCTTACTTGTCTTATGCTTTCTGCTTTACTATACGTACTAGTTGCCTGATTAGATAGATACATCTTCTCTCTTCTATCTTATTCTCGCTATCACGCACTCATACCATGTTTTCTGGTTATGAAGACAATGAGTGGACGCGGACGAGGAAACGTCAACATGACCCCGGCTCAGTTCACTAGCCTGCTCAACACTGTGGCTGCAGCTTTCGCAGCTCACCCTATAGGTAAACTCGTTGTCTTAGGATGTTTAGATCCTACCGCCACATTGTCTTTTCGCCTCTAAGCCTATTTCGCTTCACTCCTCACGACAGGTCAGCCTGCACCTGTGCAACCACGTGTTTGTACCTTCAAGACCTTTATGGATTGCAAGCCTCTTCCTTTCAATGGCACGGAGGGTGCCATAGGCCTTCTGCACTGGATTGAGAAGGTCGAAGCTGTTTTTGCTGTCTGTGAATGCCCAACTGCTAATTGGGTGAAGTTTGCTACTGGTACTCTAGAGGGAAGCGCACTTTCATGGTGGAAGGCGCAAATTCAAATGCTTGGTTTGGAGACTGCTAACGCTACTGCGTGGGAAGATTTCAAGGATATGATCAAGGAAGAGTACTGTCACAGGGATGACATCCACAAGCTGGAAAATGAGTACTATGAACTCAAGATGGTTGGGTCAGAGATTGAGACCTACACCAAGCTGTCCAACGACTATGCTGCTCTTTGTCCGAACATGTCCTGACCCATGTACCGAAGGATCGAATTGTACATCAAGGGTCTAGCTCCAGAAATCCGAAGCCATGTAACTTCAGCCAACCACACTACCATTCAGCCAATCGTTCGACTTGCTCACAAACTCACTGATCAGGCTGTGGAAGAGGGCAGGTTGCCCAAAAGGATCAGTGCTGCGGAAGGAACTTCTAGTGATGGCAAACGAAAGTGGGATGGAAATCAGGGCAAGGATGCTAACCCTACTCAAGCCCCAGCTCAGCAAAGGAAAACTGACAACAACAAGGGCGCTCAGCAACAGGGTGGCTACCGGGGAAACTACCCTAAGTGCAACAAGTGTAACAGGCACCACAATGGGGCATGTAACAAGGGTCAGTGTCAGCGATGCCACAAGATGGGGCACGAAGCAAAGGATTGTAGAAGTCAGTTCCCGGCAAGGCAAAATCAGCAACAACCCCAACAGCAACAGCAGCAGGGAAACAACAGAGTATGTTTTAAATGCGGGGCAACGGGGCACATGCGAAAGGATTGCCCTGAACTGAATCAGAATCGCAACAATCAGGGAGCTGGGAACAATGAGCAGAACAACAATGCTGGAAATGCAAGGGGCAGAGCTTTCGTGATTGGAGCTGGAGAGGCTAGGAACGATCCCAATGTCGTGGCGGGTAAGTTCCTACTTGATGATCGTTATGTTTCTGTGTTATTTGATTCCGGTGCCGATGCCAGTTATGTATCCCTTCGCATTAGTAAGAAACTTAAGCATTCGCCCGCATTATTAAGTTCTAAGCACATCGTCGAGATAGCTAATGGTAAGAACATCGAGGCCACGCATGTAATCCACGACTGCACCCTAGAATTGTCTGGCAATACGTTTAGTATCGATCTTTTCCCTGTTAAACTTGGAAGCTTCGACGTCGTCATTGGTATGGATTGGTTATCCAAACATCGTGCTGAGATCCTCTGTCAAGAGAAAGCAGTTCGTATACCTCGCCGTTCTGGCCAACCCCTCATCGTCAAAGGCAACAAAGGTGGAGAAGTCACAGGCATTATCTCGCTTCTAAAAGCCCAGAAGTGTTTGCAAAAAGGGCACACCGCCATCCTAGCACTCGTCACCAATACTCATGAAAAGGAAAAGAGGATTGAAGATTTTCCTGTAGTACGCGACTATCCCGAGGTATTCCCTGAGGAACTACCTGGACTCCCACCCCATCGTCAGGTCGAATTTCAAATCGAGCTAGCTCCTGGAGCAGCACCCATAGCTCGTACACCGTACCGTCTAGCTCCTGCAGAGCTGAAAGAACTCTCTACGCAACTGCAAGAACTATTGGATAAAGGATTTATCCGTCCCAGTTCATCACCCTGGGGAGCACCAGTACTCTTTGTCAAAAAGAAGGATGGCACATTCCGAATGTGCATCGACTACCGTGAGTTGAACAAGGTTACCATCAAGAATCGTTACCCTCTCCCGCGCATCGACGACCTATTCGATCAGTTGCAAGGATCGAGCTACTATTCAAAGATTGACCTGCGATCGGGCTATCATCAGCTGAGAGTTCGTAACGAAGACATCTCTAAGACTGCGTTCAGGACTCGTTATGGTCATTACGAGTTCCTTGTTATGCCTTTTGGAATGACCAACGCGCCGGCAGTGTTCATGGATCTTATGAACCGCGTATGTAAGCCTTACCTCGACAAATTCGTGATCGTGTTTATCGATGATATTCTGATTTACTCAAAAAGTCAAGAGGAGCATGAACAACACCTACGCCTTATCCTCGAACTCCTTCGCAACGAGCAACTGTACGCCAAATTCTCTAAATGTGACTTCTGGCTTCGAGAAGTCCATTTCCTCGGCCATGTAGTCAATAAGAACGGAATTCATGTCGACCCAGCTAAGATCGAGTCGATAAAGAACTGGCCTACACCTAAGACCCCCACTGAAGTTCGTCAATTCTTGGGTTTAGCAGGCTACTACCGCAGATTCATTCAGGGATTCTCGAAGATTGCACAACCCCTCACGACACTCACTCAGAAAGGCGTTGCCTACAAGTGGAATGCAGCGCAGGAATCTGCTTTTCAGAGGCTTAAGGATAACCTCTGTAGCGCTCCTATTCTCTCGTTGCCCGACGGTACTGACGACTTTGTGGTTTACTGCGATGCGTCTATTCATGGACTCGGTTGCGTGTTAATGCAACGCGAGAAAGTTATTGCCTACGCCTCTCGACAACTCAAGACGCATGAAAAGAACTACACGACGCATGACTTGGAACTGGGCGCAGTGATCTTTGCTCTTAAGATATGGAGACATTACCTGTACGGTACCAAGTGCACTATTTACACCGATCACAGGAGTCTCGAGCATATCTTTAGGCAAAAGGAATTGAACATGCGACAACGTCGATGGGTTGAACTCTTGAATGACTACGAATGCGCCATCAAATACCATCCGGGCAAGGCCAATGTCGTGGCAGATGCCCTCAGCCGAAAGGACACTATACCAAGGCGCGTGCGAGCACTGCAACTTACCATCCAGTCTAACCTCCCTACTCAGATTCAAAATGCTCAGGTTGAAGCATTGAAGCCGGATAACATCAGGGCTGAGTCTCTGCGAGGATCGAGACAGCAACTAGAACAGAAAGAAGATGGTGCTTACTATGTAACAGGACGCATTTGGGTTCCTCTCTTTGGAGGTTTACGTGAACTCGTGATGGACGAAGCCCACAAGTCCCGCTACTCAGTACATCCTGGTTCGGACAAGATGTACCATGACTTGAAGACTACGTATTGGTGGCCTGGCATGAAGGCCCACATAGCAACATACGTCAGCAAATGTTTGACTTGCGCCAGAGTCAAGACGGAATACCAGAAGCCGGCAGGCCTACTACAACAACCGGAAATCCCGAAATGGAAATGGGAGCAAATTTCCATGGATTTTGTTACAGGGTTACCTAGATCTCAACGCGGAAATGATGCTATTTGGGTAATCGTAGATCGATTGACCAAGTCCGCGCACTTCCTGGCTATTAAGGAAACGGACAAGTTTTCTACCTTGGCGGAGATTTACTTAAAGGAAGTAGTTTCGAGGCACGGGGTGCCAACCTCAATTATTTCAGACCGAGACGCTCGATTTACTTCGGAATTGTGGCAGGCTATGCACAAATGCTTTGGCTCACGTTTGGATATGAGCACTGCTTATCACCCGCAAACGGATGGACAGTCCGAACGTACCATCCAAACTCTAGAAGACATGCTTAGAGCGTGTGTGATCGACTTTGGCAAGAACTGGGAGAAGCATCTACCGTTAGTAGAGTTCTCATACAACAACAGCTACCACACCAGTATTCAGGCAGCACCTTTTGAGGCATTGTACGGTCGTAAATGCCGGTCACCTCTCTGCTGGGCGGAAATCGGTGATAGTCAAATCACAGGCCCAGAGATGGTGGTAGATACAACGGAAAAGATTGCCCAGATCAGACAACGCATGGCGGCAGCTCGTGACCGTCAGAAGAGCTACGCTGATAAGCGTAGGAAGCCATTGGAATTCCAGGTCGGTGACCGGGTTCTACTTAAAGTCTCACCCTGGAAGGGTGTGGTTCGCTTTGGTAAGCGGGGCAAGCTTAATCCGCGATATATCGGACCATTCGAAATTACCGAGAAGATCGGTAAGGTTGCTTACAGATTGAACCTGCCTGAAGAGCTGAGTGCGGTACATAACGTTTTTCATGTATCCAACCTGAAGAAGTGTTTGTCGGATGAAACACTTGTGATTCCTTTTAAGGAACTGACGATTGACGAACAGCTACACTTTACTGAGGAACCAATCGAGATCACGGATCGAGTGATCAAAACCCTCAAACGTAGCCAGATACCTCTTGTACGAGTTCGTTGGAACTCGCGACGTGGCCCAGAGTATACCTGGGAGCGGGAAGACCAGATGAAGCACAAGTATCCCCAGTTGTTCCCAAACGAAAACCCCAGCACTGAAGCTACGAACGAATTTCGGGACGAAATTCCAAACTAACGGGGGGATGATGTGACACCCCGTTGAAACGCTTTCACTTACACTAGCTTGACAGTGGCTGCCTTAACTTTCGGGACGAAAGTTCCTAAAACTTGGGGATAATGTGACACTTCGGACTTTCCCGAACAATCCTTCGATGTAACTTACGTGTGTATATTTATTAAATGAAAACCCGTGAACTTTCGTGTTACATGTTATGTGTATCTACGTGTTGGTGTATTTAGATATGTATATATATATATATATGTGTGCGTGTAATACATATGAGCCGAAACCACAAGCAACCCGACTCGAGACCACGGTCTCGAGTGAACATTAGTAATGGGCCGGCTAGGCCTTGGCCTTGTAGGAATTGAACCCAACCCGGAAACCCCCTAAGCCCATTCGGAACCTTATATAAACCAACCCACCCCTCCCTTATCCATTTTTACAACACTCACTACACTCTAACACCCTCCTCTCATCTCTCTCACTAAAACCCTAAAACCCTAAGCAACCAAGATCACCTCTTCTCATCTCCTTCTTCTCGGATCAAATCGGTGACCACTAGGAGCTCTCGGATCAACACACACACCCGTTAGAAGTTTCATACTCACCCTTGAACCTCACCAACCGGTTAGTGTCTTTAAAATATTTGTTGATTGTTAGATGATAGCATGAAGGACATAATTTAGCTAGTGTAGTTGTATACTTGGTGATGTGGTTTTGTGTGTAAAATGAATAATCGGCTAACATGTTTCTAGTTTCGGATAAGTTGCTAATGTGTTCATGACATTTTTGTGGCTAAAAATGACGCAAACCATTGACATATGATGCTCATGAAAATCGGTTTGCATATGTGTGACACCATATGAATCGGTTTGGTTTAGAATTGATTCTTAGGATTTTCATGATAAAATGTTGTTTTGATAACTTGTTTGTGTGTTTTGATGTTGTCCGAGAAATATAAGATTTTGGTTAGTGGGTTTTATGCATAGTATTTGGGTTGATGATGATGAGTGTTGTTGAATGTTGCTTGAATAATGATGAACAAGATGAATGTCTCATGAATATTTGAAAATGCCTTGTTTGATCCATTTTAGACAAAGGTTAGACAAGAAAACATGTTTTAGTGGCATAGTACAACCTGATTTCATGAAATTGCAATATCATTGGATAGTACGGTTTGCAGGTTCTAGAAGGTCTTCTTGTGCACGTAATCACGGTTGCGAGTCGCAACCTTTGGTTGCTACTCGAGACCGCACCAAGATTTGTCGAGACCGCCCGGTTGCGAGTCGTAATCAACGCGTATCGATCCGATTGCGAGTCGTAACCACAACTACTTTGTCGGAACTGCCGGTTGCGAGTCGGAATCTCTGATTGCGAGTCGCAACCAAAGCATGACGAACCGAGACCTCGGTTGCGAGTCGCAACCTTGGTTGCGAGTCACCTCCGTCTCGACTGGACTGTTATTGGGCCGATATACTTGCTGGATTGTCTGTTAACTGGATTGCTTGTGTAACTGTTTAGGCCCAATACCCCACTGTTTGTATATTGCATGTTATACGTGACTGCTTTCTGTATTGTCATAAGTGTTTTATACGTGTTTACTTGTACCCAACTTGACCCATACTTGGTAACCATGCTAGGACGTGGTGACCAACATATTTAACCAAGTAACGTGTCATACCGAGCAACCCAAGGTGAGTTCACAGCTTAAAAGCATGCGTCCCGGTGGTTTGGGACACGAGACTACAACAACCCTATCCCCTTGTAAAGGGGATACCGTCTACACTCCTTCCCTAGTTATTGGGAAACAAACTTACTTTATCTTCCCTTGTATTGGGAAACCTTTTTAGTTAATTACTGTTTATACGGATTGCAACTAACGGCACTAAACGCAACTCTATCACTCAAGTCCCTACTACATAATACCGATTAGTCGCCGGTGCCAGGCGAACGGGTTATTAGTTGATAGCGCTATTTAGGTTTTACCAGCCTCACACCGTGCCATGGTATGGGATCGGTCGTGAACTAATGTACTCAGGCATCCGTCAATGATGATAGAACATTGACATCGGGGCATCCTGCGGAAACGCATTCGGTTACCTAGTGTTCGGTATTAGAAAACAGTTTAGTCGCTAACTTTTGGGGTAGCTCCCCATGGCATGTATAAACGGATAAATTAACTGGTGAAACAAGTTTTTGGTAATTAAAACTGGACAACTAGTGAACTCACTCAGCATTATTGTTGACCCCTTACTGCATGCTTTGCAGGTGGCCAGTGACTGGAGCAGCTGCTTGGGATGTGTAGTGGTCGTCGGCCCGTATGTTGGGCATTTATCATGTCTACCTTTTGAACAATGTTTAAAACTGTTAATTATGCTTCCGCTACATTTTCTCTGAACTTAAAACTCTGAACTTGATATTTGCTAATCGTATGGTTAGTAAGTATTACTTTAATATTAACCAATGCTTAGTATAATTGGTGGCTAGATCCTGGGCAGTCACGCCCTCGAAGCGGGTGTTATCCGCGGGTGGATTTTGGGGGTGTGACAGAAGTTATATAATGTTATAATTATAATAAAGTGTGTAAAATAGAACAAGTTAATGAAAAATAAAATGGTTCAAATGGTCGAAAGTTACTTGGTATTCAAGTGATTCGACACATTATATTATTATCCATATCTATATAAATTCACGAAAAAAAGACAGAAAAAATGGTCATTTTTAAAAATGATTTTAACCACATAACGACCTTATGTTTTACATTGAAACCGTCACATAAAACTTATTTTTCTTCCCAAAATACGACCTTCATTGGAGAGCTACATAATTAATTTTAAGTGATGAACAGTGAGAATCAAATAATTAGTTTTATATAATGTTTAACAAATGTATAGAAAGAAACTGGAATTTGCGGTTACGTAACCGTATGCATCACAAGAAAAGATGTAGTTTATACGAATCCCGTACGTTTTTGTCTCATTTTGGTTATGTTCTAAATGCAACCCTTATGGTTGGGGCAAGTGTTATATCTAGTGAATTTGAGTGCAAATGTGAGCCACGTAGTTGACACATAACTAGGAGAGCCAATCACTTTTAGTCTTGCTAACCATGCGTTATACCTGGTAAGTGTGAGAGTGAGTGATTTTTCTTTTAAATATTTTAATAGAATTATTTTTAAACAATTACTTATTCATATATGATAATTTTAAAACTGAATGAACAGTGTAATATTATTATTAAATTAAAATTAGAATTATAATTATTTAAAATTAGAATTTAGAGATGAGCAAATGGTACCGGTCTTAAATTTACCAAACCGGTGTATTTTCGGTACCGGTTCTGCACAGGTATTCACCGGTTCTTACCCTCAAATACAGGTGTCGTACCAGTACCGTCTGGTACCGAACCGTACCATACTAGGTATATTCGGTACCGAGCTCACAAATCCTGTAGCAACGCAGACCGTTTAGATTACTTTTCATACACACAGTAAGTAAACTGTTTTTCGTTTGAATGAATTGTAGCATGTAAAATTAACTTGGATATTTAGAATATTGATGAGCAAATCGTATCAAATCCTGTAAACGAACCGGTATCGTATCAGTACCAAATCATTTTCGGTACCAATTTGGTATCCACCTTTTGGCGTTTTCAAAATTGTTACTTTAGGTTTGACACTGGTCTAGCACCATACCTGTATTTATTGATTTTTACCTTCAAATACCATACCGTATTGTCCGAGCATTTTGGGTGCCGGTACCTAATTTCGATAATTTTCCGGATCGGTACTTTCGTTGCCGTTACCGGTACCGAGCTCATCCATATTTTAACGTGTTAGCACCGTAATAACTAAACTGAAAACAACCGAATTTCCAACGTGTAGGATGTGTGGGTCCTATTATTATATATTAGGTTATTTAAAATCGTTTTTTTATGACGTAGTGACTATTCTTACCACGTCATTTTATTTATGTTTTGATATTCGGTATCTGTTTGCCGTTGCTTACATGCCTTTTGTAGTCATTGGGTCCCGCCGCAACGCGCGGGCGGAAAATAACTAGTTAAAAAAAAAATAAAACACAAACAAAAGATTAATGTTCAACCAAATTGGGAAAACCATTTACGAGACCAAAATTTATATTGTAGTGTTCGAAGAAAAAAAAAGCAAATCTATGTATTTTTTTAAAGCTTGAAAATATAAGCTATTTGAGAAAAATCAAATTAAATATTAGCTGAATTTTTATAGTAAAAACAAGAAATGCATAGATGTGTTGAAAAAAAAAAAAACTATTGCTTCTTGCCTCACGTCTTTGACATTGGTCACGCTTCGATCATAACTCATCCTAACACCATGTCGTGGTGTTTTAGAGAGTGTGAGTCCTACACGGCGACCCCCATCCCACCTCACGCTCACGGTGTATAACACATGCCCCTATGGTTAAAACCTAATTTATACATAGTTAATTAAATCATGGTTTTTAGATGATCATATATTTATTTACATAAATAATAGAAAAAAATATAAAATTTATGTTTACCATGATCATAATACGGCTGGGACGGTTTACAAATTTGAGTCCATGCTTTACTTGCCGTCTATAGTTACAACATATATAAAAGACAAGTCTTAATCTTGAAATAGTGTTGTGTTATTCACTGTTTTTAGATATTATTTACGTATAAAATTAACTAATGATCCGTGATATGGTACAACTGATTAATCACATTGTACAACTATTAATGCATTATGAACAATTGTTTTTGGCTCTTGTTGTTTGTTTTCCACTTGATAGATAGATGCATTCAAATATGTAGCCGTCCTCCCTTTTACTAGATAGGGATGGGCAAATGGTATCGGATACAGTTACCGATACTAAATTTATCGAATTGGATACATTCTTGGTACTGATTCGGTACCGACTTTTAACAATTTCAGTATCGGTTCAGTACCGTTATTCACCGGTTTTTATCCTCAAATACCCGTACCATACCGATATAGGTACCGAACCGTACCAGGTATATTCAATACCGATACCCACTTTTAAGGATTTTCGATACCCGGTACCGTTTGATACCAAGCTCATCCCTACTACTATATAGAATTGGAGTATGTATAATGGAGTATACCTTCAAAGATACACTTCAATAAGGTTAATTAATTTCTCAACATTATACTTTTATATTATCTTTCAAAGCTATTAGATTATATTAATAAGAGCATATGTGATATATTGTCCTCATAGTATTTGGTTCTAAATATTACAAACAACTAATGTATTTTTTTTAAACAAAGCATATAATAAAATTTAAAAGTTAAACCTCAATAAGTTTAAGAGTTAATTACACAAATGGGTCCTGTGGTTTATACCTAATTTCGCCTTTAGGTACTAACTATTTTTTTTAACAGGTTTAAGTTCTATGATTTTAATTTTGTAACACCTTTGGGTACTAACACCAAAATTAGTTAATTAATGACTAAAATACCCTTGCACTTTTTTAAGTTTATCAATGTAACACATTTGGGTACTAACACCTAATTTTATTTAAGTTTAAATCAATTTTACAAAATCTATTTATTTTTTTTTATTTTCATCTTTTTATTATATCTCTTAATTAACATAAAATCTATTTATTTTTTTATTTTCATATTTTTATTAAATTTCTTATTTAACATAAAATCTACTTGTTACACCAGTATTTTTTTAAATAGATATTTTAAATAAAATCTACTAGCTATATAGTTTTATGTAAATTAAATTTCTTACTCGTTTTAAATAATGTAAATTAATTTACACAAAACTATATAGCTAGTAGATTTTATTTAAAAATCTATTTAAAAAAATACTGGTGTAACAAGTAGATTTTATGTTAAATAAGAAATTTAATAAATATATGAAAATAAAAAAATAAATAGACTTTATGTTAATTAAGAGATATAATAAAAAGATGAAAATAAAAAAAAATAAATAGATTTTGTAAAATTGATTTAAACTTAAATAAAATTAGATGTTAGTACCCAAATGTGTTACATTGATAAACTTAAAAAAATGCAAGGGTATTTTAGTCATTAATTAACTAATTTTGGTGTTAGTACCCAAAGGTGTTACAAAATTGAAACCATAAAACCTAAACCTGTTAAAAAAAAGTTAGTACCCAAAGGCGAAATTAGGTATAAACACATTAACTTATTTTATTTAGTTTGGGCCTATACAAACAAATAAATCCAATTCTCATTAACCCAACAATGTTTCAAAATTAAAACCCATAAAAACACAATTGTTGAAAGTCCGAAAACTAAAGGGGCGGCAAATTGACGAAGGGACGAATATCGCCCGAGGGTGCACTTTTTCTACTCGCCCAGTGACCCTGAACTCTTTGGGATTCTCAGGGACGGTCCAGGTCTAATATTATATTAACTTTGGTTAACTATAACATTTAATTTAATTTTAACTTAATGACAATACTTTAATAAGTAATATAGGTCTAATATTATATTAACTTTGGTTAACTATAACATTTAATTTAATTTTAACTTAATGACAATACTTTAATAAGTAATATACAAATATCTATAATATCATTATTGTGACAATTTATATGTCAAAACCTTCAAAAAACAGAAAGTCATATTTCGGTTTCTTCTCAAAATAAATGTACTACATTTGTACTCTTATATAATAGTCACTAGTACAGAATTAACAACGATAGTTTTGATATATAAATTATTTTATTGACATTTAATAAACATTATGGAATAACGGTTGGTTAAATATATATATCCATCATATAAAACAAGTAATAAAACCAAGTCAACTCCAACCTATCCCCTATTATTTATCACATAATACATGTATTCAAACATGTTCTAGCTTAATCACCCACCCACTACTTTGCCCTTCATCATCGTAATCATCACCATCATCATCATAATAATATTACATCTACACACAAAAAAAATTGATCAAGAGATGATCAAAGTCATACCCATGATGAAATTAGTCACAAATCTTCCATTTTTGCTACTTTTAGCATGTTCATTGCATATGAATGATATGATACATGCACAAACAACTCAAGACTCATGTAGTTCCAACACAAATCTTGCGAATTTCAACGGTAGAATCTCTTTCGACGTATCTTCTCTCAATTGCTTTTCTGTGTGGACATCTGAAGATTTCATCCTTAGAGTAAGCTTCTTAATCCATAAATTTTGTGTATATGTGTGTGTTTGTGTTTAGGTGCAATATAACTCATTAACCATTGATATTGTTGTTTCATTGAATAGTATTCACAAGCGGGTCCAAGTTTGTGGAGCTTTGTGTTGTCCACACCAAACACGAATTCGTATATTGGAATGGGGTTTTCGCCAAACGGGGGTATGGTTGGGTCTAGTGCCGTTGTGGGTTGGGTGGGTCGAGATGGAACAACTAGCATGAGAAGGTATTTCCTTGGTGGTCAAACCCCGAGTCAAGTGTTGGTGGATCAAGGAGACCTACAAATCGTAGGAAACACATCAACGATCTTTGTAGATTCGTCTCGGATCTACATGGCGTTTCAGTTGGTTACCGACCAACCTAGACAACGACTTGTGTATTCGGTAGGGGATAGCAACAATCTACCTCCAAGTACACCGAGTTATCGCTTGACTCAACATAGAAGTCAAATCGCGATTAGAATGAACTACGCAACGGGTTAGTATAACTAAATCGACTCATTTTGTGGTAAGGCCGTCTCCGAGAATCCCCAAAAATCTGGGGACCTGGTACGAGTAGAAAAAATGGGCTCCTATAATATAACTACTTTTTTTAATGTATAAAAAAACTTAAAATATATTTAAAAAAATCATAAGTATATATATCTTTTTTATTAAAAAAAAAAAAGAGCCCCCAGAGAGGACAGGCCTGGACAGTCGCCCACCTTGCCCCCTCCCAGCCGACCATGTTTTATGGGCAAATGAGAGCATGACATGATCTACGATTAAAGATTTTGTTCGTCTAACTTTTTAATTTTAAAATTTTGATATTGTTGTATATGTTTGTTGTGTGATAGGTCAAAGTAGCCAGACTAAGGCCCCTTACTCGAATTTGAAGAGAGCTCATGGAATCTTGAACATGATGGCATGGGGAATACTAATCCCTATTGGCGCAATGGTTGCGCGCTATTTGAAGCATTTGGACCCGTTATGGTTTTACGTGCATTCAGGCGTTCAGTCATTAGGGTTTATTCTTGGATTAGCAGGCGTGATTGCGGGATTTGTGTTAGATGATCGTCTTGATGCTAGAGTTGGAAAGCACAAAGGACTTGGAATATCCATTCTTGTACTCGGTTGTCTTCAGGTTACCATGTTATTTGATCTTGGTTTAGTTGCTCCCAAAGGCGGATACATACTTTGATTTGAGTTTATATAACGATGGATCTTGTTTTGTTACAGGTTCTAGCTTTATTGGTTCGTCCTTCTATAGATGCAAAAACGCGACAATACTGGAACTGGTATCATCATAGTGTAGGAAGACTTATGATATTGTTTGCGATTGTGAATATTTTCTATGGAATCCATTTAGCTAAGGCGGGAACCTCATGGAATGTTGGCTATGGTGTTGTTCTTGGGATATATGCTATAACCATTGTGATTTTAGAAATTAAGATGTTACGGAAAAAATAGACGTTTTTCATTAATTTATTATTAAGTTAGGTTTCACACTTTCATGTCTGGAGGTGAAATACCATTTATTATTGTCTTTTTTTTTCTGTTATATTTATATGTTAAATTGTTATACTTTATAACCTAAGACATATGTTTGAGAAACATATCCTTCTTTAACTACTTTTATTGAAATATGAATTTTAGTTTTCTTATATGATTATGTTGACGTGTTATCTTTCATTATTTATTTGGGTTTTCATAAAAAAACATGTTAGATTCCATTTTATAAGATAAACACGACGATCAACGTCTCCTAAGGGGAATTTTCTGTCACATCATTATCATAAAGCCTCTTTAAAGAATGTGTAATGGTTAGCATCTCTTACCCTTTCAATTATTACTTTCCGTTTTGTTTTCTCTCCATTGGACAATATACTAGAAACACTCCTCCCTCTTCATGCCCCTATAACGCCCAAAAGGACGGTGTTGAGGCGCTATCAAACCCTTCACGTGAATATAATGTCTCGTTACACATAACCTAATAGTTTTTAGGGTGGAGGGTATGATTCAAACACTTTAGGGTGTTTGAGTTTTCTCTACCCAATAATCTCATGTCAACTCCCTCCCTTCACTCTCCATTTTCTACTCAAACACTAGGTATGATTCAAACACCCACTCAATTAAAAAAAAAATTTTTGATTGGTTCTTCTCTCCTCCATCCCTCCTTCTTCACCTTCAGTGAATACTCACCGATTTCTCTCATTCTCTCCTACTCCCCACTCACCAATCCACCACCCGGTATCAATCACCGTGCGGCAACCCCACTCCCCCAATCCACTCCCCGATATCACACCTCCCCCCTTATAATAACAAGTTTCAATTCATTTATCCTTATTTAATTATAAAGATAATTTGTTTTTTTGTAAATTTTTATTTGAGAGAGATACTTCTTTCTTAAGCCATTAAAATACTATCAAGCACGGCACGCACAATTGACATATCACAATAAGCATAAGCTGTCATTTCAACATCTAAGACGACATGACATATCATTTGTATCATCACAACGTTATAAACGAACACGTGTCATGTAATGTATATTTTGTTAACGGCAAATTTCATTAACCAAACTACTAGCAAGAAGCTAGCAAAACACAACAAGGGAAGCTAAAAAAACAAAATTACACTAGTTTTTTCAAAACAAATTCTTTAGCGAAGACCTATTCTTGACCCAAAGAAAACTTAAGGACTTGATATCATCCATCGTTTTCACCGCATTAGCTGTTTTGTTAGAGAACACTGCTTCGTTCCTTGCTTTCCAGATGCACCAACAAGCAGTGATCATAATCCCATGAAACACTTTTTTGATCCGTCATTCCATATGTAACTCTTTGTGAACCTTCAGCAAGTCTCGAGTAGAAAAGGCATAGATAGGTGGCACTCTACACCACTGTGCCACTGCTTGCCAAATAACTGAGGCGAAGACGCAAGAAGTCAAAAGATGCTCGCTAGTTTCCTCATCATAGCCACACAACTTACACACCGACTGCCCAACAATATATTTCTTGCCCGTAACGCATCGTAGGTAGGCAACCTATTCATCTCAGCCTTCCATACGAAGATGTTAGCTTTTAACGGGACCCAACTATTCCAATCCATGACAAACGGGGCTGCAACATTATTAGCCTCAAACAAGGCCTTTTTCATGGACCCTACTGAATAAATACCATCTTTATCAGCAAGCCATCTCCACCTATCAGAATTCTGAGATAAACTAACCTGTTGGAGCATTCCAGAAAGCATATCCAACTCCCCCCTCTCTTCTTTGTTCAGATTCGCTTCTTCCACCTCCACTTCCAAACCACATTAGCATCTACCCTCTCGTATCTATCTCGGATTAGGCATACCTTATCTTGTTCCAGAAGAAAAAGGTTAGGAAAAGAGATCCTAAATGGTTCTGAAGTGACCCAAGGGTCAAGCCAGAATCGAATGTTATCCCCTTTACCCACCTCGCCCATAATCAAGCTATTCAGGTTCAGATTCGAGTGAGCAAGTTGATTACCCAGTTTAGCGATGCTGCTCCAAGTACCCGCTTGACTTTTAGAGTGCGGTAGAATAGGCCACGACCTATTGTTTGAGTGCATGGACCCGACCACCTTCCTCCAAAGCACTTCGGATTGCGTCTTGAAACGGCACCACCACTTTGTGAGAAGCGCGATGTTAGCGTCTCTAAGAGGAATGATTCCCAAGCCACACGCATCTTTAGGCATGCAAACTCTATCCCGTTTGACCCAATTAAGCTTGTGTTTTTCTTCATTCCCTCCCCAAAAGAAGTTCCGCCTTTTTGCTTCAAGTTTGGCTATTATAGACATGGGAGCCTTAAAGAGTGAAAAGTAATAAGTAGGAAGAGTCTCCGTTACTGCCTTCACCAAAGTAAGCCTGCCCCCAATCGATAAAACCGAGGCTTTCTATAAAGATAATCTTTTAGCAGAAGCTTGTAACACCGGATTCCAACTTACTAAGCAGTTCATATTAGCGTCAATAGTTAACCCCAAATAAATGCACGGTAAGGAGCCCGATTTGCACCCAATACTACTTGCCATATGATCCACTTCTTGCTTCTCTACCCCAATGAGAATAGATTTTTCATAATTTATTTTCAGCCCCGATACTACGAAGAAGCTCCTCAAAATACGCGCCATATTCAAATCATTGTCAACATTCCACTCTCCTACAATTAAAGCGTCATTGGCAAAGAAGAGATACGACAAGAACTACACCAGCATTAGGGACGAGTTTAGCTTGCTCGTGATGTTAAAAGTCTTCTATATAAAACTTATTACAATCACTAATGAACAATAAAATATTTGTTATGAGTCTTAATGACCAACAATAAAATATTTCAGATGCAAAATTACATAAAACTAGTATATCTTTGTTATGAATCTTAATGACCAACATTTTTTATAACCATCACTACATTATAAACCCGTGTGTTACACGAATGTTAAAATAGAAATCATGTAATGTCGGTACAAATTTACACAAGTGAATTGTTTTTACACATACACCAATTTACGTAACTTAGGTATTCTTTTCCTTTGTTGGGAAGCAATGAAAGTAGGCAATCATTTACTTTCCGTACAACTTCGTTCGTAGCAAGTATGGCTTTGTTATGAAAGTATTCTGATTTTTTTAAATATTGAAGAATAATAGCGGTGATATGGTATTTTATGGTATATTAATAGAAAAGGTAAACCACTATGCTTTAGTAAAGTTAAAATTGTTATCAACGATGATGTTTATAGATTATCATTTAGATGAACATGGATAGCTTGAGATTAACTGTTAATAGAAAAGGTAAACCGCTATGCTTTGGTAAAGTTAAAATTGCTATCAACGATGATGTTTATAGATTGCCATTTAGATGAATATGGATAGCTTGAGATTAACTGTTTTTTGAATTTTGAAATCCTAACATGCGTTTTGATAATAGATATGGAAATTAGAGTCCTAAATGCAATGGTAGAGATGTTCTTCGATTGATCAAACCCGTAAATGACCAAAATTAAAGACACAAGAACCTACTTATTATCTTTACATCATATAAATATAAAAGTTGTTTACGATAAATACAATATATTAATGATAATAATATTTGACATGTCACACCCCGATTTCCACGTGTCTCACCGGTGGGCCCGGTGGGGGATTTCCGTGACGTAGTTGGCAACATCATAGTCAAACCACACAATATAAATGAATGCACAGCGGAAGCAATAAGATAATATATTTCAACATTAAGTGTAATATCAATGTATCACCATTGTTGAAATAATAATCCACAGGGGATCCAATAATAATATCAAAAATATTGTTCAACAGACTTCAGGCATCTTAAGCTTGCGAGACTTCTAATGATGCTAAGGAGAAATCCCAGCCAATTACGCCTAGTACCTGCATTTAGTCTTTTTGGGGAAAATACGTCAGTTTACACTGGTAAATACATTCAACTGACACTTTTGTAAAATGTTTAATAAAATTGGTTTAAATGCTCAAGGCACAAACTCTTTATAACTTGGGATAATTTATAGTCAAATCTTGTAAAGAATTACATGTTACTATGTGTTTGGTCGCCCGAGTCGTATCGGGTTAAAGTTTAATAGACACACCACATAGCATATAACACCGTGGCGGGTAACCAACGGCTACACTTTTATAGTTATAGACATAATGCCGGGTGTACGCCTACACCGGGATGTCAAGGTCGTGGCCATTCGTAAATGCTGCCAAGGATATCCGGGACATGGTCATTAAGCCCCCAAAGGCTTTAAGCCAACAAAACAGTTTTTAAACGGGTCACATTGATAATACCCAACTACTAATGAGTTGGGGTCAATTGCCCGACCAAGCGGTATTTTAGATACCGTAACCCAAGCCCGTATAACGGAAAATAAGTTAAAAGTATTTACCTTTGCAAGTATAATCCTTAATTGAGTAAATCACAGATAGCTTTTACTGGTCTCCTATTCTGGAACGAAGGTTTAAAATAACCTATTAGAATCCTAACGGGTCTTTATATTTGCCGTAGCTTAGACCGGTCGGTTTCAAAGGATAGTTACGGTTTAATCGCGTGAAAGGCGAAAACCGTGAATGGAGTGTGATTTTGACCCAACAAGTTTGAAGACTTGTTTTATATGGGTATAATAATCATACTCTGGATTTCGGGGTCCAAACAATATGGTTTGACCCGTTTCGGCTAATTCACGTAAACTAGTTACATAAGCCGAACCGTGCGCGCTAAAGGCGCAATGGGTAACCGTAGGAGTCCTACACTGATTTCCTAAGTCAATATGCCTTAAATAGGTTGTGGTATCAGTAGGATACCTTCCATAATGCCCGTAACGAGTTTAAGTTCATAATGTGCCCCGTAGGGGTATTTTGGTCTTTTTAAAGATTATAAAAGAGGTTTCTGAGTTCTACAGGAAATCTGAGTTTCCCGAACAGTTTATAAAGTCTAAAATACTTTATTTATTATTTAAAATCAGTAGCAACTGGAATCGGGTCAAAAGACCTTGTAGAACTCAAGTTATGGCCGAAAAGGGTATATTCAGTATTTACCGAACCGTTGCCATAACCGCAGGTTATGAGCAGGTTAAAAATAATTAAAAATCTTTAAAAATCCCAAAATATTATTTTACATCAGTGAGTAAAAGGTTTGGTGTCTAAATCCGGGTTTAGATAGGCGTTATGCTAATTGCGCTATTTAATTACTAAAGTTTCGCAATTTGCGCTATTTAGCATAACTCATATTCTGGACCTCGGATTGACGTGAAATTTTAGGGACATGCTTAGAAATCAGTAACCAAGGTCATGATCCTTTCACGTGTCCGAAACTCTCGTTTTAAATTAAAAAGGGCGTTACGGTCAACTTTTAAGCATTTAACGGAAATGTGTAAAAGACTTGGACAAACAATGAACCGGTCACAGAGGCTTATACCATCATGTAACCTGGTCCTAAGAGAGTCCTAAGGCATATCTAAATCAAACTTTATCGGGTCAGAACTGAAGTCAATGCAAATGTCAAACTTTTGCGACTTTCGGCTCCGAACCGGGTCTAAACATAAAATGGTCGGATCAAACAAGCTTAGACTAGTTTATATACTTATTATCATGTTTTATGAGTGTTCAAACAGGTTACATATCATCTACATTACAGATTATGCAATAAATCGCAAAATGACATTTCTGTTGACTTTTTCTAAGCACGTTTGACTCGATTTTTGATCTAGTTAGAGTGGGAATCAGAGGGTGCCCTTTTAGGGGTTTAATGCCCACATGATTACCATCATATAACTATCTTTGATTCGACAAATCACTGGACCATTCGTGATTTATCGCAAAGTCAATCGTTAGTTACGACGGATTGACTTTTAAGCTAAACTAAGCAAAAACAAGGCCATAAAAGGGTTGGCATACTTACAGAAGCTTGGTGCACGACTTAGAATGTTAGAAGAGTGCTTGAGAGCTCCTGAGATGGTTTAGAATGCAGGTTTTGAGGTGTGTTTCACTTATGCACAATGTATGCCTTTTATAGTGAAAGAATGGCCTCAAGATCATTACACATCAACCTACAATGGAGTATGGATGATCAGCAGGTGGCCCTGAGTGCTAGGGGTCATGTAGAAGGCGCCCATGCTCCAATAAATGCACACAAGATCATTCACAAGCTCAATTAGTGAATCTGCCCATGTTTTCTGCATATGTGTCTGTCACGCGGCCCGCATTAAGATTCAGACTGGGCTCACGCGGGCCGCCTGAATCTTAATATCAGAACGCGTATATGCAGGAGGCTCGCGGCCCGCATCAACTTACTTGTTTCACTCAGGCGGGCCGCCTGAGGTCTGTTTTCAAAGATTTTTAAATCTTTTGTAATGATTAACCGAATCTTTCGTAATCATTAACCTGACCTTTCGGGTTCGAAGGGGTAACTTTGCGATTTGGCCCTCGGTTAATTACAATTAAGGGCCTCGTGCCTTTTACCCGCACTGTCAAGTCCCCGGTTAGTTTAATTACTATCCGGAAAGCCTTAACTTTCATTGTTGACGCTTTTAACCCTCTCATACGAATTTGATCATAACTTTCTCGTTTTAAAACGGAACTTCGCGAAATTTATATAGTACATTCTAGTGAGCATATTTTACTGTTACATAGCCTCAGGTTCGTCAAAGGGTCACTCAGAGGTATAATTAAACATGTTGACACAGTTAACCCCTGTAGCTTGTAATCTCTCACTTTCTTCCGAGTTTCGCTCCGTACGATCCATGATTTATTCGTTTGAAGGTACGAGCATCAATTAGGGTTACTATACAGTATATTTACCCTTTGTTGACATTTATAACCCTCGAATTTTCATAGATTCAAGGTTTGTCAACTTTAGTCCTATATTTAATATCTAATGCCACGTGTAAACTCATGACACGTGTTAACACATTATTGGACACAAAATTTCGAGGTGTTACATCCTCACCCCCTTAAAATAAATCTCGACCCGAGATTTACTCAAACAAATAAGGGTATTTTTCTTTCATCGTGGCTTCAACTTCCCACGTGAATTCGGGACCTCTACGGGCATCCCACTTGACCTTTACTATAGGTACATGCTTCCTTCGAAGCTTCTTCACCTGTCGATCTTCAATCGACAAAGGCTTCTCCACAAATTTCAAGCTCTCATCTATATGACATCTGTGTGTGGGATCACCAATGATTCATCAGCGAAGCACTTCTTTAGATTGCAGATGTGGAACACATTGTGAATTCCATTGAGCTCCTCCGGTAAGTTTAGCTTATAGGCAACGGACCCGACCCGTTCGATAACCTCGAAAGGTCCTATGTATCTCGGGCTTAGTTTTCCTTTCTTACCGAAACGCATCACCCCCTTCCAGGGTGATACTTTAAGTAACACTTTTTCACCTACTTCGAAGTGAAAATCTTTACGCTTTGGATCCGCGTAACTTTTCTGCCTATCTCGGGCAGCTTTGAGACGGTCTCGAATCTGGACAATCTTGTCCGTCGTCTCGAAGACTATCTCTGGTCCTGATAACTGGACATCTCCAACTTCCGCCCAACAAACAGGCGATCTACACTTTCTACCGTATAATGCCTCGAAAGGCGCAGCCATAATGCTGGTATGGTAGCTATTGTTGTAGGAGAACTCGATTAGTGGTAGGTTCTTATCCAAACTACCACCCAAATTGATAGCACATGCACGAAGCATGTCTTCCAACGTTTGAATAGTACGCTCACTCTGACCGTCTGTCTGAGGATGGTAAGCCGTACTAAAATTCAGACGTGTGCCCAAAGATTGCTGGAAACTTTTCCAGAAGTGCGACGTGTATCTAGTATCCCGGTCAGAGATAATAGACACAGGTATGCCATGCAAGGCTACAATCTTATCAACGTATAACTGGGCTAACGTGTCGGAGCTATAAGTCTCCTTGATGGGTAAGAAATGAGCAGACTTAGTCAGTCTGTCGACTATAACCCATATTGTGTCATTTCCTTTACTTGTCTTGGGTAACTTGGTAATAAAATCCATAGTTACACATTCCTACTTCCATTCAGGAAGTTCAGGCTGTTGTAGCAAGCCAGATGGCTTTTGATGCTCAGCTTTGACTTGCGCACAAGTTAAGCATTTGGCTACATAAGCGGCTACAGACTTTTTCAAGCCTATCCACCAATAATTTGCCTTTAGATCCTGATACATTTTATCTGCTCCAGGATGTACAGAATATTTGGAACTATGGGCTTCCTGGAGAATGACATCTCTAAGTCCTCCATAAATCGGAACCCATATTCGTCCATTCAAACGTAAAATTCCGTCCTTGCTAAGAGTTAACTGTTCCTCAGTTACTCCTAGCTTCTCTTTAGGATAGTTAGCTTCCAACACAGCTTCTCTCTGTGCAGCTAACACCCTTTCAATCAAATTATTCCTCACTTCAATGCTCTTGGCATTGATTCGGATGGGTTTCACCCTTTCCTTTCTACTCAGGGCATCAGCGACTACATTCACCTTGCCGGGATGATATCTGATTTCACAATCATAATCATTTAAAGTCTCCATCCAACGGCGTTGCCTCATGTTTAGCTCCTTCTGATTAAACAGATGTTGAAGGCTCTTATGATCTGAATAGATCACAAACTTGATACCATACAGATAATGCCTCCACAGTTTTAGTGCGAACACAACGGCACCCAGCTCTAAGTCATAAGTGGTGTAATTCTTTTCGTGCACCTTTAACTATCTCGAAGCATAGGCAATAACCTTGCCTTTCTGCATGAGCACACATCCCATGCCGGTGTGTGATGCGTCGCAGTAAACTACGAACTCCTCGGTACCTTCCGGTAGTGTCAGCACAGGAGCGTTGCTCAGCTTTTGCTTTAGAATATCAAAGGACTCTTGCTGCTTAGGGCCCCAAACAAATTTTATCTTCTTCTTGGTCAGGGAAGTTAAGGGCGCAGCAATCCTTGAAAAATTTTCAATGAATCGCCTGTAGTATCCTGCTAACCCCAGGAAACTACGAATCTCAGTAGGCGTCTTTGGCTCTTGCCAATTCATGACAGCCTCTACTTTAGCGGGATCCACCTGGATACCACGCTCGCTGACAACGTGTCCTAGAAATTGGACTGCTCGTAGCCAGAATTCGCACTTAGAGAATTTGGCATAGAGTTTCTCATGATGTAGCAGTTTGAGAATACAGCGAAGGTGTTTCTCGTGGTCAGCT
This sequence comes from Helianthus annuus, assembly GCF_002127325.2. Lineage (NCBI taxonomy): Eukaryota > Viridiplantae > Streptophyta > Magnoliopsida > Asterales > Asteraceae > Helianthus > Helianthus annuus. Next base: position 92,624,124 of record NC_035440.2, on the reverse strand, counting down.
CGGCTCTTCGAGTATATGAGAATATCGTCGATGAAAACGATGATGAATTTATCTAGGTACGGCTTGCAGACGCGATTCATGAGATCCATGAACGCAGCCGGTGCATTTGTGAGCCCAAAAGGCATCACTAGGAACTCGTAGTGACCGTAACGAGTCCTAAATGCTGTTTTATGTACGTCTTCATCTCTGACTTTCAGTTGATGGTAGCCTGACCTCAAGTCAATCTTCGAAAAATAACTTGCCCCTTGTAACTGATCGAACAAATCGTCGATCCTCGGCAAGGGATATCTATTCTTTATCGTGACCTTATTAAGCTCGCGATAGTCGATGCACAGGCGCATCGATCCGTCCTTCTTCTTCACAAACAGGACAGGGGCTCCCCAGGGAGACGAACTAGGTTTGATGAAACCTTTAGCTAGTAGTTCATCCAGCTGGGTCCTTAGCTCCTTCATTTCGGTTGGCGCTAGCCTGTAAGGTGCTCTAGCAATAGGTGCTGCTCCAGGGATGATATCGATCCTGAATTCCACTTGTCTATCTGGTGGCAACCCAGGTAGATCTTCAGGGAAAACTTCTGGATAATCTGAAATGACGGGAATGTCTTCTATCTTCGGTTTAGGCTCTTCAATAATCACCTGTGCCATGTAAATGACACAACCCTTCTTTAGACATTTTGAAGCCTTGAGCATAGTTACTTGCTCAGGCAATCCGTACTGGGTATCTCCCCAAATGGTAAGCGATTCACCGGCCGGAGTCTTTATCACTATCTGCTTTCTGTTGCAGACGATTTGGGCCTGGTTGTGAGATAACCAGTCCATACCCAATACTAGGTCAAAACCGGCCAATTTAAAGGGAAGTAGAGATAGAGGAAAAGAATGGTTCTTAATGGATATCACACATCCATCTAACACAGTGGAGACGGTTTCTATGGTGCCGTCTGCTAGCTCTACCTCGTAATTCACATTTAAGGTTTTGACAGGCATATTCAGCAATTTACAAAATTTATGATCTACGAAAGACTTATCAGTGCCCGAATCAAAAAGTACTCTTGCAAAGATATCATTTACGAGAAAAGTACCTGTGATTACGTTGTCATCCAGCACTGCTTCTTTCGCCTCCATCCTGAAGACTCTAGCATTGTTCTTCTTGACCTCCTCAAGTGATGCGGGCCCAAGCGTGGAAGAGCGGGCCATCCTGTATTTGGAGGCCCAAGATCGGGTCACAAAAGGGGCTTCACTGAAATGGCTCTAACTTGGGCTTCGGGGGTCCGTTTGGGGCGTGTGACCAGTCAAAACGAACGGGAGAACGAGCTCTATCTTGCTGCAAACCGCCGTAGGCGGTTTGGGTCATCGTCCGAGCCGAGAAAACGCTTATTTCTATTAGTTTTTTCCATTTTTATGTTTTTTCAAGTATTTTGGGCATTTTGTTTTTGGGCTTGTGTTTGGCCTGTTGTCTTTTTTAGGCCCGTTTCGAATTTCTGTCATTATTTATATGTCCCTTTAGTGAATGAAACGATCAGACTTGAATTTTGAGAAAACTTATTTTTCACTTCAAATTCCGTGGCCTTTGGGTTGCAATTTGGGGGTTGGGGAAGAGACACACGGGTATTCGTAGAATCAACGTGTTGATCTTCGTTTATCGTATCACTCACTACATCATCAGGCTTCTTGGCATATTTAGGGCAGTTGCTTTTAATGTGCCCCTTCTCATTGCAGTTATAGCAGGTTGCATCCTTTTACTTCTTGCAGTCCACAGTCTTGTGGTCCTTGGATTTGCACAACCCGCAAGCATAAGACTTCGACTGAGTCTGCGAGTTTGACTCGAGCCTACACTTTCCAAAGTGATGTCTCTTGCAAGTCTTGCACTTGGGCTTCTCACCAGACTATTGCCCATCCTTCCTTGACTCCGACCCCCTCTTGTTATCACCGTTTCCACGGTGTTCCTTGCTCGACCTCCGTGAAGTTTCATCTTCACGCTTTCTCTTCTCAGCTTCTTTGTTCCTTAGCGATCTTTGTTGGACCGCATCCAGAGTAAGGGACAAAGATATATCAGCTACAGATCGAAAGGTCGCTGGCCTAGAGGCCTTCACGCTTGCCTTTATTTCGGGGGCTAACCCACCGATGAAACGAGCGATTCTCTTTGGCTCCGGGGTTACCAGGTGTCACACCCCCAAAATCCACACGCGGAGTATCACCGCTTGGGAGCGTGACATGACCAGGATCAAGCCACCAATCATATAGAACAATGTATATAGTAATAGTAATTGTAATTGTAATTAAACCAAACCAAATCCATATGAAAGGTGTTCCAAAACATAAGTAAGTTATCACTATTTAGCGGAAGCGTGTAAATAAAACCCAACATAAATAAGTATGTAATGTCATAAAGTGTTTAACAAACAATCACGATCCAAGCCCACAACGACCAGCTCCTCCCTGTGCAAGCTCCATGTATCTAACGACCTGCAAGGCATGTAACAGAGGATCAACAACTAGTTGAGCGAGTTCACAGTAAGTAAGTGCGTAATAGTAAGTTCGTTGGTAACATGTGGCTCTACTGGGCCGATAGTACGTTCTATAGGTGGGGCTTCCCATGTTGTATAACCACTAGACTATTCGTAACCATAAGTGTTCTACATATCCCGAGAACAGTAACACGTACAAGTTTACGTAGGTTTTACGTAAGTAATCCTTCACAACCGAGGATAGGGGTACGCGGGGGTTTACGTAGGTTTTACGTAAGTGCCTGACACAACCGAGGCAGTAGTGAGTATAAGTTCACGTAGGTTTTACGTGAGTGTCCTTCGCAACCTGAGGACAGTGAGCAATACAAGTATACGTAGGTTTTACGTATGTGTCCTGCACAACCGAGGACGACGGTATGGTAGTCTAGTAATAGTGTATGTACGAATCTATTCAATCTCAATCCTTCAATCCCAATTCCCGTGCCCTGGGAATCCCATGCCTTAGTAAGAGTGTGAACTCACCTTGGTTTGCTCGGCAGATAATTTATTCGTCAACAAACTTTATTCAATCAAGTCCTATCATAGGTATTATGTCTAATTAGATTCGCATACAATTATTCACGTATTCAGGTAGCACATAGGTCACGTTTCATATAACCACACATACTTGATCAAATTACATGAAGAGTATCATGTCGTAGTCATTACATATTCTAGTTCGACACACACAACAAACATCGGTTCAATCAAGTGTGCTTAAGTGACATTTCGGCCCAAATACACTCGGCTGAAGCTGGATCCTCGGCCCAGTTGCACTCCAGGCCCACCAGGGGTGTGCCGTGTGCGGCCTGGTCCACGGCTGCCGTACAACACATGTGGGAGGCCCACTAATAAATTTCTAACCTATATTCAGTAATTGAATCAACATGCTCTAAAAAAACACAATATAATAATAATTAAAATAATTCGGTTGTCAATTCACTTGTTATAGGGCCGTTACAACCACCAATACCCATCATTGGGCCGATATGCTTGGCCATCCATGAAATTTCCTTTGTCAAAGAGAATGAATTTTTTTTTAATCACAACTATATGTTCGACCGTCCATCACTACCAATCAAATAAGTTCACCACATGACTTCCTGTAAGCTACTGCCTTTTTGATCTTGAACCTACACTTCTAGATAATTTACTAGCCGTCCATTTCACATGCAACAATCTATAAATCACATGCAATAATTTGACCCCACATGGCCGACAATTTGGTAACCATCACTTTGTGTTATTGGACCAACCCTCTAATCATATAATCATCAAGTCAACCTACAACTCTGTGCTATCGAACTACCCTATATAATATAATACTATCCCATAATTCAACAAGTTATAATTTCAGTATGCGTGGAAACACATATATCCATTTCAGCATCTTATATGATTTAAGAACACAAATAGCAACCACATGGTTTCTGACACTCACATGCAAATATAAGAATAATAGCCGACAATTATGAAAGATCCTTATCCGATCGATTGCATTTTCAAGGCATCACACATGCATTAAATCATCACTCATCATTTGTATCATAGTCCAGATCATGTTCATAGTATAACCATACATTAAGAATGAAAACAACTTAAACAAATAAAACACTAACCGAACTAGGTATGGTTAAACACGAGGAATCTGGCTTCGGATGTAGAGAGAGTTGGATGGAAAGAGAGTTGCCGTCGTACACAGAGAGACTCTAGGGTTTCTATCAGTTATCGATTTTGTGCATGGTTTAAAGCAAATCCTATATTTAAATCGCTACTGGGCCGAAGCCCATAAGTTGATTTTGTAGGCCACAATAGTGGACGAAAACACATGAAGTGTTTTCGTGAGGTGTGTGTTTCCATGGGGTGTGTGGGTGTTTTCGGCTATAGCACAACATTCATACTAAGTATGTTATTAACACAACAATCAATATACAACACACTTATGATGCACACCAAATATAGTTATAATCATAACACTTTGCAAACAAGTACTAGGTTAAGTCGAGTAGGAACCTTGAAAACTCGGGTTGTCACATTATCCCCAACTTAAAAGAAATTTCGTCCCGAAATTTAGCATGCGGTTACTGAGGAAGCTAGGTAAGTTGTATCGTTTACTGATTTTCCTGGGGTGTCACATCATCCCCCCGTTGATTTGGAATTTCGTCCCGAAATTCCGCAGTAGTAGCTTCAGTCTCAGTAGTGGTTGCATTGGTTTCGAATAACTGGGGGTACTTTTCTGTCATCTGATCTTCGCGTTCCCAGGTGTACTCTGGGCCACGTTTGGAGTTCCAACGAACTCGAACAAGAGGGATTCTCTTGTGCTTGAGGACCTTAACATCCCGGTCCGTGATTTCAACTGGTTCCTCGACGAACTGCAACCGCTCATCGATAGTGAGTTCCTTAAAAGGAACTATGAGGGTCTCATCTGACAGGCACTTCTTCAGATTCGACACGTGAAATACGTTGTGAACTGCACCGAGTTCAGCTGGTAGGTTTAGCTTGTAGGCCACTTTGCCTATTTTCTCAATGATCTCGAACGGTCCAACATACCGTGGATTTAACTTGCCTCGTTTACCAAAACGAACCACACCCTTCCAAGGTGAGACTTTGAGTAGCACTCGATCCCCAACTTGGAATTCGAGCGGTTTCCTGCGTTTATCAGCGTAGCTTTTCTGGCGATCACGAGCTGCCGCCATGCGTTGTCGTATTTGCGCAATCTTTTCCGTGGCGTCCATTACAATCTCTGGACCCGTGATCTGACTATCCCCCACCTCTGCCCAACAGAGAGGTGACCGACATTTACGTCCGTACAATGCCTCGAATGGAGCGGCTTGTATGCTGGTGTGGTAAATGTTATTGTACGAAAACTCCACTAACGGGAGGTGCTTTTCCCAGCTGTTGCCGAAATCAATAACACATGCCCGAAGCATGTCTTCTAAGGTTTGAATCGTGCGCTCAGACTGCCCATCAGTCTGAGGGTGATAAGCTGTGCTCATGTCTAATCGAGATCCAAAAGATTTGTGCATCGCTTGCCATAGTTCTGACGTGAATCGTGCATCCCGATCCGAAATGATGGAGGTGGGCACTCCGTGCCTCGAAACAACTTCTTTAAGATAAACGTCTGCGAGAGTGGAGAACTTATCTGTTTCCTTTATAGCCAGGAAGTGGGCAGACTTGGTGAGTCGATCCACGATCACCCATATGGTATCATTCCCACGCTGGGATCTGGGTAGGCCTGTAACGAAATCCATGGAAATTTCTTCCCATTTCCACTGTGGTATCCTGGGTTGTTGAAGTAGGCCCGCTGGTTTCTGATACTCCACTTTGACTTTTGCACATGTCAAACACTTGCCGACGTAAGTAGCGATGTGGGCTTTCATGCTAGGCCACCAGTATGTTGTTTTGAGATCGTGGTACATTTTATCCGACCCTGGATGTACCGAGTAGCGAGACTTGTGTGCTTCATCCATCACAAGTTCTCGTAAGCCGCCGCATAGTGGTACCCAAATACGCCCTGTTACATAGTAGGCGCCGTCTTCCTTCTGTTCTAATCGTTGCTTTGAGCCGCGTAAGGCTTCAGCTTTGACGTTTTCTGGCTTTAATGCTTCCATCTGAGCAGTTCGTATTTGTGCAGGAAGACTGGACTGAATAGTGAGCTGCAAAGCTCGTACACGCCTAGGTAGAGTGTCTTTCCGACTGAGAGCGTCAGCCACAACATTGGCTTTGCCTGGATGATACTTAATAGCGCATTCGTAATCGTTAAGTAACTCGACCCATCGTCGTTGACGCATGTTCAATTCCTTCTGCTTGAAGATATGCTCGAGACTCCTGTGATCGGTGTAAATTGTGCACTTGGTACCGTACAGGTAGTGTCGCCATATCTTGAGCGCGAAAACAACAGCTCCCAGCTCTAAATCGTGCGTCGTGTAGTTCCGTTCATGAACCTTGAGTTGACGAGAAGCGTAGGCAATAACTTTATCCCGCTGCATCAATACACAACCAAGCCCCTGTATCGATGCATCACAATAGACCACAAAATCATCCGTGCCCTCTGGCAATGAGAGAATAGGAGCGCTGCATAGTCTATCCTTCAGGTACTGAAAAGCAGTTTCTTGTGTATTACCCCAACGATAGGTAACACCTTTCTGTGTCAACATAGTAAGCGGCTGTGCGATCTTGGAGAAGTCTTTAATGAATCGCCTGTAGTACCCCGCCAAACCCAAAAATTGGCGTATTTCTGTCGGTGTACGCGGTGCAGGCCAGTTCCTGATCGAATCTACCTTGGATGGATCGACATGAATCCCATCCCTGTTCACCACATGGCCTAAGAAGTGGACTTCACGAAGCCAGAAGTCGGATTTTGAAAACTTGGCGTACAATTGCTCCTTTCGAAGAAGTTCCAAGATAAGTCGTAAGTGCTGCTCGTGTTCCTCCTGACTCTTGGAGTAGATCAGGATGTCGTCGATGAAAACAATGACGAACTTGTCTAGATAGGGTTTGCACACCCTGTTCATAAGATCCATGAAAACTGCAGGCGCGTTCGTTAACCCAAATGGCATGACAAGAAACTCGTAGTGACCGTAGTGAGTTCTGAAAGCGGTTTTAGAGACGTCCTCATCCCGGACTCTCAGCTGATGATACCCTGACCTCAAGTCTATCTTGGAGTAGTAACTCGACCCTTGCAACTGGTCGAATAAGTCGTCAATACGAGGAAGAGGATAACGGTTCTTCACTGTGACCTTGTTCAGTTCGCGGTAATCGATGCACATCCTGAAAGTGCCATCCTTCTTTTTCACGAAAAGTACTGGAGCTCCCCAAGGCGAAGAGCTTGGACGAATGAAGCCCTTATCCAAGAGCTCCTGTAGCTGCTTAGACAATTCTTCCAGTTCAGTTGGAGCTAAACGATATGGTGCGCGAGCTATTGGTGCTGCTCCTGGAGCTAGTTCAACTTGAAACTCGACCTGGCGATGAGGCGGTAGACCAGGTAAATCTTCAGGAAACACTTGAGGAAAATCACGTACAACTGGAATATCCTCTATCCTTTTCTCTTTCGAAGCTGCATCTGTAACTAGTGCCAAGATAGCCGTATGACCCTTTCGTAAACATTTCTGAGCCTTCAGGAAAGAGATGATGCCAACCACTGCACCACTCTTGTCGCCTTGAACTTCGAGAGGTTCCTTACCCGAACGAGGAATACGAATGATCTTCTCCTTACATAGAATCTCTGCCTACTGCTTAGATAACCAATCCATGCCGATGACGATGTCGAAACTACCCAGAACTATAGGAATGAGGTCGATGGAGAAAGTCTGACCAGCTAAGACAATGCTACAACCCTTAACTATCTGTGTGGCCTCTACACTTTTACCGTTTGCTAACTCTACAACATGTTTGGTGTTTAGGTGTAACGCCCTGCGTTTTCAAACATCCTACATTTAGAAACCTTACGTGAAATTCTAACTTTGGAAATCTTGTGTTCTTATAACCATTCTTTCATTGTAATCGTTGTAAAATACGGAACTTGCTACGTAAATAAAACTTGTACATTACACTTTTTACCTAGTTAAATCATGTTTTATTTCATATTTCACCTTGTTACAAGTTAGGGGAAGCATTGTTGCACATTATTACACAACTTAATTAACAAAATTACTCATTATAATGTTTTAAAAAAATAAAAAAAAATAAAGAAATATGGCAGCCCAATTCAGCAAAATTCAGCCCCATATAGTTGGGTTTTGTGGGCTAGTTTCAAGGTGTAACCCCTTCTAAACACTTCCAAAGCCCAACCCATTGAAACCCTAATCCTTCCCCCTATAAATACCACTTATAACCAGCCTCCCTACCACTTTTGCAACCCTAAAAACTCACAAAACATCCACCAAACCGTAGCTGAAAGCAAGGGTTCGAGTAGATTGACACCCCTTCACGAAAATGAGCATAACTCACTCAATTCTTATCCGATTCACTCGATTCTTTTTCCTACTTGCTTGTATAATCATGGGGTTCGATTCCTAGACTTCTCCTTGGAGAAATCAGACCTAGAAATGCCCCGAAATAGTCCATAAACTTTCTGTTTGTTTTTGTGTTCATCAAAAACTTGTTTAAACCTATGCAACTTGTGTCTAACACATCTCATACCTATGTCCTAATGCTTACAACTTATCCCATGGTTGGTTAAGCTTAAAAACAAGGTTGAGACATTTAAAATCAGAGGATTAAACCTCATAAACTTGGTGTTTTGTTTAGGGTTTTTAACCCACAAGTCATGTCAAACTTTGTCTTTGATACATGAGTGATTATGGAACAACTTGGGTTGTCCAAACATACAATCCTCACATGATTTGATGATTTCTCTTAGTTAGTGTGTATATTTCTTATTCTTTATTGTATGTTCATGACCCTCCTTGGTTGTTTTTTTTTTTTACATCAAGTGTAGTGGTGAACACATAGAGGTGCCTAAATGGAAGACTTGATCTTCCTACCTCCTACATGACTTCTATGACATTTAGAGGTACCAAAATGAAGATTTTAATCTTCTACCTCATGCTTGAACTATTGGACATATATTATATAACCTAAATATATTATTCGAATAATCGAATCTTTGATGATGAACTAGTGTTCATATGTCGGGGTACTAGATTACATCATCCTAGACTATGATAACTTGTCACGATTCTAATGGAACCTTGTTCCATGAAAACATCTAAACTCCTTCGAGTTTCCTAGTGTCAAGAACAAGCATCATATGTACTAAATGATTATTTTCCATGTTATTCTCATATCTTATTTTTATGTTGTTTTAAACACCGAATCTCGACTCTAAACATACTTGAACTTTAACCCTTATACATTCGGACTCTAAATCTCTACTCGTCAACAATTGGATAATCGGAAAACATATGCAAACTTTGTGAGTATACTCGTATTCCCCCTTTTTACTTTTATCACTTTTGGGGTGTAACATGTTTACCTATTGAAACTTACACATGAACTTTTGTCTAAACACATGAACATTCCTATAACATGCTTGTATATGTGATGGCTTGATACTTTAAATTTGGGTGATTCTTATGTGTAGAACTTATCATTAACTTCGTACGAGCCAAACCTTGACATATGTAGCGCTATAGGATTAACGACCCGCCTCTACTGAAACTTTGGTTATGTCATGAGCAAGTTGCGTTTTCTTGGTTTGATATGTTAGACACATGCCATATTTAATGTTTATCTTGAATCGCATGCTCGCTATGAGGAATTGTTCACACTTTTATCTTATGCTATGTATGTACCAAACTTGTATACTCGCCTTTGCTTTTGCATTGAATTGTATTTTTAAACATGTTACAGGTTGATGATGATGAAATGAAAACGGATAGCAAAGATGCCTAGATACTCACTTAGACGTTTAGGTTTAAAGTGTTGTATCAACTTTGTTTATGTTATGTTGAACAATGTTGTTATTTGCTTTTCCTGTAATGTTTTGACAATTTATTTTGGAAATGAAATTTGGATTATTAAATTATTGTCACAAATAGCGTTATGATGTCTCGAGCAATCTTCACACTTCGTCTCATCCCGATGTTTCCGCCATTGGTTGGGGTGTGACATTAGGGGTGTGGGTGCACGTTTTAACAATTTACTCATTTTCAAAGACATATAACTCGTATCCGCACCCGAATCAAACAAAACAGTAACATAAATATCGTCGAGAAGAAACTTACCCATAACTACGTTGGGATCATTTCTGGCATCACCCTGCCCCAACACAAATGCACGACCCCTTGCTTCATTGCCGTTGTTGTTCCCACCATTGTTGTTGTTGTTGTTGCCATTTCCCTGATTGTTATTATTGTTGTTGTTCTGGTTCCTGTTTAGCTGAGGACAGTGCCTTTTGAAGTGCCCTTCTGCGCCGCAATGAAAACACCCCTTGTTGCCCTGTTGCTGATTCTGTTGTGCTTGTGGCTGCTGCTGATTCTGGTTCGCAGGCCGAGGGCTTCTACAATCTTTGGCCTCATGACCCATCTTGAGGCATCTTTGACAGCGACCCTTGTTACACTGGCCACTGTGGTGTCTGTTGCAGTTGTTGCACTTTGGGAGGTTCCCTCGATATCCGCCCTGCCTGTGACTGCCTGAAGAGTGCTGACTGGGACTCTGATAATTGTCAGTCTTTCGCTGCTGAACCTGTGACTGAACTGAAGCTGACCCCTTGCTAGAATCCCCGTCCCATTTTCTCTTGTTGTCACTGGGAGTAGCAAGTGTAGCAGAAGTAGTAGCGGTAGCAGTAGCGCTGATACGTTTAGGCAGTTTGTTCTGATCCACTGCCTGATCTGTGATGCGATGAGCGAGGCGTTGAATAGCCTGGATGTTGTCAAGATTAGCCGATGTCACATGGCTCTGAATTTCTGGCGCCAAACCTTTGAGATACAACTCGATGCGCTTGATTAGAGGGTCCACCATAGTTGGACACAGCACGGCCAGCTCGTTCGACCGTTTAGTATAAGCTTCGATCTCTGACCCAACCATTTTCAAATGATACAACTCGTCTTCCAACTTGTGAATGTCTTCACGTGTGCAGTATTCACGTTTAATCAATTCCTTGAAGTCATTCCAAGGGGTGGCGTTAGCAGCTGCCAACCCTAAGATCTGCACTTGCGCGTTCCACCAAGTTAACGCGATTCCTTCCAATGTACCAGTGGCGTATTTCACCCTGCGAGCCTCAGGGCATTCACACATCTCGAACACCGACTCGAGCTTTTCAAACCAGTGGAGGAGTCCAACCACTCCTTCAGTGCCACTAAATGTGCTAGGACGACAATCCATAAAGTTCTTGAAAGTGCAGACGGGCTGCTGAGCGTGTTGACCTATTGTGTACGGATAGGACAAGGTTAAACACAAGAGTTAATGTAGGATCTAAAGATCCTAGTGTGAGTCTAAACTGCAGGGTATACTACCTGCTTGAGCAGCTGCAAGTGCCGCAGCAACTTGTTCATTAACGAAAGCCGTCAACTGGGCTTGTGTCATGTTAATTCGTCCGGCCATTGATATTCACATCAAAGGCAACATAAGTGAGAAAGGTTCGTGTATAGTGCGATGACAGAAGAGTGTAAGCACATAGATGTTCTCAAGCAACAACAAGTAATGAGCAGTGTAATCTAAGCATACTACGAGCAAAGTTCTATGCAATTCTAGCATGCAGGCAATAAACATAAACCTTATTACCTAGTATGTTGAGTCTTGCACGTGGAGCGAAGCGTCGTTGTGGATCGTTGAGAGCACTGTTCTGGTTATAGTCTGGTTTTAATAAAAACGTTTTCCCCATATTAAAACCAAGTTCTCTATAACCAATGGCTCTGATACCAATCTGTCACACCCCCAAAATCCACACGCGGAGTATCACCGCTTGGGAGCGTGACATGACCAGGATCAAGCCACCAATCATATAGAACAATGTATATAGTAACAGTAATTGTAATTGTAATTAAACCAAACCAAATCCATATGAAAGGTGTTCCAAAACATAAGTAAGTTATCACTGTTTAGCGGAAGCGTGTAAATAAAACCCAACATAAATAAGTATGTAATGTCATAAAGTGTTTAACAAACAATCACGATCCAAGCCCACAACGACCAGCTCCTCCCTGTGCAAGCTCCATGTATCTAACGACCTGCAAGGCATGTAACAGAGGATCAACAACTAGTTGAGCGAGTTCACAGTAAGTAAGTGCGTAATAGTAAGTTCGTTGGTAACATGTGGCTCTACTGGGCCGATAGTACGTTCTATAGGTGGGGCTTCCCATGTTGTATAACCACTAGACTATTCGTAACCATAAGTGTTCTACATATCCCGAGAACAGTAACACGTACAAGTTTACGTAGGTTTTACGTAAGTAATCCTTCACAACCGAGGATAGGGGTACGCGGGGGTTTACGTAGGTTTTACGTAAGTGCCTGACACAACCGAGGCAGTAGTGAGTATAAGTTCACGTAGGTTTTACGTGAGTGTCCTTCGCAACCTGAGGACAGTGAGCAATACAAGTATACGTAGGTTTTACGTATGTGTCCTGCACAACCGAGGACGACGGTATGGTAGTCTAGTAATAGTGTATGTACGAATCTATTCAATCTCAATCCTTCAATCCCAATTCCCGTGCCCTGGGAATCCCATGCCTTAGTAAGAGTGTGAACTCACCTTGGTTTGCTCGACAGATAATTTATTCGTCAATAAACTTTATTCAATCAAGTCATATCATAGGTATTATGTCTAATTAGATTCGCATACAATTATTCACGTATTCAGGTAGCACATAGGTCACGTTTCATATAACCACACATACTTGATCAAATTACATGAAGAGTATCATGTCGTAGTCATTACATATTCTAGTTCGACACACACAACAAACATCGGTTCAATCAAGTGTGCTTAAGTGACATTTCGGCCCAAATACACTCGGCTGAAGCTGGATCCTCGGCCCAGTTGCACTCCAGGCCCACTAGGGGTGTGCCGTGTGCGGCCTGGTCCACGGCTGCCGTACAACACATGTGGGAGGCCCACTAATAAATTTCTAACCTATATTCAGTAATTGAATCAACATGCTCTAAAAAAACACAATATAATAATAATTAAAATAATTCGGTTGTCAATTCACTTGTTATAGGGCCGCTACAACCACCAATACCCATCATTGGGCCGATATGCTTGACCATCCATGAAATTTCCTTTGTCAAAGAGAATGAATTTTTTTTTAATCACAACTATATGTTCGACCGTCCATCACTACCAATCAAATAAGTTCACCACATGACTTCCTGTAAGCTACTGCCTTTTTGATCTTGAACCTACACTTCTAGATAATTTACTAGCCGTCCATTTCACATGCAACAATCTATAAATCACATGCAATAATTTGACCCCACATGGCCGACAATTTGGTAACCATCACTTTGTGTTATTGGACCAACCCTCTAATCATATAATCATCAAGTCAACCTACAACTCTGTGCTATCGAACTACCCTATATAATATAATACTATCCCATAATTCAACAAGTTATAATTTCAGTATGCGTGGAAACACATATATCCATTTCAGCATCTTATATGATTTAAGAACACAAATAGCAACCACATGGTTTCTGACACTCACATGCAAATATAAGAATAATAGCCGACAATTACGAAAGATCCTTATCCGATCGATTGCATTTTCAAGGCATCACACATGCATTAAATCATCACTCATCATTTGTATCATAGTCCAGATCATGTTCATAGTATAGCCATACATTAAGAATGAAAACAACTTAAACAAATAAAACACTAACCGAACTAGGTATGGTTAAACACGAGGAATCTGGCTTCGGATGTAGAGAGAGTTGGATGGAAAGAGAGTTGCCGTCGTACACAGAGAGACTCTAGGGTTTCTATCAGTTATCGATTTTGTGCATGGTTTAAAGCAAATCCTATATTTAAATCGCTACTGGGCCGAAGCCCATAAGTTGATTTTGTAGGCCACAATAGTGGACGAAAACACATGAAGTGTTTTCGTGAGGTGTGTGTTTCCATGGGGTGTGTGGGTGTTTTCGGCTATAGCACAACATTCATACTAAGTATGTTATTAACACAACAATCAATATACAACACACTTATGATGCACACCAAATATAGTTATAATCATAACACTTTGCAAACAAGTACTAGGTTAAGTCGAGTAGGAACCTTGAAAACTCGGGTTGTCACACCAGGTATGGAACCAACCGGGACATCGTGTTGAAGCTCGTCAGGTAAGCTTGGCAGTCAAGGTTTGTCATCACCAATGATAGAAAATCGGATTCTATCTTTTCCACCTCATGTTGAGGGCAGTAATTCTCCTTGATGAGAGAAACGAATTCCTCCCATGTCATGCTGTATAGAACAGCCTTTCCCGAGGCCTGAACTAACGCCCTCCACCAAGCCAGGGCCTCGCCCTTGAATGATTGTGACACATACTTTACCACATCCCTTTCTGCACAGCCGCTGATGTCCACCACGGTGTCCATCTCGTCGAGCCACGTCATACAATCGACCGCTCCTTTCTCCCCAGTGAAGTTCCGGGGTTTGCACGACACAAAGTACTTGTAGGTGCAGCCTCTGGCGCGAGATGCGTCAGTATATATCCTTTCTTGACGGACACTGTTTTCATTGGACGAATGATTATCATCGTCCTTTTTAGGCTTGGACAGCGGTTTGCTGTGAGATTTTGTGTGGGTTTTCGGCTTTGAGGGTGGTTTGGATATAGTTCGGCTCTGAGATTCAGTATATTCCTCATATTGTCGATCCAGAGCTGCCTTGACAGCATTATCGACAAGAGCTTTCAACTCTGCGCCCGTCAGATGTACTTGGGCGTTATCATATTCGTCTTCCTTCGAGTGGCTATTTTCTCCACTAGGATCAGCCATGGTAACTTGAATCTGTTACAGAAGATAACGAAAATTTTATTTAGGAGTTTATTATGGAATTGTCTTTTATGGCAATTCATTAACCATGGTAACAGAGACCATATCTGGTTAACTTGTTACTCACTTTTATTTAGGATTTGAACATACTTATCCTAATTACAAATAATATTGTTATTGGCACAAAAGCCTAGTCACGAGGACGTTTTTATAGTATTAGCTGAGATCACAGAGGATCAAGGTATGAAGGTTTGAACCGTAGTCCTTTTACCCTTTCTGACAGGGAGTCATAGACCACCACTGTCTTTTGTCTTATATGACAATCATTATGGCCCGTAGGCACTACACCTCTAATGGATGTTTAATAAGGTTGGCCCGTAGGCACTACATCGCTAATGGATGTTTTACAAATGATCATCTTTATTGATGATTTAACCCACGATTTATTACATCATTAATTTGGGCTTTGGAATCCTTAAAAGGATTCTTATATAAGAATGACGCGTGCGATTTTAACGAATCATATCTGCCATGAACGTTAACATGATTACAGAGGTTAACTTGCAATCTGAATCTTTTAGTCAGGTCTTACCATCTTGGCCGGGTCTAAAAAGACACCTGGCTAGGTTTCACTCTTAAGATTCTTTATTTAGGCAGATATAAATTAAAAGGAATGATTTTGATTTATTTCATATATAGTAATAACAAAAATGAAATTTATAACATAACATTCCATAAACTTCAAATACGATGACACGCTGCCCTAAACGGGACTTTATAATTAAATACGTACCTACGCAGAGGTTTGTAGAAAAACAAGTCCACGCAGGGACCAACACAAGATAGATGTCCGCGCAGGGACTAAAAGATAAGTCCACGTAGGGACTGAAATACGATAAATGTCCACGCAGGGACTAAATTGAAAATACAACATTACATAAGGAGACTAATAGTCTTGTTTCTTCCTTCCCTTCAGTAGGTTTGCTAAACCTTTGAGAAATCCATGATTACTCTTGCGTTCTTGTTCGAAGTCTCGTTCCACACGGTTTAACCGGTGGAGTATTTCTTCTTGCTCCGGTGGAGAAAAACGTGGCTGCTGCGACGGTTGCTGAACCGGAGGTCTAGAAGGTATTGGATACCTATGAGCTGAGTAATCAGGTCTCCAAGAGGTTCCATGGAGGGCATTATAATTAGCCGCTACCACATATGGATCGGCATCATAGTTATAGTTGTAATGCGTATGAGTCGGCTGCTCAAACGGATTGTATCGGATTGTCATATCCGAATGGTGGCGGAGGTGGTGCAACTGGTGCAGAATTCACCTCTGCAGGGTGACCAGAAGGTTCCCCTAATTGTGGTTCTTCTTCAGGTACTGACGGAAAATGACTAGCACTCGAGTGGCGAGGGGTGCTGAAATGAAATTCCCCTCCTCGGGTAGACATCCGTGCTCCTGATCTTCTACGCCTTGGCGGATCTGGAATTACTGGTTGAACCGGTGGCGGTTGAGGTGGTGGCGTAACGACCACAAACCGCGAATCCTCAGAAGGATCCTGTTGTTGCTGTTGATCATGAGGCGAGTAATGATGTGAAGGTGTAAAGTACCAATTACATTGGTCAAACCTTGCCTGGTAGCTATCGGGACCTTGATAGGGCGTTCCATGGAAGGATGACCCATCCGAGATCTCGATTGGATGAGTGGGAGTTCCCCTTGCAGGCTCGACGGGGGCTGTATCCTCATCCATATCCACTGCATTATCTTCAGAAAAGTGATCCTCTGGTCCTAGAGGGTTATACCCTATTGGCTCTTGGACATAATCCGCTGGGTTAAACTGTCCTATGAAGAAAGGTGATGGATCGCCGTAAGAATGGTGCGAAGCAGATCGCTGTAGAGGTAAAAAGGATGGTTGAGGGTTATTGGGATTATTTTCCGAATCTGGTCCAAATGAATGACGGTATGAGGGTGTTGAGCTATGCGAGGTAGAATGTCTCGCAGGTTCAAAAAGGTTTCTTCGTCTCTGTGGTTCTTCACTCCTTGTATTGGAAGGAGCTCGCGTATTCGAAGGTCCAGCTTCGTGATCATTGTGAGTAATGATCGTTCCTCTGCCTCTTCTTCCTCTTCCTCTTCTGATTGCAGGTGGCATATTCCTGCTTTCAAAACTTTAAATAACAATAAACAATAAAAAGACAAACTTAGAATAACAATTCGAATTTGTCCTATGTTCTTGTCTAGACTCAAGTATGTGCAATTGTGTATCTGAGATTAAACACATAGGCTAGTGTTTAATTCACTTAGTGTTGGCTCTGATACCAACCTGTCAAACCCCGATTTCCACGTGTCTCACCGGTGGGCCCGGTGGGGGATTTCCGTGACGTAGTTGGCAACATCATAGTCAAACCACACAATATAAATGAATGCACAGCGGAAGCAATAAGATAATATATTTCAACATTAAGTGTAATATCAATGTATCACCATTGTTGAAATAATAATCCACAGGGGATCCAATAATAATATCAAAAATATTGTTCAACAAACTTCAGGCATCTTAAGCTTGCGAGACTTCTAATGATGCTAAGGAGAAATCCCAGCTAATTACGCCTAGTACCTACATTTAGTCTTTTTGGGGAAAATACGTCAGTTTACACTGGTAAATACATTCAACTGACACTTTTGTAAAATGTTTAATAAATTTGGTTTAAATGCTCAAGGCACAAACTCTTTATAACTTGGGATAATTTATAGTCAAATCTTGTAAAGAATTACATGTTACTATGCGTTTGGTCGCCCGAGTCGTATCGGGTTAAAGTTTAATAGACACACCACATAGCATATAACACCGTGGCGGGTAACCAACGGCTACACTTTTATAGTTATAGACATAATGCCGGGTGTACGCCTACACCGGGATGTCAAGGTCGTGGCCATTCGTAAATGCTGCCAAGGATATCCGGGACATGGTCATTAAGCCCCCAAAGGCTTTAAGCCAACAAAACAGTTTTTAAACGGGTCACATTGATAATACCCAACTACTAATGAGTTGGGGTCAATTGCCCGACCAAGCGGTATTTTAGATACCGTAACCCAAGCCCGTATAACGGAAAATAAGTTAAAAGTATTTACCTTTGCAAGTATAATCCTTAATTGAGTAAATCACAGATAGCTTTTACTGGTCTCCTATTCTGGAACGAAGGTTTAAAATAACCTACTAGAATCCTAACGGGTCTTTATATTTGTCGTAGCTTAGACCGGTCGGTTTCAAAGGATAGTTACGGTTTAATCGCGTGAAAGGCGAAAACCGTGAATGGAGTGTGATTTTGACCCAACAAGTTTGAAGACTTGTTTTATATGGGTATAATAATCATACTCTGGATTTCGGGGTCCAAACAATATGGTTTGACCCGTTTCGGCTAATTCACGTAAACTAGTTACATAAGCCGAACCGTGCGCGCTAAAGGCGCAACGGGTAACCGTAGGAGTCCTACACTGATTTCCTAAGTCAATATGCCTTAAAGAGATTGTGGTATCAGTAGGATACCTTCCATAATGCCCGTAACGAGTTTAAGTTCATAATGTGCCCCGTAGGGGTATTTTGGTCTTTTTAAAGATTATAAAAGAGGTTTCTGAGTTCTACAGGAAATCTGAGTTTCCCGAACAGTTTATAAAGTCTAAAAAACTTTTTTTATTATTTAAAATCAGTAGCAACTGGAATCGGGTCAAAAGACCTTGTAGAACTCAAGTTATGGCCGAAAAGGGTATATTCGGTATTTACCGAACCGTTGCCATAACCGCAGTTTATGAGCAGGTTAAAAATAATTAAAAATCTTTAAAAATCCCAAAATATTATTTTACATCAGTGAGTAAGAGGTTTGGTGTCTAAATCCGGGTTTAGATAGGCGTTATGCTAATTGCGCTATTTAATTACTAAAGTTTCGCAATTTGCGCTATTTAGCATAACTCATATTCTGGACCTCGGATTGACGTGAAATTTTAGGGACATGCTTAGAAATCAGTAACCAAGGTCATGATCCTTTCACGTGTCCGAAACTCTCGTTTTAAATTAAAAAGGGCGTTACGGTCAACTTTTAAGCATTTAACGGAAATGTGTAAAAGACTTGGACAAACAATGAACCGGTCACAGAGGCTTATACCATCATGTAACCTGGTCCTAAGAGAGTCCTAAGGCATATCTAAATCAAACTTTATCGGGTCAGAACTGAAGTCAATGCAAATGTCAAACTTTTGCGACTTTCGGCTCCGAACCGGGTCTAAACATAAAATGGTCGGATCAAACAAGCTTAGACTAGTTTATATACTTATTATCATGTTTTATGAGTGTTCAAACAGGTTACATATCATCTACATTACAGATTATGCAATAAATCGCAAAATGACATTTCTGTTGACTTTTTCTAAGCACGTTTGACTCGATTTTTGATCTAGTTAGAGTGGGAATCAGAGGGTGCCCTTTTAGGGGTTTAATGCCCACATGATTACCATCATATAACTATCTTTGATTCGACAAATCACTGGACCATTCGTGATTTATCGCAAAGTCAATCGTTAGTTACGACGGATTGACTTTTAAGCTAAACTAAGCAAAAACAAGGCCATAAAAGGGTTGACATACTTACAGAAGCTTGGTGCACGACTTAGAATGTTAGAAGAGTACTTGAGAGCTCCTGAGATGGTTTAGAATGCAGGTTTTGAGGTGTGTTTCACTTATGCACAATGTATGCCTTTTATAGTGAAAGAATGGCCTCAAGATCATTACACATCAACCTAGAATGAACTACTGAAACTCCAATCTTCCTGTTTTCTCTCTCTCTCTAAACTTTCTCTCTAACACACTCTTTCTATCACACGATCTGACTTTTGAGGGTGGATGTGGCAGGTGGTTATGGCGGGTGGTTGTGGTGGGTTTGGTTGTAGGTGGGTGGTTGTGGTGCTACGGGCGACGGTGGAGGTGGTGTTAAGGCCGGTTGCAGGTGGGTGGTGGGTGGATGGCGAGTGGGTGGCTGTGGCATTACGGGCGGCGGTGGAGGTGGTGTTAAGGCCGGTTGCAGGTGGGTGGTCAGTGGGTGGCAGGATGGTGGTAGGAGATTCGGTGGTGGCCGGAGAATCGTTGGTGCCTGGAGACTCGTTGTGGTCGGAGATTCATTAGGGTTTTGGGGGATTTTTGGTTTTGGGGGTTTTTAGGTTGTTGAGTTGATTTGAGATGGTGGTGGATGATGAAGGGTGGTGGTTGTGTCGGTGGTTGTTGTTGATTTGGATATGGCGGTGGAGGGTGGTGGTGATGGCGGTGGAGGGTGGTGGTGAATGGTGGTGGTAGAGGGTGGTGGCATGATGGATGTTGATTTCTATATAAATATATACGAAAATATTTATAGTTGTAATAGTAATAATATTTTTTAAAATATATATATATATATATATATATATATATATGGTTATAAAAATAATATTTTAAATTATTTTGTTTTATTTTTACATAATAGCCCCTTGATATAATTTTTCTTACACAATAGTCCATTGAATGGTGAAATTACAATAGTACCCTCATGTGCCTTGCACATGATCAGATTTAACCAAAAAATCTAACTGGGTTTGGCCTAAAGGACGAAACGTGTAAGATTTTGAAAGGTAAAGGACACCGCCTGTCAACTTTTGCGCTAAAGGACAACGCCTGAATTTGATGTAAACATAAAGGACAGAACTTGTAATTTACTATTTTGTATATAACCTTACAACTTTACAGTAGTTACTCAAATTCAAAATTCTTACGGATTAATTTATTCGATTAGGCATTGTATCTCTATGCACAACATAAACCAAATGAGAAATGCATAAATCTCTTTAGCACAAAGTAATGAAGCACAGAATTGGACGACGATTGATTTTCATGGCGGCGGTGGTTTACTTCAGCTCATTGTTCCGCCGTGTCATCTGTCTAGATAAGCCAAGGATACCCCTAACCAACCCTACGACTGAAGTCCGTATGCGTAGTGTATTTTTTATATATATTTTTTTATTTTATACAAAAGATACCCCTAAAATAATACAAAAATACCCCTAACCAACCCAAACTTATAAAATAAGGGAGCCCGATTGTAACAATGACTCAATTGATTAGATAAGCTCAACTGATTAGATTAGCCAAAAAAACACGAAAATACGTATGGCGGCATTCTTTCTGATCGTCGCTTAGGTTCTGGAAGAAAACTAAACATTGCTGGTCATCCTATATGCACTGGTCTCCTGTTTTGCTGCTGCCAATTAGACTGGTTCGATAAAAGAATCCACAATCCTGTTGTTTGCTGCTGCGATAACACTGGTTTTGGCCGCTCCGCCCCTGGTTAGATATTTGTTTTTTTAAAGTAAAAGACGACGATGTGATTAAACGAGTTCAAGCTATGAAAAAAGGACAAATTTATTAGGTATTTATTTTACTTTATTTATTTATTGTCTTTTTTTAATATCTTTATTTATTATCGTTTTTTTAATATTGTTCCAACACTGCTCTTGTCCATTATTTCTTTGTAATATTTTGAGTTTTTATAAAAATCCTTATTTCATATAGAATTTATTATTGAAGATTATTATTAGTTAAAAGATTTTCTTAATCAAACATTCAAACCATGATTAAGAACAAGTTAGACTGTATTGATAAATCTAATTCTAATAAAGAATATCACATTCTCTCTTTTAATTTAATAATTATATAGGGAAAAGATCAAATAGGAAGTTAATTTTCGCTAGGAAGGATAGGAAGCCATAGGATTATGATATGTGGCAAATTTTAAAATAAAGAGAAAGGGTATTTTAGTCAATTCAACTCCTTCTTCCTTTTTCAAAACCCAGTAAATTCAAAAACCCACCATTTTCAAAACCCACCATCTTCAACTATTTCTTCGTTTTCTATCTCAATAATCACTACATTATAGTGCGATTTTCATCACCAATCAATGATTCAGAACCAGATCAACGTGTTCTTCAGCTTTTTTTTTTGAACAAACCCCAGTTTAATTTCATAAAAAATCTCGTTTTTTCCGGTTATTTTGGAGATAATCACCCGATTCGTTCGATTCGAGCATTGATAAGTGTTTCTATCATTCAAATTTCGTCAATTGATGAAGAAATCAGCTTCGATCCATGTAAGAAAATCTTTAATTTCATTTTCATGATCTGGGTTTTTGATTTACTCATTGCCTTTTACGATCTTTGCGGGGGTCCGGGGGCGGCAGCCCCCGGTAGCGGGGTCCCAGGGGCGGCAGCCCCTGGAGGGGTCTGTGACACCCCAGGATAACCAGGAAAACCATGCAACTTGACTAGCTTCCTCAGTGAGTGCCATCAAATTTCGGGACGAAATTTCTTTCAACTTGGGGATGATGTGACAACTCGAAATCTAGAACCTTTCGTTGTGTCGTGATGTGACTTGCTTGTACGTTTTGTGACTAGTTAACCAATCAAACTTAATGATAAACGTGAACTTTTATGTGCTTCGTATGTGTGCATTTGTATATATATGTGTACGTGTTTTATGTGAACCAAGAACTCAACCCGAGAACAAAGAACCCGACCGAGAATAAGGAACCCGACTCGAGACCATGAGGTCTCGAGTAAATAGTGACCGAATGGGCCTTTGGGCCGAGAACCTTTGGCCGGTTGGGCCTTTGGGCCGTAAATCCCACTCGAAACCCATGAAGGGTGCACACACTTGGAACTTGACTATAAATACCACCCTTAGTTATTTGTTACCACTTTGTTGAACATTACAACACACACACTCTTCTACTTCTCTCTCACCTAAACTCAAGAACACAAACACTTCATCACTTTCGGATCTTGGAAGTTTGGATCGGCTCACACTAGAATCGGCTAGAAGCTTCACACACACCTCACCAACCGGTTAGTATTTTTATGGTTAATTTTGTTGTACTTTGTGATGAATGATAAAATGCACGAGATGATGTTTATTGTTAGTAATTCTTGATGATCCTTGTTGAATGCTTAGTGATAGTATGTTCATGTTATGCTTGTGCTTAAATAGATGCATGAATGAGATGATGTCTTATGTGTGTTAAAAAGTTTAGTGTTGGAATGTGTTCATGTGTTAAATAGAGTTTAAACTACTAGATCTTGATGATACATGAAATCGGGTTGCACTTGGCATGAAATCGGACATATATGAAAACCGAGTTGTGTGTTATGTTTAGTGTTTTGATGATTGTTCATTGTTTTGGTTGAATAAGGGTTAAAAATGCTATGAATTTGATGAATATAAGTTTGAATATTTGAAGAACACTTTGAATGATAGTTGAAGATTGAAAACCCTTGTGATTTTGATCCACATTTGACTAATAGCCTGATTAGGAAAAATGTTAGTGGAATTCTATTGGTTATTTCCGGATTTGGGCCTGATTATATTGTACCATTAATCTGACTATATCTGCATCAGCACCTGATCGTGAAAACGACTGCTACCGACTCGCAATCACCCGGTTGCGACTCGCAACCACAGCGTGATGACCCGAGACCACGCGGTTGCGACTCGCAACCATAGCAGGACAAGCCGAAACCATAGGTTACGAGTCCCGTTGCGACTCGAGACCTTAGCATGATGAACCGAGACCACGGTTGCGACACCGGTTGCGACTCGCAACCACCTGAGATCAACACACACAGCCTGACTCGAGACCATGCTTGCGAGTCCGGTTGCGACTCGAGACCACACTTTGGGTCTAAGTTAGTGGGCCGAATTTATGGACTTCGGTGCTACTGTTGATATGTTGTTTGGGCCTGTTACCACAAGCCCAACCGTTTGGGCCTCACACTTAGACTGTGGATTGTATTTGACTGTAACCGTGAACTGTTACTGTTAAACATGTTTGCCATACGTGTTAAACATACGTGCATTGCTGGCTTGAATCTGATCATACGTGATATCCGTGTTAGGACGTTATTGACTACTTGCGACTTGATTGATCTTTCTGTGATTAACTGCCGAGCAAACCAAGGTGAGTTCACACCCTCTACAAAGCATGGGATTCCCTGGGTTGGGAACGGGGTTAAGGAACGTGGGTTCCTCGTCCTCCTTGGGTAGGACGTCTGTGGTTCAGGAATGTGATTCCTCGTCCGGATGGACGGATAAACGTACTAGACTAAAACTCTATCACGAAGTCCCTCCTTTTTGTATCGACTAATCGCCGGGCCAATGGCGAGCGGGTCATTAGTTAGATAGCGCTATTTAGGTCTGACAAGCCTCACACCGTGCCGCAGAGGACGGGCGTGAACTAATGGATCTGGGGCACGTCAATGATGATAGACATTGATGTTTTTCAGGGCACATAAACATGACTACAGTCAGCAGTCGATATGGTAACGAGTCTAGTGTACGCATGGGGTAGCCCCCACGGCCGAAATGCCTGAATAACTAACATGGGGTAGCCCCCACGGCTGGAATGCCGGAGTAACTGGGAATGAACAAGTCACGTTTTTAAACTATGGGGTAACCCCCACGGCAGGATTGCCAGTTAAAGGAAACTGTTTTCGGAATAACTAAAACAAACGCCCACCCGTGAACTCACTCAACTAGTTGTTGACTCGTTACTACATGCTTTGCAGGACCATAGGTACTCAGTGGGAGCTTGCACGGAGGAGGATCGTTGTGGGACACGGATTGCTACGTGTTATGTTAAACTTGAAACTTTTGAACTTATGTTATAGCTTTAAACTTATGCTTCCGCTTGCAACCTAAACTTTATTGTTTTGAAACACCAATCGTATTAGTTAAACTTTTATGATCATTATATGCTTGTTCAGTATGATTGGTGGCTGGATCCTGGTCAGTCACGCCTCCAAGCGGTAGTACTCCGCAGGTGGGATTTTTGGGGGTGTGACAGATTGGTATCAGAGCCATTGGTTATAGTGAACTTGGTTTTAATAAAGGAGAAACGTTTTTGTTAAAACCAGACTATAACCGGTTTAGTGCTCAACGGTCCACAACGACACTTCGCTCCTCATGCAAGGCTCGACATTCTAGGTAATATGATATGTGTATATTGCCTACTTGTTAGTTACATAGTACATTGCTCATGGTATGCTTGATTAGTATAACTACTGTTGTTTGAACATGTGCGTGCTCACTCTGTCCTACTATCGTGCTTTCGCGAACCTCTCTCACACGTATTACTTTTATTATGAAGAACCATGTCTGGACGCGTTAACATGACACAAGCCCAGTTGACGGCTTTGATCAACGAGCGAGTTGCCGTAGCGCTTGCAGCTGCAAACGCAGGAGGTATATCCTGCAGTCCGAAATTGTTCTAGGATCATTTGGGTCCTACTCTCGTGAACCAACCTTTGTGTTAAACTCTGTCTTTTCTTTCACCTACCTTAGGTCTATATGCTCAGGCACCGGTGTGCACTTTTAAGACCTTTATGGACTGTCGACCCACGACTTTTAGCGGCACTGAAGGAGCAGTAGGTCTCCTACACTGGTTTGAGAAACTGGAGTCTGTGTTCGAAATGTGCGAATGCCCTGAAGCACGCAGGGTAAATATGCTACTGGTACTCTCGAGGGTTTGGCTCTCACGTGGTGGAAAGCTCAAGTGCAGATGTTAGGGTTGGTTGCTGCCAACGCCACCCCATGGGAAACTTTCAAGGAAATGATCAGGGAGGAATACTGCAGTCGTGACGACATTCACAAGCTGGAAGATGAGTTTTACAATCTCAAGATGTCGGGGTCAGAGATTGAGGCATACACTAAGAGATCGCATGAGCTTGCCTTGTTGTGTCCTACTATGGTGGATCCTCCGTATAAGCGAATTGAACTTTATCTCAAGGGCTTGGTGCCAGAGATCCAAAGTCATGTGACTTCAGCGAACTTGACTACTATCCAGCAGGTTGTACAGTTGGCTCACCGTCTCACTGATCAAGCGGTGGAGCAGAACAAGTTACCGAAGCGTATAGGTGCTGCGACTACTTCTGGTACTTCTAGTGGGGACAAAAGGAAATGGGATGGAACTTCAAGCAAGGGTTCAACTTCTGTGCAATCTCAGTCTCAGCAGAGAAAGACGGACGATCACAAGAGCCCCAGTCAGCAATCGTCCGGTGGTCAAAGTCATGGTGGGTACAAAGGAAATCACCCCAAGTGCAATCGTTGCAACCTACACCACAGTGGGCCATGCACCAGGGGCAACTGTCATCGGTGCAACAAGCCTGGTCATGTTGCGAAGGATTGCAGGAGCGCATACCCCGCCAATCAGAATCGTCAGCAACCTCAGCAGAACCAGCGACAGCAACAGGGTAACAACAAAGGGTGCTTTCAGTGTGGAGCTGAAGGCCATTTCAAGAAGGATTGTCCCCAACTGAACAACAACAACAACAACAATCAGGGGAATGGTAACAATGGGAACAACAACAATGGTGCTAGGGGGCGTGTGTTCGTGATTGGTCAAGGTGAAGCAAGGAATGATCCCAACGTGGTGACGGGTAAGTTCCTTCTCGACGACTTTTATGTTACAGTCTTATTTGATTCGGGTGCCGATACTAGTTATGTGTCACTAGAAGTTAGTAAGATGCTTAAGCGTATTCCTACACCCCTGGGCGACAAGCACACTGTAGAACTAGCTAATGGTAAGAGTTTGGAAGCCTCACACGTAGTCAAGGGTTGTCAGCTTATTCTCACTAACCAGACCTTCTCTATTGATCTTATTCCTATTGTCTTGGGTAGTTTCGACGTTGTCATTGGGATGGATTGGTTATCCCAACACCGAGCAGAGATTCTTTGCAACGAGAAGATCGTTCGTATTCCTGGTTTTGGTAATGAACCTCTCATGATTCGTGGCGACAAGAGAAGTGCTGTTGAGAACATCATCTCTCTCCTTAAGGCTCAGAAATGCTTACGAAAGGGCCACACTGCGATTTTGGCTCTAATTACCGATACCACAGAAAAGGAGAAGAAGTTAGAAGATTTTCCCGTTGTACGCGACTATCCTGAGGTATTCCCTGAGGAATTACCTGGTCTTCCGCCCCATCGCCAAGTTGAATTTCAGATTGAACTAGCTCCTGGAGCTGCGCCTGTAGCCCGTGCACCTTATCGTTTAGCGCCATCAGAGTTGGAAGAACTCTCCACGCAACTACAAGAACTCTTGGATAAGGGTTTTATTCGTCCTAGCTCATCGCCTTGGGGAGCCCCAGTACTTTTTGTGAAGAAGAAGGATGGTACCTTCAGAATGTGTATCGATTATCGCGAACTCAACAAGGTGACTGTGAAGAACCGTTATCCTCTACCGCGTATTGACGACTTGTTCGACCAGTTGCAGGGGTCGAGCTACTATTCGAAGATCGATCTGAGATCGGGATATCACCAGTTGAGAGTTCGAGAAGAGGATGTCTCCAAGACAGCCTTTAGAACTCGTTACGGGCACTATGAGTTTCTGGTCATGCCGTTTGGGCTGACGAACGCACCGGCAGTTTTTATGGATTTGATGAATCGAGTGTGCAAACCGTACCTGGACAAGTTTGTTATAGTTTTCATCGACGACATCCTGATCTATTCTAAGAGCAAAGAGGAACACGAACAGCATCTACGACTTATTCTGGAACTCCTTCGGAAGGAACAGCTTTACGCAAAGTTCTCGAAATGCGACTTCTGGCTTCGAGAGGTCCATTTCCTAGGGCATGTGGTGAACAAGGATGGGATTCACGTTGATCCATCCAAAGTGGAATCTATTAAGAACTGGCCTGCGCCTCGCACACCGAAGGAAATTCGCCAATTTTTGGGATTGGCAGGTTACTACAGGAGATTCATTAAGGATTTTTCTAAGATCGCGCAGCCTCTCACTTTGTTAACACAGAAAGGCGTTGTTTATCACTGGGGAAATGCACAAGAGTTAGCTTTTCAACATCTAAAGGATAGACTTTGTAGTGCACCTATTCTTTCACTGCCAGAGGGCACAGATGATTTTGTGGTTTACTGTGATGCATCAATTCAAGGTCTTGGTTGTGTATTGATGCAACGAGATAAAGTCATAGCCTACGCCTCACGACAACTCAAAGTTCACGAAAAGAACTACACTACGCATGATTTAGAGCTGGGAGCTGTTGTTTTCGCACTTAAGTTATGGCGGCATTACCTGTACGGAACCAAGTGCGCCATCTACACCGACCACAGAAGTCTAGAGCACATATTTAAGCAGAAGGAACTGAATATGCGGCAGCGACGATGGGTCGAGCTGCTGAATGATTATGAGTGCTCTATCAGGTATCACCCGGGCAAGGCCAATGTAGTGGCGGACGCCCTCAGTCGGAAGGACACTGCGCCTAAGCGCGTAAGAGCTTTGCAACTCACGATCCATTCTAGTCTACCTTTGCAAATACGAGCTGCTCAGATAGAAGCACTGAAACCAGAGAACGTTAGAGCTGAAGCCCTACGCGGGTCGAGGCAACGCTTAGAACAGAAGGAAGACGGTGCTTATTATGTAACAGGACGCATTTGGGTCCCACTCTATGGCGATTTACGGGAACTTGTGATGGATGAAGCACACAAATCTCGCTACTCGGTACACCCTGGTTCGGACAAGATGTACCACGATATTAAGACTACGTACTGGTGGCCTAGCATGAAGGCCCACATAGCAACTTACGTCAGCAAGTGTTTGACTTGTGCGCGAGTCAAGACGGAATATCAGAAACCCTCAGGCCTACTTCAGCAACCAGAGATACCACAATGGAAATGGGAGCAAATTTCCATGGATTTCGTTACTGGCCTACCTAGATCACAGCGCGGAAACGATACTATCTGGGTGATCGTGGATCGACTTACAAAATCCGCACACTTTTTGGCTATCAAGGAGACGGATAAGTTCTCCACTCTAGCAGAGATATACCTCAAGGAAGTTGTTTCGAGGCACGGGGTGCCCACTTCTATTATCTCTGATCGAGATGCACGTTTTACTTCGGAACTGTGGCAGGCAATGCACAAGTCTTTTGGCTCACGTCTTGATATGAGCACAGCGTATCACCCACAGACGGACGGGCAGTCCGAACGCACTATCCAGACCTTAGAAGACATGCTTCGCGCTTGTGTAATCGACTTTGGCAACAGCTGGGAAAGACATCTGCCACTCGTGGAATTCTCGTATAATAACAGCTACCACACCAGCATTAAAGCTGCTCCGTTTGAGGCATTGTACGGACGTAAATGCCGGTCACCCCTCTGTTGGGCAGAGGTGGGGGATAGTCAGATCACTGGTCCAGAACATGTGGTAGATACTACTGAGCGGATTGCTCAAATACGACAACGCATGGCGGCCGCTCGTGACCGTCAGAAGGCATACGCCGATAAGGGCAGGAAACCACTTGAGCTCCAGGTTGGGGAGCGGGTATTACTCAAAGTTTCACCCTGGAAGGGTGTTGTTCGTTTTGGTAAACGAGGCAAACTTAACCCGCGATACGTTGGACCTTTTGAAATCCTTGAGAAAATAGGCAAGGTGGCCTACAGACTGAAATTACCAGCAGAACTCGGTGCAGTTCACAACGTTTTCCATGTGTCAAATCTGAAGAAGTGTCTGTCAGATGAGACGCACGTAGTTCCTCTGAAGGAACTCACGATCGACGAACAGTTGAAATTCGTCGAAGAACCTGTCGAAATCACGGACCGGGATGCTAAGGTCCTCAAGAGCACTAGAATACCTCTTGTTCGAGTTCGTTGGAACTCACGTCGCGGTCCAGAGTTTACCTGGGAGCGCGAAGATCGGATGAAACAAAAGTATCCCCGACTGTTTGAGAACAGTACAAACGCTACTGAGGCTGAAGCTACGGAATTTCGGGACGAAATTCCAGATCAACGGGGGGTGGATGTGACACCCCAGGATAACCAGGAAAACCATGCAACTTGACTAGCTTCCTCAGTGAGTGCCATCAAATTTCGGGACGAAATTTCTTTCAACTTGGGGATGATGTGACAACTCGAAATCTAGAACCTTTCGTTGTGTCGTGATGTGACTTGCTTGTACGTTTTGTGACTAGTTAACCAATCAAACTTAATGATAAACGTGAACTTTTATGTGCTTCGTATGTGTGCATTTGTATATATATGTGTACGTGTTTTATGTGAACCAAGAACTCAACCCGAGAACAAAGAACCCGACCGAGAATAAGGAACCCGACTCGAGACCATGAGGTCTCGAGTAAATAGTGACCGAATGGGCCTTTGGGCCGAGAACCTTTGGCCGGTTGGGCCTTTGGGCCGTAAATCCCACTCGAAACCCATGAAGGGTGCACACACTTGGAACTTGACTATAAATACCACCCTTAGTTATTTGTTACCACTTTGTTGAACATTACAACACACACACTCTTCTACTTCTCTCTCACCTAAACTCAAGAACACAAACACTTCATCACTTTCGGATCTTGGAAGTTTGGATCGGCTCACACTAGAATCGGCTAGAAGCTTCACACACACCTCACCAACCGGTTAGTATTTTTATGGTTAATTTTGTTGTACTTTGTGATGAATGATAAAATGCACGAGATGATGTTTATTGTTAGTAATTCTTGATGATCCTTGTTGAATGCTTAGTGATAGTATGTTCATGTTATGCTTGTGCTTAAATAGATGCATGAATGAGATGATGCCTTATGTGTGTTAAAAAGTTTAGTGTTGGAATGTGTTCATGTGTTAAATAGAGTTTAAACTACTAGATCTTGATGATACATGAAATCGGGTTGCACTTGGCATGAAATCGGACATATATGAAAACCGAGTTGTGTGTTATGTTTAGTGTTTTGATGATTGTTCATTGTTTTGGTTGAATAAGGGTTAAAAATGCTATGAATTTGATGAATATAAGTTTGAATATTTGAAGAACACTTTGAATGATAGTTGAAGATTGAAAACCCTTGTGATTTTGATCCACATTTGACTAATAGCCTGATTAGGAAAAATGTTAGTGGAATTCTATTGGTTATTTCCGGATTTGGGCCTGATTATATTGTACCATTAATCTGACTATATCTGCATCAGCACCTGATCGTGAAAACGACTGCTACCGACTCGCAATCACCCGGTTGCGACTCGCAACCACAGCGTGATGACCCGAGACCACGCGGTTGCGACTCGCAACCATAGCAGGACAAGCCGAAACCATAGGTTACGAGTCCCGTTGCGACTCGAGACCTTAGCATGATGAACCGAGACCACGGTTGCGACACCGGTTGCGACTCGCAACCACCTGAGATCAACACACACAGCCTGACTCGAGACCATGCTTGCGAGTCCGGTTGCGACTCGAGACCACACTTTGGGTCTAAGTTAGTGGGCCGAATTTATGGACTTCGGTGCTACTGTTGATATGTTGTTTGGGCCTGTTACCACAAGCCCAACCGTTTGGGCCTCACACTTAGACTGTGGATTGTATTTGACTGTAACCGTGAACTGTTACTGTTAAACATGTTTGCCATACGTGTTAAACATACGTGCATTGCTGGCTTGAATCTGATCATACGTGATATCCGTGTTAGGACGTTATTGACTACTTGCGACTTGATTGATCTTTCTGTGATTAACTGCCGAGCAAACCAAGGTGAGTTCACACCCTCTACAAAGCATGGGATTCCCTGGGTTGGGAACGGGGTTAAGGAACGTGGGTTCCTCGTCCTCCTTGGGTAGGACGTCTGTGGTTCAGGAATGTGATTCCTCGTCCGGATGGACGGATAAACGTACTAGACTAAAACTCTATCACGAAGTCCCTCCTTTTTGTATCGACTAATCGCCGGGCCAATGGCGAGCGGGTCATTAGTTAGATAGCGCTATTTAGGTCTGACAAGCCTCACACCGTGCCGCAGAGGACGGGCGTGAACTAATGGATCTGGGGCACGTCAATGATGATAGACATTGATGTTTTTCAGGGCACATAAACATGACTACAGTCAGCAGTCGATATGGTAACGAGTCTAGTGTACGCATGGGGTAGCCCCCACGGCCGAAATGCCTGAATAACTAACATGGGGTAGCCCCCACGGCTGGAATGCCGGAGTAACTGGGAATGAACAAGTCACGTTTTTAAACTATGGGGTAACCCCCACGGCAGGATTGCCAGTTAAAGGAAACTGTTTTCGGAATAACTAAAACAAACGCCCACCCGTGAACTCACTCAACTAGTTGTTGACTCGTTACTACATGCTTTGCAGGACCATAGGTACTCAGTGGGAGCTTGGACGGAGGAGGATCGTTGTGGGACACGGATTGCTACGTGTTATGTTAAACTTGAAACTTTTGAACTTATGTTATAGCTTTAAACTTATGCTTCCGCTTGCAACCTAAACTTTATTGTTTTGAAACACCAATCGTATTAGTTAAACTTTTATGATCATTATATGCTTGTTCAGTATGATTGGTGGCTGGATCCTGGTCAGTCACGCCTCCAAGCGGTAGTACTCCGCAGGTGGGATTTTTGGGGGTGTGACAGGGTCCAAGGGGCAGAGCCCCTGGCTGGGGTTGACAATTCAGACAGTTCACAATGACAAACAGTTTTATGTGTCCATTGCGTTTTAGAAAAAAACACATTTTTAAGTGTTTTTAGTCATTGTGTTTTAGGTAAAACACATTTTTTAGGTGTTTTCAATCCATTGCGTTTTAGAATGAGTCATTTTTAAGTGTTTTCTGGCCATTGCGTTTTACATATAAGACATTTCTTTGTGTTTTTGGTGCATTGCGTTTTAGGTAAAACACTTTTTTATGTGTTTTCAGTCCATTGCGTTTTAGAAAACAGACAATTTAAGTGTATTCTGGCCATTGCGTTTTACAAATAAGTCATTTCTTTGTGTTTTTGGTGCATTGCGTTTTAGGTAAAACACATTTCTGTGTGTATTCTGGCCATTGCGTTTTACAAATAAGTCATTTCTTTGTGTTTTTTGTGCATTGCGTTTTAGAAAAATGTCATTTTTTAGATTTTTTTTTCATTGCGTTTTACATAACTGGTGGTTTTTCTATTGCGTTTTACGCAACTGGGTTTTAAAATTTTTTTTTTAAATATAGCAATAGTATACTCGTTTTAAAGATAAAAAAACGCTCGTTTTTTTGGTGCAATTTTTATAAAAAAATAATGTCGTATGAAAGAGTTATTAACGTTTAAAAAATGGGGGGGAATTGGAGGAGAGAGAAACTATTGGCTTGGATTGACTAGAATGCCCTTGAACAAACTCACGCGCCTCTTTTCTTCCTTTTAATTTCCCTGATTTAATCTTAGTCCTTGATTAACTTAATGGATGGTTAAGATCACTTCCTATCCTTCCTAGCCAAATAAACTTCCTATTGTATTTCCACCCTAATTATATATTCTCTCTCATAATTTAATAATAATATTAGTTAAATATAAATAATATATTAATTAATTTGCATGCAGATCCATCTAGGCGCCACGTCATATGGGGGCTTTAAAGTTTATCCCTTTAACTTGCATGCAATGGTTCAAAGCCCCCTTATTATACAAAATTAAAAAAAAAAAAAAAAGATTTTATTGGTTTAAAAGAGGTGGGCCCCACCTCCACACCCTTTTTTGCTCGTTAGCACGGCGGCGGACAACCTATAGCCCCCCCCCCCCCCCCCCCCCTTAAACTCGATGGTGTGGTCAACAGCGCCCCACGGTGCTAAAGTTGCTGATGTGGTGAGGTGGCGTTAAGTCACACTCCCTGGCCTTAGGGTTATGACCACACTCTATAGCCTAACGAATGGCTTGAGGACATGTAGGGAGACAAAGTGAATTTAAATGTTGTGTCTGATGAATAATGCTGTTGTCAACTGTGGGAAATCTTTCAACTAGAACAAACACTTTAAAAAAATAATAGACAATAAGAGAGATCCTTTCTAATTTGGTGCCTGCAACCTTTTTTCTCCTTGGAGAGCTGGTCTAATACAGTATGTTAATTCTATTAGTTAACTACAACATTTTATAAATAAATATCTTAACGACAATGTTGTATTAATATACGAGTATCTAAAATAGTGTGCAATTTTTAATGTCAAAAGTCAGAACTAATAAAAAGGGAAAGTTATGTTTAAATTATTTTACTGGCATTTAACAGGTATATTAGAATGATGGATGGTTAAATATATACATCTATCATATAAAACAAATAATTTAACCAATTCAACCCCACGTATTCCCAATTATATGTATCATATAAAATTCATGCATTCAAACATGTTTTTTCGTTCATCACCAACCCATTACTTTGCCATTCATCATACCATCCCTCATCCTATGATGAGATTATTCCCAAATCTTTCATTTTTGCTGATTTTAGCATGTTCCTTGCATATGATCCACGTACTATATTTGACCCGGCTCATTTCCGAACAAAACTTATGTCATGATGTAACACCCCAAAAACGGGTTTGGTAATTTAGACCCGGTTACTATTAAGAAACGGGTAAGGTACCGTTAATGAGAAAAGTTAACCTGAAAAATGAGGATTTACTAGGAATAATTAACCTAGATGATTATTGGTCTCGTTAGTAGTAAGAGAAGAGTTGAAGCCTTATTTAATTAAAACGAAACATGAGGGACCAAAGTGAACAACTTGAAAGTTGTTGTGTTAAAAGAAAACAACACACACATACACACACATCGTGTGTGTGTTCATGAACGAGCAGGGAAAGCTCCCATGGAGCCAAAACCCTAAACTTTATCAAAATCTCCAAATTGAAAGGCTAAACGAAGCCCAAATTCACAACCGAACTTGAATTAACGATCACCTTCACAAGGGGATCATAAGGTATGTCTTAAAACTTAGATTTGGTGATCTTGTTTGAAGTGGGTTATGATCAATCCATGAAATTGTATGAAATTAAGCATGTAGAGGTGTTAGAAACACCAAATAGAACTTGTGTTATGAATAATTTCAAGTAATTAGGTGATTTAGAATGAAACCCATTGCATGAGTGTGAAGATGATGATCATGATGAACTTGAAGATGTTATAGTGTAATCTTGTGTTGTATAAGGTGTTGTATGATAGACTAAGATAGTTAAACTTGAAGTGAAATTTATGATTATGAGATTTTGTTTGAATGTGATAGTTCATAAGATGAAATAAGGAAGAACATGCTTAAAACACTTGTACATTATGCTTAGGAAGTAGTACGCACGCCAAGTGTTTGATGAAATGTCTAAAAGACAATAATAAGTGAAATTGTATGCAAGTAATGGGTAAACATATATAGTTCATGTGAAAATTATGTAGCGATGATGTCGAGTATGCTTTATGTAGGTCGTGTGTTAGATGTGAATTTGATATGGTTGTTCATAAGTATAAGCATATATGCTAATAGGAATGTGAATGTAATGACATGGGTGTATAGGAATCATGTCAAGATGGATGGGAGCGTTGAAGGCTAACGGGCTACGAAGACTCAATCAAATAAGCGAACGCAAATACAGGCGCGCAAGGTAAGTGAATCCCGAACTTACACTTTGGATGTAAATGTATTGTAGTATAATATAATGATTATTGTGAATCATGTGGGAAAGTATGATACAATGGAAGTGATAAGGTAAGTTTACGGTAAATGTGTCGAAAATGGTTAAGAAATAGTTTCTATTAAGTATAGGTAAGAAAGAAGCTTACATGATGGTATTATGTATAAAGATGAAATAAGTAGTTATACACGTAGGTATGGGTTAGTTTGTAGGTATGGGTTAATTTGTAAGTAAGTAATTGGTAATCATAGGAGAGTATGACTATAAACTCGTAAGTAGGGAGAATTACGTGTATGCGAATTACATGTATAGACGTGTGTGTTTAGGATTGTAAGTAATATTGTGTAGAATGTAAGTTGTAAGCACAGGTACAAATAGAAAGGGTATGTATGCATGAATTGGAATTTAGTTATATGTACAAATGAGTGAGACTTGTTATGCATATACATGGATATGTTCGTACGAATGAAATCTAATGATGCTAACCGTTTTCCTATTTAGAATGAAATAAGGAATGCAGGTATACTAGTGTTGGAAGTTGAAGGTAGGCGCCGAAATCCAATGCGGGTGGTTTGAACGGATGGATGAATGGACTAACATAAGCGAAAGCATGATATGTTAATGCCTAATTATGCATGTTTAAATTTTATATATGATGACACCGGTTGCTAATGATGTGATTGTACGTGGTGTCTGCAGGTTGTACAGAACGGTGGATTCTCATCATGAAGTGTAAAAGGTTGAAGATCGAGTCAAGAGATGGATTGTACATGTGGGTGCATGGTCACGAAAATTAATAGTAGTATGTCCGATTTTTATAAATTTTTGGAAAGCATTAATGTATTTAATGTAAAAAGTGATTTAATGTAATTCTAAGTATGTTAGAATGAATATGATGAAAGAAAATTTTTAAGTTCGTATTTCCGCTGCAACTTTTGGTTAAAGCGTTTTAGGGCGTTACACATGACATAGACCAACCGAAAACGTACGTAAATATGAGCAAGAAACGTATTATGTTTGACCCACATACATAAAAATATACATGTAAAACTCGAGGAGGTTAAAATGACATTTTATAAAATTTTTAGAAAGTTTAATAGGATGCAAGTAAAAATAATAAAAGTTGAGGGTTAAGATACATAAAAAGGATAAAAAAATAAAAGACAAAAACAGGAGGAACCTTATTAGGGGTGAGCAAATTTAGGTCTGGATCGAAAATAACCGAGAACCAAACCGAAAATATACCCAACCCGACCCGAACCCAAGTACCTAGGTATTTAGATCGGTTCCAATTTTTTATATAAAATAGGGTCGGGTCGGGACGGTTCTCGGTTCTTTTCATGGTGAAACCGGATTTGGATCTATGGACCGGAACCGACCCTATATTTAGGGTAGTGAATCGGTTCTGTATTTTATATTTGATCGGTTCTCGGGTCAGGTCAGGTAATGGTCGGGTATTTCCTTTTGCTCACCCCTAAATAGGGATGGCAATGGGTCGGGTTCGGGTCGGGTATTGGTAATCCCATACCCGTACCCAGTTATAAAATCGCGTCCCATACCCGACCCAATACCCGTCGGGTATTTGTCGGGTAATTACCCGTCGGGTATCGGGTATACCCACGGGTATCGGGTTTACCCATTAGTTTATTAAAAGACATACGTTGGGATTTCTAAATACATTTTTTTACTATTGTAATTATTATATTATTTTATTTATACAACTATTATAAATTAAAAATATACATTACATACATATAAGTTTTTCATAAATTAATAATAACTTTATAATACTTATACACTCACATGCACATACTTCACAACATGCAAAATATAAATACTATTATCAAATACATATACTAAAAGAAAATTTATTTTTTCACATTATGAACATACTAAAATAAATCGATAATAGACAAAAAAGGGTAGTTGCACGGTACCCCTGACCGCGGAAGGGATCTCCCTTCCCAGTTCACCACCCGACAAGGATCCCTGGCGGCAAATACCCATAGCCATCAAAGAGGGGTAAGAAACATGTTTCGAACCCGAGACCTCAAGTGTCCTCGGTCCGGCTTTAAAGCGGGTGTCGGTGGCCACCAAAGTGGCACTAATGGGAATTGAACTTGGGTCTCCATTGGAGAACCCAAGTCACTCCACCACTAGGCCACTTGTGGTGGTTAATAATAGACAAGGGTTAATGAAAAATAAAAGTATGAACTAAAAAAATCGGGTATATGATCGGGTATATAGTTCGGGTAAACGGGTATGTGGTTTCGGGTAATCGGGTCGGGTATCACCTAATCCCATACCCGACCCATACCCGCGAAAATTTTTAAAACTAGTCCCATACCCGGCCTAATACCCGTCGGGTATCGGGCATACCCGTCCCTTGTGTCGGATTTCGGGTATACCCGTCGGGCTCGGGTATTTTTGCCATCCCTACCCCTAAACCTTATGTTGTATATGTAGTAACAAAAGGAAATGACTAAAGACAAAGTTAAACTAAGTTTGACGATTACTGTTCCTAAAAATAAATATATAGAGTTAAATGTCATTTTAGTTTCTCTGGTTTGAGTCATTTCGTCAGTTTAGTTCA
This sequence comes from Helianthus annuus, assembly GCF_002127325.2. Taxonomy (NCBI): domain Eukaryota; kingdom Viridiplantae; phylum Streptophyta; class Magnoliopsida; order Asterales; family Asteraceae; genus Helianthus; species Helianthus annuus. The sequence continues at coordinate 92,586,104 of NC_035440.2, read as the reverse complement.
AAGGTTTCATTTTTCGTCTGTAGGTTCAAAAAGGTTTCACCGTTGTCATTTTAGTCCACTAGATTAACTTCATTTATTTTTTCTGTTAACAAGAAGGGCAATTCGGTCATTTTATATGGCCGAATTGCCCTTCTAGTAAACAAAATTACATATAAAATGATCGAATTGCCCTTCTCGTTAACAGAAAAAATGGATGAATTTAACCCAGTGGACTAAAATAGCAACGGTGAAACCTTTTTGGACCCACAAGCGAAAAATGAAACCTTTGGACCAAACCACAGGAATGACATTTAACTCTAAATATATATAATAACACAATAAAATTGTATCATCAAAACAGAATTTTAGTATAATATAAAAATTCATCACTTGTGACTGGCTGCAAATCATAAAGCAAACTTCTTCAAATGAGCTCCAGTGACAAAAGTCGATTCTACCCTCTTGTCTTCCTGTATATTATTTTCAGTTATTGTGGTTAGAAGATGGAAGGTATTCATTATAGTAGTAAGAATGTAGGGATGTCATAGTGATCGAATCTTGCAAATTCTTTTTGCTCATCTTTTGGGATTCTTTTGTGTAACATTCAGTCTCAGTGTATTGTTTCGGGCTGATTATTATTTTCAATGAACTTTGAGTCACGGTGTACAGAGTTTCTAAGTTTTGTTAGTTTTGAAGGCGTTTCCTTCATATGTTTTTACATGGCACTCACGCATCGAAAAAAATCAACTCTTTTCCTCAAGCAGATGTAGCCAATTGACCGGGTTATGACATGATTAAAGCGTTTTTTTGACTTGTGTGTTAAATAAGATTAAAAAATTGTTATTGCAATAAGCGCAGGCGGGGTGGAGGCCTAACTCCCCGTTATGGCAATTTATAACGCGTGGAATCAAAGAACACACGACCGCCACCTCCTTTCTTCACGCGTAAACTTTTCAACGCGTTGTATTTTTCACGCCGTGATGATTTTGATTGTTTGAGGGAAATTGTTGGGTTGTGAGGGAAAAATGTTGTGTGTGGTGTGTGATGACCATTTCCACTAAAAAAAGGTTGTGAATGATGGAATAATGGTTGATGACATGACGGAACTTGATTGGATGTTGTGAGTGATCACCACCCTCTCCCCCCTAATAATCATATATTCTTGAACAGAACAATTTAGGAGGTTATATGCGTTAAACACACACTGGCTGTTTTTTTACATGTTCGATCCATTTTTTTACCTCACTCAAGCGGAACATAAAAGATCACTCGGCCACCCCTTGTGGGTAACAACTAACAAGTAACAAACATGTACATCGTTGGTCATATGAAAAGTGCGATTTTTTTTTTTTTTTTATGATGTCTTATAAATGTGGTATGTCAAAAGCTTCAAGGTATGATAACATGTATGCATCTTTTAAATCATCATAATAGTTTGATGTTATTAATTTTGGTCCATAAGATTCTTCTACTTTGTAATCTCGGTCGATTTATGAAGTGTGAGTAACAACCGTTCATTTTGATCACACTAACCGTATATAAAAAATAAAAATAAAAAACAATTCAAATTTGCTAAAACGTGGCCGTGGTTTGAGTCTCACGGATGGCCCCAAGTCCCCAATGAAGAAGCAAGACCCAAAACCATAACAAATTTAGACATAACTTCCATAGGAGATTCTTCCGAGACCCAATGATGTTAGTCACCAATATAATTTGCGAAACAAAACACCACCATAGAAATATAATTTTTCATGTGACCATCCTCCTGCGTGAAAAATAAGTTTGTGCTTCCTAATAGAAAACAAGTACGTACGTGAGAGAGTTAAAAGAGATTGAATAACCTAATTTACATGAGCTCACTAATATTTATACTAGGTATTGTTACCTGTCATTGTCAAGATGATGAGGTCCCATTAGAGTCATAACCAATTAATGTGGACATCTCTATTCTGATTGATGGTCACATAATCATGCATCTTATAACAACCCATTACGTCAACAGAGTTTCACACTGCTCCTCACACAATCTGTATCTCTAGATCCGATGAGTCAGTGAATTACAATCGACCTGGATATAACATGTTTGATATCATATTTCTTCAGCATACATACAACAAAATGCTAAAAATCTTAGAATAATATCAATAATAAAAATTTAGTGATCGCAGTAGACTTGTTTTTTTTTTTTTTTTTTAATTTGTATCTGAAAAATACAAACAAAAAAAACTTCAAAAACCTAAAGTGGCAGAATGTAAATAGTTGAAGGGTTAATCCATATAAACAACAACTTGATACCAAATTACGAATCAAACAAAACGGGTCAACCCGCTCCAGTAACCCATTTCTTCCTTCAAACCCTCATTAACAAAATCACAAAACACAGATTGCAGCAATGGCGAACGGAGAAGAAGATAAGAAAACTTCAACACGATCTTCCATAAAATCTCATAATTCCTTCAATAATTATCCAAGATGGAAAGACAAGGTTTCAATTGATCTCTGTTCACGATATATATATATATTTCAACATAGTGTCTGATTTCTCAGTTTACTGTATTATTATTAATTTTAGGATTCTGAATATTTATTTCGTTAGTTAACTCTTGTGTTATGCTTGAACTGATAAATTGTAGTTGTTTAGTTGCTAAATTATACAGACTGTAGTTAATTAGTCACAAATTGATATAGTTGTTTGTAGCTGATTAGCCACTGAATTACACAATTTTGTTAGTTTTTCCAGGTATGTAAATATAGAGGAGAAAAAAATAGAGAAAACGACGAAAACTCGCTACATTGGAGCCTCTGTAATAGAGAAAGTTTTATAGAATCCTCGATATATTATTGTGAGTGTATAAAACCGAGAAAGAAAAACAGTAAGATAAGTTTTTTTGTGAGTAAGATAGAGATAGAGATAGAGATAGAGATAGAGATAGAGATAGAGATAGAGATGGAGAGTCGTATGTGAGATGCTTGAAAAAAAATAGACAAAGTTTAGAGAAAATGGTGTTTTTTAGTTAAATTGTATAGATGGAGATAGAGACTCGGATGAGGAAGCTCTAAGCCTCTAAGGGGCTGTTTGGCGACTTCTGAATGGTTAAGTGCTGAACGAGTAAGAGGTCTGAACCATTAAGTGTTGAATCAGTTATAGGTCTGAACCATTAAGAGCGAGTATAATGCTTAACTGTTCAGAGGCAAATGTCTGACCAATTCAGATTAGAGGTCTTAACCATTCAGACTCAGTATAATGCTTAATCATTCAGAGGCAAATGTCTGAACCATTCAGACATCTGCTCGCGAAACAAACAGTCTGAACCATTAAGTGCTGAACGAGTAAGAGGTCTGAACCATTAAGAGCCTTATTAAGAGGTAAACAAACAACCCCTAAGTCAGTAGCCTATCATTGATGTATGCTAATGAGTAATGATACAAGACAAATTTTTTCCCTGTAACTAGGTTGCTGAAGTATATATTCTTGTGTTGTAGCTAAGGGAAAACTGTTACAATAGACTTCGAGCTGACAGGAGTCGGCTTTTGTGGAAAATGAGGTCATCTGTTTCGACGGACCATTCTCCTAGGCACGAGGTTTGTCTTCTCACTTATGTATGTGTAGTTTTCTTTTCTTCATGTACTGAATTGTGGTTTCATAATGCTGTTGTAAATAAAGCTATCCCTTTTGGGCTTTTATGTCTGCCTTAATCGAATAACTTTGCATACCATCTATTTTAAAGGGGTCTTTGGATTTGCATTTTTTAAGTGACTGTGGTTTTGAATAATCTGAAAGAGATAATCTGTTGCAATGAGACAGACTGTAAGAGATAGTGTTTAGCTAAGTAGTTAATGTGGTAAAAAATCGGATATCGTCAAGGACCGATTTTTGAGATATCGGTAATTTTAATATCATGCTGAATTTATATATATAGCAATTTAACACTAACAATTCAGTATACTCTCCTACCATTACCAAATTAACCTTTTGCAACTTGCAAAACACTAACAATCGTAGCAAGTAGGAACTGACCAAGACTTAAAACACTAACATTTAACACTAACAGTTAACAATTAAGACTTAAAACACTTATAGCAGCAATAAGAAGAAAGACGAACAGTAGAACTAAGAAGAAAGGTACTTATTTCAGGAAAATCGGTGATATATTTGTCAAATATCAGTCCAATGTCGGTCAAACATCGCCTTATCGGCTATATTTTGCACTGATATCTCACCAGGGGACCGATAACCGATATATCGGCGATATTAACTACATAGGCTTTTAGATGTGATTGCCCTTTTTGAATGTTTGGCAGTTGTGAGTATTTTTGTAGTTAATTCATACTATAGTCTTTGTTATACTATAGATACTAAATCACAATGCCATATATCATGTACAGTAACTACTAGATTTGGACATAAGCCTATACTCGCGATATATATAAACATTGTTGCTTGAAGTTCCTACATCAACGTTTAGCTTTTCATTGCAGGAGTTAATTAAATCAACGTTCCAAGACATCGTATCTGACGAACTTAGAAAAATAAAAGAGACTCCACTGAAAAGCTGTTCAGAAACTAGTGACGATATGTTATGGGAATACGACGGTCTTCATGCAGCATACCAAGGTGACTGTGAAGAAATTTTGTTAGAAATGCAAAAGATTTTTTACGAGGATCTTAAAAACGAACAAGATGGAAAAGGTAAAAAAAATTTCTGTTGGCATAAAATGAGATTATTTTGTTATATTATTCGGCTGTTACAGTTTTGCGTTCTTTTCTCCTATTTGCAGAATTTATCAAAGTATGGGATGATGAGGAAGATGAATATCTAGCTCGTGCTGTTTTTGAGAATATGCATCTGAATGATGAAAAGGTAGCCGTAAATCCCTGCACCTTTGCATCTTCAAGACGTTCTTTGATCCAAAATTGTAAGCATAACTATAACTAAGTATGTGTTTTTACGTTGGAAATAGGTGGGAAAAGAGGTCTGGTGTCCCATATGCAAGCAAGGAGTGTTGCAGCAGAACCGACATCGTATCTTTTGTTCACTTTGTCAACTTGAACTCAACAGAGGCGATGAGGTCCTAACAACTTTATCTTTACATCCACATTTAGTAGCTTATCATATATAAGGATGGCCAAATGGTTGAGTTGGGTAACGGGTCAAATTTGGTTTGGTCAAAGTGGTCCGTCGGGTTGACCACCTAAAATTTTTCCTCTTTAGGATGAAATTTTGCATTTTTAATGTTTCGGGATTTTCTTAGGTTTTGGTTCATTTGACCATCTAAAATTCTATTTTTACATTTGTTTCATTTTCTTTATCGATCTTTAATATCCATTGTGACTCGTGATTAGGTGACTTTGGAGATTCTACGGGACCGATTAGCTGAAGCTCATGGACAACATTTTGACACGGGGTGTAGGTTGACGCCAAAGTTCTGTATCCAGTCTAAGTTTGATATTGCTGCCCTGTACATGGAGTGTCAAGATTGCAAAACTTTTGAGATTGTAATTTAGCGTCTTTTATTTTTGTTTACTATCGGCAAATATGGTCTTGTAAAAACCAACCGGACTTCAATTATCAGTCGTTGGTTTTGTATATTGCTAGTTTTGTAGCATGATGTTAAACATCATTACTTGCTACCAGTAATCTTTCATATTATGGTACATAAATTTCAAAAGTTTTGTTGTGATACATAAGCTTTCAAAGCATGCTTCATAATGGTACATATGGTGATGGACCATGTGGTTCATGTTTCCATATAGAAGGTTCTTCGAGGTAATCCTATTGTTGAAATGTTGGTATAGTTGTCGAGTTATATGACATGAGCAAGTCGACGTTGGCTATGTGCTATGCAGTCTATAACGGTGCTATAGCAATTAGTGGACGCATGATCACATAGCGGTCCAAATAGCGGTCACTTATAGCAGTGCTAAATGCCACTATTTGACCGCTATTTTGAATCCTGTATAGCGTAATACAACTGCTTTTCAAGGTTTTTTAATTTTGAGGGCAAAAGTTGGTGTAAAGCCCACATAAATCAATTTTTTGCTTGAAATGCCTAAAAGTAAAGGTCAACTCTAATTAAACCTACTCCAATCCTAAATCTATCCTAATTCCTAAATTGCATGATATTACTAGGAACTTTGATATTACTATTAATATTTTCAAATATATATAAGTACATAAATATATAAATTACCGATATACCACAGCTATAACCTATATACCATATAGCGGACCTTAACCGCTATTTGATTTTGGACCGCTATAATTGCATACTGTCATCATCCGCCTAAATACAAAACTTTTTTTCGCGAGTTCCGGAAGTTTTCGAAGCATTATAGAAGCATCAAGGGTTGCCTGGAAGTCTCTGGAACAGCCTATACTTTTCTGGGCAACTTTGGCACCATCAAGAAGAAATCACTTGGAACGTTGCTGGAAATTCTGGACATAGCTAGCAGCCCAGAACTTCCAGAATTGCCTTGAAAGTGTTAGAAAAATACAGGTAAAAATCAAAAGTCTAGTCCAAGGATCATCTAGGCTCTTCTAGCCATGTAAATCTCTAAAAATCCAATAAAATCAGCCTAAATGTATCTAGATATTATGTATGGAATTCTCTAGAAGATAGAGAATCAATAAAATCAGCCTAAATGTATCTAGATATTATGTATGGAATTCTCTAGAAGATAGAGAATTCTCTAGAACTAGTATGGACTAATATAAATAGGTAGTGAGGGTCCTATTTTGAGATCACCATCTAAAATTCTATTATTGCATTTGATTCATTTTTAGTATGGACTAGTATGGACTAAGTATGATATTGATGCCTTGTACATGAAGTGTCAAGATTGCATAACTTTTGAGATTGCGATTAAGCATCTTTTATTTTTGTATACTATTGGCAAATATAGTCTTGTAGTTTTGTAACATTATTAAAAATTGATAAACACACACACATGGTTAAGTTATCCTTTTTTAAATGTTTTGTCCCAAAAAAGGTACATGTAACCATTTAAAAACCATGTTGGTAAACATCATTATCTGATACCAGTAATCTTTCAAATTATGGTACATAAATTTCAAAATTTTGGTTGTGCTACTTAAGCTTTTAAAGCATGTTTTATTATGGTACATATGGTGATGGACCATGTGGGTCATGTTTCCATAGAAGGTTCTTCAAGGTAATCCTATTGTTAAAACGTTGGTATGGTGCTCGAGTTTTGACGTGAGCAAATGGGTGACGGCTATGAATAAAAGTGGTGCTAGCACTTAGTCCGATTATTTATCATTATGTTGATCGTATGAATTGAAGAATGCATGTGTTGAGATTTGATTCGTTGTCTTGACTAATGAAGTTCCTTGTTTCCTATGTATTTATCGCGGATTATTCATTAGAGTCGTGTACTTTTGACTAGAGGCAACTGAGTCATCAAAGGAAAATGTGACAAGTCGGAATTCTGACTTTCGTTTTTGTCAGGTCAAAGATTCAACCTTTTTCTCTAACAGTTTCCATAGAAGGTTTTTCGGGATAATGCCATTGTTGAAAGTGTAAAGCTGTGTGATTCATTGATTAACAAGAGTGATTACAAAGACTACAAATAACTATACAATGGAGAGAATTATGGAGTTATCTACGGAAACACCAATCATCTAAAACTAATACAATATATGAAGATATTTACAAAATCAAGCCAATAATATTGTGTGAATATTATCGGCTAACACGCCCCCGCAGTTTGAGCCGTAGGAGACCGGAGCATAAACTGGATCGAAACCGCTGAAATAGATGTTTGGGAAGGCCTTTGGTAAATATGTCAGCATACTGATAATCGGCAGGAACGTGTAGGACTTTGACATTGCCAAGGCGAACCTTCTCTCGAAAAAAATGAATATCCAGTTCAATATGTTTTGTACGTTGGTGTTGATCTGGATTTTCAGCTAGGTATACGGCTGAGATGTTATCACAATAAGCAATTGTGGCTTGGGTAACCGGTACATGAAGCTCAAGTAGTAAATTACGAACCCAACTTACCTCGGCCACAGTATTTGCAACACCCCTGTATTCGGCCTCTACACTATATCTGGAAATAGTGGGCTGTCTTTTTTAGGACCACGAGATTAAATTTGCACCCATATAAACACAATAACCTGATGTGGAGCGACGAGAGTCGGGACACCCGGCCCAATCCGCATCCGAGTAAGCCATTAATTTAGTGGACCGTGAAGGAGTGATATGCAACCCCTGGGAAAGTGTACCTTTAATATACCGGAGGATGCGTTTGAGGAACTGAAAGTGCGGCTCCCGGGGTGCATGCATGAAAAGGCATACCTGCTGGACAACATATGAAATATCAGGGCGAGTAATGGTGAGATATTGAAGTGCCCCGGCCAGACTCCGATACAGAGCTCCATCAGAAAACTCGGTGCCAGAAGTGGCACTCAGTTTGGAACCAACCTCAACAGGAGTGCTAACTGGTTTACAGTTTGACATGTTTGCGGGGATAAAATGTCTGCAACATATATGGACTGAGAAAGAAACAAACGACCAGACTGTCGCTGAACCGAAATACCAAGGAAATGATGTAGCGAACCAAGAATCTGTCATCTTGAATTCTGCAGTTACAAATGTGATAACCTGCTATAATAGGGTGTTGTTGGATGCAGTGAGGATTATATCATCAACATATAATAGTAAGTATGCAATCTGATCACCCTTTTTATAGATGAAAAGGGAATTATCACACACACTACTCTTGAAACCACACTTGAGAAGGTAACCTGCAAACCATTGGTACCAAGCCCGAGGGGCTTATTTAAGACCATAAAGAGACTTGTTAAGTTTACATACAAATTTCGAGTGTGAATTCGATGTAAACCCTGACGGATGGAACACTACACCGTTTCCTTCAAGTGTGTCACAGCCCCCGACCCCACCCTGGGAGCAGGAGCCGCGAACCATTCAGATGGTATTGGTGTTTATCTATTTTGGCAGCGGAAAGTTTCATCAGGACCGTAGTTAGAAAATGTTTTTATCAGAGTTAAACGCCAAAAATGTTTAAATTAGATAAATGGGATAAAATCCGATTTTCATTTGTAAAATATTAATAGGGATAAACCCTAGTTATTGAAAACAATTCTACTTTTTATTTATGTAACTTTTATTGCCACTTTTCTAAGCCTTCAGTGCTCTCTAGCTGGCTTTTATTGGCTTTCACGTTTTGTTACCTGGAACGTATTTTAAAAACATTTTATCAGCAAGAAATACTGGTGAGTGCATCTCAGTTTAATCAAAACAGTTTTATCACTTTTATAGAATTGAGGGCAACCCGCAATTACATTTGCTTGATCTAATCAATTACTCAATCAGTACTGTTAACCCGACTTGTGGGTCATATTACTCATTGGCTAACTCTTTGTCCAATGATAACGTCCTACAAATTTTGTATACAAAACCCCAACATACCGGCAACAATTGTAGACTTACAAATACTCAATTACTGTTAAGTATAATTTAAAACATTTGAGGTTTTGGTAAAACATTTTGACTTACAAAAAGATTTATAAAAAGAGAATGTACTCACATTTGTAGATTTAGATATTTTTACAGGCTTCCTGGTAATATTATAGCTTCCTGATAATAATATGGTTTCCTAGTTAATTTAAATAATGCACATGTGTTAGTAAAATAACCCAAATTGCATTAACCGTACAACTCGAGACAGAACTCCAATGACTGAGTCAGGCAAAGCCTTGACATGCATTACGGAGTCCTAAATCAATCGGGTGTACACACGAGACAAAATTCCAATGACTGAGTCGGGCAGAGCCGACATGCATTACGGAATCCTAGATCAATCGTGTAGGGTAATAGCAGGGTTATAATACTTACAACGATGTAGAGCTTTGCTTTATAGGGGGTATTTGGTTATAATTTTCGCCTATAAGAAGTTGAGAGAGAAAAGAAAATTGAACAATTTTGCAAATGCCGATTTCTGTCCCTTTTATAGCTGGTCGAACAGTCTGTCGCGCCCCACGACAGATTCCTCTTCATTTTTCGCGGCCCGCGAGAGCCCCAAAGCGGCGATAGGGTTGCTGAGTTAGCGTATAGGGTTGACACGTGTCCCGACACGTGGCGATCTGGGTGTCTAGCCAAGCAACAGGCTGTCGCGCCCCGCGACACATAAGTGGTGAGTCCGTCGCGGGCCGCCACCGACTTTTGAATCTTGTTTTCTCTTCATTTTTACAAGTACGAAGGTATTTCAGGTTCGTTTTTCATATACGGGGTACGTAAGGAATGTTTTAGTGTCACGTTAAGGGTTCTAGGAGGGTTGTTGCATCCTCCCCACCTTGTTTTAAATCTCGTCCTCGAGATTTGGGTTACGATATCACCTCGGAGTTATATAATGTCTCTAAGTTAGTAAGAATATTATATCAAGGTGTCTGAGATGCAATCAAGACACGAATAAAAATATCATAGGATAATTCAATGATCCCAAAATTTAATTCCAAGATTCGGTGTTAACTGAACGAGATGAAATGATGCAATCATCAAGGTGACTGAGTTTCATAAATCCAAAGAGAGATTTGATAGGCATAAAATTCAAAACGCAATGACTTTTTGGAAACAATAGAATTCAATGTCAGAAGAGAATTTACTTTGATTGTTAATTGAAGAAGACTAACAATCTCAAATGAGAATAGAAGTATGAAAAATGAATTGTCAACTAACAAGCCAGAAATCAGTGACCTATATTTGAATGGCAAGGATATACCAAAATACAATAGAATTTAGTGTATCATTGTCCTGATACATAATTGTATCAAGATTACTTGAGGAGTCAAATGAAAGACATATGAATTGATATGATTAGGGTTTACGATTAACTCAAGCTACAAATATATATAGACACTGCAAGGTGTTGTAATAATTAAAAGAATTCGACAATTACGGTGACCGAATGAATTCACTGCTCTCAGAATTAATTGAAAGTTTCAATGAAGTGAATTTGGATATTCAAAAGATAGGGTGTTCAATTGAAGGAATAAACGAATTTCGAAGGATTGATCAAAGATAAAAGGAATGTTGGAGGTACATTAGAATAGGAATTTAGGTACCTTTATCTTAACACAAAAAATGTATTAAGACTGATTTAGGATAACGAATTAACAAAAGATAGATAAATCTGTACCTCAGATGTGAAAATGAAATGAGTTCAAGTTTCAAAGGGAAACGCCACCGCAAGGTGTCGTGTAAACTTGGAACAGGTCTACTATGATTCAAACAAATGAGATTACCTCAAATATGATGATCTTAATTCATCATATGGAATCTCGAATCAAACGTATATTGTGAACAAGTTCAAACAATTGAGTTTGGTTTGGACATATTCCAACAATGGATATATGTATTGACAATAAATGAAGAAATCCGGTAAGAAACTTTGAAACGGAAGGGAGTTTTCCAAGAAATCTGTTGACTTGATATCAAAAGTCAACATTTTTGCAATCATAAGGATTGTCAAAATGAGTAGAATAAGATCCGAACTTGTGAATAAAAGATCTTTTTTAAAAAATCATATGCGTAACAATCAATGCATGTATGGCATAGGAATTTGTCAAGAGATGAGATAGATAAGCGTTGGCTTTATGAAAGAAAAATAAAGACCTTTTTATTTATAAAACTTTGATTGGAAATCAAAAGTCAACTAATACTTTAGTACAGACAAAACGTACGGATGCTTATGTTAGGATTTGCTTTTGGCTTCCTGTGTCGTTTATGCGTTCTTGCTAGCTTCATTTGGGTTTCTAGTCTTGTTGTTGTGTGCCGTAGATACTTCTGGGCAGTAGGGACGGGTATGACCTGGTCCGCAGTGGAGACAGAGGTTAGTTTTCCTTCTACATTCTTCCTCAGCATGTCCAACTTTCTTGCAGAAGTTATAGTGAAGTGTCTTTCTAGAATGGCATCTTCTTGAACGCTTTTTGTCGTTGTAGGTTGGCCGTGCGATTGCTGGTTCCATTCCTTTGTCCTTATATGATTTATTAGAGTGGAATTCCTTATAAGAGTAGCTATATGTTGTGGTTTTCTTTCGTTTGGAAGACGGAGTTTTGATACGAATTTTATGACCTCCATTAATACTAAGGTTAGGTTTGAAGTGATGAGTATGCCTACAGTGGGTAGTAGGATTTTCGTTTATAGGCACGGAAATCTTAATAGCTTCAATGATCGAAGGTATGGCATTCGATATTCCTTGAGTTATTATATTTTTTATAGTGCTTTTGTCCAAGGAATTCTCATTACTAGCCTGGATTTTCTGATTACATGTGATTTCCTTTGACATCTGAATTACAAGCATATTTAGATATAATTATCACAGAACTAAATAATTATATAGGCATCTTTTGTTGCTCCTATTATATTTAATACAAAATATAGTCATGCCTATCAGTATTATACGTTGATTTATATATAGATATACATATTTGCATATTATATTTTGACATTTTCTTTCACTATATATTTTATCAAAATATAAGGAAAGTATATATATATCATATTACGTGTTGTTTCTTTCTTTATGGTAATACCTTTTTCTCTATATTGTCTCTATTCAGCTATATTTCCAGAGCTCATGGCTGGATAGGTATTTAGAAATTACGGTTGTGGATAGAGGTAAGGGTTTATATGAGGTTCTGAGAATTTCCGTCATTGACCAACAATTGTTCTTTAAGAGGTGGTGATAGTACAGATATTCTTAAGGTATCTTTTGAGTTAATGGTGGGTATCAAAATAAATCTTGAGTAAACAAGTAGGTTTGTTTCTTCTGCCATATAATGAAGCTTGTTTTTCTCCAGAAGATATTTAATTATAATATCAAGAAATTTGTGTCGTGTATATCCATACGTATAAATATAAAGTTTTAAAGTTTCCAGATATATATATATATATAGGGTAATGCTAGACAAAAAACCGTAAAAATTTTAGGAAACTCTGGAAACTCAAAGCTCCCGACTTTTTTTTTTTGAAAAAAATAACACATGTAATATACATGTTTTTAAGAGTTTTGGGCAAAAAAAAAACAAAAAAGCGCCGAGTACTTTTTTTTTAAAAAAATAAACAAGTTCCAAAAACTTCGTTGACTAACATGTGTTAGACAAAAAATGCTGAAAGTTGCTGAAATTTGTTTTTTTTTAAAAAAAACCCTTCGGCGCTTTTTTGATTTTTTTGGCCCAAAACTCTTAAAAACATGTATATTACATGTGTTATTTTTTCAAAAAAAAAAAAAGTCGGGAGCTTTGAGTTTCCCGGGTTTCTTAAATATTTAGGGTTTTCTATATAGCCCAACCCTATATATATATAATACCAGATCATAAGAATCTTATTTACATAATTAATTGTATTAATTATCCTGCTTATTTCCACAACTTTGTTTATTCCTTTATAATAACAAAATAAATTTCTATTGAATTTATTGAACATAACATTTTGAAAAAAAAATTGTAATTTATCAAAAGGAATAAATTTAGTAAAAACATAAATTTTCTGGATTCTTTTAGAACAATTAAATCTTTAGCTGAAAGGTGGACATATGTAGGACTTAATTCTTAATTTATCATATTTATTTATTAAAATCATTATAGGTAATACAAAGTTTAGCATTTCTAAATTTGATCTTTAATATATTAAGTAGTGAAGTGTTATTCCAATATCTGAATAATATATATATATATATATATATATATATATATATATATATATATATTTTAAGGAATAAGTTAAACTATTAGATAAAATCTTTAAGGCATTTCCTGTTAATATGTATGTGTTATATATAGATTTTTTTAAATCATTTATACAATACCAAATGTTTTTGGTACTTATTTTTATTCTATGTATAAAATTTGTTTCAGTAATACATGTTATAAAATATAAAATATTATATATATATATATATGCACATTTTTCATATAGATGAAAATGTACACGTGCTTATATGGATATAATGTAATCATATGAAATAATATTTTCATAGAGTTATCATAAAAATCATGTTCTTAATTATTGAAGTTAAATAATAAACATGTTTTAAGTATGCTAAAATGTTATATTTTAACAAAGATAATATAACTATATGTTTTGTCAAAACTTTGACAAAAATAGATATTTAAGTCGAGCAAAATTTTGGGTTATAAATCATAAAACATACTACTTGCATCGAATAATATTTTAAATTATGACATTCCAGTGACATTATACCTAAAGAGTGTTATCTCATATCTTTGATTAAGATATTAATGTCAATATCATAATATTATTATAATTTATATTGAATTGTATTTACATAAATATATGGGTATGGTATATATTTCAAAATTTAATGTTAATATATTATAAATATATATCCTTTATATACTCATACTATAACATACTGTAAGGTACAGATAGGGGTTACATATCCTAAGAATTTAATTGAGATAAAATCGTTTAGGTATAATACATATTATCATAGTAGTTATATTATGATATTTTTCGAAGTATTATACCTGGGTTGTGTCATCTTTTATTAATATTAAGATATTAATGCTAATATCGTAATATTATTATAACATTATAAAATTTATATTGAATTTTATGTATAAAAATATATATAGGTACGATATATATATATATATATATATATATATATATATATATATATATATCTAATATTAACATAGCCTAACTGTAAGATACAAATATGGGTAAAACATATTGAGAATTTAAAATTCGTTAAATAACATAAAATCATAATAGTCATATTAAGATTTTATGTGTACAGAATAACACATAAGATAGTAATTTCCTAACATGAATGGTTTAGGTGTTGGAAAAACACCTAAAGGGCTTAAACCAGTGGCATAGCTCTGATACCACCTTCTGTCACAGCCACCGACCCCACCCTGGGAGCGGGAGCCGCGAACCATTCAGATGATATCGGTGTTTATCTATTTTAGCAGCGGAAAGTTTCATCAGGACCGTAGTTAGGAAATGTTTTTATCAGAGTTAAACCCCAAAAATGTTTAAATTAGATAAATGGGATAAAATCCGATTTTTATTTGTAAAATATTTATAGGGATAAACCCTAGTTACTGAAAACAATTCTACTTTTTATTTAGGTAATTTTTATTGCCACTTTTCTATGCCTTCAGTGCTCTCTAGCTGGCTTTTATTGGCTTTCACGTTTTGTTACCCGGAACGTATTTTAAAAACATTTTATCAGCAAGAAATACTGGTGAGTGCATCTCAGTTTAATCAAAACAGTTTTATCACTTTTACAGAATTAAGGGCAACCCGCAATTACATTTGCTTGATCTAATCAATTACTCAATCAGTACTGTCAACCCGACTTGTGGGTCATATTACTCATTGGCTAACTCTGTGTCCAATGGTAACGTCCTACAAATTTTGTATACTAAACCCCAACATACTGGTAGCAATTGTAGACTTACAAATACTCAATTACTGTTAAGTATAATTTAAAACATTTGAGGTTTTGGTAAAACATTTTGACTCACAAAAAGATTTATAAAAAGAGAATGTACTCACATTTGTAGATTTAGGTATTTTTACTAGCTTCCTGGTAATATTATAGCTTCCTGATAATAATATGGTTTCCTGGTTAATTTAAATAATGCACATGTGTTAGTAAAATAACCCAAATTGCATTAACCGTACAACTCGAGATAGAACTCCAATGATTGAGTCAGGAAAAGCCTTGACATGCATTACGGAGTCCTAAATCAATCGGGTGTACACACGAGACAGAATTCCAATGACTGAGCCGGGCAGAGCCAAATTACAGAATCCTAGATCAATCGTGTAGGGTAATAGCAGGGTTATAATACTTACAACGATGTAGAGCTTTGCTTTATAGGGGGGTATTTGGCTATAATTTTCGCCTATAAGAAGTTGAGAGATAAGAGAAAACTAAACAATTTTGCAAATGCCGATTTCTGTCCCTTTTAAGCTGGTCGAATAGTCTGTCACGCCCCGCGACAGATTCCTCTTCATCTTTCGCGACCCGCGAGATCCCCAAAGGCGGCGATAGGGTTGCTGAGTCAGCGTATAGGGTTGACACGTGTCCCGACACGTAGCGATCTGGGTGTCCTCCAAGCAACAGGCTATCGCGCCCTGCGACACATAAGTGGTGTGTCCGTCGCGAGCCGCCACCGACTCTTGAATCTTGTTTTCTCTTCATTTATATAAGTACGAAGGTATTTCGGGTCCGTTTTTCATATACTGGGTACGTAAGGAATGTTTTAGGGTCACGTTAAGGGTTCTAGGATGGTTGTTTCATAGTGGCCGTGTAAGAAAGCATTTTTAACATCGAGCTGTTGATGGACCAACCTTTTGAGATGGCTAAGCTTAGGACAGTCCGAATGGTGGTGGGTTTAACCACTGGGCTAAATGTCTCGTCTCAATCGATGCCCACGGTTTGACTCTTAATGTTTACCAAGAGTCTAGCTTTGTGTCGCTCAAGAGATCCATCAGCATTAAACTTATACTTGAATAGCCACATACAATGAATTTTAGGTGCATATGCAGGCCTCAGTACAAGTTCCCACATGTGATTTTCCAATAGAGCTTCATACTCATTAGCCATGGCGCGTTTCCAGTTTGGGTCGGCGAGAGCAGTGAGGTGAGATTTAGGAAGCGGAGAGATGGACGGAGATGATTCGGTATAAAGAGAAAAATGAGTGCGGGGTTTGAATATGCCCGATTGAGATCCGGTTTGCATAGGGTAAGAGGGAGCGGTTATGGGTGGCGGTTGGGGCGGCTGTGGTGGTTCGGGCATGGGTTGCGGTTGGGGTGGCTGTGGTGGGTCAGGAAAGGTTGGTGTTGGGTCGAGTGGTTGGTTATGTGAATCAGGGGTGGGGAATGTTGGAAGTGGGCCGACGGTTGAAGGATGTGGGCCAGGAGAGACAGTAGTGGGATTGGGGAGAATTGGGCCAGTGTTGTTTCTAGTTGGGCCTGTGAATGATTGTGGGTTAGTGAAAATGAGAGGAGACGGATCAAGGAAAGTGTGAGAGGTATGGGTTTGGATGGATTAACAAAGGGAAAGACTTCCTCTGCAAAGGTAACGTGCCGTGAAAAATATATTTTACCGATGGACATGTCAAGGCATTTATATCCACGATAGTTTGCCGGGTATCCAAGGAATACATAGGCGACGGACCGGTGGGTGAGTTTATGTGGCCGAGTAGATGAGGTGTTCGGGTAATATAAACACCCAAACACGAGAAGGTGTTCGTATGACGGTTGACGGAGATATAGAAGAGATAGAGGAGCTGTGTTATTATGAAGTTTGGTAGGTAGGAAGCCGTGTGAAGTGCCTCCATCAAAAAATTGGAGGGTAGAGAGGCATGAGTGAGGAGGGTGAACATGATTGTTTAAACGACGAATCATATGTTCGGCTTTACCATTTTGTTGTGACGTGTGGGGGCATGAAAAACGGAATTGAATGCCGTTTTTTGTAGCAAAATTTTTAAAGTTTGTGTTATCAAACTCGCCCCCCATGTCGCATTGAAAGGTTTGAATAGGCAAGCGAAACTGTGTGGCAACAAACTGATGAAATTGAGTGAATTTAGAAAATGTTTCCGATTTAAATTTTAAGGGATGAACCCAAGTGTACTGGGTAAAATCATCTGTGATAACCATATAATACTTGTATCCTGCATGACTAATAATGGGGGATGTCCACAAATCACAGTGTAACATAGTAAAAGGCATTAAAGTACGGGATACAGAATCAGAAAAAGGCAATTTCTTGTGTTGATAACTGACAGGAATGACAAAGTAAAGGAAATTTTATTTTATTGCAAGAAATAAAGTTCTTGGATCGTAGAGACTCCATGACTGGTTGACCCAGGTGTCCAAGCCGTTGGTGCCAATGAGGAGAGTCTACGGAGGAGATAAAACAAGCAGTAGCAGAAGCATGAGGGGTGAGTGGATAGAGATCACTGGAACTATTGTGACGACTTAGGATCGTGCCATCCTTGAAATCCTTCACAGAAAATCCAAACGGGTCAAATTCAATAGAAGTATTATTATCAATGTTGAATTGATGCACATAAATTAAATTTTTTACGATGTTTGGATTAAAAAGAACTGATTTTAAATGTAAGGGTTTGGAGGAGATATTTAAAGTGGAAGATCTCGAACCCAAAACTAGAACTCTATTGCCATTACCAACGATTATTGACGCTATTGGAGCAGGCGTGGAAAAATTATTGAGTGAATGTTTATTAAAAGTAATATGAGATGAAGCACCTGTATCAAAATTCCTTTGATCGTTGCCGTGGTCAAGCGCTAGCCAACTGAGTCGGTTAAAGTGGGTCCACTTCGGCTATGTGGGCTTGGGCCGAGCGTTGTCCGGTATTGCTGCCAGGTGTGGAGTTGGGCCTGGGCTGCCATTAAGGAGACCAACTGTGAGTAGGGTAAGGACAGGGTGGTGGTGTCCAAAACGGAGGAGCCCAGTAAGGAGGGTAGTAAGGTTGCGGGGCCATGCTGTTACGGTTTTGAGACTGGGCTTGGGACCGACTATTGTTGTGTGCATTTCTGTTGGGCCAGTTACTGTTTCGATTGGAACGGTCGCGGTTATTAGGCTGGGTAGGGTAGTTGTTGGTGGGGTTTTCACGGCTGGGATTATTAGGGGATTGATTAGAGATGGCAGCAGCAATGACCGGAGTGTTGTTGAGGGTGTGTCTAGCGGCAGCCAGTGGGGTAGGGGTGAGCTTATCGCGCGTCGCAATACGCCGTGCATTGGATTGAAGACGTTCAACAGCCTCCTCCCATGGTGGAAGGGTCTGATTGAGGATGGAGGCGATCGCATCGTACTCACGGGGTAAGCCGTTAACGAGATGCAAGATCCGCTAAGTGTTGTTGACCGGGCAATCAACAGCGGTAAGTTGATCCGCGAGTTCGCGAATGCGCTGACAATAGGCTTCAAGGTTAGGCATGGATGCGAGTGTTATGTTCGTGAGTTCGTGCTGGAGAGATGCGGCTCGGGGTCCTTTGTTATTTAAGAACAAGTTTTTGACCCGTTTCCAAGATTCAAATGCCGTGGATTCATCTACAAGAACCCTTACGAGAAATTCGTTTTTTTGAGGGTCCTGTAAATCCACTGTAGAACAACCGCATCAATCTTCTTCCATGAGGGTAGTCGGCGGAGGTTTTGTCGGGTTCTGGCAAACCGTCGATGTGATTAAGCACATCGTACCCGACGGCATGGAGCTTGAATAGTTTTACCCATGTAGGGTATGTAACATCGGTACCGTCAAGAGGAGGAATCACATTTTTAATGTTTGTAACGGTGTATACCGGATGGAGAGTTTGTGGTTTTGGGGGGTCGGGTTTGTCACCCATGGTGATGGGTGAAGATGATGTTTACTGGAAGGTGAAGGAGGAAGAAGGATGGTGGCTTGGATCAAAATCCTAGCTGTAGTATGAAACCATGTAAAGGTGTGTAATTCATTGATTAAAAAGAGTGATTACAAATCCTATAAATAACTATACAATGGAGAGAATTATTGATCTATCTATGGAAACACCAATCATCTAAAACTAATACAATATATGAAGATATTTACAAAATCAAGCCAATAATATTGTGTGAATATTATCGGCTAACAGAAATTTGTATGGTGGCCGAGTTATCTAATGTTCGCAAATGGAGGATGGCTATGAATAAATTGGTGCTAGTACTTGGTTTGATTGCTTTATCACTTCGTTATGAAGTGAAGAATGTGTGTGTGTTGAGATTTGATTCACCATCCCAACTAAATTCTCTTGTTTCATATGTATTTTGCAGCATATTATGCATTAGAATCTTGTACTCTTGACCAGAGACTACTAAGTCATCAAAGGAAAATCGGACAAGTCAAGAATCTTTGACTTAGGTTTTCGTCTAGTCTAAGATTCAAACATTATCTCTTCCAATCGAAGATCCTAGGCTTCTTTATACATATATACATCACTATGAGCATCCACAACAACAAAAACATGAAAAACATCTATGTAACTAATTTCTCTGTCTTACCTAAACAATACCAACACTTCCGCACTCACATCTTCTCTCTCATCTATAAAAATGACTTACACATACTCTCTCCTCTCTCCTCAATCTCCACTCACAACATCTATTTTTTTCTAGTTTTTCACCAAATACATAACCATCTTCTTTCTCCTCCAACTCATTACTTCACTCCTACATGGAATGCAAAAACATCAAAAAATGCCCTTATTGTAGGTGCTCTAAGTCATCAAAGGAAAATCAGACAAGTCAGAATATTTAGGTAGTGTTTGTTTCATGGATTGTAATGGAATTAGAATGGGAATTCGTGCAACAATTGAAATTTGATTTGTAATTTAGGTGTGTTTGTTTTGCAAAATGGAATGAAATTTGGATGGAATCGGAATGTAGATTCCCTTCCTTATGTTGGCGTTCAATTCCAATTCATTTTATTATTGAAACTAACATTCCAATTTCATCAAAATTTCATTTCATTCTGTGAAACGAATACAACCTAACATTCCATCATCTAAATTACGTATTTGATGGTATGAGCTCCATAACGATGAAAACCATCTAAAAGTTCATGATGGTATAAAATTTGGAAGTGGTTTGTTTTAAATGGATTATTTGCAATTCAATTAGTTTTTAAAGTTTTTAAAAGAGTATGTGGCAACTGTTACAAACCTTTAACACCACCCATAGGCCATATGAAAGTTTCAAAATATATTAGAGTAAGAGTAAACTTAGTACTAAATTGTGTAAATTAAATCAAATAACAATTAAGAATACTTTTAAATGGTTTTTTTTTTCTTATTCTTCTTATTTTTTTACCTTTTTAATATTCAACATATATAAACAATTTTTAAAAATTATTAAAATGGAATTTTCTTTTTATTAGCTTAACAAACTTCTATAAAAAATCAATGAACCAAACATGTGTTTGCTACAACGAGTGCACTAAAATCGACCGAGCCTCACGCGTTGCAACGCTACACACACATTAGTTTTTTTCAAGGTTTTAATGCCCACGCAGCAACACGGGGTCTAAATCTACCAAGTAATAAATGAATATAAAATTGGACACGTGTTATCACTGTATTTCACCTTAACAATTTTCCTCTCCAAAATCTCTCAACAATCCTTAATAAATAAATATAAAATTGGACACGTGCCCACTAGGACTTTTCCCCGATCTCCTCGAGCTTGCTTTTTTTAAATGAAGGATGATGATTGGCTGGAATAGGAGAGTGAAAGGGGTACTGGTACACCACACCACCCCTTTGGTGGGGATGGGGAGAGGGTGGTGATGTGTAAATGATGTGTATGTACTATGTTAGGAGAAGGTTTCCCACACCCCATAGCTTAAAAATAACAAATCTAATTTATGACATAATAATTAAATTATATTTATTTACTTTAAATAATAACTATATCTCCAAGTTACGCAATAATAAAAATAACTAGATGGAAGCCCCGCCGCAATGCGGCTAGGGCTTACAAATTAACACGCGACATATACAAACTTATGATGACATCCTTATTGTGCAATTTTGACAACTATGCATACGAATCAGACTTCATTCATGAACATACGCACAATTAAGACGCAACATAATATCACTATTATGTAATATCTAATCTAGTTTATGTTTGTATTTAAATTGGATATTGATCCTTATAATCTTTGTAATTATATTCTTCTATTTATCCCTGGATTCATGGTGACTTCCTCATTATAAAGGGCTACACCTTTGTATCAAAATTAGATATCTAAACAATAACATTGGGTTTCCAAGTATCATGTGGAGGAAAATAGTTGAATCTTGATTGATGATGGAGTTTGTGTAACGATTCCTATTTTACACATTCTAATAATAATACTATAATCATCTTCAAAATAATCAAAGACCTTATGACAGAAGACCGGGGAAACAGTCGGAAAACGATCAAACGGATGCTGGCTTGATCAAATACTTCATTACCAACCTCCCGGATGGATGTAGTGGGGCAGATCTCGAGCGACTCCTTAAGGAACATGGGGAGCTAGTCAAGATATACATTGCAAGGAAGCGAGATAAGACGAGAAGGAGATTTGGTTTTGTCACTTTTAAACCAACGAGGAATAAAAAGGATTTGGATGATAAGATGCAAAGCTTATGGATGGGTTCCTACAAGATTAGGGCAAACATTGCAAGATTTACAGAAGAAGAAGAAAGACATCCGAATATTATGCCTACAGAAACAAATAAGCCGAAAAAGAAAGATGATTCTATTAAACAAGATATCAAAACAGACAATATTGGGTGTTCGTATAGGGAGATGCTGACGGGAATTAAAGATGATAGAAAAGATGAGATTGTGGTGACCATTCCTGTTAAAAATGATAGTGTTCATAACACAAACATGTCAAGTTGGGCTTATTATTCAACATTACTGAATTTGTTGATTGGGCTGGTCTTGTTGATGTTTGTTTCATTGGGCCTTTGGACCTATTGGGCCTTTGGACATGTATAAGGTTTGTCGGAGATATGAACTTGGTTGTTATAACCATTTTTGTTATTATAACATATTATGTGCCAGTTTGTCTACAGGTTGAATGTTTGAGGGCTGTATATGAAACATTATAGGGGGTCCGATCAGGAGTGCATATTCTTGTGGTGCAAAGTGTAACTTTCAAGTTACATCATATAAAAGGTTGATTATTGGCAGCTAGGGTTTGAGAGACTTCATTTTGTTATGCATCATCACACATCTTCTCTCTGGATATTTTCCCCCAAATTCTCTCTAAGTTATTCACCTACGATACACACAGTTTTCTCTCAAGATTGTTCGCTTAGTTCTTCCTGCGATGAGAGAAGTTATGCTTCACTGGTGATCGGTGTTCGGTGATTAAAGGAGTTCTGATTCATCAGCAACTCGTGTGGTTTAGTGTTACTTTTCTGTTTCCATTTGTCTACAGTTGTATTGTGATGATCTGTTATTAAAGATCATCTTGGTTTTCTGTCTGATTATGAGAGTTTGTTTAGCTGTTGATTGATGATCATTTGTCAATGATCATCTAGGTTTGTATTGTTCTTTGTCTTGATTGTTTGATCTCACATATTGTGAGATCGAGGGTTTGTGTCACGGCCCCCGACCCGGCTTGACCCTTTCAGGAGCCGCGGGACAGAAATCCCGTGGTATTTAATTTAGGCGACAGCGGAAGTCTTTTAAAACAGGATCTTTTAATATTTAAAACTGCCCGTTTACATAATTTAGGGATAAAACCCCGGTAATTTACAATCATTTGATTTCACTGGGAAATCTTTTATTTTACAAAACATGTTTCTTTATTTTATCATGAGCCACTTTTTTAAGCTTGTAGTGCTTCACGGCACTTTTCCTGGATCATAACAGGTCACCTGAAACATGGTTGAAAAAGGTTTTGTCAGCGGGAAATACTGAGTGAGTTCATTCAGGTTTTATAAAATGACCCTTAGTTATAAAATTACAGCATAAGAGCGATTACAATGGTTTATATCTTATTTTTATCTGGCACCGTGTCACAATGGTGACGATGGTCATACCACTATTAGGTCAATGAACCTAAATAGTGATGATTATCCCTAGTAGGTCAATGAACCTAACTGGGAGAAAATTAGTAATGTGCACAATACCCCACTAGCCAGTGATTCAAGATATCCACGACTTAGTCCATGTAATTATAACTTTTGAAAATAATTTGGAATATTGTAAAACAGTTGATAAAAAGAGAATGACTCACATTGCAGATTTAACGAGCAGTGTATAAGCCTACTGATTTAGCCTTGGTTAACCTAATTTAAATAATAATGCACACAACCTGGGTTAGTAACTAATACAGCAGTTGTAACAACCCGTATTCCCAAGGTTATCATTGCATAAACTCCACAACCTTTGGCGCGTGTACTTACAAATAATTGCTCTTATATCACTATCATACAAAACGCAGTAGGTTACGCGCGTGTTTCGCTAAGTGTTATGTGTGTAGGTTATTATACGTGAAACTGTCAAACGTGTTTTATGTGCTTGACTAGTTATGTCACGAAGATGTTTGGTGAATGTATATAATAGAGCTAGTATTTGTATGAGTTGGGCCTAGTCACTTGGGCCGGATTTCGCACACCTCCATTAGAATTCCACACCCTGTCACTATAGGATTGTCGGCCCGACTTTTCCCCTTGAGCCCAAGATCTGGCCCGGCTAGCACTCTTAAACAATTTAGGATGCATGGCAATTAAAACATTGCACAACCTTCACGCAAATTAACCCTAATTTCCAAAGCTCTTCTCCTCGGACGTGCGACGGCAACAAGTCCCCTCGGTGTGCTTTCTGTATTCGCTTGTGCCTCTCTTGCATTCGGTTAGTATACTCTTGCCACTTTCGTGTTGTGTTTTCTTGTCATACATGGTAGCATGATTTCGTGATGTGTTGATTGGATCATGTTCTTGCTTGGAAATCGATTGTAGTCCGCACTGGTAGATTAATTATGTCCGCACAAGTTGTTGTTGATTAATAAAGGTCCGACCTTGTTCTCTCTTCTAAGGTTGTTTGCGCATCTAATAACTTAATCACATAGAAATCGTTGAACTTGTTTATTGGTAGTGGTCCGAATGTAATTGTGTTATCATGCACAGAAGTCTAAATATAATATAAGGGAAATAATAAAACAGTTGTTGTTGGTCTGCACGTATAATCCATATTGGCTAAATATTAATTCATCTCACATGCATGCAATAATGACAAGGAAAAAGTTGTCTACTTGATGTCTTGAATTAAGGGCCTGTATATAACAGGAAGCATATGTAATAATGTTTTCCTTTGTTTGTACATGGGTGATGTCAGAAGATGCTTGAGATTATAGAATGGTCATGATATTATGCTAACTTGTGTTGTTTTCTATAATCATCAAGATATGTAGGCTGAAGTTCCTTGGTGGGTCGATCCCTTTTATTTAATTAATCAACATGTTAAATATTATAGCTTTAGTGACAATCTATTGATACTTGCGGGTCGTGATTTGATTATGTAATGTCGGTATCGATTAAATGCTTACTGATGATGATGTGGATGAGAATGATAATTGTTATGTAATTGCTATTATTGTATTATTAGTGATTTGATTCAACATAAAATAATATTACATGAAATTATTATGATGCGATATTGTCTGATGATTTTGGAACATTATTAAGGGCCGAAGGTTAGCATGTTATTGGTTAGGTTGTTTATGATCAGGTCATTGGGTGAATTGTTACATGATTTCTTGACGACAATAACTAGGAGCTGAATTAGTTAATATTATGCTATAATTGATAGGCCGAGATCCATTAAATGAATTTGTTGCCATCTTAATGAAATCCAATGCATGATGGGTAACAAGTCACATACATACTGGATCGATATATATTAAATGGGCTGCTAAAAATTATTAGATGTAATTATATAAGGTTGGGCCGGCAGTAGGACTTAATTAAGTGATTACAAAATGGGCTGACCACAACTATGGTTTTGGGCCAGTTCTGCTGGGCCGTAAGAAGGAGCGAGACTGTTTAGGGGTTACGGACGGAGTATGTTTGGGCCGGGTAGGATATTGGACTATCATGATTCAGAGGGGTTGTGTTAACCATAGGGCCAAGTCTGAAACTATTGGGCCGCACAGCTTATGGGGTTTATGCATAGAGTCGTTAAGTGTTGGTATGTGACGTGGTGAATTATGTGAAATGTATGTGACTCGAATATATAATACTTGACTACGTGATAATTGATGCAAATTTTTACATGTGTGGTTCTATACGTGATTTGATTGAATGAGATTCTAACGGGTAGTGGTAACCACAATAGGAACTAATTGATCAACTCGGAACACGAAACGTATTCTACCGAGCACTCTAAGGTGAGTTCATCTCTTTTGAGCATGCGTCCCGGTGGTTGGGACAGTCAGTGGGTATCCCGGGAAGGGATAAGTCTTTTGGGTAAAAACGGGAATGTTGGATAATATACTCTTCCTATCACCTTTAAAGTCCCTCCGTGTTGTTTGGTTACCTGGGAGGTAACATGGTATTAGTTAGTAGCGCTACTTAGGTTTGGCAACCTCACCCCGTACCTGGGAGGACGGGTGTTGAACTAATGACCTAGTCATGACCAATGCTTTGATAGGAGCATTGGAGAAAGGGCAAAATAATCTGAAGCCGTCTTGTATCGGGGTATTATCAACATTGTTTTCAACATTACTTTCGGATTTAAATTCAATGGATTAACTAAACACTTGGTAACCAACGTTTTTTGTAAAATTATGAACTCACCAGCGTTGTCTGATACACTTGTTGCATGCTCGCAGGTCGTTAGATTATATGGATTTGGAAATTGCTGTCTGAAGTAGCTGAAGTGGTCATGGGTCGTGCTGATTGGATACGAATGATGGGGTTATTGATTATATACATTTAATTTGAAACAGTTAAACTATGATTTCTTTTATTTGCTTCCGCTGAACATGTTGGTTTTCATTTAAACTTATTGACGGTACTTTTCAGTAATAATTGATGATTTTATTTAACAACTTGTGATTTGTTCAATATGATTAGTGGCTCGTTATTGGTTTGTCACACGCATAATAGGGTTTTCCCATGGGTGGTATTCTGGGGGTGTGACAGTTTGGTATCATAGCCACTGGTTATAGTGAACTTGGTTTTAAAACGTTTTTATAAAACCAGACTATAACCGAACAGTACTGAAATCGACCATGACACTCAGCTCCAGACTGCAAGGTTCGTTTCTCATTTACTATTACATGGTATATCTAGTGTACACTTATGTATAACATTACACGTGAATGCACACCTGACACTACAGTATGAGCCCTTATGTTACCAACCCCGTTATGTGATCTGTTAGTATGACACTATCCATTGCTTATTGTGATCCTTAACCCTGTAATACCTTTCGTTGCTGTTTGGATAAGGGGAAACCTTTTAGCGCAAGTTAAGAAGGCACTGTGATAAGCATGCAAATCACCTTATTATTATGGGTGCACACATAATAATAACGTGAGGTGCATGTGAGTCCCAGTGAGGCTTAACGAGTGTGAAAAAGGTTCTGCTCTGTTAACTGGCTTTATGTTAGAATTCAGTAGTCTATAGAGGTCATAATAATACTTGACTCCTACTCGAACTTGCATTTTAAATCCTTCCTCTTCTTGTATAGAATCATGAGTGGACGAGGCCATGGACGTGGACATATTGCTATGACTCAGGCTGAGTTGACAAATCTTATCAACACTCGTGTAGCTGAAGCCCTAGCGGCTTACCAGGCTGGTACGATATGTGCCAGTTACTTTCTATCCTTGTGTCGTATACTCGAATCTTACCTGTGCGTTGTACGATCTTACGTTTTAGGTCAACCTGCGAATCAAAACAATCCACCTGCTCCACCTGCTTGTACGTACAAGATGTTCATGGATTATAAGCCACAGACCTTCAGTGGGATTGAAGGGGCAGTAGGACTCCTGCGATGGTTTGAGAAGGCAGAATCGGTATTTGCAATGTGTAACTGTCCTGCTGGGGATAGAGTGAAGTATGCTACGGGCACACTCGAGGATGGTGCCCTGACATGGTGGAATGCCCAGGTTCAGATGTTGGGTATTGAAATGGCGAATGCCACTACTTGGGATGATTTCAAGGAGTTGATGCGAGAGGAGTATTGTCCTCGTGATGCGGTTCAGAAACTGGAGAACGAGTACTACAATATGAAAATGGAGGGATCTGAGATTGAAGTATACACTAGGAGGTCTAATGATTTAGCAAGTTTGTGCCCCAACATGTCTCGACCTCCACATCGGCGAATTGAGTTGTATCTCTAGGGCTTAGCACCAGCTGTTAAGAGGTACGTCACTGCTGCAAACCTAGACAATCTGCCCCGTATCGTCCGTTTGGCACATAAGATTACTGACCAGGAGGTCGAACGGGGCAACTTGCTGCCACGTGTTTCTGCTACTACCTCGACTGCTACAGCTACCACACCTACCAGTGATAACAAGCGCAAATGGAACGATACTGACAGAGCAACCAGTGCCAGCCAATCTCAGAAAAGGGCAGACAACAACATCCACCGTAGCTTCAGCCAGTCGTCTTCTGTGAACCAGAATCAGAGCAACAATTCAAATCAGGGTTCTTACGCGGGAAAGCTACCAAAGTGTGATAAGTGTATGTTCCACCATCGCGGGCCATGCACCCGGGTATGTCATAGGTGCAACAAGGTGGGCCACATGGCTAAAGATTGTAGGGTCTGGCTCCCAAAGCCGCCGCAGCAGCCGCAGCAACAGGAGAGGCAGCAGCCCCAACAGAATCGGGGAAATCAAAAGGGGTGCTTTCAGTGTGGTGAAGAGGGTCATTTTAAGAGGGATCGCCCCCAGCTTAATCAGAATGCTGGCAACAACAATACTGGGAATAACAACGATGGGAACCATGGTGGGAACGGGGCAAGTGGAAGAGTATTTACTATTGGCGCTGGGGAAGCTCGCAATGAAGGGTAATGCTGAGACCGGTACGTCTTCTTTGAATGATCTTTCTGTTTCTGTTTTATTCGACTTTGGTGCCGATTTGAGTCTTGTGTCTTTGGGGTTCAGTTGCCAGTTAGGACTGACTCCCACCCCTCTTGTAAAATAAGCATGTAGTAGGATTAGCTGATAGTACATCGATTGAAGCTTCTCATGTTCTTTTTGGTTGTAGACTTGTTCTCATGGGTCAAGTGTTCGGCATTGACCTACTTCCCGATACTTTTGTAAGTTTTGACGTGGACATGGATTTGGTTATCTATGTGTCACGCAGAATTTCTTTGTAAAGAGAAAATCTTGTGTATCCCTCTCCCTAGTGGGGAATCCTTATCAGTCCAAGACCATCGTAGTGGTGCCAGGGTTGGCATCATCTCAGCCATGAAAGCCCAGAAGTGTCTACTGAAGGGCTACCCTGCTATTCTAGCTCTCTTCACTGATTCGCAACCTGAAGAAGGGAAGATCGAGGATCTTCCAGTTGTTCGTGAATTTTCGGACATGTTTTCTGAAGAGTTACCTGGTTTACCTCCACACCGTCAGGTGGAATTTCAGATTAGTCTTATGCAATTTCAGATTCCTTCTGGGGTACAGCAATCCCTTGGATTCGCTGGATACTATCACAGATTCATCGCGGGATTTTCGAAGATTGCGCAGCCTTAACCTCGTTAGCACAGCTGGGAGTGGTGAACTCATGGGAACCAAAGTAGGAGGACGTCTTCTCAGCTTTTGAAACCCAACCCTGTAACGCATGGAGCATCACTTCTATCCGAGGGTACTGATGATCTGGTGGTATATCATGATGGTTTGAATCAGAGTCCCAGTCACACATCAGTGCAACATGAGAGGGCGATGGCTTACGTGGGGGACCTACAGGAAGAACTGCACGAGCCCTGATCTACGGTGGAAGCCATGGTCTTTGGATTTAAGTTGGAGGCATTACTTGGACGGTACCGAATGCACCACTTAGACCGATCACAAGGGCCTCCCGTGTACCCTGGTTACGAGAGAGTTAAATCAGTTAATGGCATCGCTGGATGTAACTTTTGAATGAATACGAGCTTTGCAGCTCGCTATCCACTCTAACATACATGATCAGACTCGCCTTGTTCAAATTGAAGAACTAGAGGAAGAGAGTTCTCAAGATTGACCCATGTGGGGCATGGGGAAGCAACCTTTGGCAGGTCGGACGATATTTGCTGCTTCATGGAACGAATATGGACCTCACTATACAGCAACCTTGGGGAACTGGTGCAGGCGAAGCACACGGGCCTGCTTGAGAAGCATGGCGAGCTTAACTGACGTCACGATGGACCATTCGACAGTCTGGGAAGAATCGGTGGCATAATCTACAAACTCGGGTTACCCGGCGAGTCAGGTAATATACGCGGTGTCATGTATGTTTCGGATATAAGGCAGTGATTGTCTGATGAAACACGTGCGATACCTTTACTGGAGGAATTTATCGAACACATGGACCAAGAAGTCAAGGTTCGTCAACATAGTCGTTCACGATTATGAGAGTTCGTTGGAACTCAAGACGTGAACCGGAGTTCACGCGGAAACGCCATGATCGGACGAAGCTCTAGTATCTTCAATTGTTCAAACAGTTGTTTCAACCTTGGACGTCATTGACGAATTTCGGGACGAAATGCACTTTTAAGTTGGGGATGATGTGGTACCCGAGGAAAATCCACAGTCATCCTGATCTAACACTTTGTTGTTTGGGATACTTATCAAATTTCGGGACGAAATTTCTTTTAAGTTGGGGATGATGTAACAACCCGTATTCCCAAGGTTAGCATTGCATAAACTCCACAACCTTTGGCGCGTGTACTTACAAATAATTGCTCTTATATCACTATCATACAAAACGCAGTAGGTTACGCGCGTGTTTCGCTAAGTGTTATGTGTGTAGGTTATTATACGTGAAACCGTCAAACGTGTTTTATGTGCTTGACTAGTTATGTCACGAAGATGTATGGTGAATGTATATAATAGAACTAGTATTTGTATGAGTTGGGCCTAGTCACTTGGGCCGGATTTCGCACACCTCCATTAGAATTCCACACCCTGTCACTATAGGATTATCGGCCCGACTTTTCCCCTTGAGCCCAAGATCTGGCCCGGCTAGCACTCTTAAACAATTTAGGATGCATGGCAATTAAAACATTGCACAACCTTCACGCCAATTAACCCTAATTTCCAAAGCTCTTCTCCTCGGACGTGCGACGACAACAAGTCCCCTCGGTGTGCTTTCTGTATTCGCTTGTGCCTCTCTTGCATTCGGTTAGTATACTCTTGCCACTTTCGTGTTGTGTTTTCTTGTCATACATGGTAGCATGATTTCGTGATGTGTTGATTGGATCATGTTCTTGCTTGGAAATCGATTGTAGTCCGCACTGGTAGATTAATAATGTCCGCACAAGTTGTTGATTAATAAAGGTCCGACCTTGTTCTCTCTTCTAAGGTTGTTTGCGCATCTAATAACTTAATCACATAGAAATCGCTAAACTTGTTTATTGGTAGTGGTCCGAATGTAATTGTGTTATCATGCACAGAAGTCTAAATATAATATAAGGGAAATAATAAAACAGTTGTTGTTGGTCTGCACGTGTAATTCATATTGGCTGAATATTAATTCATCTCACATGCATGCAATAATGACAAGGAAAAAGTTGTCTACTTGATGTCTTGAATTAAGGGCCTGTATATAACAGGAAGCATATGTAATAATGTTTTCCTTTTTTTGTACATGGGTGATGTCAGAAGATGCTTGAGATTATAGAATGGTCATGATATTATGCTAACTTGTGTTGTTTTCTATAATCATCAAGATATGTAGGCTGAAGTTCCTTGGTGGGTCGATCCCTTTTATTTAATTAATCAACATGTTAAATATTATAGCTTTAGTGACAATCTATTGATACTTGCGGGTCGTGATTTGATTATGTAATGTCGGTATCGATTAAATGCTTACTGATGATGATGTGGATGAGAATGATAATTGTTATGTAATTGCTATGATTGTATTATTAGTGATTTGATTCAACATAAAATAATATTACATGAAATTATTATGATGCGATATTGTCTGATGATTTTGGGACATTATTAAGGGCCGAAGGTTAGCATGTTATTGGTTAGGTTGTTTATGATCAGGTCATTGGGTGAATTGTTACATGATTTCTTGACGACAATAACTAGGACCTGAATTAGTTAATATTATGCTATAATTGATAGGCCGAGATCCATTAAATGAATTTGTTGCCATCTTAATGAAATTCCAATGCATGATGGGTAACAAGTCACATACATACTGGATCGATATATATTAAATGGGCTGCTAAAAATTATTAGATGTAATTATATAAGGTTGGGCCGGCGGTAGGACTTAATTAAGTGATTACAAAATGGGCTGACCACAACTATGGTTTTGGGCCAGTTCTGCTGGGCCGTAAGAAGGAGCGAGACTGCTTAGGGGTTACGGACGGAGTATGTTTGGGCCGGGTAGGATATTGGACTATCATGATTCAGAGGGGTTGTGTTAACCGTAGGGCCAAGTCTAAAACTATTGGGCCGCACAGCTTATGGGGTTTATGCATAGAGTCGTTAAGTGTTGGTATGTGACGTGGTGAATTATGTGAAATGTATGTGACTCGAATATATAATACTTGACTACGTGATAATTGATGCAAATTGTTACATGTGTGGTTCTATACGTGGTTTGATTGAATGAGATTCTAACGGGCAGTGGTAACCACAATAGGAACTAATTGATCAACTCGGAACACGAAACGTATTCTACCGAGCACTCTAAGGTGAGTTCATCTCTTTTGAGCATGCGTCCCGGTGGTTGGGACAGTCAGTGGGTATCCCGGGAAGGGATAAGTCTTTTGGGTAAAAACGGGAATGTTGGATAATATACTCTTCCTATCACCTTTAAAGTCCCTCTGTGTTGTTTGGTTACCTGGGAGGTAACATGGTATTAGTTAGTAGCGCTACTTAGGTTTGGCAACCTCACCCCGTACCTGGGAGGACGGGTGTTGAACTAATGACCTAGTTATGACCAATGCTTTGATAGGAGCATTGGAGAAAGGGCAAAATAATCTGAAGCCGTCTTGTATCGGGGTATTATCAACATTGTTTTCAACATTACTTTCGGATTTAAATTCAATGGATTAACTAAACACTTGGTAACCAACGTTTTTGTAAAATTATGAACTCACCAGCGTTGTCTGATACACTTGTTGCATGCTCGCAGGTCGTTAGATTATATGGATTTGGAAATTGCTGTCTGAAGTAGCTGAAGTGGTCATGGGTCGTGCTGATTGGATACGAATGATGGGGTTATTGATTATATACAATTAATTTGAAACAGTTAAACTATGATTTCTTTTATTTGCTTCCGCTGAACATGTTGGTTTTCATTTAAACTTATTGACGGTACTTTTCAGTAATAATTGATGATTTTATTTAAAAACTTGTGATTGGTTCAATATGATTAGTGGCTCGTTATTGGTTTGTCACACGCATAATAGGGTTTTCCCATGGGTGGTATTTTGGGGGTGTGACAGTAGTTACGACAATTCACGAGATTAAACCCTCACAACGATTAATAAAGTGCAATACTTAACAATTCAGCGGATTCACAACGAATGACAGAGTATAGCCCGAGTTCGGACAACACTCAAACATTCAAGTCGAAATTACGACGAATGACAAAGTATAAACTCAATTTGAGCAGCACTTAATCATACGTTGGATAGTTTCAATCGATCAGACGTTGAATCGTAATAGTGATCGAGTTATTACCCTGTTTTATGGCAGCACTTCGTGAATTTGTGTGTGTTGTGGACTGTTTCTATGATATCTCAGTGTGTATAACGAATTTCTTCGTCGTTTTAGTGCCAGAAATCAAGTCCCAATGTCTGCTATTTATACACAAAATTGGCCAGGCTTACGAACCGTAAGACTTTTTTTCCTTACGGTCCGTAAAGGACACCTGAGCACTATAGGGTAGCCATGTGTGGGACTAGGCCTGCTGAGTTGACAGTTTCTTCAAATTTGAATTCGACAACAAATTATTTAGATAATCGTCCACTAGGGTTTACCCCCCCTGAGTTTTAGGGGCCCTGATCCTGATTCCGATTGTTCTGAAAATTTTAGGGTTTGTGCAGAATCACTTGGGTGTCTTAATTAGGGTTTTCTTAATAGATAATTAACATACTAAGTATTAATTTTAGTGAGAGTTGTTACATTCTCCCCACCTTAAGAAAAATCTCGTCCTCGAGATTTACTGGAATAAATGAGGATATTTCCACTTTATTTCTGATTCCAGCTCCCAAGTGTATTCTGGTCCTTTCTTTGAATTCCACTTGACTTTGACCAATACTAGTAGTTTGTGTTTGAGAAACTTGATCTTTCTATCTTCTATTTGTAGTGGTTTCTCTACAAATTTCAATTTTTCATTTACCTCTATATCTTGAAGAGGTACTACCAGGGATTCGTCTGATAAACATTTCTTGAGATTGGATACATGAAATACATCATGTACTCCAGCTAACTCTTCTGGTAGTTGTAAACGATAAGCAACTGGTCCTATACGTTGGATCACTGGAAATGGTCCTACGTACCTTGGACTTAGCTTTCCTTTCTTACCGAATCTAACAACTCCTTTCCAAGGAGATACTTTCAATAGCATTTTGTCTCCAACTTGAAGACCTGGTGAGATCTGGTGAGATCTGTTTAATTCTGGTGTGACACAAACTCTAAGTTGAGCTTATTGAAGTTTGGAAGGAGATTGCTGACTTCTTTTTTGAAGACCTGTGTTAGTCTCTGTAACCCTAGAATGTTCAGGGCAAACTAACCGTGTGTGCTTGGTTGTGGCTTGGCCAGATTGTGTAGTTCTTGAAAACTACAAATTTGGTCTCTTTAGGAGTTAAATGCACTCTCTGTAAGATCTTTCTAATTTTGTCATGTTTTATTTTTATTGATTATATTAGTTGAAGTAGGGGTAGTGAGGACCGGCATCTACTTGATTGGTCATTTGTTCTGCGTTCTTGTCTGTCTGTAATCTATATTTTTTCTGTGTTTTTTTCACTGGCTGTGTTCACAATTGTTGTATTGGTTTTGTGTCTTAGATTGTGGCTCCTGATGTAAAGGCATGTCCAGGCACCTTAGAGTGATGAACCTGGAATCTTGTCCCTGACTCAGCTTCGCCTTAGAGTTGTTCTCTGTTTGTATTGGAGTTGTTTTTCTGCTTCTTTTGTTGGATTGTTCTGTGATATTTCTGT
Source organism: Helianthus annuus (assembly GCF_002127325.2). Classification (NCBI taxonomy): domain Eukaryota; kingdom Viridiplantae; phylum Streptophyta; class Magnoliopsida; order Asterales; family Asteraceae; genus Helianthus; species Helianthus annuus. The sequence continues at coordinate 92,551,222 of NC_035440.2, read as the reverse complement.
CTGTTCAAGTACTTTCTTGAGTGTGATTGTATGGTTTTAGTCTACTATCTTAAAAATCTTGCTATACTCATGAAGATTTGAAATGTTTATGTAGCAATGGGCTTGTTTCTTGTAGATTTTGTATAGATTATCGTGTGGTAATTTGTAGGGTTGTCTTGTGGGAGTTTCATGTTGTATTTGATTAGAGATTTGTTGTATTTGAGTATCGTTTCTTGCTTCTTCAAATTTAAAGTTGGTTATTGTTGTTTGATGCTCATGTTTACAAGTCTTGTCTTGTTTTAGAAGTCGTATGACTTTATGTTTATCAGATGTGTGGTCTGATAATGTTATGTTTTCATATGCTTTTGTGATAATAAGTATTTGGTCATTGAATCTTGTGATTCTGTATTCTGGTTGAGTTGTTCAGAAAGTTGTATCTTTGTGGTTATATCGTCTTGTGCTTTCGTTAAGTTTAGACCTGAAAAATGTTGTTGATTTGTGTAGTGTGAATCTTTATCTTGGGTCATGTGTTTCAGTTCTGTTTTTGGACTGTAGAAGTGTCTTCTGGGCATAGTACGTATGTCTTAATGTCTTTTACTGTATGATTAGTCAAGCCATGTGGTTTGTATGTTCTCTAATCTGTTGTATTGCCAAGATTGTTCTTGATGTCTATGTCTGCTTATCTATAGTCTTGTTTGTATGGTTAGTTGAGCTGTGTGGTTCATGTTTAACCGATGGTTTTGTCAAGATTATTTGTATATTTGTCACTCTTGTATGCTATCTCTAGTGAGATGTATTTTTTTCTGATTGCAAATTGTGTATTTCATGTTAATCAGAATTTGTTTGGCTGCATCTTATTGTCTTGCGCATGTCTCTTTATTCTTAGCCTTGTGTGTGGACATTAAATCATGTGATTTTGTGTTTCTTTTTTGTTTAGGCTAGAATTGTTGTCTGATATAAAAGTGTATACTTCTCGTATATCAGTGTTGTATGAATCTTGTGATTCGTGGCTGTTGTGATGTTAGCCTTGTATTTTATCTCTTGTGCAAGAGATGTGTTTCTTGTTGTATATTTTGCCAGAGTCTGTATTGGCTATCATTGTTGTCTGGTGTTCTTTGTCATAACAGTTTATCTGGTTAACTGTCTGTCTGTTATAGGGATTTCTTTGATTTGTTGTTGGTTTTTTGTGTTTTGCTTCGAAGGATCTCTTGTTTCGTATTGTAATTTGTCTGGGTTCTTATATGTCTGAGTTAGGATGTTGGTTATAGAAATCCTATTTTTAGTCTTGTTTCTCTATGTTGTGTATATGGCTCGGTTGCAAGTGATTCGAGTTATATTTTGCATTGTATAAATATCTGGTGTTACTATAATACACCTGTTAAAACTAGTAAATGTGTCATATCTGTTGGTATGAATCCTGAAAAAATTGGCACTGGAGATCTATTGGCGGACTTGGTTGAAAAAGTTTGAGTTGTGTTCAGCATGATCTGTTGTGGTTTGAGTTAGATCTAGTTGACACGTTTGCTGTTTGAATCAAGGGGGGATGTTAAAAATAATAGTGTTCATAACACAAACATGTCAAGTTGGGCTTAATATTCAACATTACTGAATTTGTTGATTGGGCTGGTCTTGTTGATGTTTGCTTCATTGGGCCTTTGGACCTGTATAAGGGTTGTCGGAGATATGAACTTGGTTGTTATAACCATTTTTGTTATTATAACAGATTATGTGCCAGTTTGTCTGTCAGGTTGAATGTTTGAGGGCTGTATATGAAACATTATAGGGGGTCCGATTAGGAGTGCATATTCTTGTGGTGCAAAGTGTAACTTTCAAGTTACATCATATAAAAGGCTGATTATTGGCAGCTAGGGTTTGAGAGACTTCATTTTGTTACGCATCATCACACATCTTCTCTCTGGATATTTTCCCCCAAATTCTCTCTAAGTTATTCACCTACGATACACACAGTTTTCTCTCAAGATTGTTCACTTAGTTCTTCCTGCGATGAGAGAAGTTATGCTTCACTGGTGATTGGTGTTCGGTGATTAAAGGAGTTCTGATTCATCAGCAACTCATGTGGTTTAGTGTTACTTTTCTGTTTCCATTTTTCTACAGTTGTATTGTGATGATCTGTTATTAAAGATCATCTTGGTTTTCTTTCTGATTGTGAGAGTTTGTTTAGTTGTTGATTGATGATCATTTGTCGATGATCATCTAGGTTTGTATTGTTCTTTGTCTTGATTATTTGATCTCACATATTGTGAGATCGAGGGTTTGGGGGGTGTTTTTCGGTTTGGGTTAAATAATAAAATTTTATGTCACGTTTTGTCGCTCCTTTTGTGTTTGGTGTTGTTATTTGTGGTCTGTATAGAATTGTCATACCATTTTTTACAATTCCAGATGTGGTTAATGAATTTAGTGACCAACATGGTAGGTCTTTGGTGGTCTCGGTGTTTGATATCGATGGTCTAAAGAAGATTGCAGAAGTGGTGAAAGAACTTTGTCTCTTTGAATTTTCGATTCAGTTTTTGGGTGGCCTTTCAGTGTTTGTACGTGTGAGTCTAATGAAGTTGCTGAAGAGTTACAGATTAAGCTTTTGTTGAAGACCGAGTTGATTCATTCGTCTGTTTCTTGGAAAGGCCAATCATTCCCTTTTGAAAGGGTGGCTTGGCTTAAAGTGCAAGGTGTCCTTCTGAATTTATTGTGTAATGACACTTTGAACTGGATAGGGGCGAAATATGGGAAAATTATTCACAAGGCAAATGTGAAACAAAGTGATAATGATCTATCTTTTGAGTATGTTGCGGTTTTGGTTGGAGATGGAAGGAGGATCATGGATGAAATTACGTTGCAATGGAGGCGGCGTAAGTTCCAGGTATGGGTAATGGAGGAAATAGGCGACCGGATACCCGATTTTTTATGTTCTAAGGTTGGGGAAACTGAGGCTCCGGCGAAGATGGATGCTTCCGGCGAATCTCTGGTGATTGGGATTGATGGAGGCATTAATGGTTTTTTTGAAAATTATCCGGATATTTCGGCTCCTAGAAAAGGAAACATCAATAAGCTTAATGGTGGTGGTGTGAGTCAATCATTTCCTAATCATGAAAGTTTGACTACCACTACTACCACCACCACTACCACCACCACCACCACCACCACCACCACGACCACCACCACGACCACCACCACCACCACCACCACCACACTACTACCACTACCACCACCACTACCACCACCACTACCACCACCACTACCACCACCACCACCACCACCACCACCACCACCACCACTACCACTACTACGACGACGACTACCACGACGACGACTACCACGACGACGACTACCACGACGACGACTACCACCACTACTACTACCACCACCACTACTACCACCACCACTACTACCACCACCACCACTACTACCACCACTACCACTACTACCACAACTACCACCACTACCATCACTACCAAAAGATAGAGATACAAAAATAATCCACCCAAAATGCTTTCCAAAGACGAGAGGCCCAACCCACCTAAGAGACAAAGATTAGACTTTGATCCGGTAGGTTTAGATATCTTCGGATTGGATGTTTTGCTGGGGATTTCCAAGCCCAATCAAGTTACAGAGTCCGATGGGATACAGGAGGTAGAGAAGGAGGATTTAGTTATGAAAGATACTCCTATTGATAAAGAAGTACCAGCGACAAGTGAGGTGATGGATAAGGTTCTCGATAAGAAATGAGGTTTTTAGGAAAAGATTAGGGGTGGCTAGTATATCAGATAAGAATAAGGAGGGGAGATTGAGATGGTTTGGGCATGTGAAACGGAGACAAACGACGGCACCAGTTAGAGTAGTGGAAACTCTTATTGTGGAGGGGATGAGAGGAAGAGGCAGACCCAAACTGACATGGGATGAACAGATTAGGCATGATTTATTAGAGTTGCATCTTTCTGAGGACATGGTCCAAGATAGGACTGTGTGGTGACGTAGGATTAGGGTTAAGGACTTTTAGGGGATATTGCAGAAAGGTCTTAGGTGTATTTTAGGGACGTAGGTTTTCTTATTCTTTAAGTGACTTACCGGTGATTGCATTCTTGTGTTCATGCCCAAATGTTGTTGTATGATATTATACATGATTTACATTATATTGTGTCACTCTGATAACTTTCTTGGTATTGCTGACTTCTTATTTCTATGTTCTTTGACTTGGTGTGTTGATATGCTGTTCGTTTTGGAGCCGACGGTCTCTCTGGAAGCAGCCTCGGATAGAGGCAATGCCTGTCTACATCCCACCCTCCCCAGACCCTATAAGTAGCTTTGCTATTTGTGGGATTTACTGAGTATGATTGTTGTAATTTCAGTCAAATAAAGAATGTATATTTTTGTATTACATATTTTTCAGTATTCAACCTATATAATACATGAGTCTATAACCCAGTATAATAATATTAGTTAATTCTAAAATTAAACCCCAAATCTTTGATTTTGTTTATATTGATTTAATTATTTACATCGTTTAATTTATTTAAATATACACAATGTCATATCATAAAAGTAACCTTTTTCTTTTAACCACATCGTTTAATTTATTTAAACATACACAATGTCATATCATAAAAGTAACCTTTTTTTTTTAACCAAACGCTTCACGCCCTTCCATCACATGCATGGATCGGTAACAAGAGAAGATCACCAACAAGTCATCGAGTAACCGAAATCTGCCTGTATGGGGCTAGTCCTTGGTAGGGTAGAAGCGCACATCTCTCAAAGGGAATGTTTTACTTCAAAGGCAAAAATATTTTGTAATTTTTTTTGAACGGTGACTTTCTTTTTCAGTGACCCAATGTCACATCGCATAAACGGCGGCCCTAGTCAAGATCTGCCTAAACTACGTTGTCTTAATCGGGTCCGCGCTGGGTTGGTCAGACTTGGTTACGTCGTTCCTCAAAAAACGTCCTGTCTCCACACAAGAAGCCTCACTGAAACAACAACCCGATGAAAATATTTTGTAATATTTGATGTAAAATATAAGATGAGTAACATTTGCAGTTAAAAAAGTTTAATCTAAATTCTATTTTGAATCGAACTGCAGTCTTAAGAACCCTAATTCCCAAATTCATCTAAGCTCCAACCTACATGTATAACTCACACCCATAAATTCAATTCCTTTTGTATATACATATACATATACATATACACATACCATAACTTATAAACCCACTATAGCGGCTGTGGTGGTGAAATTTTGGGGATTTTTGCTGACCTAAAAATGCTCGAAAACCCTACTGATTCATCATCCACCGTCAAACGCTATGCTCCACCTAATCAAAGGTATGCGTCTTCGTCTTCTCTTCGTTTACACGGAGTGTTTCGGTTGATTAATTTCGCTGATTTTTTACATTAACGCTGTTTTTTTTTTTTTAATTTTTATGTAGGAATCGGGCTCTTGGAAGGAAGAAATCTGGAGGAGGTAAATCTATCTCTGTAAATATGCGATTTTTCTTGAATTGAGTTGCACAAATGTATGGTTAGGGTTTGGAATGTGCGATTTTGCTTGATATTAGGGTTTCGAAATCTCAATTGGTGATTGTGTTAGTTAGGTAGGAAATGTGTTGCTTATGATTACGTAGAGATTTGGAAACTTAAATTTGATATATAGGGTTTTGGAATAGGTGATTTTGCTTAAAATTAGGTCTTTTTTTTCAGCTCAATCGATCGGATTTGCTATTCAAAAGGGGGGTTGTGGCGCAGCTTGTTGCCCATTTACCTGCCGTTCTATTGTAAATTTTCCGGTTTTTTAAAATTTAATGATAGATTGTTATTGATCGTTGTCGGTTCGGTAGGAAGTATGTTGTTTTATGGAGATTTGGAAACTTCGGTTTGACGTTCATCAGTTCATGTTTTATGATCTGAGTTTTTTTTTTGTTATCTTAGAAGCTAAAGGATTGGTAGATCTGAAACGCCTCTTTTTTATTGATTGGAGAGATGTCAATCAATCACTAAATTATGAAATATGAATAATGATTATATATATTATTCTCCAAAAGTCTTTTTTTAGGCAGATGAAATATTTGATGAAAGCTGTTTGTTCAATCTTCGAATCTGTGGGTTGTGGGTACGGTGATTCTGTTGGTGCCAGTGTGATCTTGATATGTAGGTACTTCATAGGAGCACAGACCCATATCAAAAGGTTTACAATTATGACATTATATATGGTAGTGCTGTGTAACTTGGTAGGTTAATACTTCATAAAAATGGGTCGCTACTACGTATCTAAGCAAGATTCTTTATTTTCTCGAGACTTTAATGCTTGATATGGCTAATACGATATGAAGCGTGAGCTGCTTTATAGTCTTCATGATATGAGAAGTACAAAGGGCATTTTCTTCGTTAATATTTGGTTTTAAGAATTTTTGGTAGTATACAATTTACCGAATTTTAGCCACATCTGTTGGTTTTAACAGCCTCTTATATCAACAAGGATAGTTGATATCCATCAAGTGTCTGTTTTTGATTTTCGTAAGTTCAGAGACTATAGGTAGAAATGTCAATTATATTAACTTTTGAATTAGAAAAGTTATATCTTTTTTACCATACAAAGATTCAGAATTAGTTAATACAATGCCAAAATATTTTTTCGAAGGTTTATATGGAAAAAAGTTAATTGAGATGACCTTAAAGTTTCTTCATAAGGTGACTGTTCTGTATTTGCAGATAGATTGGAACGGGCAAGTAGTTACGGGAATGACGGAGAAAAAAGTCAAGTTGCTGCTTTAAGAAATGTTCCTATAATGGATCACGCAGATCCATCGCGCTTAATTGGCTTGCAAGGATGCTGCAACAGTGAAGCGTATCAACTTCTGACCAATCGTATGTATCTAATTACTCACTATCTGCCAAGAAAATGTTAAATTTATTTCTTGTTCGGTAGGTTTTGAGTTTAATTTAATCTATCTACCCGTTATATCAAACACAGATGGTATTGATTATTGATTTTGTGCTCTATTTACTGAAGGGTATTTAGACAATTAGGCAGGACTATTTTTGTGTGAGTATATACTAAGTAGTAATGTTGCTGCATGCATTTTTTAACGCAGGTTGGGCAGCTGCTATTAATGCATATGAAAATCCCGCAACTGATTTAGCTGGTGAGTGAGGAAAGTCTAAATTTTGATGGACAATTTCTGCCTTTTGTTATCACTTATATATAACGTTAAATTGTTTATTTATTTATTTATTTTTTTATAAATTTAATCATCAATAAAAATTTCAAAGAAAAAGAACATGCCATTCTTTGCAAGATTGAAAGGTTTTGGATGAATTCACAAGTTATGATACTTCTACTTATGAATAGATCGATCTTATTTTGTTTAATTCTATCGGATCAAATGGGTTAACTTACGCATTTTAGCTGCAATGAAAACTGGTCAAGTGGGTTCAAAGGTTCAGAAGACACTAAAGTGTAATTTTTTATGCCTACAAGTAAAACCCGTAAATCACTTTATGCTAAAAGATGATATTCGTTGCAAATAATATAACTTTTGTAATATATGTGGCACCTTATTTTTTGTAAAAAGTTAGATGAAAAGTGTTTTGAGGTCAATCTAACCCCTTCTGCACAATAAGTTCCCCGTTTTGACCCAGATAACAAAGAAAAATTGTATAAACAGATAGATACTCATCATTCTTCTCCTTTTGGTATTTTACAGAGCGGCCCGTTATGTATTCAGGAAGCACTGCATCAGCATGGGGGCAATTCAGACTGCCTCACCAGGTAAAACGATAAATTGTCCATTTGTTTTCTCTCTTTCATTCTCTAAACGCGCTATTTGTTTTGAAACGGTTTCAGATGATTTCCCCGGTAGCAGGAGGGCCTTCCGGGCCTCAAATGGATTTCATAAGCGAACTCAGGCAAGCGATGCATAACTCAAATGCCCAACTTTGACAAGTAATTATCAAGTTTGGAACGCAGTTAGAGCTTCTGTTTTGGCTCACTTATCTTTTAGAACATGTTTATCACAATTACTGTTGTATGTGTTCTTAACTTGGATTTGTGCTGTATTTTATGTGGCGGGATTATTTGGTGTTTCTGCTTCCTTTGTGCTTTAATTTGACAATTCTTTATTTTATACTATTATGCGGCTATGCAGTTAATATAGGTGATATGTTATTGATATATCGGTTACCGGTCCCTATGTACAATATCGGTACCGATATTATCGGCAATATTGACCTATATGGCAATATTGACCTATATCTGACTGATAAATCACCGATTTTCCCGATGTTAGTGCTTTTCTTCTTAGTTCTACCAATCGTCTTTTTCTTATTGCTGCTATTAGTGTTGTAATTATTAATTGTTAGTGTTAAATGTTAGTGTTTTAAGTCTTACTCAGTTCCTACTTGCTACAATTGTTAGTGTTTTGTAAGTTGCAAAAAGGTTAATTTGAATGGTAGGAGAGTATATTGAATTGTTAGTGTTAAATTGCTATATATATAAATTCTGCGTGATATTAAAATTACCGATGTCTGACCGTGATAACCGATGTCTCAAATATCGGTCCTTGACTGATATTCGATTTTTTACCGCATTAACTGCTTAGCTATGTGGGCATATGGATTTTCAACAAGCGAGTTTGAGCTGAGCCACCGTCAACTCAGTTTCGAGCCAATAACTCGGAATATATTTGTCATTCTATCTCACGTGATGGCTTTCAAAACACGTATTCAAGTGAGTTTGAGCTGAGCCAACGTCAACTCATTTTCAAGCCAGTTTTCAAAACACGTATTCAACGAGTTTGAGCTGAGCCAATATCAACTCGGATTCAAGCCGATAACAATAACTCCGAATAAAATTTTATTATTCTATATCATATGAACTAATGAAAGCATCAAAGAACTGGTAACTGCTGTGAATAAATGGCATTAGATATGTATAAACATTGTGCTTACAGCATCAAGAACCTAAAAAACTTGTACAATGGACAATGATGCTGTATGATTCTCGAGTTCAAATAGTTTCTTGTTAGAAACACGATCATTCTGTCCAAACGGGAATTATTCCTTGAGCAGCTAAACGCTTTTCGACCCAGAAGACGAGTAGTTTTGCGTTGACTTTTTTCTCGTCAACAAGAAACGGTTCTACATTGCTTGCAGTTGACCCGTATGACGATATCGAAAACCCTTTTGGACCTGTTGAAATGGAGATGATTATTTTGTGGTGTTCTTGAATTTGTTAATAAAAGAGGGGAAGAACTCACCGGTTACGGTACCATCTGGGAATAATGCCCAAAATGTGTAAGGGATGCCCTTCTTCCGAAATGACCCTTCAAGCTGTACATAAAGGAGAGGCATTATTTGCCACAGGGGGTAAGGAACCAAACACGAATCTACTCGGGCCGTTGGGCCCCTTTTGTATTCGTAGTAGTAGTTCGGTTACCTTTCATGACGTGACCCATTAACACGACATGGCTTGACACGAAGTTAAAAGGGTTCAGCTCACAGTGACGCAATTAAAAACGAGTCTAAATGTGTAATGTCATTCGTGTTATTGAACTACTTATATGATTGTGTTATATGCGTCGTGTCAACTGTCATGTCATTCGTGGTATTAAATGGTTGCACTTGTGTTAACCGCTCATTAGTGTTCAAGAAAATGACAAAAAAGTTTAAAGGGTCATGTTTGGTTCAATAGTCTTATTAAATGTGTGATGTCGGACATGACCCGTTTAACACAACACGACATGTTTTACCAACTCTATTGAATACACTTAATTGTGAGAAAGTATAAGATCTAATTACCTTGTTATCCTTGAAAAATAACTCCAGTTCTTCAATATCTTGTTGTGTTTCAAGAATTGATCGTAGTGACGGAATCACCTCCTCGTTGATCATCTCCGGCAACGCCTTAACAGGCGCTTTTGCCGCAGGCTTCGGCTTTGGTTTTGCCGGAGCAGCATCAGCACCTTCTTTGGCAGCAGCGGCTGGTGGTTCCCCTTCTTTTCCCTCTTTGGTTTCGGCAGCAACTACACTCAACAGTAACAAAATAAACAAAATTCGCATACCAGATCCATAATTTTCAACATAGTACACACTACAGAGATGAATTATTGGTGATCATAACTATCAATTGTCATAAATAGTTGATTAATAATACACAATAGGTTACAAATAATACACAATATTGTTATATCATTATCATAACCAGAGGGTTAAGTTTCCTTTGTAGTTACGGTCATTTTACTCCTATAAATAATTGATTAATAATACACAATACGTCACAAATAATACATAATATTGTTTGTTGATATGTTAATATGAACACAACTTCTTAGCTACAGAAAACTTTTTAGTTTCACAATTTCACCACAAAACATTTATATTTTAATCCCTAAACAAATAGCTTTTTAACACTCAATCTCCTTGGGTTTTCATATTAAAACATATTTGTTTTTCTCCTTTCACATTAACCATAAGTTATCTATTCACACTAACATATTTTTATTTGTTATTTAAATTCATTAACAATTAATTACATAGTTAGTCCATGTGGTTTATACAAACTAACATTCTAAGGTACTAATAGTTTAAAATCACTTATTGGGGTACTAACTTTCCATTTTTTTAACATGTGGGGGTATTAATTATATAGTTAGTCTCTGTGGTTTACACAAAGTAACAATCTAAGGTACTAATAGTTAACCAGGGAATTAACGTTAATACCCCCACATGTTATAAAATGGAAAGTTAGACCATGCGTAATGGTAAACAAGAATAATGCCCCCAACATGGGGCATTATGCGCCACGTGTCGCCTAGTCATACTTTGGGCATTATAGAAAAAAAGGTGTAGTGGGGCATTATCCCAATAATGCCCACTCAATCATTTGACAATTATTTTTTTTTTTAAATATAAAAGATAAAGTCTTCATTAATTTAAAATATAAATTACAATACTTGAAAAAAAATACAAAAAAAAAACAGAAAATTAAAAAAACCGAAAAAAAAAACAGAAAAAAAAACAGAAAAAAAAAAAACTAGATGATCTAAAGTCCATATTTTTCACGTATTTTTTGGCGACGCATTTGAGCCAAGATCAACGCGTCGCCTTGGAGGTGGTCGATCGGTTTGGACAAAAACTCAATGTCCTTTTCCATTTGTCGCGCCTCTTGCAACTCGTTGAACTTTTTGGTTTCAACTACTCGGTCTTTCATAATCCGAAAAAAAAACAGAATATATGAAATAGAAAAAAAAAACAGAAAAAAAAACAGAATATAAAAAAACAGAAAAAAAAAATAAAAAAAAAATAACTTACCGGTATCTTCGTCCTCCGAAATATCGAGCCACGCCCGAGTCAACGTGTATTCCTCGTCCTTCGTCCATTTAATGGTTGTTTTTGCACGTCGAGGCTCATCCTTTTCCTTCTTTTTATGCGACTCCGGCACGACCTCGACATCGGGTTCGGATTCGGGTTCGGGTTGTGACGGTTGCGACCCGCCGGCTTGACCAAAGCCGTAGGTGGGAGAAACAAAAGGAGGGGCGCCACTCAAGTAAGCCGCGTAACTTAAAAAGCTCGGGTCCATGTCTTGTAGGTTGTACGGGGTTTGCGGTTGGGTTGTGTTCGGGTTCGTGGGTCTTGCGGGGCCACCAAACGGGGGTCGGTATGGATGCATGTTTGTAAAAAAATAGGAGAAAGTGGAGGTTTTTTTATAAAGTAATAGAAGAGAGTGGGTGAGAAAGTAGTAGAAATTTTATAAAAAATTGGAGAAAATGGAATGATATATATATAGTGGGTAAAATTTAGAATTAAAAAAAAAAAAAATAAGTTTTTGACCGTTGCCAAACGGTCGAATTTTTGGCATCTTTCGAATTCACAGCGTTTTTAAAATCACGCCGGAGCCATTTTTTTTCAAAAAAAACGCCCGGAAACGCCCCATGTAATGGGGGTTCCGGCGTTATGCAGCGTTTTTTGGCAATTTTTTTTAAAAAAAACGCCCCGTTACGGGGGGTCTTAGTACCCTAAGAAGTGATTTTAAAATATTAGTACCTTAGATTGTTACTTTGTGTAATCCACAGTGACTAACTATGTAATTAACTCATTCATTAGATACGCAATTATATTTAATTTTTTTTTACCGGTGTTCCTTAGCTTTTATAAAAAAAAACTGAATACACAGTTGTGTATACTTTTTTTTTTTTAACAAAGTATTATTCATAATAGAGTATTTTTCCATCGATAACATTGCTACTCATATCGGTATTATCGAAACAGGCACATGTATTTGTTTTTATAGTCTTCAATATCACGAATTTATTTTTTGGTTTTCTCTTTCGGTACGGTAATGAATTGAAAGTTGTATGTCTGAAACGAGTGAAATGTACCTGTGGAAGCAGCACCAGATGATTCCGCATAACAAACAGCGTTCCGATGCGAAAAAACAAACTTTGCTGCAATCTGTGAACAGAAACCAAAAACCGATCAACAACCTACACAACCTGAAGAGTCAAATAAATAACTGGAATACCAGAGGGAACGAAGAAGAGCTCCATTTATGATCACGAGAACAGTAGGGAAAATTCAAGTTCAAATTGGGCAACGTAACGAGTCCTCCAGTGGTTGCCATTTTAATCGATGATGATGATGATGTTGATGCATGCAACTTCATCATTGGGATCCAATCCAATGGCGTTTAAACACCAAGTTTGTTTATTTTTATTAATTAAAATTTCAGGGCTTGGTTGGATTGCAGAGAGTGAATGAGGTGCAAAGAGAATTGGTTGGGGTAAGTTCATTAATGTCGTCCACAAACCGGTTTGGATGATTTGGCACCACTGAAGTTCAATTCCATGACTCCTTTGTTTGTATGTGTTATGTGTATTATAACCGGTCTAAAAACATGGTAACTAATTAACCGTAGGGTTGTCTTCGAGAATGATACAAAATATTTGGTTTTCTGACGTGATAAAAAAAACCGGGGCCTATCTCTCTAAATCGATTGGTAGTCTTTGTTTAGCTTTTAATGAGACTCTTAATGATTCAGATCTCTTACTGGTTCAGTACTTAATGGTTTACACTGTTTGTTTCATGAGCGGATGTCTAAATGGTTGAGACATTTGCCTCTGAATAGTTAAGTATTATACTGAGTCTGAATGGTTAAGACCTCTAATCTGAATTGGTAAAACATTTGCCTCTGAATGGTTAAACATTAAACTGGCTCTTAACGGTTCAGACCTCTTACTAGTTCAACACTTAATGGTTCAGACCTCTTACTGGTTCAGTACTTAACAATTCAGAAGTTGCCAAACAGCCCCTAAGTATGCTATTTTACCATTTGTTAATTTCATTTGAGTTTATATTTTGAGACTTTTAAAATAGTTGTAATTCAAGTATTAAAATAGATTAGCTCAGCTAAAAGTAAATCTATACTATATAATAAAAGAAACCACTTTTGGGACACTTGTCATCATATTAGATCATCTCTTAAAGATAATTGTAATATTAGTTTAATAATCTCTTCTAATTAATTATATATAACCCTTCTACTAAATATTATTTAGTTTAATATCTTATATTATAGATAATCCTCCTACTAAATATTATTAGTTTAATATCTTATGAATAATTATTAGAGTTAATTGTCAAAATCGTCCCTCAGGTTTGGGCATTTCGTCCAAAATGATTTTTTTTGTACCAAATAGCCCCCCACGTTTGTAACGTTTTGCCATTTTCATCCAAATGCCTAACTGGGTTAGAAACAATCGTTTGATGAGGTTTTTTTTTTTTTTTTTTTTTTTTTTTTTTTTTTTTAATTTCACAAGTACAGGGCCTGAAATGTAATTTCTTTTTAAACCTAAAACCATTACCCTCTGCTTTCTCTGTCTACAACCTTCAAAACAAACCATCAACTACCACTCACACCGTTACTCACATCCACCATGTAATGCTCATAAATAGATATAAAACTAAGATGTATCGACCAGTACCCATCACTATATGCCCTTCAACAAAACCTTTTATGTACCAACATGTACGTAATGAAATAAATTAAACTGAACATATTAGCTGAACTCATATTACAGTTGAGTAGATCATAAACTAAAAAAAGCTAAATGGGTTTAAATGTCATCACATTGTAGCTAAATGAAGTGGTTACCGGTTTCAACCTTTCACGTTTTTGGGATACACGCATACCTCAGATAGAAAATAAACAAGGAAATTCGAAGTAACTAACAGAAATCATGAATCAAATGGAAATTCCAATAATACTAAGACTACCTAGGACATGATTATATTCGGTTTCATAAATTTGTAAAATTAGCACATGATGATATTCTGTTTACAAAATATAATGGAGAGGGGTAAGAGGAAACAGAGGAAGTAAACATGAAACTAAGAATACTTAGAATGTGATATTCACATGTTTCTTATCAATAAGCAAAAAGGATAAATATGTTAAAAATGGGCATATCACTGTAATACTCCAGAGCATATAAGTATAATTCGTCAAAACGGAAGTTAAAGATACCATAATAGGCCTATGTATAATTCTACAATTTGTTTTACATGTAAATTTTTACTTTTATAAAGTTAGAGTTTAAAAAGAAATTACATTTCGGGCCCTTTACTTGTGAAATTTCAAAAAAAAAAAAAAAATCTCATCAAACGGTTCTTATAGATATAACTTTTTATTATTTAATATATAAAATTATATTTATTCAACCCGTATAATAAATGAGGTTTTTAAAGATATATTGTTTTATTATTTAGTATATAAAATTTATTTATTCAACCCCGTGTAATACACGGGGTTATAACCTAGTTTTATATATATATAAAATTTAATAATTTTAATGGCTTATCTCGCCATCTTTTTAGCTGAAACATGAGCGGTGAACTTGAATGAAAACCGTAAACAAAAAAATATCCGAATTGTGAATACATGTTGGTTTTTACCGTATCTGAATTGTGAATTTGGATTTCAGATCAGTTATATGCTCCACAAATTTTGCTTATTCGGATAACCGAACCGAATTCAATGAATAAATTGAGTAATAACCGGATTAATTAGAAGATCGAACCGAATAAATTGGTTTAATCAGATTATTTAATTGAATTGGTTCGGTTAGACACTTGTGAATTCGGATTGGTTCAGTTGTCGGTTAGTGACAAAAGAATTCCAAATTCAAATAAATCAATCTGAACAAATCGAAGAGACCCATATCTGATCTGATGAACACCCGTAATTATACTCAAACAATCAATCGACATCGAGGATCTTTCTAGGACTGTTAAAAAAGCTTGCAGCTAAAAGTTCACTCGAAATATGGTTTGTAAACGAGTCGAACCTTAGCCAAGATAAGCTTGCTCATTAGTAGTTTAGCTGGCTCATTGGTTTACACGTTTGGCTCGTTTAAATTAAAGTCCAAATTTTAATATATAAGAATTATATCCAAAT
The DNA here is from genome assembly GCF_002127325.2 of Helianthus annuus. NCBI lineage: Eukaryota > Viridiplantae > Streptophyta > Magnoliopsida > Asterales > Asteraceae > Helianthus > Helianthus annuus. The sequence continues at coordinate 92,535,789 of NC_035440.2, read as the reverse complement.
AATCTATCTAATAAAAGAAACATATGAGGGACACGTGTTATTCATTGGAGCTATCTATCTTTTTTTTGTTTTCCCGAACCCCTCAGGGCCGTTCCAAGCTTTTTGGAGGCCCAAGGCGAAATGAAATTTGAGGCCTTTTTTCCTTCTTTGATTATTATAAACGATACTCTTTTATCTGTGTTTGGAACCATACAAAAATCTAACACAATTATAACAAATAGTGGTTTCCTTGTATAAGGAATCAAAGAAATCTTAATAATAAGTTTGCACTAATATTAATAGTTAGCATATTAATTTTCTTTTAAGTGGAGACCCTATTTTTTTGGAGACCGTAGGCCAAAGCCTAGGTTAAGTATACTATAGGTCCGGCCCTGGAGCCTCTCTCCCCTACTTAATTACAAATACTTATTTTTTTATAAAAAAGATATTCATTATATATAGATATTAATAAATATTAATTTCAATGATTATTGCTATATAATTATTTTATTTTCTTTTTCGCTTATTTCTTATTTATCTAATATTTTCGTGCAATGCATGGGTTTTAAAAGATGTACATTTTTTTATTAGTTAGTAATTATATTTATTCAGTCCGTGTAATACACGGTTTTTCTAACCTAGTAATATATATAAAATGTGCATTATCTATAATTTAGACATATTATTTTTGTTTTTTTTGTGCTTGTGATCTTTACGAGCGTAAGTCAAGCTCAACTTTTAGCTTGTTAAGATAAAGGAGACAAGCCAAGTTGAGACCATTTAACTTTAAGCCCAAGCCCAACTTGACGCGGCTCTACTTGTTTACAACCTACTACTTCCTCTATTATTCAATGTTTTGGAATAAAAGAGATTGAATGTTTGAAAATGTTTCTAGTTCTCACTAATTTTTTTCCAAATTTTTCTACGTGTTCTAGCTTATCATCAAGCATTTACATTTACAACTCGGATCTAGCATCTAATAGTACAATTCTACAAAACAAGAAGGTAAACATAAGACAGAAAGTAGAATATTACATGCTCAAACTAATCATTTCTAGATCTCATGTTTTACACAAGTTGATTGGGGAATGTATGTGACATTAATCATCATGAATATTTAGAATGTTGCAAATCTTAAGCGATATGAATGCCTTGCAGCTCGGTACCACCACCACCATGGCTGCCGCCGCCACCATGCCCTGAGCCATCATGTAGACCCTTCTTTTTCTTGGCATGTTTAGCCCAACTAATAAGACTCGCTTGTATGTGCTCATCAAATATCGACTTCTTGAAATTACTTCCCATCTACACATCACACGATTAATGTTAATACTATTTGTGCTTAAAAGAGCGTGAACTCAAAATTTGACATCAAAACGCGAAGGCAATAAAACTAAAACCAAACTAACTACCTGTGTGACAAGCGCGTAAAGTGGTAGAGTACTATAACTGCACAAAACTTGTATAAAGACCCTATATCAAATGAAATAAAATGCACTTTTACAACACAAGTTACCATTTAAAAATTAAAACACAACATATGAATCCCAAAAAGACAAACTTGCGAGACCATGTTTGGTTCATTGGTCTTGATTAAGATCGAACCAAACATGGTCTTGATTAATGGGATAGTGAACTTATTGCCGATAGTTTCTTTGAAATCGCCTTACCCGATGATGAGTCTTGGGATAATGTAAATCATTTTTCCCATTATGCACGAATGGAGACCAAATTGAACCTATTGATGAAGCGCATTCGGTGTCAATTTCTTTCAATCAATAGTATTAATTAGGCGAAGAGGTAACAACTTTAACCCATATATATGACAACGGGGTTGATTCGGTCAGTATTATTTGAGAACGGGTCAAACATGTAAAACATAAGAAGAGTTTTATGAAGTGAAAAAGTGTCATAAAACATCATAAATAATTTTACTTGGGAAAATACTGCATTATTTTTGTAACATGAAATTATACTTAATACTTCTAACTATATATAATTTTCCCAAGAATGTACCAAAAAAGTGTTGGTGGGTCAACACGAGCGATTTGTTTTCACCCAAACTCATTTTGACCTATTACACAACCCGTCCATTTTGCCCCCTCTAACGTTGCGTGCAATGTTTTTGAAATAAAACGTACCAATATCCAGAAGAAGTATGCGATCTCAAAAGCGTTCTGGAAGAGTATAAAATGTATTAAAAGGCGAACGATCTTTGGTCGATGAAACCAGAAGTGCTCATCTGAAGGTTTCACTATTGGTTCGCCTTCTACGACTACTTGCGTCTTAGCAACTCCATTAGCCAACTGAATGATCACATGTTCTAGCTTGGTTCCCACAGCAAGTAGCAACTGTGAAAATATAATTATACTATATGAATTACTTCATATAACAAATAGTGTCATAAGTGTTTTGACATTGTTAGCGAATAAAAATACTAAAAAAGATTGATTTTCATGTACATGATGCAACATTCGAGTTGAGCAACTTACGATCAAGGGTATAAAAGCTATCCAAAAATATGTATGCCAACCTGCATGAGAACCAAGAAACAAGAATCATTCGTGACCCGAAGACTTCAAAAAGCCCGATAATAGTTTAATTATCTAAAACTTGATCTTTCTTCTATAAGTAAGGTTCGAACGTATGGACAAAGGCGAGGGCATGTGAGTGTGCGTACCGTGAATATTCAGCAACATGAATATGATAACAAATGCCCATAAATACCAACTACAATGGATAAAAGCATACATTAGTATACTCCTTAAAATGGATGAACAATTTGATCAAACTTGTTAAACAAAATATTCGTTATTCGTTTGACTTTTATGTTGAGGACTTATCAGTTTGACTGTTATACTTGATAAAATACAATCAAAACATGCCACATATCTCATAATCATGTACTTTTATGCCAATGGGGGCAAATCATGGGCTTATGGCCACTTTTGCGCCAATGGGTGCATATCTCTTCAAGTGTCGCGTCACGCAGATAATGCCACGTTAGTGAATGTGGTGCACGTACGAGTCCATTTGTTGTTAGTTTCCATGTCGTTGCAAAGTGTGTAACGATCAAATTGATAATCTTAAGACTTAAGTTTATCGGGTTATTTTTATTTATTTATTTATTTTTTTTTTTGAAAGTACTAGGGTTGTACTAAAGACTTGCCTGATGCCTACAACCTTCCTAGAATCGTCTTCGAGAGCCCGCATCATGTATTTGTGAAAATTAAACTTTTGGTTTCCCCTGCAATGCATCTATAACATCATGAAGATCATTTGTGTATTTTGTAAAAGAATAACACAAACAGGACAATGTTTAGAGATAGACATGTAGTTACCATAATAAATCCCAATCGTAGAGCAATGTAATCTGCTTCGGTGACTGATCCATAAAATTGCTTGAAGAATGATTGCTTCAAATTCGATTATAACATAAGAATTAAACAAAATAAGATGAAAAAAACTAAGAACATAAAAGAGTTAATTGCCAAAATCGTCCCTGAGGTTTGGGCAGGTTTGCCATTTTCGTCCAAAATGACACTTTTATACCATGCCCCCAATGTTTGTAACTGTTTGCCATTTTCATCCAAACCACTAACTTAGTTTATTTTTTCTGTTAAGTTGAGGATATTTGGATGAAACTGGCAAATATAAAACCACATGGACGATTTTGGCAATTTACTCAAACTCTTTTAAATTTCTTTTATTTAATTAATTTTGTTACATATATAATAAAAAAGAATATATTGTGTTTTTTTTTTTTTGTAGTTTCAGACATCTAACTAAGTAGATTTATTCAATAGAATATATTACCAGTTTATTGTAACTACATCACCAAAGTTAGGTCCTTTGTATAGATGACAAATAAACATGCTAATTTACAAGTTTTCATTATTCAATAGTCTTGTACAACATTAAAATGACGCGAAACACAATAAAAATGGGGACGAAACAACGATGATAACTTACCAGCCAACCTAAAACAGCTGAACGTTTGCCAACACCCACGAAGCGCTTCGCAACGAAATCATGTTCTTGAACATATGTCACCATCGTCGTCATAATATGAATGATCTTATGTTAGTTAGGAGAACATATTTAACAAAGACGTAATATTCATTTTATTATTTTTTTCGTCTCATATTATTTTTTTCTCCGGTTTTATATGTTAAGAGTTGATGTCTTAGCACGAATTGCAATCAAGTTGTAAACAGGTTAAACTAATTATAGATTATACATTCTTTATGTTTTTGAATTTGAAAATTAAAGGGGTTGCTTGTTTGTCACTTTATCTACAACCGACCCAAACACGGTTCATTTATTAAACAAACTAGGTGGGTCAACCCGTTTACAGCCTAAACCCAACCCAACCCAAAACATGACCATTTTTGTGTTCGTGTGGTGTTGGGAATCGACTCGCGGTGGAGCCCACAAAATGAAGGATCGGATTACCTTTTGAAGTATCCAAATTATCTTCCTTGGTAGATGCTTCCCATTGTTTCCATTGGCTTATCTAATTTGCGGACAAAACACGTTATAAACAAACCATATTCATATGCAAGTTAAGACTTAAGGAAATGATCCACGAGAGCGGTTACTAACCTTAGCCCCTCCAAACACAACGATAAGAACAGAAAATGTCACGTGCACGATAGCAAGTACAAAAATAAACATGTGTAGATGATGCACTGCCTCCAGAGATAACAATGGGACCTTATTCTGTTAAACAAAAGTGATAAACAAAAGAAAAAGATGACATTGGTTAATATGGATAATTCTAGAAAACTACGAGAGAACTGTTTACGAGCCAGCTTGACCCGACGCGTACTAAAAATGACCCTTTTTGTTTGTTGTCCACACAGCATGGGCGGACCTAGGAGAAGCCCAGGGTGGGCGGGCGCACCCCTTGAAAAAAAAAATTTAGTGTATTTTTTAGGCAAAAAACCTGACCGCACCCCTTGAAAATATGCTTGAACCACTCATCCGCACCCCCAGCAAATAATTTCTGGGTCCGCCACTGCCACACAGTTATTTATATGACCTTTGTTCTTTCGAGTAAAATAAGTTTTTGGCTGCTAGAGTGATTACCTTTAGAGCACAATAACCCGTTGATGAATGTTTGTTTTCAAGCAATTCGCGAAGCGTATGATGGTTCTCTTTGGCATCTAATGAGCATGGAAGAAAATGCTTCGTAGTATCCTCGTTCACACAAATCTTGACGATTCTCGACTGACAAACAGATAATAGCAGTGAAACGAACCCCAACAACATCAACTCTGCACCAAAAACCGTATAACGGTATAAAATAATGCTACACAAATAGAAATAGTCACAAATAGAAATAGTCACAAATAGAAATAGTCACAAATAGAAATAGTATTACTTCCATAGAAATAGTGCAACACACACTATTCTCAAACCGGACCCGACCGTCCTAAGTAATATAGACATTGAATGAATATACCGTCTGCTTATATTATGCAGTATTTTATAAGCAGACGGTATATTCCTTAAATCTTATTCAGTGATTATTTTTCTACATTATGCTTCATATTTCTTTATATCATACTCCTTATTCTGTATAAAGTATAAATTTACACCATTAGATTACACCAATAGATAAGTAACAACACCAGTGGTGGATCCAGGAACTTCTTTTAGTGGGTTCGTTTTGGTAGATTCTCACTATTTTTTCCAAATCATACAAAGTTCTTACTAATTTTTTTCGAACCATGTGAGTTTATGTGAACTCACAAATCAGGGCTGGATCCGCCACTGAACAACACGCATATATATATTATATTTAAGTAACTTATCACATTATCTAGTTTTAGAAACCGGCCCGACTAGTGAACCAATCAAAGTTCTGCTTATAAAAATATTGCATAATATAAACTTTATGTAAGATCCTATATATACACAAATGTTGGACTTTCCAAAAACATATATACCTTCTTTGACTTTTTGCAAAGCTTGATAGAGTGGCTTCCTGCCTTCTTTTTTTAGTTTCTGCACACACACACACACAAGTCGATCATTTATATTTATAGTTATATTTATAAACAAACTTAAAGTTGCCAATGATGCCATGGTAACATGGTTGAGACATCCTGTTTTTTCCTCTCACACCCAGGTTCGAGTCCCACCCATTGCACTTTGGGTGGGGTCACTGTTCTAGCTAGGGGTGTTTATGGGGTTTTCATCCGGTTGAACGTCGTGTCACACTCTGTTGGGTCAGTATGGGCCATGTTGTAATGAACGACTGTCACACTCTGTTGGGTCAGTATGGGCCATGTTGTAATGAACGACCATTTTGCCTTAGTGGGACCGAGCTTCCAATGGAGGAAGTGCGATGAGTTGACGTAGATAATTTGCCGTTTAAAAAAAAACAAACTTAAAGTTGAAGACAAACCTTTCCGGCGAAGTGAAGTAGGCGTTCGAGGGCGAGTGAGACACCAACCATGACGGTACAGACGGTGGCAACAACCCATGTCGGCGTAAACTCTATCGACTCCCCTTCTCCGTCATGATCCGCCATAACTTATTTATTTAGATCAATCTACACTGAATTAACTACAGATTTATAGAAGGGAACTCGATTGGCGGGAAATTGGAGATGAAAATAAAATAAAATGTTAATGGCTAGATACTTCTCCGGAACATCGTTGTCCGATAACAAATTCGGTTAATTTTTGAGGTTTTTGATTAATTATTCCGTGATTACAAAGCTTGTTGAAGATAAATGTGTAAATAACCGTTTGCTGCATGTAATAACTGTAAGTTTATATGTTAATAACCGTTTTGAAGTATAAGTTTATTTGATAATTGTTAATAACCGTTTTGTAGTATATGTATTTTTTGTAATTTTTTGAGTAAACTGCCATTTTGGTCCCTGTGGTTTGGTCATTTTTGTCACTTTAGTTCAAAACTTAAACCTTTTGCATCTGGGTCCTTATGGTTTCAGTTTTATTGCCATTTTGGTCCAAAAATGAAATCATGTCAAATCCTGCTATTTTATCCTTTTCCTCAGGGGCAAAATGGCCATTTCTTTTTTATATATAAATACCAGATTTTATAAGACACATATAACCTGATTTGCCCTTGAGGAAAAGGACAAAATTGCAGGATTTTATAAGACAAATATGACCTGATTTCATTTTTGGACCAAAATGACAATAAAATTGAAACCACAGGAACCCAGATGCAAAAGGTTTGAGTTTTGGACTAAAGTGGCAAAAATGACCAAACCACAGGGACCAAAATGACAGTTTACTCTAATTTTTTAAAAGTATTTTAACTTTTAAGTAGTGTTGTAAGTTGTAACTACTTAAATTTTAGAGTTAAATGCCATTTTAGTCCCTGTAGTTTGAGTCATTTTGCCAGTTTAGTCTAAAGGTTTTATTTTTCGTCTGTGGGTCCAAAAGGTTTCACCGTTGTCATTTTAGTCCACTGGATTAATTTCATCCATTTTTTATGTTAACGAGTAGGACAATTCTGTCATTTTTAATGTAATTATGTTAACTAGAAGGGCAATTTGACAATATAAAATGACCGAATTGCCCTTCTCATTAACAGAAAAAATGGATAAAGTTAACCCAGTGAACTCAAATGGCAACGATGAAACCTTTTTGGACCCACTGGTAGAGGTGTACAAATCGTTTTTTTTTTCAAAAACCGGTTTCGGTTATTAACCGAACCGGTTTATTTCATCCAAAACGAAAACATGTTTTTTATATAACCGGTTTCGGTTACTAACCGGGTTTTCAAGTCCAAAACAATAACCGGTTGGGATCGTTTTTAACTGGTTTTTGCCAAAAAATAACCGGTTTTAACCGGTTTTTTAAAACCGGTTTCAGTTATTAACCGGTTTTTAAGATCAAGAATCCTAAACGGTATACAACCGACGGTTCGGTTCGGTTATAAACCCGGTTATAAAAAAACCGATTAAAAAAACCGGTTTCGGTTTTTTTTTTTTTTTTTTTTTTTTTTTGTGGTGACTAAACTGACAAAATGGACCAAACCGCAGAGACTATAATGACATTTAACTCTAAATTTTATTATAATTTTTATGGTAACTAGTTGTATTCCTCCGCGCGTTGCAGTGGAAATTTGATGGGTCAGTTCGATTAATGAAAGTATCGGTAGAGTACATACACTCGATAAACCAATCTATCTACTATATATAATAAAAGAAACCAATATGTGACACGTGTCATTCATTGAAGGCGTCTACATTTGTAATTTCCTGCCTTTTCATATTTATCTTATATCAATTAATTAAATAATAAATAGTCAATTAATATTAAATCTTATCTTACTTTGAATGTCGGATAGAATCATTCTATTTTTTCTAATGATATATTATCTTCAAATTTAAGTTATAAATTAAAGATATTTTTTAAATAATAACACAAAACAATAATCTTAAACTTAAAAAAACAATAATACGCTCATATAAAAATTTAAAGTACAAACAAAATATACAAAATAACTTATTAGACATTAGATCAAACTTTAAAAAAAACAACACTAATTGGGAAGAGAAACTAATATAATTCTGTTTTTGATTTTTCAAATTGGGGTTCTAATCAATTCGAATTATACTTAACCAAGTTTGTGATTTGATTAGAATTAAACCGAACCAAATTTATGATTTTTTAAACGAATCCAATAGCATATTATTTACTATACAAAATTACATTTATTTAACCCGTGTAATACATGGTGTTTTTAAATATATAATTTTTTTATTATTTAGTATATATTCGCCCCGCTTGCGGTATACAAGGTTACAAAATTACATTTCTTTAACCCGTGTAATACACAGTGTTTTTAAAGATATTTTTTTTATTATTTAGTATATATAATTAGATTTATTCAACCCGTACAATACACGGATTTTTATTATTTGGTAATAAAATTACATTTATTTAATACAATACATGAGGTTCTTAGAGATATAATTTTTTTTAGTATTTAATATGTAAAATTACATTTGTTCAACTCGTGTAATAAACGAGATTTTTAAAGAATAACTGTTTTAATTTAGTATATAAAATCACATTTATTCAACCCGTGTAACACACGAGGTTCTAACCTAGTTGAAAGTTAAACAAATGTTGTAATTATTTAGAAAAAAAAAACTAATCTTTTAAAAAACAATATTTAGTCAAATAATGGAATAAATATACTATAAAAACACTTATTTTGTTGACTGTACACTTTCTGAATTTATTAAATAATGTCCTCAAGGTTGTAGAGGTTGTAAACTAATGTTTAAGTGTTAATATTTGTCGTTAAAAAAGGTGTTTTACAACAATCTTTATGTCTTCTCTCTCATTATTAGTGAGTTTAGGTGTAAAAGAAGTGAATATTTAGATACTTCTAATGGGTTGTTTCATGTTTGTTCGTTTGATTTTTTTGTGATGTTTGAAAGAAATTCAAATGGAATTGAAATTAATTCAGCCAAAACAATTGTAAGGTGTTTGTTAAATATAGGAAACAAATTAGAATGTTTAAATAAACTTCAATTAACTAAATTACCATTTCAGGTGTGTTGTTTTTTTATCGGCAAGTTTAGATCATTCGCGGATTACTGGAGTATCATCATGCCACCAGCAGAACCACCCGATCATATCCATCTCCACTAGACAATAATGCTTATACACTAATTTAAAAGCAAAGTCAATAATCTGAGTGCCACTAAGTTATAATGTCATGTGCATTTCAGGCGTGTTTTATATCGGATTGACCCGTTGGATCAATCTAATTTCACCGCTCATGACCCAGAATATCACCCATGCACGACTAGCCCACTATGCACAAGCTTATTCACATTTTCATTTTGTATTTTATTATCAGTTCAATTTAATGTCTAAGTTTATTTTATGTTTTTTATTGAGTTAACTGTTATGGGTGAAATTCTGAGCCCATATCCTGAGAAATATCTTGGATTATATCTTGGTTATATGATATCTGTTCACATCCGGGATGCTGATTCAGGATATTGGTAACATCCTGAATGGTATCCTCAGGATCACTAACGGATTATGTGCAGGTGCGTGGGTTAGAAGCTAGCAACGTTCACAAGGAATCATTTCGCGGAAGACTCGGTCCAAGTCGTTCGAATAAAGACGTTGAAGCCGCATTACTCGGTCTACAACGTTTACAATGGAATATTCGGAGCATCCCATATTTATAGGAATTTTAGTTTGTATTTCGTTACTATAAATAGGTGGGTATACCAGATCGAATAGGACATCACATCAACACTCACTACACTCTTACACTCGTTCTTTAGCAATTTTCACTCTTGCATTGTAACACTTAGCGATCTGGTCAATATCCTGCACTGTATCTTGAAGTTTGAAGCAATAAGAAGAACTAGGCAGCTGCGATTGTAAGCTCCCGAGGTTTTATGTCGGCGATCTAGATTGATCAAGGGCTTTCCTCGTACATCTCGTGTCATTTCCTTTACTTTTTGCTCATAGTTTGATCGTAGATACAGCTCAATATCCTGAGCCGTATCCTGAAAACTGTTTTTGCAAACAACTTAATCAGCATATTTTCAACACCCTTTCTTAGCACACTACCTCACTTAACTAATTTGATTACTTAATTGCTTCGGTAATTTTTGACCAAAACAATTTGGCGCCCACCGTGGGGCAAGTGGTGCTCTCTTTACTAAAATTTTTTGTGAAATCGCTAATCAGTTTTCTGTTTCAAAACTTTTTGCCACATTATTTGCAATGGCCACAAGATCAAGCATGAGCTCCTCCACTGTGTCTGCTACAACTTCTGCTACTACTGGTCCGGTGCTTCCACCACCTCCTCCAAGGATGCAAACTTCTTCACAACCTCAGGATGTTATCACTACCCGGAGTGTTTAGGGATCTGCTCCCGTTTTAGCTTCTAATGATGAAATTCTAACCTTATTTGGAAGTGTGCAGGAACAAATGAGACAACAACAGGAAACAAACCAAATGCTGTTGAGGGAAATACAACTCCTGAAGTCCGGCTCGAGCAGATCTGCCGAGGATATCATCACTCCACTACAACCCAGAACTTTGAACTTCAGTTCGGCTGTGTACACTGAGGATAATAGGGGGAATATTGTGCCCAGCCTTCCCCAGAATCATACTCCTGAAATACCCTCCTCGGTCAGGATGTCAACCATGAGGAGCTCAGGATATGCTTCAGGATATGGGCAGAATCCTCAGACGGGTAATACTCTTGCCACTAACAGTGTTGGATCTTTACAGGATACAGCTGTGACATCAGCATTATCTAGGGAGCTTCAGAAGCTAAAGGATATGATATCCAGTGTACCTGGGGTGGTTCAGCCAATTCCTGAAGTATCCCAGGATAGCCACAGGATATCTCGGTTTGTGCATCCTATTTGTGATGCTGAAATCCCAAAAAGATTCCAAACTCCCAACATGAAGCTTTATGATGGAACCACGGATCCTGAGGAGCATATTGCCCAGTATAGGGAACGGATGGAAATCAATCCTATCCCTCCGGAACTTAAGGAAGCGTGCTTATGCAAGGGTTTCGGCTCTACCTTAACAGGATCAACCTTAAAATGGCTGTTAAACGTTCCTCCTCACTCAATTACTTCTTTTGCTCATTTGGTTAACTTATTTAATAGTCAATTTTCTTGCAGCCGGAGTTTTGAGAAATTAACCAGTGATCTTTACAGGATAACTCAAGGACCTCAGGAATCCTTGAGAGACTATGTGAATAAGTTTAGCCGGGAATCTTTGGATATCCCGCACCTTGATGTCGCAACAGCTGTGCAGGCTTTCAAGATGGGATTGCAAAAAGATTCCCAATTTTATCAGGATCTTGTGATGAATCCCTGCAGGAATCTGGATGAAGCCCGTAACAGGGCATTGAGATATATCAGGCTGGAGGATGATAAGAAAATGCAAGAGAGGATGAATGCATCCTCAACATATGAATCAACTAACAGGAAGTCAGAATCCTCGTACAAACCATACCGCTCTAAGCCATATGGTAGAAATGATAACAAGAAAGTGAATGCTGTCGAAGACGAGGATCCTGAAGAATATCCTGAATTATCTGAATATTGTTTTTCTGTTAACATTCCTGAATTGATGTATGCCATGCAGGGTTTAGGAGACAAGGCTAGGTGGCCTCGAAAGAATCAACAAAAAGCTGATTGGAAAGATAAGTCAAAATGGTGTGCCTTCCACGAAGATTTCGGACATGTGACTGAGGATTGCATTGCCCTAAGGAAAGAAATAAGCTATCTTCTGAGCAAGGGGTATCTGAAAGATCTCTTAGGAAGAAAGAAGAATAAGGGTCAGGATACTGAGAAGGATCCTGAACGAGCAGCCTCACCTCCAGCGGATGCCAAGATAATCAACTTCATTTCGGGAGGATCCGACATTTGTGGGACTTCGTATTCGGCGGCGAAGAGACATGCAAAAGAAGCTAAGGCTGAAAGGGGAGACAAACCTATCAGGATGACTACCCTCACAACTGACAAAGTGATCACATTTGATGCTGATGACAGGGATACTGTCCAGGATCCTCATCATGATGCTTTAGTAATAACGTTATATGTGGCTAACCATTTTGTACGCAGGATATTGGTTGATAATGGCAGCTCCGTCAATATAATCCAACTAGAGACTCTGAAGAGAATGGATGTATCTCCGATGGATATCACTTCAAAGTCCACCGTGCTTGTTGGGTTCAGTGGAGAGGCTAGGAACACAGTGGGAGAGATAAAGTTACCAGTATATGTTGAAGGAGTCAACTCGATACAACGTTTCTGTGTGATGGATTCCCTATCCTGCTATAACATCATACTGGGAAGACCATGGATTCATGATATGAAGGTTGTGCCATTAACATATCACCAATGCATCAAGATCCCTACCCCTTGGGGAGTTGTCAAAGTCGATAGTTATCAGCAGGAGGCGAAAGAATGTTACTCATCCTCGATGAAATCCTCGACCAAGCCTAGTGCAGCATAGCAACTAAAGATGCGGGCCCAGGATATCGTGGAGGATCCGGAGCAGGGTGTGAAGAAAATTATTCTGGATCAGGATAATCCCGATATCTCGGTGCTCGTAGGAACCAATATCCCTCAGGGTATTGAAGAGCAGTTAACTAACTTTTTGAAATGCAGGATGTCAACGTTTGCATGGAAGCATGAGGATATGACAGGTATATCCAAAGACATTATCACTCACAAGCTTGGAATTGACAGGTCTTTCAAGCCTGTCCAGCAAAAGAGAAGGAAGTTTGCTCCAGAACGAAACATAATTATTCAAGAAGAGGTTGAAAGACTATTGAAATCCAAGATTGTTATGGGTGAAATTCTGAGCCCATATCCTGACCTTGTATCTTGATTTTTTATTAGTTGTATATGATCAGGATACCGGATCAGGATACCGGACCAGGATATTGGTAACATCCTGAGGCAGTATCCTGACTATTACTAACAATTTGCTTGTAAACGTTGGCTACAAGGGACTAACGTTCATGAAGACCAAGTCATCCTGAAGACCCGCTCAAATTGGTTAGGATAAGGACGTTGATCGCGGAAAAATAGCTCTTGTAACGGTCAGCATTGAAGATTGGCGTGTTTTATGGAAAGTTACGAAGATTGGTCAAAGATATTAATGTTATAACGGTTATGGAAGCTTAAATCCCGGAGTTATAGTTAGTAAGCGCGTGGAAAACGAGTGGAAACAGGCTGGCAACGTTCAGAAAGGAAATAATCTTAGTATCCCGGATTTTTAGCATAATATCCCGGATTTTTAGCATAGTTAGTTATTTCCTTTTACTATATAAAGGAATGCATGGATCATAGGAAGACAGGACTTTCACACATACAATTTCTTGTACACTCTTACTCTCTACCACTTGTAACCACTCACAAACACAAACACTTGCACTCGAATCGCATTGTAACACTTAGTTGATCCGTGTCATATCCTGCATTGTATCCTGTTATTCAAGCAATAAGAAGAACAAGGCAGCGGATGATTGTCAGCTCCCGAGGTTTTATGCCGGAGATCTAGATTGATCAAGGGCTTTCCTCGTACATCACGTGTCAACCTTTACATTTTTGCTCATTGTTTGTTCGTAGATACAGCTCGATATCCTGAGCCGTATCCTGTTAACTGTTTTTGCAAACTAACAAACCAACATATTTTTCACAAAGTATTACTAGCACACTACCTCACAAAACTAATTTGATCACTTAATTGCTTAGGTAATTTTTGACCAAAACAATTTGGCATCCACCGTGGGGCAAGTGGTGCTATTTCTACTAAAAGCTTTTGTAAAATCGTTAATCGGTTTTCTATTTTCAAAACTTTTTGCTATACTATTTTCAATGGCTTCGAGATTAAAAATGAGCTCTTCCACCGTGTCTGCTGTGACAACCCTCGAAATTTCAGGTACTGTACAATTAATTAATTTTAAGTACGTGCTTAATGACTGTGCTTGATAACAACTGACACTTTAAACTACTTACTGATTTATGTTACATACATACATGTGCATCACTTTACATACAGTCGCTCCATTTATTTCATACAGACTCTTAGTGACAGACCTGATGCACAAAGCACAGTTAGCACAGTGAGCGGATACCTCAGACACATGCTGACAATGCCAGCACATAGACAGACACTATATTGTGGCCAGTATGAGCCAGGGACAGGATACTACACTAGTATGGAGTGTAGGGAAGTGAGGACCATAAGACTATGTCACTAAGTGATAGTTATAGTGTCGGGAAGTGCCTAAAACTCATTTTTAGTGCAGAATTCTGCATCTTCAGCAACGATGCCGCTTTTAACATACTCGTATTATACAGAGAATTGACTAAATGGTCCTGAACGCTTTCCTAAATGTTGGAATTAATTTCGTTACAAAAAGATGCATAAAAGACACTATACGATACAATTTAACACTTTAACGGAACGATATGTAACCGAACAAACGGACATTACCCGGGACACCAAAATTTTGTCAGAAACATTATTTTATTATTTCTAAATAATCATAGTCACAAAAATCCCCACACACTATAGAAACATGACATACACCCACTATTCTAGAAAATACCCGGTATCCAGTTAAACACCCGTTTTAGCCTACATAGGGTATGTTTATATAAAAATTCACACCTTGACCCCACCCCTTTGATATTTTCAGGTCATATCTAGTGTGGCCCCACCAAATTTTTGTAAATCTTGCAAAATATCATGTAAGACTTTTATGGACAAGTGTCCATGCATGCTAGCCCCATATCTCCTTAAATCTCTACATAATCTTCCAATTCCAAGAATCATCATCACTCAAAATTCTCTTCTCTCTCCCTCACCCAAACCGTCCCATCTCTCTCTCTCCTCCATCTTCATCTTCTTCATATCTCCATGTATTGTTCTTAATGTTCATGTCCCTTCCTAGCAACCTTCAAGTTAGTGTGAAGATCTAAAGTGGTTCTAAGGTGTTCTCAAGTGATTCAAGCTTCCCATCATCTTCACAATAGAATTTCTACCCTAGCTTTAAGCTAGTAGTAAGTCTTACACTTTGCTTCATTTTTGTTCTTAGTCAAGATATGTAGTATGATGAAATTTACAAGAACACTAGAAAGTTTAAACAAGATATATGAACGAGAAACATGCTGAGTGGAATTTCCAGCCAACTTCAACAAGCTGTAACTGGGTCATTTAAAATCGAAAAACTAAATTTCTGGAGTCTAAATTATGTATTTTTGAATAACCGAACAAATGGCACTGGAATCGTAATTTTTCGAGGTCGTTTACTATTTTTAAAGAATTGTTTTAAGACAGCAGCTCAAGCTGAAATTTTCCTGCTGAAAAAGTGTGTCGTATTCAGAGTCAAAACTCGAAACCTGAGTAGAATCAGCTCATGGGATTTTTATTGTAGATGGTCACTGTTGTTTCCGTGATCCTCCAACTGGAATTTTGTCGATCGGACTTACGATCAATTTTTAGTGAATTTTTCCGTAGACTGCAATCAGAAAGTAACAAATCTGATTGCAGTCGGGTAAATAAATTTTTATATAATAGTGATAACGAACCGGACCCCGATATTTTTACACAATAAAATATGGAACGTTTATGACATTCTGTAAAAATTTGGGAATTTTTGGAAAAGGTTAACTATTTTATTAAAATACTCTAAAACAGTCCAGTTTTGTTTAATAAAGCTGAAATGACATAAGTAGTGTATTGCATGCATGATTGTCGGGTTGGCTATGTGGGAACAATCTACGGGATATATATAAAAGAAAATGATATGCTATTAAGCATGGACACCTCTATTTACAAAGGATACTATGGCGAAATTTTCCAAAAATCCTAACACTTAGTAAATATTTTTGGGACAAGCGTTACTAGTATATTCTAGACTATGTTTTTCAAGCATAAAACTCGCCATAATTTTTATAAAGAAATACGGAATATCGGGGGTTGGTTTTATACAGGAATATGGTTAAATATGTATTCTCTAAAATGGGACTTAAAAATATAATCCCAATATGAACTACATGTAAAATATCCCATCCTTGGGAAGGAAATACGAATACACAAGCATGAGAAGTATTATTACTAAAATATTAAAGACACTTTAAAACGTAACTCAAAGGCACTAATCAATACTAAGACAAGGCACGACCCGTTCGTCTAATAGACGTTAGACCATTGTAGGTAGTCGTGTTTGCTGAGGAGATTTGGGTTACGAGTACCGAAGACGCAATATTGTGAGTTCATGTCCCCCTTTTCTCTTAACTATTTTCAGTTTTATACTTCGGGGGTGAAATACATGTTACAATTATTACAGACATTTACAGAAATTTATAGACCCTTTTATACATGGTATGATTAGCTAAGGAATTTACTACTAGATCACGTGAATGGATAGGCTATTATCGTAAGACCATTAATCCTTGTATAAGGACCGAGGGACATGAGTGATAGATCTATTGGGTGTTGCGAGCCCTACACATGGGCCAGCGTGTGGCTGCATGTGGTGACTATGTCGTTCCGCCGGAAGGACCGGTATGAAGTACGCGTTACAGGTTTGAGTGCTTCCTAGGCCATATCACTTATTAATGTATTAGCTACACATTAATTGATCTGTTTTTCCTTATTGCTACATACCAAGGACATACATTTATACAGACATATTTCACAATCTATACAGACACACATTAACGATTTATACAGACTCACATACACATGAACTCGCTCAACTTTTGTTGATGTTTTCCAAACTACATGTATTTCAGGAAATTAAGAATGGATCTGGCGGGCGTTGGAATTTCAAGTCATGTTAAGTATAAAGATGTCATCCATGGTTTTTGGGTTTGGCCAGTGTGTCTTAATCCTGGACGAGACACGTCTTCCAAACTTGGATTACAACTATTATCTTTGACGAGTCCTTAGCAAACTTTTACACAATTCATCTGGTTTGTAAAACTTAAATTTTGAAGTCTACGTTTTAGACAATGTTGTTATGTTTTAAACTCATTTTATGGATGACAAATCTTTGGTATTATCATATAGATTGTTTGATATGGTTGAATGCAATGATAACAAGTAAGTCACCCCATAATCACGCTTCCGCAAAAGTCAGGGTGTGACAGCTTGGTATCAGAGCTTGGATCGTAGCGAACTAGGATTCTTTCTCGAGTCTAGACTACGATCATTAGGGCTCTCACGAAAATGTTTTCACGACTTGTTTTTCATCGCATACACAAAACGTCCAGATCCAGGGAACAAACATTTTTATTGACAAAAGGCACACATACACATTTCAAAATTTATATTTACAGATCAGTCTTAGAGGCTGAGGGAGGATCAGTCCTAGAGGCCAGGGAATTAGTCTTAGAGACTGGGAGGATTGGTCTTAGAGGCCAGGGAATTGGTCTTAGAGGCCAGAGATTTAGTCTTAGAGACTAGGAGGACTTCTTGCTTGCGTTGATTGTGACTACATAGTTTTATTATTGCTACCTGCATGCTTAATTGCTAATTATTGATAAACGGGCATATGTGGTAGTTATTGCATACACAAATTGTTAATAATTACTATGGATATACATGCTACTCACTGGCACACGTGTCACTCTATTTAGAGAACGAGTTATCAGACATTGATAACCTTACGACCACCGCCACGGATAAGGAGACTGCATCTGCGCCAGAGATATTTACGGCAGACACTAAGAGTGATCCTGAGATGCTGACCCAGGACGAGGACGACTTCCTACAGTCCGCGCTACCAGATTCTGGTGATACTTTACCCTGGCTCATCTGACAAGAATCCTTCTGACACTCTTATTTCGGCCCATGACCACTTCACCACTGGTCATCCCGATGGTGAGCACACTATGACCCTGATCCTCGACGATGCGTCTCCTATGGACTTTCCTGCCGAAGGTTGGCTACGCGACGAGCAATTAATGATGACGTGGACATATTTGTTGATGGTCCTTCTGCTGAGACCTATGATGATAGAAAATTAGACGAGAACACTGCTGCTAAATTCACTTCTTAAGACCCCCATTAACAAGCTATCCTCTGATTCTTGCATGCATTCGATTTCAGACTCCTTTGAGTCTGTGACATTTACAGCCTCATAGATGGCCGGAATACAACTTTTTTTTACTACTGACACAGACGACAACGCCGTCATGACTACGGCACTATCACTTGCTCGAGGCACCACACCATTACACGACCCAGAGTCTACCCCTGAGCTAGCTTCTGCACCTTTGTGGGACAGTTTGATGTTGTACCTGCTGAACCCACACCTTTACTTGACCATGACCATGTTTCTTTTGGTTTACCAGGCATGGAATCCCTTATACCCGACCCAGTACCTGCACAGATGATATTCTTATCAGTTGAGATGTTTACACCTGCACCTTCACCCGCTGACGTTGCTCTTGTGAAGACCGACGTCCATTGCGCCAAAATGCCTAACGCTTTCCTTCAAGATATACCCGCACCCTGAGAAGGTACTCCAGATCAGCACCTGCGTAACGATCCCATCGGCTACAGCAACATTTTCTACGACCTCACAGACTGCACCATTTGCTACTTTCACCCCTACGACACTGGATGAGCCATTTTGATGGTTCTTATCATACACTACGCTAATGTTAGATCCTCACATAGTGGAGGCCACACACGAGATGAGTTGCTCCTGTAACATGAGCTACAGTTTGAGGATATGATTCGTAGAGTGTTGGAGCTTGAGCTGACACCACATTTGGTAACTTCAAATGCAAAAACATTGCATAATTGAAAATATGATTTAAGTATTTACATCACAAGACAGCATATTTCCTGAAAAGTTTATGTAAGACACCATGCCCTCCACCCTGTCTATTGCCAGTATACATTGAACCTCCACATATATCAAGGTTCCTTTTGCGCTCTCGACCGTTGCTATCACACCGTTCCCAGGATTCTGATACTCATTTCTTTACTATCGAGCAGCAGAGCAGACAATTACTTCGACGTGTACACAAGCCCGAGGAGGATGTCCACGCGTGTTAACGGTTTACTTTCTTTTCCTCCTCTTCCTCAGTCACTAGTATAGTTGGTTTCTGGATTCATGCGGATTGCATTACACTTTGGTAAAAACACTAATGATAAGCCGGGTTTGTGGAGACTTTAAAGACCACTTCTGACTATGTAATTTTGATGCACTAATATACTTGTTGGACAAGGGTAGGGTGACCCTGCGTTCCTTCTGATATGATACGTTTTGTAAGACACAGTGATTGTGGTCGGAGGATGACGAAAGCCCAATCATCTTTAAACATGCGACAATACTTATGACTAATAACTAATGAAAAACTCGGTCGCTATGTTCCCACTAAGCACGCTGTTGATCAGCATATTTGTGCTACAACTATAATGCTACATGTTTACTTGTTACGTTCATATTTACAAGTTGTGCAATAATTGTGATGATACGTGATTGAATGTTACAACGACTGCGTATATACATATATGTAATATACCTCTGAGGTCCTATTTGTTAAATAGAGACTTGTGTACTCGTGTCCTTAACAAGACCTGACCTAACCAACTTTCTTCTAGGAAGATGTTGACTCAAGGGAACACCAATACCAGCAACCCTCTACCAACGACAGAGGCGGAATTTCAAGAACGCCTCTTACAGGTCATCGCACAGTACAAGGCCCTTCGCTCTGAGCGCAGCGGAGGTACCTCGGGAAATAACCCAGCCAACGGCTGTACCTACAAGCAGTTCTTAGGCTGCCAGCCCCTACATTTCGACGGCACTGGGGGTGCCGTAGCTTTCGTGCGCTGGGTTGAGAAAACGGACACTGTTTTGCGTGCGAGCAAATGCGCCCCAGAGCACCAGGTCGCGTACATTTCCGGACTGTTCCAAGATGTGGCTATGTCATGGTGGAAACTCCAGGTTCAGACGATGGGCGAGACTACTGCGTATGCTTTATCATGGGACGAGCTGAAAGAGCTAATGCATAAAAAGTACTGTTCGAGAACAGAAAGCCAGAAGGTGGAAACTAAATTCTGGAACTTGAAGATGGAAGGTCCAAAAATAGCTGAGTATATGGAGAAGTTCCAAGTTCTGTCGCGTATCGTTCCTTACATGGTAGACCCAGAGTTTAAGAAGATTGAGCGTTTCATTTGGGGATTGGCACCCCAAATCATGAGCATGGTGACGACATCAAAGCCTGCAACGATCGCTGAGGCCATCAATCTAAGTGTGGCCTTGACTGAAGAGGCAATCAGGATGAACAAATTTTCAACCTCCGAGGAGAAGAAGGAGACTCATGTAGAGTCATCTGGGGACAGCAAGAGAAAGTTGGCAAATTTCAAACAGGGTACCCAGTCGAGTAGCAACAACAAAGCCAAAAAGAGAAAAGAGTACATGGGTAAGCTACCTAAATGCGACAGGTGCCGACGTCATCATACCGGGCGATGTAAAAATGGGATGTGTGACAACTGTGGCAAAGTGGGACACAATAGGGAAACGTGTTGGAGTGAGACGAAGCGTGGAAAGAAAGGAAAGGGGAAAGATAAGGGATGTTATACCTGCGGGGATATGAGGCACTTTAGGAAAGATTGCCCAAGGGAGATTAAGCAAAATCATGGGAAAGATGTCTAACACCGGAGCCAGAGAAGCACGCCAGGAATCCAAGCATGGATATCGGTACGTCCCATACTACTCAATGTTATGCATCTGTATTGCCAAATACTGTTGCAAATTCTATGATTCGCACCTCTAGAGTTCGAGAGTATAATTGGTTTAAGCAGTGAGTAAGTAGATATTCCAGTACCCATTAGAACTAGCTTAGGGGAAGCTAGTGGAAGCCAACACAGTAACTGGAATCGGCAAGATAGAACCCGGGAAGCGTAAGATTACACTTGATCTACTGCCAATGAATTGGGAGACTTCAACAAGGTAGTTGGAGGGATTGGTTGACAAATGATCAATAGGAGATTGATATCCGCACCATGATGGCGAATGAAGAAGTGATCTTGACTCATGAAGCAGGATACGCCTCTGCAAATTACAAATCACTTGAAGGCACAAAGAATGTTGCGAAAAGGATGGGTTGTTTTATGGCTCATGTCGGGGACAAGGGAGCCGAAGAACTAGAACTCGAAGATACCCCCGTGATCGGAGAATATCCTGAAGTCTTCTTCGAAGACTTACCGGAATCGCCTCCCTAACGATTAGTCGAGTCTTGCATCGATTTAATCCCAGGCACCACGCCTGTAGCCGATGCATCGTAGCGACTTACACTTCTGGAGATGCAAGGATTGACAGTGCAACCCCAGTGGTTGATAAAGAAGGAAGTTAACAGACCAAAACTTTTGTTTTGGATAACCTCAGTTCTGCTTACCAAAAGAAAGGACGAATAACTTTCAAATGACCGGGAGTCGGACGAGCTAGCCAACCAGAGTCGGTGGCTCTTGCTGAGGACTAACAAACTCCTTACATAACTGACTGTGAGGACCCAACTACTATTACACGACTGGTCGACAATCGAGCGTCGTTAACAGTGAATTCAAGAAGAAAGCTTACCAGTGAAAATTGTGGGACAATGATTAGTTCTTAGACGTACACAAGGTGCTTCCTACACATTGTACAAACCGGGTCTACACGGGATACGAAATCTGGAAAATCTAGAAAACTTATAATTAGGACTTTTGGGAACCCAGGTCCAAACTCGTAAGGGTTTCATTTAGGAACCATATCTGTCAACTCAATCAACCATCATTAACCTGGCGCATATGCCAGTTCCATTGACCAAACAGAGAGTACTTGGATTTCTTTTACTTCTGGCAAGTAGATGTTTGCATCTCTACTCCCCTTAATGGTAGTTGCATCACAATAATTTTCTCGCTGAGAGCGAACACACATTTGCTTCGATATCTGGTCATTTCTTCACTTTAGCAATACTCGTTGATCCTTTTCTTGGAAACTTACCTGACATACATGCATCATTTGCTACGCATGTGATTTCATTTTAAACAAACACTTCATTGGAATTTACATATTATTTTGCTAAACCTAATTACTGATTCCTGATTCGAGTAACCTACATTATTGTTATTGTTGGCTCTTTTGTTACCAAGCCAACACATTTTTCTTGAAACCGCTTTCTTTCAAATTACATTCATGGTTTATTTTTCTACCATGCCGAGAATTCCTTGTTGATACATACATTGTCGGGTTACGTTGAAACCAAGTTCAATTGCTTGGACTTATCCAGTTCACAGGTCTAACTTGAAATGCTATATGATGTATTGGGAGCATTATATTCAACTATTTTTGCAGACCTTCTTTCATTTTGAGTCGTAGTAGATTTGGTTGGTCTACGACTCCACTAGAACGTTTGATTTGTTTCGA
Organism: Helianthus annuus; assembly: GCF_002127325.2. Lineage (NCBI taxonomy): Eukaryota > Viridiplantae > Streptophyta > Magnoliopsida > Asterales > Asteraceae > Helianthus > Helianthus annuus. The sequence continues at coordinate 92,512,872 of NC_035440.2, read as the reverse complement.
TACCTTGTGGTGATATTTTCACAAAATTGAAGCTCGCGCTAATTTGGTTACTCCCTTCGTACGCGGATACAATTCACTATTTAGTTGTTAACAATCCATTTTGGATCTTCACGATCAAAGCGGTCTCAACACAATTGTGTGTTAACCCAATGGTACATATATTCATTTCATAAGCACAATGTACCTCTTAACGATTCTTTCATTGTCTATCGAATACCTTGCGGTATTTAATACTTTTTCACCTTCGATAAAAAACAATGGCTCTTTGATATTCTTTGTTCAACTAGAAACTTTACGACATACCTTCGGGTTGCCTTTGTACACTTTTCATTAAATTTCAGGCACGGTAAACTTGTTTAGTGACCACATTTATTGAATCTCGTCATTTCGACACCCTGTGGTGTCATTATCTTGTGCTAACCATGGTCAACTGTTTCACCCAAACTACATATACTTTTGTTGACTTGTCATTAAAACATTTCTGATGCAACTACGAATCAAGACCGGGATACACCAACTTCGCTTATATTCCGTTCGGTGTACCTTCGAAACTTAAGAGTGCCAACACACTAAACCTTTCCGTTCATTTAGTCGGGAGATTTACAGGTCACTTTACTACTACATTTGGGTTATTGATTTTGAGTTCATATAGCTGATGCTACGGTTGTGAAAACTCGTTGGCATATTGTGATCGACTATCTAAGTATCCTAATAGACAAGACTCTTCTTTTGTGGAACCCCTGTTAAACGGATTGCACTAGACTACACGTCGATACGTCTTGTACCCTCGACACCAAATGCAAAAAAGCACATACCTTTTAACTATTGGATTTGTGATATATATATATATATATATATATATATATATATATATATATATATATATATATATATATATATTCTTGGACTCACCTGAGGTGAGTAAGGTTTGATTCAGTTTGGTGATTATATACCCCAATATTATTCATATACATACACGTGTGACGTAACCCAAAAGGAGTTAAGGTAGTACAAATTTCGAGGACGAAATTTTCTTAACGGGGGGAGAATGTGACAACCCTCGAAATTTCAGGTACTATACAATTAATTAATTTTAAGTACGTGCTTAATGACTGTGCTTGATAACAACTGACACTTTAAACTACTTACTGATTTATGTTACATACATACATGTGCATCACTTTACATACAGTCGCTCCATTTATTTCATACAGACTCTTAGTGACAGACCTGATGCACAAAGCACAGTTAGCACAGTGAGCGGATACCTCAGACACATGCTGACAATGCCAGCACATAGACAGACACTATATTGTGGCCAGTATGAGCCAGGGACAGGATACTACACTAGTATGGAGTGTAGGGAAGTGAGGACCATAAGACTATGTCACTAAGTGATAGTTATAGTGTCGGGAAGTGCCTAAAACTCATTTTTAGTGCAGAATTCTGCATCTTCAGCAACGATGCCGCTTTTAAGGTACTCGTATTATACAGAGAATTGACTAAATGGTCCTGAACGCTTTCCTAAGTGTTGGAATTAATTTCGTTACAAAAAGATGCATAAAGACACTATACGATACAATTTAACACTTTAACGGAACGATACGTAACCGAACAACCGGACATTACCCGGGACACCAAAATTTTGTCAGAAACATTATTTTATTATTTCTAAATAATCATAGTCACAAAAATCCCCACTCACTATAGAAACATGACATACACCCACTATTCTAGAAAATACCCGGTATCCAGTTAAACACCCGTTTTAGCCTACATAGGGTATGTTTATATAAAAATTCACACCTTGACCCCACCCCTTTGATATTTTCAGGTCATATCTAGTATGGCCCCACCAAATTTTTGTAAATCTTGCAAAATATCATGTAAGACTTTTATGGACAAGTGTCCATGCATGCTAGCACCATATCTCCTTAAATCTCTACATAATCTTCCAATTCCAAGAATCATCATCACTCAAAATTCTCTTCTCTCTCCCTCACCCAAACCGTCCCATCTCTCTCTCTCTCCTCCATCTTCATCTTCTTCATATCTCCATGTATTGTTCTTCATGTTCATGTCCCTTCCTAGCAACCTTCAAGTTAGTGTGAAGATCTAAGGTGGTTCCAAGGTGTTCTCAAGTGATTCAAGCTTCCCATCATCTTCACAATAGAATTTCTACCCTAGCTTTAAGCTAGTAGTAAGTCTTACACTTTGCTTCATTATTGTTCTTAGTCAAGATATGTAGTATGATGAAATTTACAAGAACACTAGAAAGTTTAAACAAGATATATGAACGAGAAACATGCTGATTGGAATTTCTAGCCAACTTCAACAAGCTGTAACTGGGTCATTTAAAATCGAAAAACTAAATTTCTGGAGTCTAAATTATGTATCTTTGAATAACCGAACAAATGGCACTGGAATCGTAATTTTTCAAGGTCGTTTACTATTTTTAAATAATTGTTTTAAGACAGCAGCTCAAGCTGAAATTTTCCTGCTGAAAAAGTGTGTCGTATTCAGAGTCAAAATTCGAAACCTGAGTAGAATCAGCTCATGGGATTTTTATTGTAGATGGTCACTGTTGTTTCCGTGATCCTCCAACTGGAATTTTGTCGATCGGACTCATGATCAATTTTTAGTGAATTTTTCGTAGACTGCAATCAGAAAGTAATAAATCTGATTGCAGTCGGGTAAATAAATTTTTATATAATATTGGTAACGAACCGAACCCCGATATTTTTACACAATAAAATTTGGAACGTTTATGACATTCTGTAAAAAATTGGGAATTTTTGGAAAAGGTTAACTATTTTATTAAAATACTCTAAAACAGTCCAGTTTTGTTTAATAAAGCTGAAATGACATAAGTAGTGTATTGCATGCATGATTGTCGGGTTGGCTATGTGGGAACAATCTACGGGATATATGTAAAAGAAAATGATATGCTATTAAGCATGGACACCTCTATTTACAAAGGATACTATGGCGAAATTTTCCAAAAATCCTAACACTTAGTAAATATTTTCGGGACAAGCGTTACTAGTATATTCTAGACTATGTTTTTCAAGCATAAAACTCGCCATAATTTTTATAAAGAAATACGGAATATCGGGGGTTGGTTTTATACAGGAATATGGTTAAATATGTATTCTCTAAAATGGGACTTAAAAATATAATCCCAATATGAACAGATACATGTAAAATATCCCATCCTTGGGAAGGAAATACGAATACACAAGCATGAGAAGTATTATTACTAAAATATTAAAGACACTTTAAAACGTAACTCAAAGGCACTAATCAATACTAAGACAAGGCACGACCCGTTCGTCTAATAGACGTTAGACCATTGTAGGTAGTCGTGTTTGCTGAGGAGATTTGGGTTACGAGTACCGAAGACGCAATATTGTGAGTTCATGTCCCCCTTTTCTCTTAACTATTTTCAGTTTTATACTTCGGGGGTGAAATACATGTTACAATTATTACAGACATTTACAGACCCTTTTATACATGGTATGATTAGCTAAGGAATTTACTACTAGATCACGTGAATGGATAGGCTATTATTGTAAGACCATTAATCCTTGTATAAGGACCGACGGACATGAGTGATAGATCTATTGGGTGTTGCGAGCCCCACACATGGGCCAGCGTGTGGCTGCATGTGGTGACTATGTCGTTCCGCCGGAAGGACCGGTATGAAGTACGCGTTACAGGTTTGAGTGCTTCCTAGGCCATATCACTTATTAATGTATTAGCTACATATTAATTGATCTGTTTTTCCTTATTGCTACATACCAAGGACATACATTTATACAGACATATTTCACAATCTATACAGACACACATTAACGATTTATACAGACTCACATACACATGAACTCGCTCAACTTTTGTTGATGTTTTCCAAACTACATGTATTTCAGGAAATTAAGAATGGATCTAGCGGGCGTTGGAATTTCAAGTCATGTTAAGTATAAAGATGTCATCCATGGTTTTTGGGTTTGGCCAGTGTGTCTTAATCCTGGACGAGACACGTCTTCCAAACTTGGATTACAACTATTATCTTTGACGAGTCCTTAGAAAACTTTTACACAATTCATCTGGTTTGTAAAACTTAAATTTTGAAGTCTACGTTTTAGACAATGTTGTTATGTTTTAAACTCATTTTATGGATGACAAATCTTTGGTATTATCATATAGATTGTTTGATATGGTTGAATGCAATGATAACAAGTAAGTCACCCCATAATCACGCTTCCGCAAAAGTCAGGGTGTCACATCTGCTACAACCTCTACAACAATTGGTTCGATGCTCCCACCACCTCCTCCGAGAACGCAAGCCTCTTCACAAGGAACCGAAATTCATGTGGCTCGGGATGTTATTCCCACTCAGAATATTCAGGGATCTGGTCCTGTTTTGGCCTCTAATGAAGAAATTCTAACTTTGTTTGGTAGTGTACAGGAACAGATGAGGCAACAGCAGGAGACCAACCAAATGCTGATGAGAGAGATACAACTCTTGAAATCTAGCTCAAGAAGGCCCATTGAGGATACTGTCACTCCCTTGCAGCCTAGATCTTTGAACTTCAGTTCGGCATTATATACTGAGGATAACAGGGGGAATATTATTCCTAGCCATTCCCAGAGTCATATTCCGGAGATACCCTCTTCGGTCAGGGTGTCAACTGTGAGAATTCCAGGATATGCTCCAGGATGCGCTCCAGGATATGACCAGAATCACCAAGCTGGTAACTTGTCCGTTAACACCAGTATCCCTGTTACTAATAATCTTGGATCATTGCAGGATGCAGGTGTGACATCAGTGATAACCAGAGAGCTTCAAAAGTTGAAGGATATGATATCAAGTGTGCCTGGGATAGTGCAGCCTATACCGGAAGTATCCCGGGATAGTCACAATATATCCCGCTTTGCTCACCCCATTTGTGATGCAGAAATCCCAAAGAGATTCCAGACTCCTAACATGAAGTTGTATGATGGGACGACGGATCCTGAGGAGCATATTGCCCAGTATAGGGAGAGGATGGAGATTAACCCTATCCCACCAGAACTTAAGGAAGCATGCTTGTGCAAGGGCTTCGGCTCTACTCTAACAGGATCAGCCTTGACATGGCTTCTAAATGTTCCACCTCATTCAATTACATCATTTTGTCATTTAGTTAATTTGTTTAACAGTCAGTTTTCTTGCAGTAGAAGCTTTGAAAAACTAACAAGTGACCTCTACAGGATAACACAGGGACCTCAAGAATCCCTAAGGGATTATGTGAACAAATTCAGCAGGGAATCCTTGGATATCCCACACCTTGATGTTGCTACATCAGTCCAAGCATTCAAGATGGGACTACAAAGGGATTCCCAGTTTTATCAGGATCTTGTGATGAATCCTTGCAGGAACTTGGACGAAGCTCGAAACAGGGCTTTGCGATATATCAGGCTTGAAGATGATAAGAAAATGCAAGAGAAGATGAATGCATCCTCAACATATGAATCAACGAACAGGAAATCAGAATCTTCACATAAACCATACCGCTCTAGGCCGTATGATAAAAATGAAAACAAAAGAGTGAACGTTGTCCAAGACGAGGATCCTGAGGAGTATCCTGAGTTATCAGAATATTGTTTTTCTGTTAATATACCTGAACTGATGTATGCTATGCAGGGTTTAGGAGACAAAGCGAGGTGGCCTAGGAAGAACCAACAGAAAGCTGATTGGAAGGATAAATCCAAATGGTGTGCCTTCCATGAAGATTTTGGACATGTCACAGAGGATTGCATTGCTCTGAGGAAGGAAATAAGCTATCTCCTGAGCAAAGGTTATCTGAAGGATCTTCTGGGAAGAAAGAGGAATAAGGGTCAGGATACTGAGAAGGATCCTGAACGTGCGGCATCACCGCCTGCGGATGCCAAGATAATTAACTTTATTTTCAGGAGGATCCGACATTTGTGGAACTTCATACTCTGCTGCAAAAAGACATGCGAAAGAGGCTAAGGCAGAAAGGGGAGATAAGCCAACCAGGATGTCAACCCTCACGACTAATAAAATGATCACGTTCGATAGTGATGACATGGATACTGTCCAAGATCCTCATCATGATGCTCTGGTAATAACTTTATATGTTGCTAATCACTTTGTACGCAGGATACTGGTGGATAATGGCAGCTCAGTCAACATCATCCAATTGGAAACCTTGAAGAGAATGAACATCCCTGAGATGGAGATTACCTCAAAGTCCACTGTGCTTGAAGGGTTTAGTGGAGAAGCAAAGAATACTGTTGGGGAGATAAAACTTCCCGTATATGTCGAAGGAGTCAACTCAATACAACGCTTCTGTGTCATGGACTCCTTATCCTGCTACAATATCATATTGGGTAGGCCATGGATCCATGATATGAAAGCTGTGCCATCAACCTATCATCAGTGCATCAAGATCCCTACTCCTTGGGGGGTTGTCAAGGTGAAAAGTGATCAACAGGAGGCAAAGGAATGTTATTCATCCTCGATGAAATCCTCAACAAAATCTAAAGCAGGATAGCAATTAAAGATGCGAGCCCAGGATATTGTGGAGGCTTCGGAGCAGGATGTTAAGAAAATTATCCTGGACCAGAATAATCCAGATATCTCGGTGCTTGTAGGAACCAATATCCCTCAGGATATTGAAAATCAGTTAACTAACTTTTTGAAATGCAGGATATCAACATTCGCATGGAAGCATGAGGATATGACAGGTATTTCTAAGGATATCATAACTCACAAGCTTGGAATTGACAGGTCTTTCAAGCCTGTCCAGCAAAAGAGAAGGAAGTTTGCTCCAGAACGAAACATAATTATTCAAGAAGAGGTTGAAAGACTATTGAAGTCCAAAATGATCAGGGAAGTCAAATTTCCCAAGTGGCTAGCAAATGTGGTCGTGGTTCAAAAGAAGAATGGGAAATGAAGAGTTTGTGTAGATTACATAGACTTGAACAAAGCATGTCCTAAAGACCCATTCCCTCTGCCTCATATAGACTCGATGGTGGATGCCGCTGCCGGTCATGAAATGTTAACCTTCATGGATGCATCCTCAGGATTCCAGCAGATCCAAATGGAACCTTCAGACCAGGAGGATACTGCTTTCATGACACCAACAGGTATTTACTGTTATACCGCTATGCCTTTTGGTTTAAAAAATGCAGGTGCAACGTACCAGAGATTGGTGAACATGATGTTTAAAGACAAACTGGGGGACACCATGGAGGTGTACATTGACGATATGGTAGTCAAATCCAAGAAGGCTGAGGATCATCTCCAGGATATTAAAGGAGCATTTGATATCCTGGACCAGTATAATATGAAACTAAATCCTGCCAAGTGCCATTTTGGAGTGGGGGCAGGAAAGTTTTTAGGATACATGGTGACTAAAGGGGGATAGAAGCAAGCCCAGAGCAGATTAAAGCTATCTTGGATATCAAGTCACCTTCAAATATGAAAGATGTTCAAAGATTAACAGGGCGAGTAGCAGCATTAAACAAATTTATATCAAGATCCTCGGAAAAATGCAAGGAATTCTACGATATCCTGAAGAAGAATAAGAGGTTCGAGTGGGGAGAAAAGCATGAAGCAGCCCTACAGGAATTAAAGCAATATCTTTCAACCGCACCTCTATTGATGAAGCCCGAGGATGGTGAACCATTATCACTATATCTCGCAGTATCAGGGAATGCAGTAAGTGCTGTCCTTGTAAAGGATTATGAAGGTCAGCAGTATCCTGTCTATTACGTTAGTAAAAGTTTATTAGATGCTGAAACTAGATGTTCTCATCTAGAAAAAATGATATTAGCCCTAGTTATGGCATCAACTAAGCTTAGACATTATTTTGAGACACATAGGATTCATGTTAAAACTAATTATCCTGTTAAGAATGTGCTCAGGAAACCTGAGATGTCGGGTAGAATGGCTAAGTGGTCAGTAAAATTAAGTGCCTATGATCTAATATATGAACCTAGAAATGCTATAAAGTCTCAGGCTCTAGCAGACTTTGTGGCTGATTTCAGTAGTGATATTCAAAATGAAGTAGACCTAGAAGTGCAACAACTCGAAGAAAATATAGAATCTTGGACACTATATACTGATGGTGCATCTAATGTAAGAGGTGCAGGTTTGAGTATACTACTAAAATCGCCACAGGGGGACATATTACCCCAGGCTATTAAATGTGAATTTTCTGCTACCAATAATGAAGCTGAGTATGAAGCTCTGATAGCAGGATTAGAATTGGCTAAAAATTTGAATATTAGATGTTTACAAGTATATGTTGATTCCCTGTTGATTACTAACCATTTCAATGGATCTTATGCAGTAAAAGGCGAAAAGTTAGCTGAATATCTTGAAATTGTTAAAAAATTAGCAGGATATTTTGAAATTTTTATACTTGAACAGGTACCAAGAGAAAAGAATGCTGAAGCTGATGCTCTAGCAAACTTAGGATCTACTGTCAGGATACCAGAAGGAACTCAGATACCAATAGTGCACATCTTGTATCCTGCAATAGAACATTTCAAATCTCAGGATAAAGAAGTAGCATGTATCCAGGATCCTGGTGATGGATATCCTGAGAAGGATCCTGAATCCTGGATGACTCCAATTGTGAAGTATCTTCAAGAAGGAGATATCCCAAATGATGCAAATCCTAAGGCTTTTAGGATGAAGGTATCTCGTTTTACTATTATAAATAATATTTTGTATAAGAAATCCCTTGCAGGTCCGTACCTAAGGTGCTTGGAAGATCCTGAAACCAAGGAGGTATTTCAGGATATACACGTAGGAGACTGTGGCAACCATACTGGGGGCAGATCTCTGTTCTCGAAGGTGTTGAGAACAGGATATTACTGGCCGACCATGAGAAAGGATGCCGCGGAGTATGCTCAGAAATGCGATGCATGTCAAAGACACGACAACATCCTGCATCAGCCTGCAGAACCATTATATCCTATCGTATCCCCTTGGCCGTTTATGAAATGGGGAATGGACATAGTGGGAAAACTTCCAAAGGCTCCAGGAGGAAAGGTTTTTATGCTGGCAATGACAGATTATTTCTCCAAGTGGGTCGAAGCTGAGGCCTTTGTTCAAGTCAGGGATCAAGAAGTGGTATCCTTCATAAAGAGGAATATCCTGACCAGATTTGGGGTACCAGCTGAGATAGTTTGTGACAATGGCTCTCAATTCATCAGCAAAAGAACTACTGAATTTTGCAAGAGTTGGGGAATTAAGATGATTACGTCAACACCAGTGCATCCTCAAGCAAATGGACAAGCAGAATCCTCAAACAAGATAATCGTCAACAATTTAAAGAAGAGGTTAGGTGCCAAAAAAGGAAAATGGGCAGAGGAACTACCATTTGTCCTATGGGCTGATAGAACAACTGTGAAGAATGCTACTGGCCAAACCCCATTTTCTTTGGTATTTGGGGCAGAAGCAGTGATCCCGACAGAAATGGTGATACCGACAGCTAGATCAAGCCTACGGGATCCTGAATCAAATCCTGACATCTTATGTCAAGAACTGGATACTGTTGATGAGACAAGAGACGCAGCAAAGCTAAGGATGGCGGCGTATCAACAGAGGATATCCAGAGCATATAACAAGAATATAAGGACTAGAAGGTTCCAAGTTGGAGATTGGGTGTTAAGGAAAGCTTTTCAGAATACTACGAATCCTGCTGATGGAAAGTTGGCTCCAAAGTGGGAAGGACCCTATGAGATTGAATCGGAATCCGAAAAAGGAGCATACCAGCTCAAGAATATGGAGGGGGATATACTACCAAGATCCTGGAATGCTATACATCTCAAAGCCTATTTCAAGTGAGTTTAGAATTTAATTTCTAACTCAAAATGGTATGAATTCTGTCTCTTTTAAATATAATTTATTTTATTTGAACCCAATACTAACTTAAGCATCGGAGGGGTGTTAGCCAAGCTAACACCCACCTTAGTTTAAGGTTGTTTTGCAGAATATGCTTTCGGGATATAGCTCCGGGATACACACTCAGGATACTTCGAAAGATTAGAGGATTGGCCCCCTCTCTCACGTTTAAGGGATCCTGATCCCTTCGCAGGTTTAAAGGTATTCACCTTTCTCATGAATTGGGTTTAAACACCCCGCCTGGAGCGCAAGTTATCCTGGGATAGTTCAAGGTGGCGGGACCAGTTCATGTAAAAGTGGCTGACAATTTCGTTACTATTGGCTATACCCTGGATCCTTAAGGTATATGAGGATTGATCACCCTCTCTCGCGAAAGGGTATTTTCATACTCTCTAAGGTTTAAAGGTTTTCACCTTTCTAAGTCTTGGAGTTTATACACTCCCGCCTGTAGCGCACGAAAATTTGGGATTTTCCCCAGGATACTAAGGGTTTATCCCCAGTAAAACTAAAGTTTTTAACAAGATTACAAAGATATGACAAGCTGTGATTACATACGTTCTTTGTGGATAAGAAGCTATGAAGTTTAATCACCAAGTGAAGGAATACTCAAGTATGTCATGCACTGATGCAATATCCTGCACAGACAGGGGACATCCATGCCGGGGACATTGCAAAAGATTCAAAGGTTGTGGTTGGAAATTATTGCCTAAGTGTTTCTGGTATGATTTATTACTCTTCAAGTCTCGAAAACCTTATCTAAATGATTTAAGTTTTCTAAAAAGTCATATTCAACCAAGTTTTGTCTAACATTTAGGAGACATTTCATCAGTATCCTGACCAGGATATTTGATCAGGATATTCGAAACATACCTTTCAAAATAAAAACATAATAAATAAGACTAAAAGGTCAGTTTATTATTATTAGTCCAAAAGATTGTATTCTTGGTTTCGTCTCAAAAAGAGACCCATCCACCGAGGACACAATTAAGTTTTTAAAGCATATTTACATAAACGGCTGAAGGCTTCATCCTGAAAACACAGGATCCTTCCACCTTCAACTGTCAAACTATTCTACTTGTAGGAAATTAAAATTGTTCTAAGTGCAGGATGACCGGATGATTTAGACGCTACAAAATACAGGTATCATTAAAGACAGACTAACCAGGATACAGGTTCAGTATATGTGTACGGGATACAGGATTTGGATACTTACCTCATTAGGGAAGGAGGTCATGGGCTCGATAGATTCCGTGAAGCCAAGGTCATCATAAGAGAAACCTTCGACAGCAGCAACAAATGGCTCCTTTTTCACCAGGACAGGCTTGGGATAGCTGTCAAGCTTCTCAAGATCGAAGAAAACATATATCCTTGCCAGGCATGTTAGAATGACTAAAAAATATATCCGTTGGAATCATGATACCCAACAGTTATATTATTGGGGACAATTGTTATGGGTGAAATTCTGAGCCCATATCCTGACCTTGTATCTTGATTGTTTATTAGTTGTATATGATCAGGATACCGGATCAGGATACCGGATCAGGATACCGGACCAGGATATTGGTAACATCCTGAGGCAGTATCCTAACTATTACTAACAATTTGCTTGTAAACGTTGGCTACAAGGGACTAACGTTCATGAAGACCAAGTCATCCTGAAGACCCGCTCAAATTGGTTAGGATAAGGACGTTGATCGCGGAAAAATAGCTCTTGTAACGGTCAGCATTGAAGATTGGCGTGTTTTATGGAAAGTTATGAAGATTGGTCAAAGATATTAATGTTATAACGGTTATGGAAGCTTAAATCCCGGAGTTATAGTTAGTAAGCGCGTGGAAAACGAGTGGAAACAGGCTGGCAACGCTCAGAAAGGAAATAATCTCAGTATCCTGGATTTTTAGCATAATATCCCGGATTTTTAGCATAGTTAGTTATTTCCTTTTACTATATAAAGGAATGCATGGATCATAGGAAGACAGGACTTTCACACACACAATTTCTAGTACACTCTTACTCTCTACCACTTGTAACCACTCACAAACACAAACACTTGCACTCGAATCGCATTGTAACACTTAGTTGATCCGTGTCATATCCTGCATTGTATCCTGTTATTCAAGCAATAAGAAGAACAAGGCAGCGGACGATTGTCAGCTCCCGAGGTTTTATGCCGGAGATCTAGATTGATCAAGGGCTTTCCTCGTACATCACGTGTCAACCTTTACATTTTTGCTCATTGTTTGTTCGTAGATACAGCTCGATATCCTGAGCCGTATCCTGTTAACTGTTTTTGCAAACTAACAAACCAACATATTTTTCACAAAGTATTACTAGCACACTACCTCACAAAACTAATTTGATCACTTAATTGCTTAGGTAATTTTTGACCAAAACAAAGATGACCAGAGAAGTCAAATTTCCCAAATGGCTGGCAAATGTGGTAGTGGTTCAAAAGAAGAATGGGAAATTGAGAGTTTGTGTAGATTACACAGACTTGAATAAGGCTTGTCCTAAAGACCCATTTCCTCTTCCTCACATTGATGCAATGGTGGATGCTACTGCCAGGCATGAAATGTTGACCTTCATGGATTTTAGCAGATTCAAATGGAACCTTCTAACCAGGAGGATACAACCTTCATGACACCAACAGGTATTTATTGTTATATGGCTATGCCTTTTGGTTTGAAAAATGCAGGTGCAACATACCAGAGATTGGTAAATATGATGTTCAAAGACAAGCTGGGGGACACCATGGAGGTATACATTGACGATATGGTGGTAAAATCAAAGAAAGCCCAGGATCACCTCCAGGATATTAAAGGAGCATTTGATATCTTGGACCAATATAACATGAAGCTAAATCCTGCTAAGTGTCATTTCGGAGTGGGGGCAGGAAAATTTCTAGGATATATGGTGACCAAAAGAGGAATAGAGGCGAGCCCGGAGCAGATTAAAGCCATCTTGGATATTAAATCACCCTCAAATATGAAAGATGTTCAACGATTAACAGGGAGAGTGGCAGCATTAAACAGATTTATTTCAAGATCCTCAGAGAAATGCAAAGAGTTTTATGATATCCTGAAAAAGAACAAGAAATTTGAATGGGGTGAGAAGCATGAAGCAGCCCTGCAGGATTTGAAGCAATATCTTTCAACTGCACCTCTACTGATGAAGCCTGAGAATGGTGAACTACTATCCCTATACCTCGCAGTATCAGGGAATGCTGTAAGTGCCGTCCTTGTAAAGGATCATGAAGGTCAGCAATATCCTGTTTTTTATGTCAGTAAAAGTTTGTTAAATGCTGAAACTAGGTATTCTCATTTAGAAAAATTGATACTAGCATTAGTTATGGCATCAACGAAGCTTAGACATTACTTTGAGACACATAGGATTCACGTTAAAACAAATTATCCTGTCAAAAATGTGCTTAGGAAACCAGAGATGTCAGGCAGGATGGCCAAGTGGTCAGTGAGGTTGAGTGCTTATGACTTAGTGTATGAACCTAGAAATGCCATAAAGTCTCAGGCTTTAGCTGACTTTGTGGCTGATTTCAGTAGTGACATTCAGGATGAGGTAGACCTAGAAGTCCAACAATTAGGAGAATCTTCAGGATCCTGGACGTTATATACTGATGGTGCATCTAATGTAAGAGGAGTAGGATTAGGAATACTACTAAAATCGCCACAGGGGGACATATTACCCAGGCTATTAGGTGTGAGTTCCCTGCTACTAATAATGAAGCAGAGTATGAGGCTTTAATTGCAGGATTAGAATTGGCTAAGAATATGAGTATCAAGAATTTGCAAGTATATGTTGACTCCTTGTTAATTACTAATCATTTTAATGGATCCTATGCAGTCAAGGGTGAGAAATTAATCGGATACCTCGATATTCTCAAAAAATTAGCAGGATATCTCGATGTTTTTACACTTGAACAGGTACCAAGGGAGGATAATGCTGAAGCAGATGCCTTAGCAAACCTGGGATCATCGATCAGGATACCAGACGGGACCCAAATACCAATATTACATATCTTGTATCCTGCAACGAATCCTCAGGATAGAGAAGTAGCAGGTATTCAGGATCCTGGAGCAGAGTATCCTGAAAAGGATCCTAAATCCTGGATGACTCCAATCATGAGATATCTCAAGGAAGGACATATCCCCAGAGATGAAAATCCTAAGGCATTTAGGATGAAGGTATCACGATTCACTATTATAAACAATGTTTTATACAAGAAATCTCTTGCAGGACCGTATTTGAGGTGCTTGGAGGGTCCTAAAGCCAAAGAAGTACATCAGGATATACATGAAGGGGATTGTGGTAACCACACTGGGGGCAGGTCATTGTTCTCCAAAGTATTAAGGACAAGATATTATTGGCCAACGAAGAGGAAAGATGCTGCAGAATATGCTCGAAGGTGTGATGCATGTCAAAGGCATAGTAACATACTACATCAACCAGCTGAACCACTATATTCTGTAGCGTCCCCTTGGCCGTTCATGAAATGGGGGATGGATATAGTAGGGAAGTTACCAAAAGCTCCAGGAGGAAAAGTCTTTACGCTAGCAATGACGGATTATTTCTCTAAGTGGGTTGAAGCTGAAGCATTTGTCCAAGTTAGAGATCAAGAAGTAGTATCCTTCATAAAGAGGAATATCTTGACCAGGTTTGGGGTACCAGCTGAAATTATTTGTGATAATGGGTCCCAATTTATAAGCAAGAGGACTACTGACTTTTGCAAGAGTTGGGGAATCAAAATGATCACGTCTACTCCGGTGCATCCTCATGCGAATGGACAAGCAGAATCCTCAAACAAGATAATTGTCAATAACTTAAAGAAGAGACTTGGAGCCAAAAAAGGAAGATGGGCAGAAGAATTACCCTTTGTTTTGTGGGCTGATAGGACAACGGTAAAGAATGCGACAGGCCAAACCCCATTTTCCTTGGTATTTGGAGCAGAAGAAATGATTCCAACGGAAATGGCGATACCTACTGCAAGATCTATCCTACAGGATCCTGAACAGAATCCTGAAGCCTTATGTCAAGATTTGGATACTATAGATGAAAAGAGGGGTGCAGCAAGGCTAAGGATGGCAGCATATCAACAAAGAATATCCAGAGCATATAACAAGAATATAAGGACTAGGAGATTTCGAGTTGGTGATTGGGTGCTAAGAAAGGCTTTCCAAAATACCACTAATCCTGCCGATGGGAAGCTAGCTCCAAAATGGGAAGGACCATATGTAGTTGAGTCAGAAGCAGGGAAAGGAGCATATAGAATCAAGAATATGGAAGGGGATATGCTACCGAGATCCTGGAATGCAATACACTTAAAGCTCTATTTCAAGTAAGAATAGAATTTAATTTCTATCTCAGAGTGGTATGTATTCTATCTCTTTTAAATATATTTGTGTATTATCTTGAACCCAATACTGACTTAAGCATCGGAGGGGTGTTAGCCAGGCTAACACCCACCTTAGTTTATAGTTGT
The DNA here is from genome assembly GCF_002127325.2 of Helianthus annuus. Taxonomy (NCBI): domain Eukaryota; kingdom Viridiplantae; phylum Streptophyta; class Magnoliopsida; order Asterales; family Asteraceae; genus Helianthus; species Helianthus annuus. The sequence goes on along the minus strand of NC_035440.2, from coordinate 92,497,458 downwards.
TTTGCAGCATATGCTCCAGGATATAGCTCCAGGATTTGCACTCAGGATAAATCAAAAGATTAGAGGATTGGCCCCCTCTCTCACGTTTAAGGGATCCTGATCCCTTCAAAGGTTTAAAGGTATTCACCTTTCTTTCGAATTGGGTTTAAACACCTCGCTTGGAGCGCAAGTTATCTAGGTATAGTTCAAGGTAGCGGGACCAGTTCATGTAAAAGTGGCTGACAATTTCGTTACTGTTGGCTATATCCTGGATCCTGAAGGTATATGAGGATTGATCACCCTCTCTAACGAAAGGGTATTTTCATACTCTCTAAGGTTTAAAGGTTTTCACCTTTCTAAGATTTGGAGTTTATACACTCTCGCCTGTAGCGCATGAAACTCAGGGTTTATACCCAGAATATCAGGGTTTATCCCCAGGATATTAAGGGTTTATCCCCAATATGCTAAGGATTCATTTCAGGATATCAAGGTTTTTGCCTCGAGGTGTTTGGAATTTATTCAAGCCAAAGTATGAATACATTTGCATTTCTGTGTCATACACAGGGGACATACATTATACTATTCAGAGGTTGGATCCAAGTTAATAAGTGTGCACTGGGGACATTCCTAAGGTGGAAGATTGGAATCGACTCTCTAAGAGTCTTTGGTATGATCTCTCCTTTTTTCAAAAGACTTAAGTTTTCTAAGTTGTATGATGATATCCTGACCAGGATATCTCTTAGGATACTTGTTAGGATATTCTCAGATGGTGTTCCCATAATATTTCCAAGAGTTTTCAAACAAAACAGTTTTCATAAGTAAAGTTGATGTGCTAATAACAACAATAGTAAAGCCAAAAAAGGGTTATATTATTAACATACCATAAAGTTGTGCTCTTGGTTTCACCTCAAACCAAGGACCATCCGCCAAGAGCACAAATAGTTCCTAGGCATATTTACTTAACAATTGAAGGCTTCGTCTTGGAACCCAAGATACCTCCACCTTCAATTGTTAAAAGTGTTCAAAATAAACTATACTAACTGATAACTAAGGGCTTCGTCCTGAAACTCAGGATCCCTCCACCTTTGGCCATCATATTGTCTAAAGTGCAGGAAAGTAAATTGTTTAGGGGATTACAGACCAACATTCAAATTCAAAAAGGTGGGCTCCGGCCTTGGCACGTATATCCATCATTGCCCACCTGAATGCCCTCACACAGCGGCATCTTCTCCAACCTTCTCTGCCTTCTCAGCTTCAGCATCCTGACCAGCATCCTCACCAGCATCAATCCCAGCATCCGCTCCAGCATCCTTCTTGTCTCCAGCCTTATCTACCACCTCTGCTGACTTAGAGGACTCACCAGCTTCTACAGGAAGTGGCACAGCCTTGCCTCCAAGCTCCTTCAACTTTGCCGCCCAAGAGTCAACCGACCAAGTTGAGCACACAAGGCCTGTCTCCTTGGCCTCATAAGCTATCTTGATGCGAGCTTGCAGCAGAGAGACTATAGCAGACGCCTTGATTTCCTCCCGGAAAGAGACCATGGCTTGTTCATGATCCATTTGGGCCGTAGCCAGCTTGACCTCAGCATCCTGGGTGACCTTCTTCAGCTTGTCCTCGTAGTGCCGAGTCATTGCTTCAGCAATGGCACCTTGGTCAGCGACGATAGTTTCAAGCTGCTTGATCCTAGCTTCATGGAGTGCAGCAGTACCGCAGGCATCGTTGTAAAGCTGAAGCAGATGTTGGAGGCCCTGTAAGTTGAAATTCAAATATAAGTTAATATTCACTAACGAGAATATCCTATCAGGATATTCTATCAGGATATTATGCAGGATGTAGTGCCAGGATATTACCTTGTTTAGGAAGGATGTCATCGGTTCCAAGGAATCGGTGAAACTGAGCTTATCATAGGAGAACCCTTCGGAGCCTGGAGCACTAACTTCAGAGCCCTTCCTCTTTTTTGCGGTAGAAGCACGAGTCCTCGGATTAGCCTTGGGAGCCGGAAGCGGCTTGGAGCTGGTGGCAGCAGGGGTCTCTTTCTTAACCATGACTGGAGTAGGATAACTGTCAAGCTCGTCAAGGTCAAGGAGGATTGGAACTTTGCTGGAATCTGCACGCAGGGAGTAAAATTCTTTCCTAAATATTTCAAATAAAAGCATGTATGCAGGATATCAAACAGGATCCTTACCAGACATGTTTACACTGGAAAGAGGGCTTGGAGATGGTGGAGACGGGTTAAAACTTCTTTCAGCTTCGGGAAGGAGTCTGATAGCGTCAATCCTTTTCTGTGAATCTGCAAGGGGAGGTGCAAGCTTCCTAAAATCAGCTGTGTACAAGAAAACAACAAAGTCAGTTCAAGATATGCGACAGGATATAAGACAGGATCGTCCTAAAACCCTAGATCCTACCCTTTTTCAACCATTTCACCGGATAATCCGCTTCACTAGGGATTGAATCTCTTTTTACAAAAAAGAATTTGGATGTCCATTCCTCTTCATTCCTGGTGGCTCGGAGGATTAATGGGTCGCTGGAGGTAGAATAAAACAGAAATCGACAAGAGCCATGACATCTAAGCCGGTATGCTAAAGGAAGGTCGTGAATACAAAGATCAGGGATGTGGTTATTCTTGATTTGATCAAGAACAGACAAGACTCGCCAAAGCATTGGCATTGTCTGACTAAAGCAGATTTTGGTAACATTAAAGAACTCGGTGATAAAGTCCGAGAAAGGAAATTACAACCCTAAGGTAAAAGGAAAAGCATTGAAGCATAGCCACTCGTCGGAAACCATATCTGATCGGATTTCCCAATCAAATGGCCGGAACACCGTCCCTTTTGGGAAGATGCCGGAGGTTTTAAGGGCTGACAAGTGTGCACTATCAAAGGTGCATATTTCTTTCTCCGGATCTTGGAGAATATTCTGGTGGATAAACGTGGGAGCAGAATCGCCGGAGCTGGATCTTGTCTGCCTTGCCATATTGTCACCGGAATATTGAGTAGAATGAAAGAGGAAGATGGAGTTGAGAGAGAAATGTTTACCTTTTTCTCTTCGGTAAAGGTTAAATGATGATGAGGATGAGAAGTTATAGGGATGTAATGAGTAATTATAGGCTGCGTGGTTACAACTAGTCACATCAAGGTCTTATCTCTTAATTACCTCGTTATTCGTGAAAAAATGTAACCGTTAGTATCAGGATACTTAACGGTAACATTTTTGGGGACAATTGTTATGGGTGAAATTCTGAGCCCATATCCTGACAAATATCTTGGATTATATCTTGGTTATATGATATCTGTTCACATTCGGGATGCTGCTTCAGGATATTGGTAACATCCTGAATGGTACCTCAGGATCACTAACGGATTATGTGTAGGTGCGTGGGTTAGAAGCTAGCAACGTTCACAAGGAATCATTTCGCGGAAGACTCGGTCCAAGTCGTTCGAATAAAGACGTTGAAGCCGCATTACTCGGTCTACAACGTTTACAATGGAATATTCGGAGCATCCCATATTTATAGGAATTTTAGTTTGTATTTCGTTACTATAAATAGGCGGGTATACCAGATCGAATAGGACATCACATCAACACTCACTACACTCTTACACTCGTTCTTTAGCAATTTTACTCTCGCATTGTAACACTTAGCGATCTGGTCAATATCCTGCACTGTATCTTGAAGTTTGAAGCAATAAGTAGAACTAGGTAGCTGCGATTGTCAGCTCCCGAGGTTTTATGCCGGCGATCTAGATTGATCAAGGGCTTTCCTCATACATCTCGTGTCATTTCCTTTACTTTTTGCTCATAGTTTGATCATAGATATAGCTCAATATCCTGAGCCGTATCCTGAAAACTGTTTTTGCAAACAACTTAATCAGCATATTTTCAACACCCTTTCTTAGCACACTACCTCACTTAACTAATTTGATCACTTAATTGCTTCGGTAATTTTTGACTAAAACATTAACTGCCATTTTCGTGCATGTGGTTTGTTCACTTTTATCATTTCAGGATAATTTTAAAAAATGCACCAGTTTTTTCTTGACATACTTGAAACGTGCCACTTCAATCCAAAATTTAAAACTCAGTGAAGTCAGACATGTTAAATGAAGGGTATTATTTGTTAGGGGAGGATTTCTTAATGACCTGTGATCCTCAAGTGTTATCCTGTTTGGTGATCCTTACTTCTGTGACAATTAGTGATCCTCAGAAGTGCTTCAGGATCAGGATCATGGATCATCCTAAGGATCCTTATACTAATGATTGTTCACTTTGAATTCGGTATTGTTTTGCAGGAGTACCGGCTTGGACTTGGTCATGGCGATATTCCTGGAGCATATTCCCTTCAATTCTGCACGTGCTTGACCATTGTGAACGTTATGGAGAACGTGGGGAGAAGGCACGAAATGCGGACAGTTAGTTAGGCTAGATATTTTCTACTTTTAAAGGGGATAGCGAGCTATTTTTAGAACACTTGGCTATTTTTGGCTACACAAACTCGTACAACTGCTCTCACCAGCTCTCGGCAAAACACTTAGCATTTTTTCATACACTTTTACATGATACACTTTAGTGATCCTTGTACTTAGCTCGCTATCATCCGAAGTTGTAATACATTGTTTGTTTAATTTGAGTTGGTGATCGGTAGTTTCCATCACCCGAGGTTTTTTATGCCGGAGATCATTCATTGATCAAGGGCTTTTTCCTCGTATAAATCTTTGTGTCACTTGTGCAATTCATTCTTAAGTAATCCTCATTGTTGTTTACCAATTCAAGCATCATACCCCATAACAGAGAGTTTGGCTGCATTATTGTCACGGCCCTCGGCCCTGGTTTGACCCGGTCCAGAGCCGCGACGCAGGATATCCCGTGGTATTTAATTTAGGCGACAGCGGAAGTCTTTTAATACATGATCTTTTAATACTCAAATGCCCGTTTAGTTTATTACATAAACTTTAGGGATAAAACCCTGTAATTTACAATAAGGTGATTTCCCGAGGAAATCTTTATTTCTCAAAACATGTTTTCTTTATTTATTCACATTGAGCCACTTTTCTAAGCTTGTAGTGCTTCACGGCACTTTTCTTGGATCACAACAGATCACCTGAAACATGTTTGAAAAAGGTTTTGTCAGCGGGGAAATACTGAGTGAATCATTCAGTTTTAACTAAAATGACATGTTGTTATAATTTACAGTATTAAGAGCGATTACAATGTTTCCATATCAACCAACTACCCACAGTACTTGTCACTCGACCGGATCTGTGACTGTGGTCATATCACTGTTGGGTCCATTCACCCACAAGTGACGTAAATCACTATTTAGGTCCGACTACCTAATAGTGTATATCATGATTTAGGCTCGCTCACCTAAAATGATACAAACAGTAGTAATGTGCACAATACCCCACATATTGGCTGTAATTTGGTGATTACAAAGACTTAATCCCTGTAATTATAACTTTGGAAAATAATTTGGAGTATTGTAAAACAGTTGATAAAAAGAGAATGACTCACATTAACGAGCAGAGTATAAGCCTACTGATTAGCCTTGATTAACCTAATTTAAATAACAATGCACACACAAACGGGTTAGTAACTAATACAGCAGTTACGACAATTCACGAGATTAAACCCTCACAAAATCCTTGGGTAATCTTTTGAGCCAATGCCTTCTTTCGATCTTCTTCTCTTGCACGTACCAGTTTATCAGTTAGGGTATATACTATTTCCACAGCATCGTCAATAGTGCGAGGTCTCGCAGCTTTAACGATGTTACAGATTTCACTAATTAATCCCCAAACGTAACGGGAAATGAGTATCGGTTCTGGCGAAGCCAGTGTTGGTACCACTCTAGCATATTCAAAGAATGTCGAAGTATAACCACGACAATCTACACCCGTCATACGATGATTTAGGAACTTATTTGTCATTTGTTCCTTTTCATATTCAGGGCAATATTTTCTTTCTACAAGAATTTTAAATTCTTCCCATCTTATAGCATAAGCCATCCTTCTTCCTTTTGCTTGCAATACAGTGTTCCACCACTCTAACGCCCCTTCTTTGAACAAATTCGACGCATACATAACCTGATCTTCTTCAGCACATTTACTTATTGCAATTACTGCTTCGGTTTTCTCTAACCAACGCAGTACTGCAGTTGCTCCTTCGTTACCTGCAAATTCAGCAGGTTTGCAAGCAAGAAATTCTTTGTACGTACAACCAGGCGTTGCAGCTTTCATTTTCTTAGGAGGTGGAGCCTGTCGTGGATTATTATTGTCATGATTGCTGCCTCCATTTACACTATGACTAAAATTGTCTTCCTGGGTACGTTTACTAGGAATGATTTGTTGCGGTTCTACAGGTTTCTGAGCAGCAGCCATGATTGCAGGAATAGCATTAGCTATCCCTTGAGTGATGATATTTTCAATATCTTGTCTAGTCATGTATTGGTTTTCCTGATTTTGCTCAGATTGATTCTCTTCATTAACTAGTTCATTACTAGCGTTTTCCATCTGATAATTATTATAAATATAACTTTTAGTATCAAAGGATTGTAAATAAAACAATGGCAAGTAATCACATAAATCTTTTTCACAACATATATACAGCCAAAATTGTCGATGTTTCGACTTCTATTTTGTTTTATAGATTATATAGGCATCCATACACACTGTTTATCTCACAATGTTTTATTTCCCATTTTACAGAGTTAGATTTTACTATTACTATTACTATTATGATACAGACACACTTCCCACCCCCTATCCTTTAGTCAACTGGCAGTTTTAGTAGCGACGCTCCCTCTCGTCGTACTTCCAGGAGATTTGTTCCCCCATTTCCCGGATCCTATTCCCTGTACCTATCAGCTCTTCACCGAACTGACGAAGTTCGGCTAAGTTTTCGTTGCTCATTGGAGGATTGGGGATAGGTTCTGGATCAAACTGTGGGAGGAAGGAATAAGGACTGTTGATTATATTTTGGAATTGCCAGTCATTTGTCCACCATTCTTCCATTTGGCCTAAAGGTCGATGTGGATTAGTGGGTCTGGAATAGCTGGTTCCAGATTTACAGGAAGTTGGTTTTCGGCCGGGTAAGGATATAGATTATTGTGGATAGGGCTGATGATATCACAATTTGACAGTAGACGGTCTATTTCGTCTTGAAAGGTGATTTCTTCAGGTTGTCTAGAGCTCTCTCCAATTTCTATTCCTTTTTGTTTAGAATCTTTCCTGACTTCTATCTCTGCTGGCTTAGAGCTCTCTCCGGTTTCGATTCCTTTTCCTTTGTCTATAGGGTTTTCTATTTTGGGGAGTTTCCTAGTGGCTGGCTTTCTCCTGCGCACTTTCCTCCATCCTACATATCTTCTTCTCTTTTTAGGTTTTGCTTTTTCCAGCGGTGGAGCTTGGAATTCCAGAGGTTCCTCTATGTCAGCAATATAACCAGTAAAGTCGTGGGAGACTTTAATTGGTACTGGATATAGGTTGAGATTCTGAAATGCTTCCGATATCTCATTCATGCTGGATAGTATATATGCAAAATGCACAAAAATGCTAAGTTAAAACTTTGGAACAACGTTTTACAAATAAATATTGCAGTTTTATTGCATACTAATTTGTACAAAAGACAACAGGAAAGAGAACACACAAGGATTTATTTATTTACTGGATAGTAGTTTTCTACTAGACCAAGCTTATTGATAGTTTAGAGGTTTGCATTTTCTGCTACGGTAGCTAACATATAAAGATTTGCCCATTTTTCATCTAATTGGTCTTCCCAAGGTGGACTATTGCCTAATTCCTGGATTTCTGGATTAAACCTCACTTTCTTGACTTGGGGTTTCTGGCTTTTCCTAATGATCGAATTTCTTTTCTTTGGGGTGAGAGGATTCTCATATTGTGCTTTCCGAACAAAAATCCCTTCTTTCGGATCTACTGGGTATTTGGAGGAAGAGGTTCCTTTTTCTGTGGGTGCAGTATCTAACTTGTGGTAGATAGCAGAAAGCTTTTGTTTACCCATACTGTAACTCAACAATTAATCAGTTAATAAAACATATATTCACAGAATGGCAATTAGAATTAATCAATAGGCTAAAATCAATAGTAAGCTTAAATCAGTGGCTCTGATACCACCTTTTCCCTGTCACGGCCCTCGGCCCTGGTTTGACCCAGTCCAGAGCCGCGACGCAGGAAATCCCGTGGTATTTAATTTAGGCGACAGCGGAAGTCTTTTAATACATGATCTTTTAATACTCAAATGCCCGTTTAGTTTATTACATAAACTTTAGGGAAAAACCCTGTAATTTACAATAAGATGATTTCCCGAGGAAATCTTTATTTCTCAAAACATGTTTTCTTTATTTATTCACATTGAGCCACTTTTCTAAGCTTGTAGTGCTTCACAGCACTTTTCTTGGATCACAACAGATCACCTGAAACATGTTTGAAAAAGGTTTTGTCAGCGGGGAAATACTGAGTGAATCATTCAGTTTTAACTAAAATGACATGTTGTTATAATTTACAGTATTAAGAGCGATTACAATGTTTCCATAGCAACCAACTACCCACAGTACTTGTCACTCGACCGGATCTGTGACTGTGGTCATATCATTGTTGGGTCCGTTCACCTACAAGTGACGTAAATCACTATTTAGGTCCGACTACCTAATAGTGTATATCATGATTTAGGCTCGCTCACCTAAAATGATACAAACAGTAGTAATGTGCACAATACCCCACATACTGGCTGTAATTTTGTGATTACAAAGACTTAATCCCTGTAATTATAACTTTGGAAATAATTTGGAGTATTGTAAAACAGTTGATAAAAAGAGAATGACTCACATTAACGAGCAGAGTATAAGCCTACTGATTAGCCTTGATTAACCTAATTTAAATAACAATGCACACACAAACGGGTTAGTAACTAATACAGCAGTTACGACAATTCACGAGATTAAACCCTCACAACGATTTACAAGTGCAATACTTAACAATTCAGCGGGTTCACAATGAATGACAGAGTATAGTCCGAGTTCGAACAGCACTCAAACATTCAAGTCGAAATCACGATGAATAACAAAGTATAAACTCAATTTGAGCGGCACTTAAACAATCGTTGGATAGTTATAATCGGTCGGACGTTGAATCGTAATAGTGATCAAGTTATTACCCTGATTGCGGCAGCGTTTCGAGATTAGTGTGTGTTGTATAGTAATCGAACTATGACTCAGTGAATATTGTGAATTTGTACGTCGAACGAACAGTAAACTTCAAGTGCCAACCCCACCTATTTATACTGAAAATTTGTCTTTCTCGCGTGTCGCGACAGGGACATGTGTACCTGTCGCGTGGCGCGACGGGTAGAAATTCTAGGGTAGGGTAGGTTCGTGTCCAGATAGCTTGGATGAATTGTCAGTTTGTGAATTTGAAAGTTAGATAACGAATTATTATGATAATTATCAGCTAGGGTTTACCCCCCTGAGTTTTAGGGGCCCTGATCCTGATTCCGATTGTTATGAAAATTTTAGGGTTTATGCAGAATTACTTGGGTTTCTCAATTAGGGTTTCCTTAATAGATAATTAACCTATTAAGTATTAATTTTAGTGAGAGTTGTTACAATTATCCTTGTCTGATTTTTGACCAAAACAGTTTGGCGCCCACCGTGGGGCAATTGGTGCTTCATTCCTAAAAGATTCTCATTCTCGTGATCATTTCGGTTCATTGCATCCAAGCAGATGGCTTCATCATCAAAGAACACTTCCACTATGATGTCTGCAGTCAATTCATCTCAGGGCATTCTACCTTTGCCTCCACCACCTTCTGGATCTCCGAAAAATGCCGAGAAGAAACAAACTCCCATTTTCTCAAAACCTCCAACTTCTTCTGCTTCTTATACTCCTACTACTAGTGACTTGTTTACTCTGATTTTGCAGATGAAGGAGCATATACAGCAGCAGGATAAGACCAATGAAAGGATTCTTAGAGAAATTGGAGACATCAAGAAACAGAAGAGATCGGCAGAGGATCATTCCCCACTGATGCCCAGATCTTTGAATTTCAATACTCCGGTTATAACTTCTCAGCCTTCAGTGGTTCCAGACGTTCAATATGTGGGAGGACTAAAAGGAGTGCATTGCGGATCATCAGCAATGACTCAGGCTTCAGGGTCATACTTCCAACCAGCGGGATCCCACCCTCAGCATATAGGATCCTTCGCAAGCTCAGGAGGATACGCAGGAGCGCAGCAGATTCAAGGGTTCTGGCCGTTTCAAGGATCCTCGCAGGTTCAAGGATCATCCTATATCCCAGGATCCTCCCAGGTTCAAGGATCCTCCTATGTTCCAGGATCCTCCCAAGTTCAAGGATCCTCCCAGGTTCAAGGATCCTCTCAGGTTCAAGGATCCTCCCAGGTTCAAGGATCCTCCTATGTCCCAGGATCCTCGCAGGTTCAAGGATCCTCTCAGCTTCATGGATCCTTCCAGATTCCGGGATCCTTAAGGAATTTGCAATCAGGGAGTTCCGATATCCATCAGGGAGATTTTATTCCAATGCAGACCATTGCTTCTACTGGTCCTTCGATCATTCCGGAGTCTCAGCAATATGGATTCACATCCGCTCTTCCTAATTTGAACCCAATGGGAGGTAACACTTTCAATAATTCTTATACCACTAACCATGGCCTTATGCAGGATACAGGTATCAATCATGCCATGGCCAGAGAATTGCAAAAGTTAAAGGATATGATATCAAGTGTCCCAGGAGTGGTCAAGCCTATCCCGGAGATTGCAGATGGGAGCCATAAGATATCTCGTTTTGCACCACCAATTTGTGATGCTGAGGTACCCAAGAGGTTCCACGTGCCAACCATGAAGTTGTATGATGGTTCAACAGATCTTGAAGAACACATAGCACAATACAGGGAACGGATGGAGATCAATCCCATCCCAGAAAGGTTAAAGGAAGCATGTCTGTGCAAGGGATTTGGATCCACTCTTACTGGATCGGCTCTTAAATGGCTGCTAAGTCTTCCCCCTTACTCTATTACCTCGTTTGCTAATCTAGTTAACCTGTTTAATAATCAGTTTTCTTGTAGTAGAAAATTTGAGCGTTTAACTAGTGATCTGTATAGGATAACCCAGGGTCATAATGAATCATTAAGGGATTATATCACTAAATTTAGTAAAGAATCGTTGGATATTCCTAACCTGGATATAGCTACGGCTATTGAAGCCTTTAAAATGGGATTGCTTAGGGATTCATTATTCTATGATGATCTTGTTATGACACCATGCAGGAACCTAGATGAGGTAAGAACCCGGGCACTTAGGTTCATCCGGCTAGAGGATGACAAGAGGATCCAGGAGAGGTTAGCAGGATCCTCAAACCAAGAGAAGCAAGGATCCTCATTCAAGAACAACAAGTTCAGATCCTACAACAAATCTGATAACCAGAATGTGCATGCTGTTGATCAGGAAGAGGATGATGAGGATTATCCTCCAATTTCTGAATATTGCTTTTCTGTTGATAACAATGAACTAATCCCTGCGATGCAGAATTTAGGTGATAAGGCTAGATGGCCCAGGAAAAATGACAGACCAGCTGCAACTAAAGATAAGTCAAAGTGGTGTGCATACCATGAAGATTTTGGGCATCTCACAGAAGAATGCATCGCACTGAGAAAAGAAATTGGATACTTGTTGAGAAGGGGCACTTGAAATAATTATTGGGGAGAAAGAAGTCAAGGACTCAGGATCCAGAAAGGATCCCAGAGAAAGCTCCAGCCCCTCCAGCAGATGCACAAGTTATAAACTTTATTTCTGGAGGATCAGACATTTGTGGAACATCCTTCTCTGCAGCTAAAAGACATGCAAAGGAAACCAAGATGGATAATGGAGATAGACCCATTCGAACATCTAGTGTCTCCGAAGGAAAAGTCATAACTTTTGATGAGGATGATCGTGTTGACATTCAGGATCCTCATCACGATGGTTTGGTTATCACTCTTTTTATTTCTAACCATTTTGTTCGCAGGATCCTTATAGACGGAGGAAGCTCTGTGAACATTATCCAGCTTGATGTTCTTAAGAAGATGAATATCCCTGAATCCGATATCATACCAAGATCCTCTGTACTCGTGGGATTCAGTGGCGAGACTAAGAATACTCTGGGGACATTAAACTCCCAATTTATATTGAAGGGCTGCATTCTTACCAAAAATTTTGTGTTATTGACTGTTTATCTTGTTGTAATGTTATCCTTGGCAGGCCTTGGATACATGATATGAAGGCAGTCCCATCCACCTATCATCAATGTGTGAAGCTCCCTAGTCCTTGGGGGATAGTGAAGATTGACAGTGATCAGCAAGAAGCTAAGAACTGCTATACCTCATCAATGAAACCAGCCTCAAAGTCAAGGGAGCAATAGCAATTAAAGCATCCTCCAAGGGATGTCTTGGAGGCCAGAGAGCAGGATGTAGTAGAAATCCTTATGGATCCTGATGATCCTGAATCAAAAGTCTATATAGGATCAGGGATCCTTGGCGAAGTGAAAGAAGACCTCATATCCTTCCTCAAAAGGAGAAAAACTACCTTTGCATGGAAACACGAAGACATGACAGGTATATCTAAAGATATAATCACTCACAAACTTGGCATTGACAGGTCGTTCAAACCAATCCATCAAAAGAGGAGGAAGTTTGCACCAGAAAGAAATGCCATTATTCAGGAAGAGGTAGAGAAATTGCTCCGAGCAGGTATGATTAGAGAGGTCAAGTATCCAAGATGGTTGGCCAATGTGGTTGTTGTTCAAAAGAAAAATGGAAAGTGGAGGGTATGTGTCGATTTTACTGATTTAAATAAGGCATGTCCCAAGGATCCTTTCCCATTACCCCACATTGACTCCATGGTGGATGCAACCGCGAGTCATGAACTGTTAACTTTTATGGATGCTTCATCTGGATTTCAAAAAATTCAGATGGAACCATCTGATCAAGAGGATACAACCTTTATGACTCCAACTGGTATATACTGTTATATTGCTATGCCATTTGGACTAAGGAATGCAGGTGCAACTTATCAAAGTCTAGTGAATATGATGTTCAAGGATCAGATTGGACACACTATGGAAGTTTATATAGACGATATGGAGGTAAAATCCAAAAAGGTTGAGGATCACCTAAGGGACTTGGAGGAAGCATTCAATATCCATCCTTCAAAATGTCACTTTGGTATTAAAGCAGGTAAATTCTTAGGATATATGGTGACAAAGAGAGGCATTGAAGCCAATCCAGAACAAATCAAAGCTATAGTGAACATCAAGTCCCCTGCCAATGCTAAGGATGTTCAGAGATTAACAGGCAGGATTGCAGCTTTAAACAGATTCATATCCAAATCCTCAGAGAAATGTAAAGAGTTCTATGATATATTGAGGAAGAACAAAAAGTTTGATTGGACTGAAAAGCACGAAAATGCTCTCAAAGCTCTCAAGGATTACCTGTCCTCGGCTCCTGCCTTGATGAAACCAGAAAAAGGAGATGTGTTATCCTTATATCTTGCGGTATCCTCAAAAGCAGTAAGTGCCGTCCTTGTTAAGGATCACGAAGGTACACAACATCCTGTCTATTATGTAAGTAAGAATTTACTTGATGCTGAATCCAGGTATTCACACCTAGAAAAACTTATCCTTGCTTTAATCATGGCATCTACTAAATTGAGACATTATTTTGAAACTCATGCCATTATTGTTAAAACTAATTTTCCAATTAAGAATGTCCTCAGGAAACCTGAAATGTCAGGAAGGATGGCTAAGTGGGCAGTGAAGCTTAGTGCTTATGATATAAGATATGAGCCTAGGACAGCCATTAAATCCCAAGCATTAGCTGACTTTGTGGTAGATTTCAGTAGTGATTTGCAAAAGGAAGCTGAATTAGAAGTCCAGCAGCTAGAGGAGACCAAGGATCCTTGGATGCTCTATACTAATGGATCCTCAAATGTCAAAGGAACAGGGCTTGGAATACTACTAAAATCGCCACAGGGGGAAATAATACCCCACTCTATAGCTTGTGAGTTCCAAACTACTAACAATGAGGCTGAATATGAAGCCTTGATAGCCGGTTTGCAAATCGCTAAGCATATGAGGATCAGTCAAAGAATTGGCACTCTCTTTTGTTTCCTTTAGTTTGACACAGGTACCAAGGGAAGAAAATACAGAAGCTGATGCATTGGCCAATCTAGGATCATCTTTGAAGATCCCGGAGGATATAAGTATCCCCATTATCCATATCCTGACCCCTGTCATTGAGGATCATGTGGCTATGGAGATAGGAGAGGATTCTGCAATCATCCCCAGCGATGATACTCAATCTCATTCAGGATCATGGATCCTCCCAATCATGAGATACTTACAACATGGAGAGATTCCTACAGGAGAAAACCCTAGGGCTTTCAAAATCAAGGTATCTCAATTCACAATATTAAATAATATGTTATATAAACGATCTCTTGCAGGACCATACTTAAGATGCATTGAGGATCCTGAAATCCAAGAAGTCCTAAAGGATTTCCATGAAGGAGATTATGGAAACCACACTGGGGGCAGGGCATTATTCTCAAGGATCCTAAGGACCGAATATTGGCCAACTATGAAGAGAGATGCTGTGGAGTATGCTAAGAAGTGTGATCCTTGTCAGAGACACAGCAATATCCTTCATCAACCGGCATGAGTTTTTGCATCCTATATCCTCCTCTTGGCCATTTATGAGATGGGGTATGGATATAGTTGGTAAGCTCCCTAAGGCACCTGGTGGGAAAGTGTTCATGCTTGCTATGGCTGATTACTTCTCCAAGTGGATAGAGGCTGAAGCTTTTGCCCAAGTCAGAGAAAAGGAAGTTATATCCTTCATTAAAAGAAATATTATAACTAGATTTGGTATTCCTTCTGAAATTATATGTGATAATGGTTCCCAATTTATTGGGGGCAGAACTACTAACTTTTGTGACAGCTGGGGGATTAAGATGATAACATCAACACCAGTCCACCCACAAGCTAATGGTCAAGTAGAATCATCCAATAAGATCATCATCAACAACTTGAAGAAGAAGCTTGGATCCAAGAAAGGGAAATGGGCAAAAGAACTACCTTATGTGCTTTGGGCTGATAGGACAACTCCTAAGAATGCTACAGGCCAAACTCCATTCTCTTTGGTATTTGGGGCAGAATCAGTGATCCCTACAGAAATGGTGGTTCCAACTGCTAGAACAAGTATTCGTGATCCTGAGGAAAATGATGAGAACTTGGTTCAAGACCTGGATACTATAGAGGAAATCAGGGATTTGGCAAGGATACGGATGGCCAGTTATCAGCAAAGGATGGCTGGTGCTGACAACAAAAATGTCAGGATCAGGAAGTTCCAAATTGGTGATATGGTGTTAAGGAAAGCATTTCAAAATACCACCAATCCTACTGATGGAAAGTTGGCACCAAAATGGGAAGGCCCTTACTTGATTGAAGCTGAGGCAGGAAAGGGGGCATATCGATTGCTAACAATGGAAGGTGATTTGCTACCTAGAGCCTGGAATGCAGTCCATTTGAAGAAATACTTCATGTGAGCAGAATCCGTGATCCTATTTCATTTCCTTACTTTCTCACATAAGGATAAGGATCCTGCATCCTTTATCCACCTTTCACGTGATTCTGAGTTTTGAAGGTTCAGGTATCCTTAGCAAAAGGATGGTTATCCACAAAAGCAACCAGTTACTTGGGTTTAACCCCAGTTATTTGGGCTTGACCCCAGTTTCGCCAGTAGTGCACGATGATCCTGGTATAGTTCAAGGCAGTGGGACCAGTACTCGCTTTAGGGGCTGATAATTCCATTGTACTGGCTATACCTAGGATCCTACGTATAATGGTAAACGTACCATACATCCGTTCCTAAGGTTTCTAACGTTTCCACGTTAGCTAAGGTTTTGGCATTTTCATGCCACTAAGTTTGGATAATCGCAAGTTAGGGCCATACTCTAGTTTACACACGATCCCTGGGCTTGTCCCCAGTTATCCTTTGGGCTTGTCCCCAGTTATCCTTGGGCTTGTCCCCAGTTATCCTTTGGGCTTGTCCCCAGTTGCTAACTTTTATCTTATATTGGCTTACTCCTAAGTTGTATCCTATTTCAGGTTTTTGAAGCCAAACATTCAAGGATCCTTGATCCTTACCTTCTCCTAAGGTTTGTCTTATGGTTATCCTGGTTATAGTATTAAGGGTTAGGATCCTAACTTGGATCCTCAGGTATGATCCTTAACTATTTTGATTTTATTCATTGTTTATTTGAATAACCCTTGTACTTTGACAACTGAACTTATGATCCTTAAAATATACTACTTTTTGGAATTTTTCAACTATAGGATATTTGATCCTGGATCATATCCTAAATATTTTTTATCTAATTTGTTCAACTTTTCTTATTCAGACAAGTGTATATCAAAACAATTGAAAATTAAAAGGATATACAAGGATAACAACACGGGAAATAGCCAAAAAGTTAAAAGTTTTAGTTATCAACAAAAGTTTAAACCCCTTAAGGTTGTCAAAATTGCCAACCCACGTTTCTACCAGCAAAATGTGGCCCGTCCACATGGATTGGCAACGGGTGTCCATTGCTTATGCGGTTATGGCAAGTGCAGGAAATTAAAGGCGGCAGGATCACAATGGCTTCATCCCCCAAACAGAGGATCCCTCCACCATTTGTAATCCTACCTATTGTCCAAAGGATCCTAGATCCTTAACCCTAAAAACTATTGTTCAAATACAAACCAACCATTATTTAACGAAAACACCACAACCAAAAACCACTACCAAACCTAAAAAAATGAGCTCCGGCTATGTATAGAAGTGTCCAACATTGCCCATTGCTGCAGCCTACACCTTCGCTGCATCACCATCTCCAGCTCCACTAGCTTCACCACCATGACCCTTGCCACTGCCTCCAGCCTCGATCGTTAGGATCTCCTCAGCCTCCTCCTCGTCGTCCAGCTCAGCCAGCCTTGCCTTCCAGCCTTCCACATCCCAGTTGCTCCTGTCGAAGTCAGGATCCTGAGCTTCCAAGGCCATCTGCAATTTGGTCTTATACATAGCTATGGCGGCAGAGACTTTAGCATCCTGGGTGATCTCATGCTTCTCGTAATCAGCATTGATTAGAACCTTGGCCGTCTCAGCTTTGGCATTTTGGAGGTCTTTTTGGAGATCAGCTATCTTAAGATCCTTGAGCAGTGCAACTTGTTGGAGGTCAGCAATCTTCCTGTCCTGCTCCCAACATTCCCCACGTAGTCTTCGATCTCAGCAAATTTCTGCAAAGAAGATAGAGTACAGTTCAAGACCAGGTGATCCTCAAATAACCTGGATACCTAAGCAGGGACAGTGATCCTTACATCGTTGAAGTATTCAAGGAACTAGTGGCGGATCAGGGGCAAGCCTTGCAGATCCTCAGCTTCAGAGGCTTTTCTTTTCTTGCCACCCCTTCCTTTAGCGGGTGCCTTGGGGATCTGTGACACCTGTGTCACCGCGACCATCAAACAAATACCAAGCTGATGAAATATTGTATTTCATACTTGGGATTTTGTATAAATATGTGTATCTTTTGCACATATCAATCCTTGTTCAATTTCAAACTCTACAACGCTTTCTAGAGAATTATAGGCAAACTGGTGCGAAAACGTACTCAGTTTAATGCGACAAATACTCCGGAACATCAACATATACTTAACATACCTTAAATAATCTTTACATAACTTAGAAATAAGTTTTGAAGGCTTTGGTATGGCAAAAACAAGTTATTCGCTTACAGGGACTAAACTTGACAAACTGCGAAAGTATGCCAATTTGAACTGTAACAAACATTCCGGAACATGTCCATAAGTTAAACATACCATAAATATCCTTTACATAGCTTAGAAATAGGCTTTGAGGGGTTTGGTATGCTAAAATAAACTTTTGGGTCATTCAGGGACTAAAAGTGTCAAAAAGTGCATAAGTTTGCACTTTCGCGCATAACTTACGTTCTGAATACATCCGGACATCCAAAAATTTATGTAAGCATCCTTATATTATGCCTTAGTATCTGGCATAAGAAAAATCCATTTGTCGCGTCATTTGGATCGTCTTTCGCGCTTATGCGTATTCCGTCGTAATTAAGCGAACATCGCGATCGTACGACCAAACGAACCGACATACGGAATATTTTTGAGCATATTTCAAGTCCCCTACACTTTAACTTCATCTTAGAGCCTTGAAATGAGGTTAACGGGGCTTAAACGTGCCAATAATGGGCCAAATTGCATGTTTCTGTAGTGCAGGGACTAAAACTGAAAATTCTGAACTGTGACCCTCAGGCGGGGCGCGTAAGGATTGCCCAAATCCTTACGCGGGGCGCGTCAGACTTGCAAACCAGATTCAATGTTTATTCCACTTGCCTTGGCCTTTCAAACACCCAAAAGGGGCAATGCCCTTTCACAAACTGAAGGATTAGGGCCATTTTTCAGTAACCACAACTTTGTGACAAGTGTAAGGCTTGGATCGTGGCACGATATTCGAGAAACGATCCTAACGGCTTTACTTTTCCTATAAATACCCCCCCCACTTTGGTGTAAAACCCACACAAATTTTTATTTACAGACTCTTGTTTCAACTGTGGCGAGATGGGACATTTCCGAAGAAATTGCCCAAAGCTTGCTAATGCAAATCCAGCACAGGGATGAGCATCTGACTGACTAGAAGACAACATTGTTTAGAAATAATCGCGTCTTATGTATTATTTTCTTTTGTTGTCAAGGTCCAAGAAACCGTTGTTATCGTTGTTTATAAATAAATTTTTATTTACATTGCAATGTATTTCTGTGGTTGCATGTATAAACGACATATCCCTTACAATACCGACAATCAAGAAACCGTATTCCTTGAAGAGCAAACTACCCCCAAAATTCTCCCATTCCATGATCGCTTGCGTCTTCCACGTAATTCCTAAGTACCCGTTTATTCAAAGGAAACGAAGTACAAGGCGCAAGTTACAACACATGACGAATACCCAAAGTACCATTATAAATCCTTAATAGGGTACCTAAGGATTTCCCGTAAGTCTTTAATTGTTGTATACCTTAATTCGAATGTGGGGATTCCTTATAATCAAAAATCGAATTTTGGGAGATCTTCCTATCTTCTCAGATAAATCCCTGTGAACATTGAGACCCGTCGATTGTTTTCCATATCCGTATTCAATCAATAACAAGTTAATAACAAATTATAATCAAGTTAAACAATTATGTGACTTTGTGCTTATGTGTTCCCTTATGCATTGTTGTGTGATCCAAATTATGTTATCCAAATCCTCGTAGAATCTTACATATCCTTGTACAAGAGATTTATCGTAGGATACCCAAGGGTATTACATAAAATCCTCAATGGACTTCTACGTTACAGTTAAGTTCCTTGGATTATAAAGTACTACTTCATAATTAGACCCTTGAGTGGTCTAGTTAAACAGATTGATCCAAAAATCTGGCTAGGGATATCATGTGTTGATATAGCTGAAAGGACTCCTTGGTGGCCTAACTAAGAAGATCCCCTGTAGATCTAATTAAAGAGAACCGATGGAAGTCTAGTCACCCTCATCACAAGTTTGATATCCTTCCCCAAAACATTACAAAACAAACTGTGCGGACTGTGCAAGGGATTACGTAATTATGGATGCATACATAATTATGGAATTTAGTGCACAGGAATCACAGCAAGTTCTGTCATGTGTCTAGAGTTAACCCTATTCATTTCCAACTCTGATGAAGCAACCGTTGAAGATGACTCCGTTAGCTCATTTTCGCTTCTGACGATTTATCCGTTGGGGAAATGAATATCCGTTGTGTAATCCTTCATCTCCAACTCTAATGAAGCAACCGTTGAAAATGACTCCGTTAGTTCATTTTCGTTTCTGACGATTTATCCGTTGGGGAAATGAATATCCGTTGTGTAATCCTTCATTTCCAACTCTGATGAAGCGACCGTTGAAAATGACTCGGTTAGTTCATTTTCGTTTCTGACGATTTATCCGTTGGGGAAATGAATAGCCGTTGTGTAATCCTTCATTTCCAACTCTGATGAAGCAACCGTTGAAAATGACTCCGTTAGTTCATTTTCGTTTCTGACGATTTATCCGTTGGGGAAATGAATAGCCGTTGTGTAATCCTTCATTTCCAACTCTGATGAAGCAACCATTGAAAATGACTCCGTTAGTTCATTTTCGTTTCTGAAGATTTATCCGTTGAGGAAATCAATATCCGTTGTGTAATCCTTCATTTCCATTTCTGATGAAGCAACCATTGAAAATGACTCCGTCCGTTAATTTTCGTTTCTGAAGATTTGTCCGTGGAGGAAATGAACATTCGTTTGCATATTCCGTCATTCCCATTTCTGAAGAATACTTGTTGAGGAAAATGACTCCGTCTGTTCATTTTCGTTTCTGAAGAATGACCGTTAAGGAAATGACGGGATATTACCTTGCATATCGCTGATGGTTATTTGGCAGAATCACAAATAGACTCCTACGAATAAATTTCGGGACGAAATTTCCTAAAGTAGGGGAGACTGTGACACCTGTGTCACCGCGACCATCAAACAAATACCAAGCTGATGAAATATTGTATTTCATACTTGGGATTTTGTATAAATATGTGTATCTTTTGCACATATAAATCCTTGTTCAATTTCAAACTCTACAACGCTTTCTAGAGAATTATACGCAAACTGGTGCAAAAACGTACTCAGTTTAATGCGACAAATACTCCGGAACATCAACATATACTTAACATACCTTAAATAACCTTTACATAACTTAGAAATAAGTTTTGAAGGCTTTGGTATGGCAAAAACAAGTTAATTCGCTTACAGGGACTAAACTTGACAAACTGCGAAAGTATGCCAATTTGAACTGTAACAAACATTCCGGAACATGTCCATAAGTTAAACATACCATAGATATCCTTTACATAGCTTAGAAATAGGCTTTGAGGGGTTTGGTATGCTAAAATAAACTTTTGGGTCATTCAGGGACTAAAAGTGTCAAAAAGTGCACAAGTTTGCACTTTCGCGCATAACTTACGTTCTGAATACATCCGGACATCCAAAAATTTATTTAAGCATTCTTATATTATGCCTTAGTATTTGGCATAAGAAAAATCCATTTGTCGCGTCATTTGGATCGTCTTTCGCGCTTATGCGCATTCCGTCGTAATTAAGCGAACATCGCGATCGTACGACCAAACGAACCGACATCCGGAATATTTTTTAGCATATTTCAAGTCCCCTACACTTTAACTTCATCTTAGAGCCTTGAAATGAGGTTAACGGGGCTTAAACATGCCAAAAATGGGCCAAATTGCATGTTTCTGTAGTGCAGGGACTAAAACTAAAAATTCTGAACTGTGACCCTCAGGCGGGGCGCGTAAGGATTGCCCAAATCCTTACGGCGGGCGCGTTAGACTTGCAGACCAGATTCAATGTTTAATCCACTTGCCTTGGCCTTTCAAACACCCAAAAGGGGCAATGCCCTTTCACAAACTGAAGGATTAGGGCCATTTTTCAGTAACCACAACTTTGTGACAAGTGTAAGGCTTGGATCGTGGCACGATATTCGAGAAATGATCCTCACGGCTTTACTTTTCCTATAAATACCCCCCCCCTTGGTGTTAAACCCACACAAATCTGATCAAAATGCTCTAAGTTGATGCCATTGCTTCATACCTGAGCTCTTTGATCTAGATTAGCATTCGGGGACCCTCCGTAAGTATTCTTTCGTTCTTTATTCGCTTTTCGAGTCCGAAAGTCAACGTTTTGTTGACTTTCTGCATTGACCAGCCTATGGTCAACACGAAGTTCTTGGAACTTCATAACGTGAGCGTGATCACGATGGTTATAGTCCATGGCGACTATACCTACTGATCACCACGTTATCTAGGCTCAGTGACGAGTCGTAGTTTCGGCCAAAATGTGCATTCTTGCATATTTTGTAACCAAACTACTCGTGAGCATCAAAGCCGTTTGTTTTGATGCCAAACCTGTTTTCTAAACTTAGTTAAGCATGTTCTAACATGCTTAGCTCATCACTTTTAGTTTAGTGCATATATAGGGTCGTAAGGTAAGCGATCTAAACCATCGCTTATACTTTCGAACCCGACCCATTTGGTCGATCATTAGGATCCGACCAAACACATTAGGTGACCATAGCTATAACCTTCCGAGGTTATACCTTGTGGTCACGATGTTAGGCATTCCAGACGCGTTCTACGCGAACGACGCGTTAGGGTAGCATAAGCTACCTAAACGGGTCGTGATGGGCCGTAAGCACTTAGGTTAAGTTTCATTTTAGTATGTAGGCTTTGTTAAACCATATTTCACGAGTTTCCATACTCGTTGGTTTACGAACCCACATACTATCCGATCCTTCCGATTTGGTCCGGTATACTAACATAGCTACCTATTAGGTGCCGTTTGATATTCCGTGATCTCTAGCATTGTTTGGTTATTATACAAGAACTTCAAAGCAACCTCAGGTGAGTACATTGAACCCCTCTTTTACTGTTTTCCAAACTGTTTTGGGGTGAAACACATGTGCCTACTTGTTATTTTCATGCTTTCCATGTTTTCACATCATATACCTGCTATGTTCGTTAGTACATTATAGTACATGATTTCATTACATTTCATGCTATGTATGCCCATTGTGTGTGTACTTAGTACATTGCTTTACAATACATTTCATGCTACGTACGCCCATTGTGTGCATACGTAGTACATTGTTTCACATTGCATTTCTGTTGTATATGCTCATCCAGCATATGAACACATTATACTACATTTTGAACCGTTGTACTCTACAATACATTTCATGCTACGTACGCCCATTGTGTGCATATGTAGTACATTGTTTCACATTGCATTTCTATTGCATATGCTCATCCAGCATATGAACACATTATACTACATTTTGAACCGTTGTAACCATTTGACTATGTGAACCGTCTTAACCCTTCGATTATATGAACCGTTTGTAACCATTGAACCGTGTAAACCAGTTGTATCCGTTGACATGACTTACAGTTGACAATAGACATTTGACTATACATAAACATTTCTACCGTTGTTAAACATTTCATCTTGATGGTTTGGTTTGAGTAAGTGATTTAAGTAACGAGGCGTGTGTAATATGATACAAGCATGGTGGATACGCCGCTGGTACTTCCTATATATAAGTGTTTGTATGGTATTACATATCGTAGCGTTATTTAAATCATTTCAATTTGATACATAGAACATTTTATACAAATAACACGCTTTTCACAAGACACTGAATTACAAACAACATATCTTATACAAACTCATTTTTACATGGTTATTCAGTTAACCATGCATTGTTCTCTTATTTATACATATCATCTGATCTTACCGTTTTTCAAATGATTTACAAGACAAAGCAAATTACAAGGTTCATGACTAAACATTTTCTCAAACATAAGTCATGAATTCCGTTTTCACAAAACCAATGTATCTCACAGGCATTTTTATGCTGACGTACCTATTTTCACATGTGTTTTCAGGAGATGATGCATAGGACTTATCAAGATATACTTAGGCGGACCTGTGCCTTAGTGACTTAAAACGAGACAAGAACTAGTTAATTTATGTTATGTACTCTTTGGTTCTTGTTTAAACAACGTAAACTTTCATGTTTGATCAATAAAACGAAACTTCAATTGCCATGAATTTGAAACAATTAATTCTGTTACAACACTCCCCGACGTTTCTGCCACGTTCTGTATGTTCTACGTGGTCGGGGTGTGACAGGATCAAAGCAGTTGGGCTGGCAGGAAGCTTCTTCTTGGAGGATCGTACGTTGTCCAGATCGGTCACGCTGAACTTGGAGGCAGATTTTGAAGATTTTCCAGCACCTACACATTCAAAGCAAGATAAGTATCCTTATCCTATTTCTATTTGACTATTTATTTAAGTTTTTGACTATACAAAAAACAGGATACTTACTTGACATGGTGACTGAGCCTGAGGATACCTCTTGTGAATCCTGGGTGATTGTCTTGAATGATCTTGTTTCAGGACCAAGTCTTCTAAAGGCAGCAAGCCTTTCCTCAGTGACAGGAGATGGTATGAGGTGTGAAACAGTGACAGCTGCATAACATAAAACAAAAGGGTGTTAGTGATCCTCGTACAACGACAAGGTTATCTGGTGATCCTTTTAAGGATCCTCTGTCCTACCATGGGTGGTCCACTTTCTTGGTAGATCCTTCCCGTTTGGGATAGAATCTCTTCTGACAAAGAAAAAGCGTCGTTTCCAGTTTGTATCATTCTTGGTGGCTTTAAAAATGGGATGTTCTTCATCGGGTTTTCGCTTGAACAGATATCGGTGGGATCCAAACGTTGTGAGATCATACATCTCAGCCAACTCCGACATTCCTAGATCAATCCCTTCCTGCCCAATGATCCTTTCAAGGGTATATAAAACCCTCCAGATCATTGGCATAGCTTGGATGTAGGAGATGCCGGTGAGGGAGAAGAAGGATTGGGTAAAGGCTGGAAAAGGATAGGTGTATCCTATAGTGAATGGGGTAACAGGAAAGGCAATCCAAGTTTCAGAGATATAGTCACTCAAAGCAGTGGGATCAAAGGATTTGAAAATGGTGTTCGCCGGGAAACAGTAGCGAATTCTATTAATTTGTGGATCGGTGAAACAGCAGCGTTCTTTTGCGGAATCTTTGATGATCCCTTGGCTCTTTAAAGGGCTGTTCTTCTGGTGATCCTTGGCAGGAGAGTTTCGGAGCATCATTCTTGACGACGGTAAAGAAAGAAAAGCAGAGTACGAGAAGATGAAGAGAGAAAGGAGAAAAGAGATACCTGATAAGTCTTCTGATAAGGATTTAAAGAGGAAACGCTCGGATTTAAATGCCCTTTAGCTCTTATCTCTAACTGCCATTTATAATGATGATCTTGCGGGATAAGTCACCTCAGTGACGTCAGGATTTCAACGGCTAGTTCGATCTTAACGGCTATATATCCGTTAGTTTGTTGCGGATAAGATCGATAAAATACAACTCATTTATTTACATAATTACTCCTTATATTTTGGGGGCAATTGTTAGGGGAGGATTTCTTAATGACCTGTGATCCTAAAGTGTTATCCTGTTTGGTGATCCTTACTTCTGTGACAATTAGTGATCCTCAGAAGTGCTTCAGGATCAGGATCATGGATCATCCTAAGGATCCTTATACTAATGATTGTTCACTTTGAATTCGGTATTGTTTTGCAGGAGTACCGGCTTGGACTTGGTCATGGCGATATTCCTGGAGCATATTCCCTTCAATTCTGCACGTGCTTGACCATTGTGAACGTTATGGAGAACGTGGGGAGAAGGCAAGAAATGCGAACAGTTAGTTAGGCTAGATATTTTCTACTTTTAAAGGGGATAGCGAGCTATTTTTAGAACACTTGGCTATTTTTGGCTACACAAACTCGTACAACTGCTCTCACCAGCTCTCGGCAAAACACTTAGCATTTTTTCATACACTTTTACATGATACACTATAGTGATCCTTGTACTTAGCTCGCTATCATCCGAAGTTGTAATACATTGTTTGTTTAATTTGAGTTGGTGATCGGTAGTTTCCATCACCCGAGGTTTTTTATGCCGGAGATCATTCATTGATCAAGGGCTTTTTCCTCGTATAAATCTTTGTGTCACTTGTGCAATTCATTCTTAAGTGATCCTCATTGTTGTTTACCAATTCAAGCATCATACCCCGTAACAGAGAGTTTGGTTGCATTATCCTTGTCTGATTTTTGACCAAAACATTATTGTCAATTAATAAAATAAGGTGAAAATAAAAGATATATGAGTTGACAATAATACCCTTCATTTAACCCTTATGACTTAACTGAGTTTTAATTTTTGGACTGAAGTGGCAAATGGCAAAAGTGAACAAACCACATGGACGAAAATGACAATTAACTCTTATTTCTTTGTATTTCAATTTAGTTATGGAATAATATATTTTAATAATCCCAACTATTAGTTATTGGCCGGAAACGGTCCCAACTTTAAAAATAACTAGTGGTAGTTCCACCTTTTCACATATTGTAAACCAATAGACCTTTAATAATAAAAAAGGAAAATGAGACAAAAAGAAATTAAGATTTTGTTAGTAAAGGTCTATTGATTTACAATATGTGAAAAGATATGACCACTATTTGTTATTTTTAAAGTTGAAATCCTTACCAGTCAATATCTAATAATTGGGATTATTAAAATTCATTATTCCTTTAGTTATTTGGTAATGGACAATGGAAGTTATCCCATGTTTTGTCGCAGCACTTGTTTGAATGTGATTTTTTTTAAATAATGTATTAATATCAGTGAAATGTTTAATTTACCATATTCTTTTATATTATCAAATGTAACATAGTTGAACAATTTATTACATAAGAATACAATAAAATTGTATGATTTTGAACACTCGTGATTACATGATTTTAAATACCCATTACATGACTATGTGATTTTGAATACCAAGTTCATGACTACGTGATTTTGAATACCCATTACGTGATTTCATTATAGTATGTGAAACCATCACTAAGTGATTTAGTAATTACATAACAATGGTTGACTATGTATTATTACGTGACTACGTGATTTTGAATATCCATTTCGTGATAATATGATTTCATTATAATATTTTATGTGAAACCACACTGCATGGTTATGCAATTACGTAAAAACAAAAATATGTAATACAAAATATTTCATATGAAATACCTAATATTTCATGTCTAATCACGTATTAAGGATAAATTATACACAAAACGTTAGCCAAATTAACATATAATAACCACATAGTGTCGTATGTTAGAGATTTAATCACGTAATAAAACATAAACAATCAAGTTCTAATTATTTGAGTGTGTAATCGTATAATAATCATAATTATTATAACATTAGTTATAACAAATCCTATTGAATGTGTAATCATGTGATGGACTAATGAGTATTCAAAAATCATGTTACTTGAGTGTGTAATCATATAATAAGCATAATTATTGTTTTGGTCAAAAATCAGATGAGGATAATGCAACCAAACTCTTTGTTATGGGGTATGATGCTTGAATTGGAGAACAGCAATGAGGATCACTTAGAAGTAAATTGCACAAGTGACACAAAGATTTATACGAGGAAAAAGCCCTTGATCAATGAATGATCTCCAGCATAAAAAACCTCGGGTGACGGAAACTACCGATCACCAACTTCAAATTAACCAACAATTGTATACATCTTCGGATAATAGCGAGCTAGGTACAAGGATCACTATGGTGTAACGTGCAAAAATGTGTAAAAATTGTTAAGTGTTTTGCTGTATGCTCAAGAGTGCGGTTGTACGAGTGTGTGTAGCCAAAATTAGCCAAGTGTTTCTAAAGCTAGCTCGCTACCCCTTTTAAAAATAGTAGTTAACTAGCCTAACAAACTATCCGCAATTCGTGCCATGCTCCCACGTTCTCCACAACGTCCATTTCCAGTCAAACACGTGCGAAATAACCGTGGAATATTCCTTAGTAACGTTGCCAAGACCAAGTCCAACTTGTTACTCCTGCAAAACAATACGAAATTCAAAGTGAACAATCGTTAGTATAAGGATCCTTAGGGTGATCCATGATCCTGATCCTGAAGCACTTCTGAGGATCATTATCTGTCACAGAAGTAAGGATCACTAATAGGATAACAAGTGAGGATCATAGGTCATTAAAAAATCCTGCCCTAACAATTGCCCCCAAAATATAAGGAGTAATTATGTAACATAAACGAGTTATATTTTGTTGATCTTATCCGCAACTAACTAACGGATATATAGCCGTTGTAATCAAACTATCCGTTGCAATCTTGACGTCACAGAAGTGACAACCCTGCAAGATCATGATTATAAATAGGAGATAGAGATAGGATCAATTTGCATTTAAATCTTAGAGAGACTCCCTTTATAATCTCATCCGAAGAACAAACAGGTATTCTCTCTTCATCTTCTTCCTTCTCTTACTCTGTTTTATTGCTTTTACCATCATCTTGCCAAAAATGTTGCTCCAGAACTCTCCTGCTAAGGATCACCAGAAAAACAGCCCTCTTAAAAGTCAAGGAATCATCACAGATTCCGCAAAGGAACACTGTTGTTTCACTGATCCTCAGATCGATAGGATCCGCTATTGCTTCTCTGCGGACACCGTATTTAAATCCTTCGATCCCACTGCTCCGAGTGATCACGTTTCTGAAACATGGGTTGCCTTCCCTGTTACTCCGTTTACCGTAGGATACACTTATCCTTTTCCGGCCTTTACCCAGTCCTTCTTCTCTCTTACTGGCATCTCTTATATCCAAGCCATGCCAATGATCTGGAGGGTTTTGTATACCCTTGAAAGGATCATTGAGCAGGAGGGGATTGACCTAGGAATGTCAGAGCTGGGCGAGATGTATGATCTCACTACCTTTGGATCCCATCGATACTTGTTCAAACGTAAACCTGGTGAAGAACACCCAATCTTTAA
Source organism: Helianthus annuus (assembly GCF_002127325.2). Taxonomy (NCBI): domain Eukaryota; kingdom Viridiplantae; phylum Streptophyta; class Magnoliopsida; order Asterales; family Asteraceae; genus Helianthus; species Helianthus annuus. The sequence goes on along the minus strand of NC_035440.2, from coordinate 92,468,854 downwards.
AGCCACCAAGAACGACACCAACTAGAAACGGCGTTTCTTCTTTGTCAGAAGAGATACTATCCCCAATGGAAAAGATCTACCAAGAAAATGGGCTACCCATGGTAGGATAGAGGATCCTGAGAAGGATCACCAGACAGTCTCCTTTTGTATGAGAATCACTAACACCCTTTTGTTCTTTGTTATGCAGCTCTTACCGTTTCACACCTCAAACTGTCTCCTGCTGCCAAAGAGAGGCTTGCTGCCTTTAGAAGACTCAATCCTGAAATAAGATCCTTCAAGACAACCACCCAGGATTCACAAGAGGTATCCTCAGGTTCTGTCATGATGTCAAGTAAGTATCCTGTTTAAAAATTCAAATAAATAGTTAAATATAAGTAGGATAAGGATACTTATCTTGTTTTGATTGTGCAGGTGCTGGAAAATCCTCAAAGTCTGCCTCAAAGTTCAGTGTCACTGATCTTGCCAATGTCAGATCCTCCAAGAAGAAGACTCCTGCTAGCCCAACTGCTTCAATCCCCAAGGCACCCTCCAAAGGAAGGGGAGGCAAGAAAAGAAAAGCCTCTGAAGCTGAGGATCTGCAAGGTCTGCCCTTGATCCGCCAACAATTCCTTGAGTACTTCAATGAGGTAAGGATCACTATCCCTGCTTGTATATCCTGCTTGTTTGAGGATCACCTGGTCTTGAACTGTCCTTTATCCTCTTTGCAGAAATTTGCTGAGATTGAAGATTACGTGGGGAACGTTGAGGATCAGGATAGGAAGATTGCTGACCTCCAACAGGTTACACTGCTCAAGGATCTCAAGATTGCCGACCTCCAAAAGGACCTCCAGAATGCCAAAAATGAGACGGCCAAGGTGTTGATCAATGCTGACTACGAGAAGCACGAGATCACCGAGGATGCCAAAGTCTCTGCCGCCATAGCGATGTACAAGACCAAACTGCAGATGGCCTTGGAAGCTCAGGATCCTGATTTTGACAGGAGCAACTGGGATGTGGAAGGCTGGAAGGCAAGGCTGGCTGAGCTGGATGATGAAGAGGAGGCTGAAGAGATCCTGACGATTGAGGCTGGAAGCAGTGGCAAAGATCAAGGTGGTGAAGCAAGTGGAGCTGGAGGTGGTGATGCAGCGAAGGTGTAGGCTACGTGATTGGGCAATGATGGACACTTGTAGACATAGCCGGAGCCCAATTTTTTAGTTTTGATGCTAGTTTTTTGGTGGACAATTGTTGGTTTGTACTTGAACAATAGTTTTAGGGTTAAGGATCCAGGATCCTTTAGACAATAGGATATGATCCAGAATCAAATAAGAAATCTTGGATAAGTTAGATTGAAAATATTTAGGATATGATCCAGAATCAAATATCCTATAGTTGAAAAATCTCAAAAAGTAGTATATTTTAAGGATCACAAGTTTAGTTGTCAAAATACAAGGGTTATTCAAATAAACAATTAACAAAATTAAAATAGTTAAGGATCATACCTGAGGATCCAAGTTAGGATCCTAACCTTTAATACCATAACCAGGATAACTATAAGACAAACCTTAGAGAGAAGTAAGGATCAAGGATCCTTGGTTGTTTAACTTCAAAGACCTGAAATAGAACATAACTTGGGACTAAGCCAATATAAGATAAAAGTTAGCAACTGGGGACAAGCCCAAGGATAACTGGGGACAAGCCCAAGGATAACTGGGGACAAGCCCAAGGATAACTGGGGACAAGCCCAAGGATAACTGGGGACAAGCCCAAGGATCGTATGTAAACTGGAGTATGGCCCTAACTGGCGACTATCCAAACTTAGTGACATGAAAATGCCAAAACCTTAGCTAACGTGAAAACGTTAGAAACCTTAGGAACGGATGTATGGTACGTCTACCATTATACGTAGGATCCTAGGTATAGCCAGTACAATGGAATTATCAGCCCCTAAAGCGAGTACTGGTCCCACTGCCATGAACTATACCAGGATCATCATGCGCTACAGGCGGAACTGGGGTCAAGCCCAAATAACTGGGGTCAAACCCAAGGAACTGATTGCTTTTGTGGATAACCAACATTTTGCTAAGGATACCTGAACTTTCAAAACTCAGAATCACGTGAGAGGTGGATAAAGGACACATGATCCTTATCCTTATATGAGAAAATAAGGAAATGAAATAGTTTGAGATTAGGATACTACCAAAGTAAGGATCATCTGTGCTTTAAGGATCCTTCAAGGATACCCATAATGTAAGGATCATCTGTTTTATGAGGATCCTGTTCACATGAAATATTTCTTCAAGTGGACAACATTCCAAGCTCTTGGTAGCAAATCACCTTCCATGGTCAGCAATCGATATGCCCCCTTTCCTGCCTCAGCTTCAATCAAATAAGGGCCATCCCATTTTGGTGCCAATTTTCCATCAGCAGGATTGGTGGTATTCTGAAATGCTTTCCTTAACACCATATCACCAATTTGAAACTTCCTGATCCTGATATTTTTGTTGTAAGCACCAACCATTCTTTGTTGATAACTGGCCATCCTTATCCTAGCCAGATCCCTGATTTCTTCAATAGTATCCAGGTCTTGAACCAAGTTCTCATCATTTTCCTCAGGATCACGGATACTTGTTCTAGTAGTTGGAACCACCATTTCTGTAGGGATCACTGATTCTGCCCCAAATACCAAAGAGAATGGAGTCTGGCCTGTAGCATTCTTGGGGGTTGTCCTATCAGCCCAAAGCACATAAGGTAGTTCTTATGCCCATTTCCTTTTTTTAGATCCAAGCTTCTTCTTCAAATTGTTGATGATGATCTTGTTGGATGATTCTGCCTGACCATTAGCTTGTGGGTGGACTGGTGTTGATGTTATCATCTTAATCCCCCAACTGTCACAAAAGTTAGTAGTTCTGCCCCCAATAAATTGGGAACCATTATCACATATAATTTCAGAAGGGATACCAAATCTAGTAATAATATTTCTTTTAATGAAGGATATAACTTCCTTTTCTCTGACTTGGGCAAAAGCTTCAGCCTCTATCCACTTGGAGAAGTAATCAGTCATAGCAAGCATGAACACTTTTCCACCAGGTGCCTTAGGGAGCTTACCAACTATATCCATAACCCATCTCATAAATGGCCAAGAGGAGGATATGGGATGCAAAAATTCGGCCGGCTGATGAAGGATATTGCTGTGTCTCTGACAAGGATCACACTTCTTAGCATATTCCACAGCATCTCTTTTCATAGTTGGCCAGTAGTATCCTGTCCTCAGGATCCTTGAGAATAATGCCCTGCCCAGTGTGGTTTCCACAATCTCCTTCATGGAAGTCTTTTAAAACTTCTTGGATTTCAGGATCCTCAATGCATCTTAAATATGGTCCTGCAAGAGATCGCTTATACAACATATTATTTAAAATTGTGAATTGAGATACCTTAACTTTGAAAGCTCTAGGGTTTTCTCCTGTAGGAATCTCTCCATGTTGTAAGTATCTCATGATTGGCAAGATCCATGATCCTGATCCTGAATGAGATCGAGTATCCTCACTAGGGATAATTGCAGAATCCTCTCCTATTTCCATGGCCACATGATCCTTGATGGCAGGAGCCAGGATATGGATAATGGGGATACTTATATCCTCCGGGATCTTCAAAGATTATCCTAAATTAGCCAATTCATCAGCTTCTGTATTTTCTTCCCTTGGTACTTGTGTCAAACTAAAGGAAACAAAAGAGAGTGCCAATTCTTTGACTATCTCTAAATATTTGGTTAGCTTTTCACCTTTAACAGCATAGGATCCATTAAAGTGGTTAGTGATTAACAATGAATCTACATGTACCTCAAGATACCTAATCCCCATATGCTTAGCAATTTGCAAACCGGCTATCAAGGCTTCATACTCAGCCTCATTGTTAGTGGTTTGGAACTCACAAGCTATAGAGTGGGGTATTATGTCCCACTGTGGCGATTTTAGTAGTATTCCAAGCCCTGTGCCTTTGACATTTGAGGATCCATCAGTATAGAGTATCCAAGGATCCTTGGTCTCCTCTAGGTGCTGGACTTCTAATTCAGCTTCCTTTTGCAAATCACTACTGAAATCTGCCACAAAGTCAGCTAATGCTTGGGATTTAATGGCTGTCCTAGGCTCATGTCTTATATCATATGCACTAAGCTTCACTGCCCACTTAGCCATCCTTCCTGACATTTCAGGTTTCCTGAGGATATTCTTAATTGGAAAATTAGTTTTAACAATAATAACATGAGTTTCAAAATAATGTCTTAATTTAGTAGATGCCATAATTAAAGCAAGGATAAGCTTTTCAAGGTGTGAATACCTGGATTTGGCATCAAGTAAACTCTTACTTACATAATAGACAGGATGTTGTGTACCTTCGTGATCCTTAACAAGGACTGCACTTACTGCTTTTAAGGATACTGCAAGATATAAGGATAGCACATCTCCTTTTTCTGGTTTCATCAAGGTCGGGGCTGAGGATAAGTAATCCTTGAGAGCTCTTAAGGCACTTTCATGCTTCTCAGTCCACTCAAATTTCTTGTTCTTCCTTAGGATATCATAGAATTCCTTGCATTTCTATGAGGATTTGGATATAAATCTGTTCAAAGCTGCGATCCTGCCTGTTAGCCTTTGGACATCCTTAGCATTGGCAGGAGATTTTATATTCACCAAAGCTTTGATTTGTTCTGGGCTGGCTTTAATACCTCTCTTTGTCACCATATATCCTAAGAATTTACTTGCTTTAACACCAAAGTGACATTTTGAAGGATTAAGTTTCATGTTATATTTGTCAAGGATATCGAATGCTTCCTCCAAGTCCCTTAGGTGATCCTCAGCTTTTATGGATTTTACCACCATATCATCTATGTAAACCTCCATAGTTTGTCCAATCTGATCCTTGAACATCATATTCACCAGCCTTTGATAAGTTGCACCTGCATTCCTTAGTCCAAATGGCATAGCAATATAACAATATATACCGGTTGGAGTCATAAAGGCCGTATCCTCTTGATCAGATGGTTCCATCTGAATTTGTTGAAATCCAGATGAAGCATCCATAAAATTCAACAGTTCATGACCCGCCGTTGCATCCACCATGGAGTCAATGTGGGGTAATGGGAAAGGATCCTTGGGACATGCCTTATTTAAATCTGTGAAATCGACACATACCCTCCACTTTCCATTTTTCTTTTGAACAACAACCATATTGGCCAACCATCTTGGATACTTGACCTCTCTAATCATACCTGCTTGGAGCAATTTCTCTACCTCTTCTTGGATAATGGCACTTCTTTCTGGTGCAAACTTCCTCCTTTTTTGATGGATTGGTTTGAATGACCTGTCAATGCCAAGTTTATGAGTGATAATATCTTTAGATATACCTGTCATATCCTCATGTTTCCATGCAAAGGTAGTTTTCCTCCTTTTGAGGAAGGATATGAGGTCTTCTTTCATTTTGCCAAGGATCCCTGATCCGATATAGATTTTGGATTCAGGATCACCAGGATCCATGAGGATTTCTACTACATCCTGCTCTCTTACCTCCAAGACACCCCTTGGAGGATACTTTGATTGCTATTGTTCCCTTGACTTCGAGGTTGGTTTCATCGATGAAGTGTAGCAGTTCTTAGCCTCCTGCTGATCACTATCAATCTTCACTATTCCCCAAGGACTAGGGAGCTTCACACATTGATGGTAGGTGGATGGGACTGCCTTCATATCGTGTATCCAAGGCCTGCCAAGGATAATATTACAACAAGATAAACAGTCAATAACACAAATTTTTTGATAAGAATGTAGGCCTTCGATGTATATTGGGAGTTTAATGTCCCCCAGGGTATTCTTAGTCTCGCCACTGAATCCCACGAGCACAGAGGATCTCAGTATGATATCTGATTCTGGGATACCCATCTTCTTTAGAACATCAAGCTGGATAATGTTCACAGAGCTTCCTCCGTCTATAAGGATCCTGCGGACAAAATGGTTAGAAATGAAAAGAGTGATAACTAAACCATCGTGATGAGGATCCTGAATGTCAACACGATCATCCTCATCAAAAGTTATGACTTTTCCTTCAGAGACACTGGATGTTCGGATGGGTCTATCTCCATTATCCATTTTGGTTTCCTTTGCATGCCTTTTAGCTGCTGAGAAGGATGTGCCACAAATGTCTGATCCTCCAGAAATAAAGTTTATTACTTGTGCATCTGCTGGAGGGGCCGGAGCTTTCTCAGGGATCCTTTCAGGATCCTGAGTCCTTGACTTTTTTCTACCCAATAATTCTTTCAGGTGCCCCTTGCTTAACAAGTATCCAATTTCTTTTCTCAGTGCAATGCATTCTTCTGTGAGATGCCCAAAATCTTCATGGTATGCACACCACTTTGATTTATCTTTAGTTGCAGCTGGTCTGTCATTTTTCCTGGGCCATCTAGCTTTATCACCTAAATTCTGCATCGCAAGGATTAGTTCATTGTTATCAACAGAAAAACAATATTCAGAAATTGGAGGATAATCCTCATCATCCTCTTCTTGATCAACAGCATGCACATTCTGGTTATCAGATTTGTTATAGGATCTGAACTTGTTGTTCTTGAACGAGGATCCTTGCTTTTCTTGTTTTGAGGATCCTGCTAATCTCTCCTGGATCCTCTTATCATCCTCTAGCCGGATGAACCTGAGTGCCCGGGTTCTTACCTCATCTAGGTTCCTGCATGGTGTCATAACAAGATCATCATAGAACAATGAATCCCTGAGCAATCCCATTTTAAAGGCCTCAACAGCCGTGGCTATATCCAGGTTGGGAATGTCTAAGGATTCTTTACTAAATTTTGTGATATAATCCCTTAATGATTCATTATGACCCTGGGTTATCCTATATAAATCACTAGTTAAACATTCAAATTTTCTACTACAAGAAAACTGACTATTAAATAGGTTAACTAGATTAGCAAATGAGGTAATAGAGTAGGGGGGAAGACTTAGCAGCCATTTGAGAGCTGATCCAGTAAGAGTGGATCCAAATCCCTTGCACAGACATGCTTCCTTTAACCTTTCTGGGATTGGATTGATCTCCATCCTCTCCCTGTATTGTGCTATGTGTTCTTCAGGATCCGTTGAACCATCATACAACTTCATGGTTGGCACGTGGAACCTCTTGGGTATCTCAGCATCACAGATTGGTGGTGCAAAACGAGATATCTTATGGCTCCCATCTGCAATCTCCGGGATAGGTTTGACCACTCCTGGAACACTTGATATCATATCCTTTAACTTTTGCAATTCTCTAGCCATGGCATGATTGATACCTGTATCCTGCATGAATCCATGGTTAGTGGTAAGAGAATTATTAAAAGGGTTACCTCCCACCGGGTTCAAATTAGGAACACCGGATGTGAACCCATATTGTTGAGACTCTGGAATGATCGAAGGACCAGTAGAAGCAATGGTCTGCATCGGAATAAAATCTCCCTGATGGACATCTGAACTTCCTGTTTGCAAACTCCTTAAGGATCCCGGCATCTGGAAGGATCCTTGAAACTGGGATGATCCTGGAACAAAGGAGGATCCTTGAACCTGGGATGATCCTGGAACAAAGGAGGATCCTTGAACCTGGGATGATCCTGGAAACGGCCAGAACCCTTGAATCTGCTGCGCTCCTGGGTATCCTCCTGAACTCGTGAAGGATCCTATATGCTGAGGATAGGATCCTGTTGGCTGGAAATATGAACCTGATGCCTGAGTCACTGTTGTTGATCCGTAGTGCACTCCTTTTGGTCCTCCCACATATTGAACGTCTGGAATCATTGAAGGCTGAGAAGTTATCACCGGAGTATCAAAATTCAAAGATCTGGGCACCAGTGGGGAATGATCCTCTGCCGATCTCTTTTGTTTCTTGAGATCTCCGATTTCTCTGAGAATCCTTTCGTTGGTCTTATCCTGCTGCTGTATATGCTCCTTCATCTGCAAAATCAAAGTAAACATGTCACTAGTAGTAGGAGTATAAGAAGCAGAAGAAGTTGGAGGTTTTGAGAAAATGGGAGTTGGTTTCTTCTCAGCATTTTTCTGAGATCCAGCAGGTGGTGGAGGCAAAGGTGGAATGCCCTGAGATGAATTGACCGCAGACATTGCAGTAGAAGTATTCTTTGATGATGAAGCCATGTACTTGGATGCAATGAACCGGAATGATCACAAACAGAAAAACTTCTTAGGAATGAAGCACCAATTGCCCCACGGTGGGCACCAAACTGTTTTGGTCAAAAATCAGATGAGGATAATGCAACCAAACTCTTTGTTATGGGGTATGATGCTTGAATTGGAGAACAGCAATGAGGATCACTTAGAAGTAAATTGCACAAGTGACACAAAGATTTCTACGAGGAAAAAGCCCTTGATCAATGAATGATCTCTGGCATAAAAAACCTCGGGTGATGGAAACTACCGATCACCAACTTCAAATTAACCAACAATTGTATACAACTTCGGATAATAGCGAGCTAGGTACAAGGATCACTATGGTGTAACTTGCAAAAATGTGTAAAAATTGTTAAGTGTTTTGCTGTATGCTCAAGAGTGCGGTTGTATGAGTGTGTGTAGCCAAAATTAGCCAAGTGTTTCTAAAGCTAGCTCGCTACCCCTTTTAAAAATAGTAGTTAACTAGCCTAACAAACTATCCGCAATTCGTGCCATGCTCCCAGGTTCTCCACAACGTCCATTTCCAGTCAAACACGTGCGAAATAACCGTGGAATATTCCTTAGTAACGTTGCCAAGACCAAGTCCAACTTGTTACTCCTGCAAAACAATACGAAATTCAAAGTGAACAATCGTTAGTATAAGGATCCTTAGGGTGATCCATGATCCTGATCCTGAAGCACTTCTGAGGATCACTATCTGTCACAGAAGTAAGGATCACTAATAGGATAACAAGTGAGGATCATAGGCCATTAAAAAATCCTGCCCTAACAATTATTATAATATTAGTTATAACCTGTCATACCCCAACCGATAGCGGAAACATCGGGGCGGGACGAACAAATCGCTCAAAGCATCATAACACTAATTGTGATAATATAGTTTAATCAATTTCCATAAAGAGTACCCAAAATGTCATACACAGATCAATCAAGACAAAAGTGTATCAAAATTGTTCAAAGCATTGTTTGTTTTCTAAGATGAGTTTCTAAGTTCATCCTAGCTTGATTTCCTTTTTTCCTTCGCTTATCAACCTGCAACATGTATTAAAATAAAATCAACAAAGATGTTGGCGAGTATACAAGTTTAATACATAGCATAAATAGTTTAAAATGTGAATTTCTCGTTGTAACACCCCGTGTTTTCGAATGTCAAAGTCAAAGTCAAAGTCCGAGTCAACTTTGACTTCTTTGACTGTAATTAGTCTATTTTATGTTTTATTTGTATTATGTGGAGTAAGTGTTGTTAATCAAGAAGGAATCGAAGTAATCGAATGTTTAATCGACGCGAAACGATTTACGACTGTGAATAGTAGGAAGTAACAATGCGATAAAGTTAATCAATCAATAATCAAGCTAATCGAAACATCAATCGAACTCGAAACTCGAACTATGCGAATTTGGTGTTATATTACGTATGTGTGTGTGCCTTGTGTGTTACCTGTGCGTGCTTACTGTTAGGGCAGGATTTTTATGACCTGTGATCCTTACATGATATCCTAACAAGCGATCCTTGTTTATTTGGCAGATAGTGATCCTCAGAAGAGCTTCAGGATCAGGATCATGGATCATCCTAAGGATCCTCATACTAACGATTGTTCTCTTTATATTTAATGTTGTTTTGCAGGAATTACGAGTTGGACCTAGTCTTGGCAACGTTATTAAGGAATCTTTCACGCTAATTTCGCAAATGCATAACCAGAAATAGACGTTGTGAAGAATATGGAAACTTAGCACAATTTACGGGCAATTAGTTAGGCTAAATTTACTTCTATTTCTAAAGGGGTAACGAGCTAGTAGTTAGGTGACTTGCCTAAAATTCAACCACACACACTTATATAAAGGGCACTCTACAGCATTCGGAAGACACAACACACTTCTTACACACTCTAGCATACTACACCATAGTGATCCTTGTACCTAGCTCGTTACCATCCAAAGTTGTAAACATTTTTTATTATATTGAAGTTTGGTGATCGGTAGTTTCCATCACCCGAGGTTTTTTATGCCGGAGATCACTCATTGATCAAGGGCTTTTTCCTCGTATAAATCCTTGTGTCACTTGTGCAATTTTCATTTAAGTGATCCTTATCTTTGTTCATCATACCAAGCATCATTCCCCGTTCACAAAGAGTTTGGTTGCATTATCCTTGTGTGATTTTTGACCAAAACAGTTTGGCGCCCACCGTGGGGCAATTGGTGCTTCATTCATAAGAAAATTTTTCTGTTGGTGATCATTCCGGAGCGTTGCATGGCTTCATCATTGAAGAATACCTTCACAGCGATGTCGGCGGTCAATTCATCTCAGGGCATTCCACCTTTGCCTCCACCAACTGCTGGATCTCAGAAAAATGCTGAGAAGAGACCTACTCCCATTTTCTCTAAAACTCCATCTTCTTCTGCTCTAACTTCTTCTGCTCCCAGTACTAGTGATATATTTACTTTGATTTTGCAGATGAGGGATCGTATTCAGCGGCAGGATGAAACTAATGACAGGATCCTTGAGGAAATCAGAGATCTCAAAAGACAGAAGAAAACGGCAGAGGATCATTCTCCACTGATGCCCAAATCTTTGAATTTTGATACTCCTGTTAGGGCAGGATTTTAATGACCTATGATCCTTACGTGATATCCTAACAAGTGATCCTTGTTTCTTTGGCAGATAGTGATTCTCAGAAGAGCTTCAGGATCAGGATCATGGATCATCCTAAGGATCCTCATACTAACTGTTAGGGCTGGATTTTCATTATAGGTGATCCTTATACGTGATCCTAACCAGTGATCCTTGTTTCTTTGGCAGACAGTGATCCTCAGCAGGACTTCAGGATCAGGATCATGGGACATTATAGTGGTCCTCATACTAACGGCCACTTCCACTTAATACAATATTGTTTTGCAGGGACATCTAGCAGGATACGCTCTAGGCATCATGATCCAGGGACGCGTCTTCACAATTATGGCAAGAGCTAAATCAGAGATAGACGTTGCACAGGATATGGAAACATGGCTTGATTTATGGGCGGCTATTTAGGCTAGATTGTATCTCATTTCTAAAGGGGTAATGAGCTGATAATTAGTCATTTTACCTAAAATAAGTCACCTACACATGTATAAATACCACTCTTCCCCATTCGGAAGAACACACACGACATACGACACAACTCTCAAACACTTAGACACTCAATGATCCTTGTACTTAGCTCATTATCATCCAAAGTTGTAATCATATTTTTGTTATATTGAAGTTGGTGATCGGTAGTTGCCATCACCCGAGGTTTTTTATGCCGGAGATCATTCATTGATCAAGGGCTTTTTCCTCGTATAAATCATTGTGTCTTTGCATCTTTATCACGGAAGTGATCCTTTACTTTCATAGTTAACCAAGCATCATACCCCGTTTTCATAAAGTTTGGTTACATTATCCTTGTGTGATTTTTGACCAAAACACTAACGATTGTTCTCTTTGAATTTAATGTTGTTTTGCAGGAATTACGAGTTGGACCTGGTCTTACCAACGTTATCAAGGAATCTGTCACGCTAATTTCGCACATGCATAACCAAAAATAGACGTTGTGGAGAATATGGAAACTTAGCACAAATTACGGGCATTTAGTTAGGCTAAATTTACTTCTATTTCTAAAGGGGTAACATCTCAACTCGGCAGCAATGACTCAGACATCAGACTCACATTTTCAGCCTGTAGGATCCTATCCTCAATACATGGGATCCTTCATGAATCCGGGAGCCTATCCGGGGGCACAGCAGTTTCGAGGATCCTACTTTGTTCCAGGATCATTCCAGGGCCAAGGATCCTCCTTTGTTCCAGGATCATTCCAGGGCCAAGGATCCTCCTTTGTTCCAGGATCATCCCAGGTTCACGGATCCTCCTTCGTTCCAGGATCATCCCAGATACCAGGATCCTTACAGATGCCAGGATCCCTAAAAAGTTTGCAAACAGGAAGTCTAGATGTCCATCAAGGGGATTTCGTTCCAATGCAGACCATTGCTTCCACTGGTCCCTCCATTGTTCCAGAATCCCAGCAATTCGGATTCCCTAACTTGAACCCAATGGGAGGTAACACTTTAAATAATTATCCTACCACTAACCATGGATTCATGCAGGATACAGGTACCAATCATGCTATGGCCAGGGAATTACAGAAACTAAAGGACATGATCTCAAGTGTTCCAGGGGTAGTCAAGCCTATCCCAGAGATTGCAGATGGGAGCCACAAGGTATCTCGCTTTGCACCACCAATTTGTGATGCAGAGGTACCCAAAAGGTTCCATATCCCTACCATGAAGTTGTATGATGGCACAACGGATCCAGAGGAGCATATAGCACAATACAGGGAGAGGATGGAGATCAATCCTATCCCAGAAAAATTGAAGGAAGCATGCCTATGTAAAGGATTTGGATCCACTCTTACTGGATCAGCTCTTAAGTGGCTGCTAAGTCTTCCCCTTACTCTATTACTTCATTTGCCAATTTAGTAAATTTATTCAATAACCAATTCTCTTGTAGTAGAAAATTTGAAAAATTAACTAGTGATTTGTACAGGATAACTCAAAATAATAATGAATCATTAAGGGATTATATAACTAAATTTAGTAAAGAATCCTTGGACATCCCTAACTTGGATATGGCTACGGCTGTTGAAGCCTTCAAAATGGGACTGCTTAAGGATTCATTATTCTATGATGATCTTGTTATGACACCATGCAGGAATTTAGATGAAGTAAGAACTCGAGCACTCAGGTTTATCCGGCTAGAGGATGACAAGAGGATCCAGGAAAGACAAGTAGGATCCTCAAAACAAGATAAGCAAGGATCCTCCTTCAAAAGCAACAAGTTCAAATCCTACCACAGAAACGAGAACAAGAATGTGCATGCTGTTGACCAAGAAGAGGATGATGAAGAATATCCTCCAATCTCAGAATATTGTTTTTCCGTTGATAATCATGAACTAATCCTTGCAATGCAGAATCTAGGTGAAAAGGCTAGGTGGCCCAGGAAGAATGATAAACCATCCGGGACTAAAGACAAGTCCAAATGGTGTGCATACCATGAGGATTTCGGGCATCTAACTGAAGATTGCATAGCCTTAAGAAAAGAAATTGGATACCTGCTAAGCAAGGGGCATCTAAAAGAATTGTTGGGGAGAAAAAAGCAAAGGACCCAGGATCCTGAAAGGATCCCTGAAAAGGCTCCAGCACCTCCGGCAAACGCACAAGTGATTAACTTTATATCCGGAGGATCAGACATTTGTGGTACATCCTTTTCAGCGGCCAAAAGACATGCAAAAGAATCAAAAATGGATAATGGAGAAAGGCCTATTAGAACCTCAAGTGTCTCAGAAGGAAAGATGATAACATTTGATGAGGATGATCGCATTAACATTAAGGATCCTCACCATGATAGTTTAGTTATCACTCTCTTTATCTCTAACCACTTTGTCCGCAGGATCCTTATTGACGGAGGGAGCTCAGTGAACATTATCCAGCTTGATGTCTTGAAGAAGATGGGAATCCCAGAATCAGACATCACACCAAGATCCTCCGTGCTTGTAGGATTCAGTGGGGAAACGAAGAAAACTCTGGGGGACATCAAACTCCCAATCTACGTGGAAGGATTACATAATTACCAAAAATTTTGTGTTATTGACTGTTTATCTTGTTGCAACGTTATTCTTGGCAGGCCTTGGATACATGACATGAAAGCAGTTCCATCTACCTACCATCAATGTGTGAAGCTCCCTAGCCCATGGGGAATAATCAAGATCGATAGTGACCAGCAGGAGGCTAAGGATTGTTATACCTCATCTATGAAGCCAACCTCGAAGCCAAGGGAGCAATAGCAATTACAGTATCCTCCAAGGAATGTCTTGGAGGCAAGGGAACAAGATGTAGATGAAATCCTCTTGGATCCTAGTGATCCTGAATCAAAAATCTATATCGGATCAGGGATCCTTGGCAAGATGAAAGAAGACATGATATCCTTCCTCAAAAGAAGAAAATCTACCTTTGCTTGGAAACATGAAGATATGACAGGTATATCTACGGATATTATTACTCACAAACTTGGCATTGACAGGTCTATCAAACCAATCCATCAAAAAAGGAGGAAGTTTGCACCAGAAAGGAATGCCATTATCCAAGAAGAAGTAGAAAGACTACTTCGAGCAGGTATGATCAGAGAGGTAAAGTATCCAAAATGGTTAGCCAATGTGGTTGTTGTCCAAAAGAAAAACGGAAAGTGGAGGGTATGTGTCGATTTCACTGATTTGAATAAGGCATGTCCCAAGGATCCTTTCCCATTACCCCACATTGACTCCATGGTGGATGCAACGGCGGGGCATGAACTGCTGACCTTTATGGATGCATCATCTGGATTCCAACAAATTCAGATGGAACCATCTGACCAAGAGGATACAGCCTTTATGACCCCAACCGGTTTATATTGTTATATTGCCATGCCTTTTGGACTAAGAAATGCAGGTGCAACATATCAAAGGCTGGTAAATATGATGTTCAAAGATCAAATTGGAAAAACTATGGAGGTGTACATAGATGATATGGTGGTCAAGTCAAAGAAAGCTGAGGATCACCTAAGGGACTTGGAAGAAGCATTCGATATCCTGGATAATTACAACATGAAGCTTAATCCTTCAAAATGCCATTTTGGTGTTAAGGCAGGAAAGTTCTTAGGATACATGGTAACCCAGAGGGGCATTGAAGCAAGCCCGGAACAAATCAAAGCATTGATAAATATTAAATCTCCTGCCAATGCCAAGGATGTTCAAAGACTGACAGGCAGGATAGCAGCCTTAAACAGGTTCATATCGAAATCCTCAGAAAAATGCAAAGAATTCTACGATATCCTAAGGAAGAATAAGAAGTTTGAGTGGACTGAGAAACATGAGAACGCTTTACAAGCCCTTAAAGAATATATGTCCTCAGCACCAGCATTAGCAAAACCGGAAAAAGGAGATGTGTTATCCTTATACCTGGCGGTATCCTCAACCGCCGTAAGTGCTGTCCTTGTCAAGGATCACGAAGGTACACAATATCCTATCTACTATGTAAGTAAAAGTCTACTTGATGCCGAATCCAGGTACTCACACCTCGAAAAACTTATCCTTGCATTAATCATGGCATCGACTAAGTTAAGACATTATTTTGAAACCCATACTATTGTCGTTAGAACTAATTTTCCAATTAAGAATGTCCTCAGGAAACCAGATATGTCAGGGAGAATGGCTAAGTGGGCAGTAAAGCTTAGTGCCCATGATATAAGATACAAACCAAGAACAGCTATTAAATCTCAAGCACTAGCTGACTTTGTGGCTGATTTCAGTAGTGATCTACAAATAGAAGCGGAATTGGAGGTTCAGCAGCTGGATGAGACCAAGGATCCTTGGATACTACATACTGACGGATCCTCAAATATCAAAGGCACAGGGCTAGGGATCCTACTAAAATCGCCACAGGGGGACATAATACCCCACTCCATAGCCTGTGAGTTCCAAGCAACTAACAATGAGGCTGAATATGAAGCCTTAATTGCTGGCTTACAGATTGCTAAGGATATGGGGGTAAGACATCTCGAAGTATATGTAGATTCATTATTGATCACCAATCACTTTAATGGATCCTATGTTGTTAAAGGAGAAAAACTAACCAAATATTTAGAGATAGTCAAAGAATTGGCACTCCCTTTTGTTTCTTTTAGCTTAACACAGGTACCAAGGGAGGATAACACGGAAGCTGATGCATTGGCCAACCTAGGATCATCCTTAAAAATTCCAGAAGATATAAGTATCCCTATCATCCATATCCTGGCTCCTGCTATTGAAAATCAAGTAGCCATGGAAATAGAAGAGGATACTGCAGTAATCCCTAGTGAAGAAGCTCAATCTTATTCAGGATCATGGATCCCACCAATCATGAAATACTTGCAAAACGGAGAGATCCCAATGGGAGAAAATCCTAGAGCTTTCAGGATCAAGGTATCTCAATTTACAATCTTAAATAATATGCTATATAAACGATCCCTTGCAGGACCATATTTAAGATGTATTGAGGATCCTGAAATTGAAGAAGTGTTGAGAGACTTCCATGAAGGAGATTGTGGAAACCACACTGGGGGCAGGGCATTGTTCTCAAGGATCCTTAGAACAGGATACTACTGGCCAACCATGAAAAGGGATGCTGTAGAGTATGCTAAGAGATGTGATCCTTGCCAAAGACATAGCAATATCCTTCACCAACCAGCTGAATTACTACACCCCATACCATCCTCTTGGCCATTCATGAGATGGGGAATGGATATAGTTGGCAAGCTCCCTAAAGCACCTGGTGGAAAAGTATTTATGCTTGCCATGACTGACTATTTTTCCAAGTGGATAGAAGCTGAAGCCTTCGCTCAAGTCAGAGAAAAGGAAGTCATATCCTTCATTAAAAGAAACATTATAACTAGATTTGGCATTCCCTCTGAAATTGTATGTGATAATGGCTCCCAATTCATTGGAAGCAGAACCACTAACTTTTGTGACAGTTGGGGAATCAAGATGATAACATCAACACCAGTTCATCCACAAGCCAATGGTCAAGCAGAATCATCCAACAAGATCATCATCAACAATCTGAAGAAGAAGCTAGGATCCAAGAAAGGAAAATGGGCAGAAGAATTACCTTATGTGCTATGGGCTGATAGGACAACTCCCAAGAATGCCACTGGTCAAACACCTTTCTCTTTAGTATTTGGGGCAGAAGCAGTGATCCCAACAGAAATGGTGATCCCAACTGCTAGAACAAGTGCTCGTGATCCTGAAGAAAATGCTACAATCCTAGCTCAGGATTTGGATACTATTGAGGAAAACAGGGATCTAGCTAGGATAAGGATGGCTAGCTACCAACAAAGAATGGCTGGTACCTACAACAAAAATGTCAGGATAAGGAAGTTCCAAATCGGAGATATGGTGTTGAGAAAAGCATTTCAAAATACTATCAATCCTGCTGACGGGAAGCTAGCACCAAAATGGGAAGGTCCCTACTTGATTGAAGCTGAAGCAGGAAAGGGGGCATACAGGTTGCTAACCATGGAAGGAAACTTGTTACCAAGAGCCTGGAATGCTGTTCACTTAAAGAAATATTTCATGTGAACATGATCCTTCATGCATGTGATCCTTACATTGAAGTATCCTTGAAGGATCCCGGAGATATCAGTGATCCTTACTCTGGTAATATGCTTATCCTAAAACTATTGCACTTTCTTACTTTTTATCTAAGGATAAGGATCATGTATCCTTCATCCTCTACTCACAAACCATTTGAGTTATGATAGTTCAGGTATCTTCAGCAAATCGTCAAAGATCTCCAAGAGCACCACAGATCCTTGGGTCCAACCCCAGTTATCCTTGGGATTATCCCCAGTTTCCGCCAGCAGCGCACGATGATCCTGGTATAGTTCACGTCTTTGGGACCAGTACCCACTTTCGGGGCTGACAACCTCATCGTACTGGCTATATTTAGGATCCTCCGTATAATGGTAGACGTACCATACATCCGTTCCTAAGGTTTCTAACGTTTTCACGTTAGCTAAGGTTTTGACATTTTCATGTCACTAAGTTTGGATAGTCGCCAATAAGGGCCATACTCCAGTTTGCATACGATCCTTTGGGCTTGTCCCCAGTTATCCTTTGGGCTTGTCCCCAGTTATCCTTTGGGTTTATCCCCAGTGATCCCCCGGGATCATCCCCAGTTATCCTTTGGGCATGTCCCCAGTTACTAATTTATCTTTTACATTGGCTTAGTCCCAAGTTATATCTCACTTTTCAGGTTTTGGATGTCTAAACATATAAGGATCCTTAATCCTTATTAACTATCAAAGTCTTATCTATGATTGTCTTGATTGAAGGTAAGGATCCTAACTTGGATCCTCAGGTATGATCCTTGACTATTTAGATTATACTCATTATCCTAACCAACCCTCATACTTTGACAACCAAACCTACGATCCTTGAACTAAAATACTTTGAGAAATTTTAAATATGAGGATATTTGATCAAGGATCATATCCTAAGTTTATTAAACATATTTTTAACTCTTGTCACCTTAGCAAATATACTACAAAAGATTGAGAAATAAGAAGATAACTAAAGGATAACAACACAAGATAAGCCAGAAAGTTAAAGTTATATTATTAAACAAAAGGATCATTAACCCTTTCAAGAAAGTTGTCAAAATTGCCAACCCACATTTCTACCAGCAAAACGTGGCCCGTCCACATGGGTTGGCAAAGGGTGTCCATTGTCTATGCGGTCTTAGCATTTTGCAGGAAATTAAAAGCGGCAGGATCACAAAGGCTTCATCCCCCAAACAGAGGATCCCTCCACCTTTTGCAATCCTACCTATTGTTCAAAGGATCCAGGATCCTTAACCCTAAGAAACTATTGTTCAGAGATTACAGACCATAATTGTTTCAAACCATCAACAACCACAAAAAACCACTACCAAACCTAAAAAATTGGGCTCCGGCCTAGTCAACAATATCCATCATCGCCCAATCATGCAGCCTACTCCTTCGCTGCTTCGTCACCACCAGCATCTCCACCTTGATCCTTCTCAGCACCACCACCTTCCAGCATGGGGATCTCCTCAGCCTCATCCTCGTCCTCCAAGTCTGCCAGCCTTGCCTTCCAACCTTCAACATCCCACGAGCTTTTGTCAAAGGTAGGATCCTGAGCCTCCTCGGCCATCTGAAGTTGTATTTTATACATAGCAATTGCCGCGGAGACCTTAGCATCTTGGGTGATCTCCTGCTTCTCGTTATCCATATCGATCAACCTCTGAGCAGCCTCAGCCTTCATGACCCGGAGTTCCTTCTCAAGATCTCCTATCTTGAGATCCTTTAACACACCCATTTGCTGGAGATCGGCAATTTGGCTCTCCTGGTCCTCAACATGGCCAAGATAGGTCTCAATCTCGGCAAGTTTCTGCAACAGGAGAAAAAAGATAAGCTTAGGATCAGATGATCCTCAAGAAAGGCAGGATACACAAACAGGATATGCGAGACGGATAACCAACAGGGGCAGTGATCCTTACTTCATTCACGTAGTCGAGGAATTGCTGACGGAGGAGGGGAAAACCCTGGAGATCATCTGAAGCCTTCCTCTTCTTCCCTTTGCCTCGGATAGGCGCTTTAGGAGCTGATGCTGAAGGACTGGCAGCAGGGGCCTTCTTCTTTGAAGACGTGACATTGGCAAGATCACTTATCCCAAATTTGGAGGCAGATTTAACAGACCTGGCAGATTTTCCAGCACCTACACAATTCAAAAACAAGATAAGTTCCCTTGTTAAATTAAATACTTTTACATAAAACTTACTTTCTATGAGGATACTTACTTGACATTGTGGCAGATGCAGAGGATATCTCTTGAGAATCTTGGATAGTGATTTGGAAGCTTCTAACTTCAGGATCAAGCTTTTTAAAAGCTAACACTCTCTCTTTTGCAGCGGGGGTTAATTTCAGACGAGCAATGGAAATAGCTGCATAAAAGACAAAGGAAAAAAAGACATCAGTGATCCTCATCATATGAGACAGGACTGATAGTGATCCTTCGAGGATCCTCTACCCTACCATGAGTGGCCCATTCCTTGGGCAGATCCTTCCCATCCGGGATGGAATCCCTCTTAACAAAGAAAAACCGACGTTTCCAGTTTGTATCATTCTTAGTAACTTTGAAGATTGGGTGATCCTCCCCAGCTTTCCGTTTCAACAAATATCGGTGAGAACCGAAGGTGGTGAGATCGTAAAACTCAGCTAACTCCGCCATCCCCAGATCAATCCCTTCCTGCTCGATGATCCTCTCGAAGGTATAAAGAACCCTCCAGATCATCGGCATAGCTTGGATGTAAGAGATGCCGGTTAAGGAAAAGAAAGACTGGGTAAAGTCTGGAAAAGGATACGAGTACCCTATAGCAAACGGGGTAGCAGGAAAAGCCACCCAGACATCCGAGACAAAATCGCTCAAAGCAGTAGGATCAAAGGATTTGAAAACAGCATTCGCCGGAAAGCAATGACGAATTTTGTCTACGTGAGCATCACTAAAGCAACACCTCTCCGTAGGAGAATCCTTGATAATCCCCTGGCTTTTTAAGGGACTATCCTTCTTGGAATCCTTGTGCGGAGAATTCCGGAGCAACATGTTTGGAACAGAAACAAAGTAGAAACGGAAAACAGAGCAAAGAGAGTAGAGAGAAGAAAAAGAGAAGAGGAGAGTACCTGATCGATCTTCGGTGTAGAATATAAAGGGAGTGTATCTCGAATTTAAATACAAACTGATCCTCACCCTATCTCCTATTTATAATCATGATCTGCAGGATTGTCACATCTCTGACGTAATGATCACAACGGCTAGTCCGAGCATAACGGCTAGTTTCTTGGAGTCGCCCGTTAGAGATAAGATCGAAACAAAATATAACTCGTCTATTTACAATTAACTCCTTATATTTTGGGGGCAATTGTTAGGGCTGGATTTTCATTATAGGTGATCCTTATACGTGATCCTAACCAGTGATCCTTGTTTCTTTGGCAGACAGTGATCCTCAGCAGGACTTCAGGATCAGGATCATGGGACATTATAGTGGTCCTCATACTAACGGCCACTTCCACTTAATACAATATTGTTTTGCAGGGACATCTAGCAGGATACGCTCTAGGCATCATGATCCAGGGACGCGTCTTCACAATTATGGCAAGAGCTAAATCAGAGATAGACGTTGCACAGGATATGGAAACATGGCTTGATTTATGGGCGGCTATTTAGGCTAGATTGTATCTCATTTCTAAAGGGGTAATGAGCTGATAATTAGTCATTTTACCTAAAATAAGTCACCTACACATGTATAAATACCACTCTTCCCCATTCGGAAGAACACACACGACATACGACACAACTCTCAAACACTTAGACACTCAATGATCCTTGTACTTAGCTCATTATCATCCAAAGTTGTAATCATATTTTTGTTATATTGAAGTTGGTGATCGGTAGTTGCCATCACCCGAGGTTTTTTATGCCGGAGATCATTCATTGATCAAGGGCTTTTTCCTCGTATAAATCATTGTGTCTTTGCATCTTTATCACGGAAGTGATCCTTTACTTTCATAGTTAACCAAGCATCATACCCCGTTTTCATAAAGTTTGGTTACATTATCCTTGTGTGATTTTTGACCAAAACACTAACGATTGTTCTCTTTGAATTTAATGTTGTTTTGCAGGAATTACGAGTTGGACCTGGTCTTACCAACGTTATCAAGGAATCTGTCACGCTAATTTCGCACATGCATAACCAAAAATAGACGTTGTGGAGAATATGGAAACTTAGCACAAATTACGGGCATTTAGTTAGGCTAAATTTACTTCTATTTCTAAAGGGGTAACGAGCTAGTAGTTAGGTGACTTGCCTAAAATACGACCACACACACACTTATATAAAGGGCACTCTTCAGCATTTGGAAGACACAACACATTTCTCACACGCTCTAGCAGACGATATTATAGTGATCCTTGTACCTAGCTCGTTACCATCCAAAGTTGTAAACATTGTTTGTTATATTGAAGTTTGGTGATCGGTAGTTTCCATCACCCGAGGTTTTTTATGCCGGAGATCATTCATTGATCAAGGGCCTTTTCCTCGTATAAATCCTTGTGTCACTTGTGCAATTTTCATTTAAGTGATCCTTATCTTTGTTCATCATACCAAGCATCATTCCCCGTTTACAAAGAGTTTGGTTGCATTATCCTTGTGTGATTTTTGACCAAAACAGTTTGGCGCCCACCGTGGGGCAATTGGTGCTTCGTTCATAAGAAAATTTTTCTGTTGGTGATCATTCCGGAGCGTTGCATGGCTTCATCGTTGAAGAATACCTCCACGGCAATGTCTGCAGTCAATTCATCTCAGGGCATTCCACCTTTGCCTCCACCACCAGCTGGATCTCAGAAAAATGCTGAGAAGAGACCAACTCCTATTTTCTCTAAACCTTCATCTTCTTCTGCTTTAACTTCTTCTGCTCCCAGTACTAGTGATATATTTACTTTGATTTTGCAGATGAGGGACCGTATGCAGCAGCAGGATGAAACTAATGACAGGATCCTCAAGGAAATCGGAGATCTCAAAAGGCAAAAGAAAACGGCAGAGGATCATTCCCCACTGATGCCCAAATCTTTGAATTTTGATACTCCGATGATTACTTCTCAGCCATCAGAGGTCCCAGACATTCAACATGTGGGTGGACCAAAAGGAGTGCACCTCGGCTCAGCAATAGTGACTCAGGCATCAGGCTCATATTTCCAGCCGGCAGGATCCTATACTCAGCATATGGGATCCTTCATGAATTCAGGAGCCTACTCAGGAGCGCAGCAATTTCAAGGATCCTCCTTTGTTCCAGGATTATCCCAGGGTCAAGGATCCTTTCTCATCCCAGGATCATCCCAGTTTCAAGGATCCCTCCAGATACCAGGATCCTCGAAGAGTTTGCAGACAGAAAGTTTAGATGTCCATCAAGGAGATTTTATTCCGATGCAGACCATTGCTTCCACTGGTCCCTCCATTATCCCAGAATCCCAGCAATACGGATTCACATCCAGTGTTCCTAACTTGATCCCGATGGGAGGTAACACTTTTAATAATTCTCTTACTACTAACCATGGATTCATGCAGGATACAGGTATCAACCATGCTATGGCCAGAGAACTGCAGAAACTAAAGGATATGATATCAAGTGTTCCAGGGGTAGTCAAACCTATCCCGGAGATTGCAGATGGAAGCCATAAGGTATCTCGTTTTGCACCACCAATTTGTGATGATGAGATACCCAAAAGATTCCATATTCCAACTATGAAGCTGTATGATGGTACAACGGATCCTGAGGAACACATAGCACAATACAGGGAGAGGATGGAGATCAATCCAATTCCGGAAAGGTTAAAGGAAGCATGCCTATGCCAGGGATTTGGATCCACTCTTACTGGATCAGCTCTTAAATGGCTGCTAAGTCTTCCCCCTTACTCTATTACTTCGTTTGCTAATTTAGTTAACTTATTCAATAATCAATTTTCTTGTAGTAGAAAATTTGAACGATTGACTAGTGATTTATATAGGATAACTCAGGGTCATAATGAATCATTAAGGGATTATATAACCAAATTTAGTAAAGAATCCTTGGACATTCCCAACTTGGATGTGGCCACAGCTGTTGAGGCCTTCAAAATGGGATTGCTTAGGGATTCATTGTTCTATGATGATCTTGTTATGACACCATGCAGGAACCTAGACGAAGTAAGGACTCGGGCACTCAGATTCATCAGGCTAGAGGATGACAAGAGGATCCAGGAGAGACAAGTAGGATCCTCAAAACAAGAAAAGCAAGGATCCTCTTTCAAAAGCAACAAATTCAAATCCTACAATAGAACTAACAACCAGAACGTGCATGCTGTTGACCAAGAAGAGGATGATGAGGATTATCCTCCGATTTCTGAATACTGTTTTTCCGTTAATAACCATGAACTAATCCTTGCAATGCAGAATCTAGGAGAAAAAGCCAGATGGCCCAGAAAAAATGACAAACCAGCCACAGCTAAAGACAAATCAAAGTGGTGTGCATACCACGAAGATTTTGGGCATTTAACAGAAGAATGCATCGCATTAAGAAAGGAAATTGGATATCTGCTGAGCAAGGGGCATTTGAAAGAATTGTTGGGAAGAAAAAAGCAAAGGACTCAGGATCCTGAAAGGATCCCTGAAAAAGCTCCAGCCCCTCCGGCAGATGCACAAGTGATCAACTTTATTTCTGGAGGATCAGACATCTGTGGTACATCCTTTTCAGCAGCTAAAAGGCATGCAAAGGAAGCTAAAATGGATAATGGAGAAAGGCCTATTCGAACATCAAGTGTCTCGGAAGGAAAAGTGATAACCTTTGATGAGGATGATAGAATTAACATCCAGGATCCTCATCATGATAGTTTAGTTATTACTCTCTTTATTTCTAACCATTTTGTCCGCAGGATCCTTATTGATGGAGGAAGTTCGGTAAACATTATCCAGCTTGATGTTCTGAAGAAAATGGGTATTCCTGAATCAGACATCACACCAAGATCCTCCGTGCTTGTGGGATTTAGTGGCGAAACTAAGAAAACCCTGGGGGACATCAAACTCCCAATTTACGTGGAAGGATTACATAATTATCAGAAATTTTGTGTTATTGACTGTTTATCTTGTTGTAATGTTATCCTTGGCAGGCCCTGGATACACGATATGAAGGCAGTCCCATCCACCTACCATCAATGTGTGAAGCTCCCTAGCACTTGGGGAATAATCAAGATCGACAGTGATCAGCAGGAGGCTAAGGATTGTTACACCTCATCAATGAAACCAGCCTCGAAATCAAGGGAGCAATAGCAATTAAAGTATCCTTCAAGGGATGTCTTGGAGGCAAGAGAGCAGGATTTGGACGAAATCCTCCTGGATCCTGATGATCCTGAATCCAAAATCTATATCGGATCAGGGATCCTTGGACAAATGAAAGAAGACATTGTATCCTTCCTTAAAAGAAGAAATCTACCTTTGCATGGAAACATGAGGATATGACAGGTATATCTAAGGATATTATCACTCATAAACTTGGCATTGACAGGTCAGTTAAACCAGTCCATCAAAAAAGGAGGAAGTTTACACCAGAAAGAAATGCCATTATCCAGGAAGAGGTAGAAAGATTACTACGAGCAGGTATGATTAGAGAAGTGAAATATCCAAAATGGCTGGCCAATGTGGTTGTTGTTCAAAAGAAAAATGGAAAGTGGAGGGTATGTATCGATTTCACTGATTTGAATAAGGCATGTCCCAAGGATCCTTTCCCATTACCCCACATTGACTCCATGGTGGATGCAATGGCGGGTCATGAACTGTTAACCTTTATGGATGCATCATCTGGATTCCAACAAATTCAGATGGAACCATCTGACCAAGAGGATACGGCTTTTATGACCCCAACCGGTTTATATTGTTATATTGCTATGCCATTTGGATTAAGAAATGCAGGTGCAACATATCAAAGGCTGGTGAATATGATGTTCAAGGATCAAATTGGACAAACTATGGAAGTGTACATAGACGATATGGTGGTAAAATCCAAAAAAACTGAGGATCACCTAAGGGATTTGGAGGAAGCATTTGATATCCTTGATAGTTATAACATGAAGCTTAATCCTTCAAAATGTCACTTCGGTGTTAAAGCAGGCAAATTCTTAGGATATATGGTAACCCAGAGGGGCATTGAAGCAAGCCCGGAACAAATCAAAGCATTGGTGAATATCAAATCCCCTGCCAACGCTAAGGATGTGCAAAGGCTAACAGGCAGGATAGCAGCTCTAAACAGATTTATATCCAAATCCTCAGAAAGGTGTAAAGAGTTCTACGATATCCTAAGAAAGAACAAAAAATTTGAATGGACTGAAAAGCACGAGAATGCTTTACAAGCCCTCAAAGAATACATGTCCTCAGCTCCAGCATTGATGAAACCAGAAAAAGGAGATGTGTTATCCTTATATCTTGCGGTATCCTCAAAAGCAGTAAGTGCAGTCCTTGTTAAGGATCATGAAGGTACACAATATCCTGTCTATTATGTAAGTAAGAGTTTACTTGATGCTGAATCCAGGTATTCACACCTTGAAAAACTTA
Source organism: Helianthus annuus (assembly GCF_002127325.2). Classification (NCBI taxonomy): domain Eukaryota; kingdom Viridiplantae; phylum Streptophyta; class Magnoliopsida; order Asterales; family Asteraceae; genus Helianthus; species Helianthus annuus. The sequence goes on along the minus strand of NC_035440.2, from coordinate 92,442,932 downwards.
TTCTTGCACTAATTATGGCATCTACTAAACTAAGACATTATTTTGAAACCCATGTTATTGTTGTTAGAACTAATTTTCCAATTAAGAATGTCCTCAGGAAACCAGAGATGTCCGGAAGGATGGCTAAGTGGGCAGTAAAGCTTAGTGCCCATGATATAAGATATGAGCCTAGAACAGCCATCAAATCTCAAGCATTAGCAGACTTTGTGGCTGATTTCGGTAGTAATTTACAAAAGGAAGCCGAATTGGAAGTCCAACAGCTGGATGAGACCAAGGATCCTTGGATACTACATACTGATGGATCCTCAAATGTTAAAGGCACGGGGCTTGGTATACTACTAAAATCGCCACAGGGGGACATAATACCCCACTCCATAGCTTGTGAGTTCCAAGCCACTAATAACGAGGCTGAATATGAAGCCTTGATTGCTGGTTTGCAAATTGCTAAGCATATGGGGGTCAGGTATCTTGAGGTATACATGGATTCATTGTTAATCACTAATCACTTTAATGGATCCTATGCTGTTAAAGGTGAAAAACTAACCAAATATTTAGAGATAGTCAAAGAATTGGCACTCTCCTTTGTTTCTTTAGTTTGACACAGGTACCAAGGGAAGAAAATACAGAAGCTGATGCATTAGCCAATCTAGGATCATCTTTGAAGATCCCAGAGGATATATTTATCCCCATCATCCATATCCTGGCTCCTGCTATTGAAAATCAGGTGGCCATGGAAATAGAAGATGAGTCTCCAATGATCCCTAGTGAGGATACTCAATCTTGTTCAGGATCATGGATCTCACCAATCATGAGATACTTACAACACGGAGAGATTCCTATGGGAGAAAACCCTAGGGCTTTCAGAATTAAGGTATCTCAATTCACAATCTTAAATAATATACTGTATAAGCGATCTCTTGCAGGACCATATTTAAGATGTATCGAGGATCCTGAAGTTCAAGAAGTCTTAAAGGATTTCCATGAAGGAGATTGTGGAAACCACACTGGGGGCAGGGCATTGTTCTCAAGGATCTTAAGGACAGGATACTACTGGCCAACTATGAAGAGGGATGCTGTGGAGTATGCTAAGAAGTGTGATCCTTGTCAAAGACACAACAATATCCTTCATCAGCCGGCTGAATTTCTACATCCTATACCATCCTCTTGGCCATTTATGAGATGGGGGATGGATATAGTTGGCAAGCTCCCTAAGGCACCAGGTGGAAAAGTGTTCATGCTTGCTATGTCTGACTACTTCTCCAAGTGGATAGAAGCTGAAGCTTTTGCCCAAGTCAGAGAGAAGGAAGTTATATCCTTTATTAAGAGAAATATTATAACTAGATTTGGCATTCCTTCCGAAATTGTATGTGATAATGGTTCCCAATTTATTGGGAGCAGGACTACTAACTTTTGTGACAGCTGGGGGATTAAGATGATAACATCAACACCAGTCCACCCACAAGCTAATGGTCAAGCAGAATCATCCAACAAGATCATCATCAACAATCTGAAGAAGAAACTTGGATCCAAGAAGGGGAAATGGGCAGAAGAATTGCCTTATGTGCTTTGGGCTGATAGGACAACTCCCAAGAATGCTACTGGTCAAACACCCTTCTCTTTGGTGTTTGGGGCAGAATCAGTGATCCCAACAGAAATGGTGGTTCCAACTGCTAGAACAAGTACCCGTGATCCTGAGGAGAATGATGCAAACCTAGCTCAAGACTTGGATACTATTGAGGAAATCAGGGATCTGGCTAGGATAAGGATGGCTAGCTACCAACAAAGAATGGCTGGTGCCTACAACAAAAATGCCAGATTAAGGAAATTCCAAGTTGGGGATATGGTGTTGAGAAAAGCATTCCAGAATACCATCAATCCTGCTGATTGGAAATTGGCACCGAAATGGGAAGGCCCTTATTTGATTGAAGCCGAAGCAGGAAAGGGGGCATATAGATTGCTAACCATGGAAGGAAATTTGTTACCAAGAGCCTGGAATGCTGTCCACTTAAAGAAATATTTCATGTGAACAGGATCCTCCTGGCACATATGATCCTTACATTAGAAGTATCCTTCAAGGATCCCTGAAGTATCGATGATCCTTACTCTGGTAATGTCCTAAGCTTGAACTCTTATTTACATATTTTCTTATTTAAGGATAAGGATCATGTATCCTTCATCCTTCTCTCACGAGATTTTGAGTTCTGATAGTCCAGGTATCCTTAGCATATTGTCGACAATCTTCAGAGGCAACTCAGATCCTTGGGTTCAACCCCAGTTGTTTGGGCTTGTCCCCAGTTATCCTTGGGCTTGTCCCCAGTTTTCACCTGTAGCGCACGATGATCCTGGTATAGTTCACGTCTTTGGGACCAGTACTCGCTTTAGGGGCTGATAATTCCATCGTACTAGCTATACCTAGGATCCTACGTATAATGGTAGACGTACCATACATCCGTTCCTAAGGTTTCTAACGTTTTCACGTTAGCTAAGGTTTTGGCATTATCATGTCACTAAGTTTGGATAGTCGCCAGTAAGGGGACAAGCCCAAAGGTTAGACACTTAGTGACATGATAATGCCAAAACCTTAGCTAACGTGAAAACGTTAGAAACCTTAGGAACGGATGTATGGTACGTCTACCATTATACGTAGGATCCTAGGTATAGCCAGTACGATGGAATTATCAGCCCCTAAAGCGAGTACTGGTCCCAAAGACGTGAACTATACCAGGATCATCGTGCACTACAGGCGAAAACTGGGGATAAGCCCAAGGATAACTGGGGACAAGCCCAAACAACTGGGGTTGAACCCAAGGATCTGAGTTGCCTCTGAAGATTGTCGACAATATGCTAAAGATACCTGGACTATCAGAACTCAAAATCTCATGAGAGAAGGATGAAGGATACATGATCCTTATCCTTAAATAAGAAAATATGTAAATAAGAGTTCAAGCTTAGGACATTACCAGAGTAAGGATCATCGATACTTCAGGGATCCTTGAAGGATACTTCTAATGTAAGGATCATATGTGCCAGGAGGATCATGTTCACATGAAATATTTCTTTAAGTGGACAACATTCCAGGCTCTTGGTAACAAATTTCTTTCCATGGTTAGCAATCTATATGCCCCCTTTCCTGCCTCGGCTTCAATCAAATAAGGGCCTTCCCATTTCGGTGCCAATTTCCTATCAGCAGGATTGATGGTATTCTGGAATGCTTTTCTCAACACCATATCCCCAACTTGGAATTTCCTTAATCTGACATTTTTGTTGTAGGCACCAGCCATTCTTTGTTGGTAGCTAGCCATCCTTATCCTAGCCAGATCCCTGATTTCCTCAATAGTATCCAAGTCTTGAGCCAGGTTTGCATCATTCTCCTCAGGATTACGGGTACTTGTTCTAGCAGTTGGAACCTCCATTTCTGTTGGGATCACTGATTCTGCCCCAAACACCAAAGAGAAGGGTGTTTGACCAGTGGCATTCTTGGGAGTTGTCCTATCAGCCCAAAGCACATAAGGCAATTCCTTTGCCCATTTCCCCTTCTTGGATCCAAGTTTCTTCTTCAGATTGTTGATGATGATCTTGTTGGATGATTCTGCTTGACCATTGGCTTGTGGGTGGACTGGTGTTGATGTTATCATCTTAATCCCCCAACTGTCACAAAAGTTAGTAGTCCTGCTCCCAATAAATTGGGAACCGTTATCACATACAATTTTGGAAGGAATGCCAAATCTAGTTATAATATTTCACTTAATAAAGGATATAACTTCCTTCTCTCTGACTTGGGCAAAAGCTTCAGCCTCTATCCACTTGGAGAAGTAGTTAGTCATAGCAAGCATGAATACTTTTCCACCAGGTGCTTTAGGGAGCTTGCCAACTATATCCATCCCCCATCTCATGAATGGCCAAGAGGATGGTATAGGATATAGAAATTCAGCTGGCTGATGAAGGATATTGCTGTGTCTTTGACAAGGTTCACACTTCTTAGCATACTCCACAGCATCCCTTTTCATAGTTGGCCAGTAGTATCCTGTCCTTAAGATCCTCGAGAACAATGCCCTGCCCCCAGTGTGGTTTCCACAATCTCCTTCATGGAAGTCTATTAACACTTCTTGAACTTCAGGATCCTCGATACATCTTAAATATGGTCCTGCAAGAGATCGCTTATACAGCATATTATTTAAGATTGTGAATTGAGATACCTTAATTCTGAAAGCCCTAGGATTTTCTCCCATAGGAATCTCTCCGTGTTGTAAGTATCTCATGATTGGTGAGATCCATAACCCTGAACAAGATTGAGTATCCTCACTAGGGATCATTGCAGAGTCCTCTTCTATTTCCATGGCCACCTGATTTTCAATAGCAGGAGCCAATATGGATGATGGGGATACTTATATCCTCTGGGATCTTCAAAGATGATCCTAGATTGGCCAATGCATCAGCTTCTGTATTTTCCTCCCTTGGTACCTGTGTCAAACTGAAGGAAACAAAGGAGAGTGCCAATTCTTTGACTATCTCTAAATATTTGGTTAGTTTTTCACCTTTAACAGCATAGGATCCATTAAAGTGATTAGTGATTAACAATGAATCCACGTATACCTCAAGATACCTGATCCCCATATGCTTAGCAATTTGCAAACCAGCGATTAAGGCTTCATACTCAGCCTCATTATTAGTGGCTTGGAATTCACAAGCTATGGAATGGGGTATTATGTCCCCCTATGGCGATTTTAGTAGTATACCAAGCCCCGTGCCTTTAACATTTGAGGATCCGTCAGTATGTAGTATCCAAGGATCCTTGGTTTCATCCAGCTGCTGGACTTCCAATTCGGCTTCCTTTTGTAAATCACTACTGAAATCAGCCACAAAGTCTGCTAATGCTTGGGATTTGATGGCTGTTCTAGGCTCATATCTTATATCATGGGCACTAAGCTTTACTGCCCACTTAGCCATTCTTCCGGACATCTCTGGTTTCCTGAGGACATTCTTAATTGGAAAATTAGTTCTAACAACAATAACATGGGTTTCAAAATAATGTCTTAGTTTAGTAGATGCCATAATTAGTGCAAGAATAAGTTTTTCAAGGTGTGAATACCTGGATTCAGCATCAAGTAAACTCTGGCTTACATAATAACAGGATATTGTGTACCTTCATGATCCTTAACAAGGACTGCACTTACTGCTTTTGAGGATACCGCAAGGTATAAGGATAACACATCTCCTTTTTCTGGTTTCATCAATGCTGGGGCTGAGGACATTTATTCTTTTAGGGCTTGTAAAGCATTCTCATGCTTTTCAGTCTATTCTCATGCTTTGATTTGTTCCGGGCTTGCTTCAATGCCCCTCTAGGTTACCATATATCCTAAGAATTTACCTGCTTTAACACCAAAGTGACAGTTTGAAGGATTAAGCTTCATGTTATAATTATCAAGGATATCAAATGCTTCCTCCAAGTCCCTTAGGTGATCCTCAGCTTTTTTGGATTTCACCACCATATCGTCTATGTACACTTCCATAGTTTGTCCAATTTGATCTTTGAACATCATATTCACCAGCCTTTGATATGTTGCACCTGCATTTCTTAATCCAAAAGGCATAGCAATATAACAATATAAACCGGTTGGGGTCATAAAGGCCGTATCCTCTTGGTCAGATGGTTCCATCTGAATTTGTTGGAATCCAGATGATGCATCCATAAAGGTTAACAGTTCATGACCCGCCGTTGCATCCACCATGGAGTCAATGTGGGGTAATGGGAAAGGATCCTTGGGACATGCCTTATTCAAATCAGTGAAATCGACACATACCCTCTACTTTCCATTTTTCTTTTGAACAACAACCACATTGGCCAGCCATTTTGGATACTTCACCTCTCTAATCATACCTGCTCGTAGTAATCTTTCTACCTCTTCCTGGATAATGGTATTTCTTTCTGGTGCAAACTTCCTCCTCTTTTGATGGATTGGTTTAATTGACTTGTCAATGCCAAGTTTATGAGTGATAATATCCTTAGATATACCTGTCATATCCTCATGTTTCCATGCAAAGGTAGATTTTCTTCTTTTGAGGAAGGATACTATGTCTTCTTTCATTTTATCAAGGATCCCTGATCCGATGTAGATTTTGGATTCAGGATCATCAGGATCCAAGAGGATTTCGTCCACATCCTGTTCTCTTGCCTCCAAGACATCCCTTGGAGGATACTTTAATTGCTATTGCTCCCTTGATTTCGAGGCTGGTTTCATTGATGAGGTGTAACAATCCTTAGCCTCCTGCTGATCACTATCGATCTTGATTATTCCCCATGGGCTAGGGAGCTTCACACACTGATGGTAGGTGGATGGGACTGCCTTCATATCGTGTATCCAGGGCCTACCAAGGATAACGTTACAACAAGACAAACAGTCAATAACACAAAATTTTTGATAATTATGTAATCCTTCCACATAAATTGGGAGTTTGATGTCCCCCAGGGTTTTCTTAGTTTCGCCACTAAATCCTACAAGCACGGAGGATCTTGGTGTGATATCTGATTCAGGGATACCCATTTTCTTCAGAACATCAAGCTGGATAATGTTTACTGAGCTTCCTCCGTCAATAAGGATCCTGTGGACAAAGTGGTTAGAAATAAAGAGAGTAATAACTAAACTATCATGATGAGGATCCTAGATGTCAACTTGATCATCCTCATCAAAGGTTATAACTTTTCCTTCCGAGACACTTGATGTTCGTATAGGTCTTTCTCCGTTATCCATTTTAGCTTCCTTTGCATGCCTTTTAGCTGCTGAGAAGGATGTACCACAGATGTCTGATCCTCCAGAAATAAAGTTGATCACTTGTGCATCTGCCGGAGGGGCTGGAGCTCTTTCAGGGATCCTTTCAGGATCCTGAGTCCTTTGCTTTTTTCTTCCCAACAATTCTTTCAAATGCCCCTTGCTTAGCAGATATCCAATTTCCTTTCGTAATGCGATGCATTCCTCTGTCAAATGCCCAAAATCCTCATGGTATGCACACCACTTTGATTTATCTTTAGCTGCGGCTGGTTTGTCATTTTTTCTGGGCCATCTGGCTTTTTCTCCTATATTCTGCATTGCAAGGATTAGTTCATGGTTATCAACGGAAAAACAGTATTCAGAAATCGGAGGATAATCTTCATCATCCTCTTCTTGGTCAACAGCATGCACATTCTGGTTGTCAGTTCTGTTATAGGATTTGAATTTGTTGCTTTTGAAAGAGGATCCTTGCTTTTCTTGTTTTGAGGATCCTACTTGTCTCTCCTGGATCCTCTTGTCATCCTCTAGCCGGATGAACCTGAGTGCCCGGGTCCTTACTTCGTCTAGGTTCCTGCATGGTGTCATAACAAGATCATCATAGAACAATGAATCCTTAAGCAATCCCATCTTGAAAGCCTCAATAGCTGTGGCCACATCCAAGTTAGGAATGTCCAAGGATTCTTTACTAAATTTGGTTATATAATCCCTTAATGATTCATTATGACCCTGAGTTATCCTATATAAATCACTAGTCAATCGTTCAAATTTTCTGCTACAAGAAAATTGATTATTGAATAAGTTAACTAAATTAGCAAACGAAGTAATAGAGTAAGGGGGAAGACTTAGCAGCCATTTAAGAGCTGATCCAGTAAGAGTGGATCCAAATCCCTTGCACAGGCATGCTTCCTTTAACCTTTCTGGAATAGGATTGATCTCCATTCTCTCCCTGTATTGTGCTATGTGTTCCTTAGGATCCGTCGTACCATCATACAGCTTCATAGTAGGGATATGGAATCTTTTTGGTATCTCAGCATCACAAATTGGTGGTGCAAAACGAGATACCTTATGGCTTCCATCTGCAATCTCCGGGATAGGTTTGACTACCCCTGGAACACTCGATATCATATCCTTCAGTTTTTGTAGTTCTCTGGCCATAGCATGGTTGATACCTGTATCCTGCATGAATCCATGGTTAGTGGTAAGAGAATTATTAAAAGTGTTACCTCCCATCGGGTTCAAGTTAGGAACATTGGATGTGAATCCATATGGCTGGGATTCTGGGATGATGGAGGGACCAGTGGAAGCAATGGTCTGCATTGGAATAAAATCTCCTTGATGGACATCTTGACTTCCTGTTTGCAAATTCTTCAAGGATCCTGGTATCTGAAGGGATCCCTGAACATGGGATGATCCTGGAACAAAGGAGGATCTTTGAACCTGGGATGATCCTGGAATGAAAGAGGATCCTGAGTTCATGAAGGATCCCATATGCTGAGTATAGGATCCTGCGGGCTAGAAGTATGATCCTGATGCCTGAGTCACTGTTACTGGGCCGAAATGCACTCCTCTTGATCCACCCATATGTTGAATGTCTGGGGCCTCTGATGGCTGAGAAGTAATCATCGGAGTATCAAAATTCAAAGATTTGGGCATCAGTGGGGAATGATCCTCTGCCGTTTTCTTTTGCCTTTTGAGATCTCCGATTTCCTTGAGGATCCTGTCATTAGTTTCATCCTGCTGCTGCATACGATCCCTCATCTGCAAAATCAAAGTAAATATATCACTAGTACTGGGAGCAGAAGAAGTTAGAGCAGAAGAAGATGAAGGTTTAGAGAAAATAGGAGTTGGTCTCTTCTCAGCATTTTTCTGAGATCCAGCTGGTGGTGGAGGCAAAGGTGGAATGCCATTAGATGAATTGACTGTAGACATCGCTGTGGAGGTATTCTTCAACGATGAAACCATGCAACACTCCGGAATGATCACCAACAGAAAAACTTTCTTATAAATGAAGCACCAATTGCCCCACGGTGGGCGCCAAACTGTTTTGGTCAAAAATCTCACAAGGATAATGCAACCAAACTCTTTGTAAACGGGGAATGATGCTTGGTATGATGAACAAAGATAAGGATCACTTAAATGAAAATTGCACAAGTGACACAAGGATTTATACGAGGAAAAAGCCCTTGATCAATGAATGATCTCCGGCATAGAAAACCTCGGGTGATGGAAACTACCGATCACCAAACTTCAATATAACAAACAATGTTTACAACTTCGGATGGTAACGAGCTAGGTACAAGGATCACTATAGTATCGTATGCTAAAGCGTGTGAGAAATGTGTTGTTTTTTCCAAAAGCTGAAGAGTGCCCTTTATATAGGTGTGTGTGGTCGTATTTTAGGCAAATCACCTAACTACTAGCTCGTTACCCCTTTAGGAATAGAAGTAAATTTAGCCTAACTAAATGCCCGTAATTTGTGCTAAGTTTCCATATTCTCCACAACGTCTATTTTTTGTTATGCATGTGCGAAATCAGCGTGACAGATTCCTTGATAACGTTGCTAAGACCAGGTCCAACTCGTAATTCCTGCAAAACAGTGTTAAATTCAAAGAGAACAATCGTTAGTATGAGGATCCTTAGGATGATCCATGATCCTGATCCTGAAGCTCTTCTGAGGATCACTATCTGCCAAAGAAACAAGGATCACTTGTTAGGATATCACGTAAGGATCATAGGTCATAAAAATCCTGCCCTAACATGGAGGATCAGACATCTGTGGTACATCCTTTTCAGCAGCTAAAAGGCATGCAATGGAAGCTAAAATGGATAATGGAGAAAGACCTATTCGAACATCAAGTGTCTCGGAAGGAAAAGTGATAACCTTTGATGAGGATGATCGCGTATACATCCAGGATCCTCATCATGATAGTTTAGTTATTACTCTCTTTATTTCTAACCATTTTGTCCGCAGGATCTTGATTGACGGAGGAAGCTCAGTAAACATTATCCAGCTTGATGTTCTGAAGAAAATGGGTATTCCTGAATCAGACATCACACCAAGATCCTCCGTGCTTGTGGGATTTAGTGGCGAAACTAAGAAAACCCTGGGGGACATCAAACTCCCAATTTACGTGGAAGGATTACATAATTATCAGAAATTTTGTGTTATTGACTGTTTATCTTGTTGTAATGTTATCCTTGGCAGGCCCTGGATACACGATATGAAGGCAGTCCCATCCACCAACCATCAATGTGTAAAGCTCCCTAGCCCTTGGGGAATAACCAAGATCGATAGTGATCAGCAGGAGGCTAAGGATTGTTACACCTCATCAATGAAACCAGCCTCGAAATCAAGGGAGCAAAAGCAATTAAAGTATCCTCCAAGGGATGTCTTGGAGGCAAGAGAGCAGGATGTGGACGAAATCCTCTTGGATCCTGATGATCCTGAATCCAAAATCTATATCGGACCAGGGATCCTTGGACAAATGAAAGAAGACATTGTATCCTTCCTCAAAAGAAGAAAATCTACCTTTGCATGGAAGCATGAGGATATGACAGGTATATCTAAGGATATTATCACTCATAAACTTGGCATTGACAGGTCACTTAAACCAACCCATCAAAAAAGGAGGAAGTTTGCACCAGAAAGAAATGCCATTATCCAGGAAGAGGTAGAAAGATTACTACGAGCAGGTGCAACATATCAAAGGCTGGTGAACATGATGTTCAAAGATCAGATTGAACAAACTATGGAAGTATACATAGACGATATGGTAGTAAAATCCAAAAAAGCGGAGGATCACCTAAGGGACTTGGAGGAAGCATTTGATATCCTTGATAGTTATAACATGAAGCTTAATCCTTCAAAATGTCACTTTGGTGTTAAAGCAGGTAAATTCTTAGGATATATGGTAACCCAGAGGGGCATTGAAGCAAGCCCGGAACAAATCAAAGCATTGGTGAATATCAAATCCCCTGTCAACGCTAAGGATGTGCAAAGGCTAACAGGCAGGATAGCAGCTTTAAACAGATTTATATCCAAATCCTCAGAAAAGTGTAAAGAATTCTATGATATCCTAAGAAAGAACAAGAAATTCGAGTGGACTGAGAAGCATGAGAATGCTTTACAAGCCCTCAAAGAATACCTGTCCTCAGCTCCAGCATTGATGAAACCAGAAAAAGGAGATGTGTTATCCTTATATCTTGCGGTATCCTCAAAAGCAGTAAGTGCAGTCCTTGTTAAGGATCATGAAGGTACACAATATCCTGTCTATTATGTAAGTAAGAGTTTACTTGATGCTGAATCCAGGTATTCACACCTTGAAAACCTTATTCTTGCATTAATTATGGCATCTACTAAATTAAGACATTATTTTGAAACTCATGCTATTGTTGTTAGAACTAATTTTCGAATTAAGAATGTCCTCAGGAAACCAGAGATGTCTGGAAGGATGGCTAAGTGGGCAGTAAAGCTTAGTGCCCATGATATAAGATATAAGCCTAGAACAGCCATCAAATCTCAAGCATTAGCGGACTTTGTGGCTGATTTCAGTAGTGATTTACAAAAGGAAGCCGAATTGGAAGTCCAGCAGCTGGATGAAACCAAGGATCCTTGGATACTACATACTGATGGATCCTCAAATGTTAAAGGCACGGGGCTTGGTATACTACTAAAATCGCCACAGGGGGACATAATACCCCACTCCATAGCTTGTGAGTTCCAAGCCACTAATAATGAGGCTGAATATGAAGCCTTGATCGCTGGTTTGCAAATTGCTAAGCATATGGGGATCAGGTATCTTGAGGTATACGTGGATTCATTGTTAATCACTAATCACTTTAATGGATCCTATGCGGTTAAAGGTGAAAAACTAACCAAATATTTAGAGATAGTCAAAGAATTGGCACTCTCCTTTGTTTTCTTTAGTTTGACACAGGTACCAAGGGAAGAAAATACAGAAGCTGATGCATTGGCCAATCTAGGATCATCTTTGAAGATCCCAGAGGATATAAGTATTCCTATCATCCATATCCTGGCTCCTGCTATTGAAAATCAGGTGGCCATGGAAATAGAAGAAGATTCTGTGATGATCCCTAGTGAGGATACTCAATCTTGTTCAGGATCATGGATATCACCAATCATGAGATACTTACAACACGGAGAGATTCCTATGGGAGAAAACCCTAGGGCTTTTAGAATTAAGGTATCTCAATTCACAATCTTAAATAATATGCTGTATAAGCGATCTCTTGCAGGACCATATTTAAGATGTATCGAGGATCCTTAAGTTCAAAAATTTTAAAAGACTTCCATGAAGAAGATTGTGGAAACCACACTGGGGGCAGGGCATTGTTCTCAAGGATCTTAAGAACAGGATACTACTGGCCAACTATGAAAAGGGATGCTGTGGAGTATGCTAAGAAGTGTGATCCTTGTCAAAGACACAGCAATATCCTTCATCAGCTGGCTGAATTTCTACATCCTATACCATCTTCTTGGCCATTCATGAGATGGGGGATGGATATAGTTGGCAAGCTCCCTAAGGCACCTGGTGGAAAAGTGTTCATGCTTGCTATGACTGACTACTTCTCCAAGTGGATAGAGGCTGAGGCTTTTGCCCAAGTCAGAGAAAAGGAAGTTATATCCTTTATTAAGAGAAATATTATAACTAGATTCGGCATTCCTTCTGAAATTGTATGTGATAATGGTTCCCAATTTATTGGGAGCAGAACTACTAACTTTTGTGACAGCTGGGGGATTAAGATGATAACATCAACACCAGTCCACTCACAAGCTAATGGTCAAGCAGAATCATCCAACAAGATCATCATCAACAATTTGAAGAAGAAACTTGGATCCAAGAAGGGGAAATGGGCAGAAGAATTACCTTATGTGCTTTGGGCTGATAGGACAACCCCCAAGAATGCTACTGGTCAAACACCATTCTCTTTAGTATTTGGGGCAGAATCAGTGATCCCAACAGAAATGGTGGTTCCAACTGCTAGAACAAGTACCCGTGATCCTGAGGAAAATGATCAGAACTTGGTTCAAGACTTGGATACTATTGTGGAAATCAGGGATTTGGCTAGGATAAGGATGGCTAGCTACCAACAAAGAATGGCTGGTGCTTACAACAAAAATGTCAGGATAAGGAAATTCCAAGTTGGGGATATGGTATTGAGAAAAGCATTCCAAAATACCACTAATCCTGCTGATGGGAAATTGGCACCAAAATGGGAAGACCCTTATTTGATTGAAGCCGAAGCAGGAAAGGAGGCATATAGATTGCTAACCATGGAAGGTAATTTGTTACCAAGAGCCTGGAATGTTGTCCACTTGAAGAAATATTTCATGTAAGCAGGATCCTTCTGGCACATATGATCCTTACATTTGCAGTATCCTTCAAGGATCCCTGAAGTATCGGTAATCCTTACTCTGGTAATGTCCTAAGCTCGAACTCTTATTTACATATTTTCTTATTTAAGGATAAGGATCATGTATCCTTCATCCTTCTCTCACGAGATTTTGAGTTCTGATAGTCCAGGTATCCTTAGCATATTGTCGACAATCTTTAGAAGCAACTCAGATCCTTGGGTTCAACCCCAGTTGTTTGGGCTTGTCCCCAGTTATCCTTGGGCTTGTCCACAGTTTCGCCTGTAGCGCACGATGATCCTGGTATAGTTCAAGTCTTTGGGACCAGTACTCGCTTTAGGGGCTGATAATTCCATCGTACTGGCTATACCTAGGATCCTACGTATAATGGTAGACGTACCATACATCCGTTCCTAAGGTTTCTAACGTTTTCACGTTAGCTAAGGTTTTGGCATTATCATGTCACTAAGTTTGGATAGTCGCCAGTAAGGGCCATACTCCAGTTCACCTATGATCCTTGGGCTTGTCCCCAGTTATCCTTTGGGCTTGTCCCCAGTTATCCTTTGGGCTTGTCCCTAGTTATCCTTCGGGCTTGTCCCCAGTTATCCTTTGGGCTTGTCCCCAGTTATCCTTTGGGCTTGTCCCCAGTTATCCTTTGAATTGTTGGGCTTGTCCCCAGTTACTAACTTGTCCTTTATATTGGCTTAGTCCCAAGTTATATCCTATTTTCAGGTTTTCGAAGTTAAACAACTAAGGATCCTCAATCCTTATTATCTACTAAGGTTTTTCTTGTGGATATCCTGATTATAGCGTTAAAGGTTAGGATCCTAACTTGGATTCTCAGGTATGATCCTTAACTATTTTTTATTTTATTCATTATTCATTTGAATAACCCTTATACTTTGACAACTGAACCTATGATCCTTAAAATGAACTACTTTTTGGAAGATTTCGACTATAGGATATTTGATCCTGGATCATATCCTAAATTTCTTAAACATAATTTGCCTAACTTTTCTTACTCAGACAAGTATAAATCAAAATAATTGAAAGTTTAAAGGATATACAAGGATAACATCACAGGATAAGTCAAAAGTTAAAAGTTTTATTCATTCACAAAATATTTAACCCTTTAAAGTTGTCAAAATTGCCAACCCACGTTTCTACCAGCAAAACGTGGCCCGTCCACATGGGTTGGCAAAGGGTGTCCATTGTTCATACGGTCATAGCAGTGCAGGAAATAAAGGTCGGCAGGATAACAAGTGGCTTCATCCCCCAAACAGAGGATCCCTCCACCACCTATTATCCTACCTATTGTTCAAAGGATCATGGATCCTTACCCTAAAAACTATTGTTCGAAGTACAGACTAACCATCGAACTGTTCAAACAAACAACCACAAAAAAATTGGGCTCCGGCTAAGTCTCGAAGTTTCTATCATTGCCCAATCCCGCGGCTTAGACCTTCGCTGCACCATCACCACCGGCTCCACTTGCCTCTCCACCTTGATCCTTGCCAGTGCCTCCACCCTCAAGCATCGGGATCTCCTCAGCCTCCTCATCATCCTCCAGTTCAGCCAGCCTATCCTTCCAGCCTTCGATATCCCAGGTGCTCTTGTCAAAAGCAGGATCCTGAGCCTCCATAGCCATTTGCAGCTGGATCTTGTATTGCGGCAGAGACCTTGGCATCCTGGGTGATCTCGTGCCTCTCATAGTCGAAGTTGATCAGCATCTTGGCGGCTTCCCCCTTGGTGGCATGGAGCTCCTTCTCAAGATCAGTTATCTTGAGATCCTTCAACACAGCAACCTGTTGAAGGTCAGCAATCTGGCGATCCTGATCCTCAACGTGGCCAACATATGTCTCTATCTCGGCAAATTTCTGCAAGGAAAACAAGGAACAACATCAGAGACAAGTGATCCTCAAAACTAGCAGGATACACAAGCAGGGACAGTGATCCTTACTTCGTTGATGTAATCCAGACACTGTTGGCGGAGCAGGGGCAGACCTTGCAAATCCTCAGAGACCTTTCTCTTCTTGCTTCCTTTTTCCCTGATAGGTGCTTTAAGGGTTGAAGCAGTTGGGCTAGCAGCAGGAGTCTTTCTCCTTGAAGATTTGATAATAATAAGATCGTCGATGCCGAACTTCGAAGCAGACTTAGAGGATTTTCCAGCACCTACACAACCAAAACAAGATAAGTATCTTAATTTTATTTGACTCTCATTATATAAATACTCCTTAAATAAGGATGCTTACTTGACATTGTGACAGAAGCAGAGGATACTTCCTGAGAATCCTGGGTGGTAATCTTGAAAGTTCTGACTTCAGGGTCAAGCTTCTTAAAGGCCAGGAGTCTCTCTTTTGCAGCAGGTGTCAACTTCAGATGTGAAACGGAGATAGCTGCACAACAAGAAAAACTTCAGATGTGAAACGGAGATAGCTGCACAACAAGAAAACAACAGAACATCAGTGATCCTTATGCTAAAGGATAAGTTCTACGGTGATCCTTCCAGGATCCTCTATCCTACCATGGGTAGCCCACTTCTTGGGCAAATCCTTCCCATCAGGGATGGTATCTCTCCTCACAAAAAAGAACCGCCGCTTCCAGTTCATATCATGGATATAGCAGATGCCGGTAAGGGTGTATAAAACCCTCCAGATCATCGGCATACCCTGGATATAGCAGATGCCGGTAAGGGAGAAAAAGGACTCGGTGAACTGAGGGAAAGGATACGAGTATCCTATCATGAAAGGAGTGACCGGGAAAGCTACCCAAGTCTCAGAGATGTAATCGCTCAGAGCGGTAGGGCTAAAAGGTTTAAAGAGGGTGTTCACCGGAAAGCAATGCCGGATTTTGTTAATTTGAGGGTCGGTAAAACAACATCTCTCGGCGGGGGAATCCTTGATGATCCCTTGACCCTTCAAGGGGCTGTTATTCTTAGGATCCTTGCTGGGAGAGTTCCGGAGCAGCATTTTTTGACAGAATGATGGAAAGAGAAAGAAAACAGAGCAAGAGAAGAAAGAAGATGAAGAGAGAATACCTGTTTATCTTCGGATGAGATTATAAAGGGAGTACTTCTAAAATTTAAATGCAAACGATCCTATCTATATCTCCTATTTATAATCATGATTGTGCAGGGTTGTCACTTCCATGACGCCAGGATTGCAACGGATAGTTCGTTCATGACGGCTATATATCCGTTGAGTTAGTTACAGATAAGATCAGCAAAATATAACTCATTAATATTACATAATTACTCCTTATATTTTGGGGGCAATTGTTAGGGCAGGATTTTTATGACCTGTGATCCTTACATGATATCCTAACAAGCGATCCTTGTTTATTTGGCAGATAGTGATCCTCAGAAGAGCTTCAGGATCAGGATCATGGATCATCCTAAGGATCCTCATACTAACGATTGTTCTCTTTATATTTAATGTTGTTTTGCAGGAGTTACGAGTTGGACCTGGTCTTGGCAACGTTATTAAGGAATCTTTCACGCTAATTTCGCACATGCATAACCAGAAATAGACGTTGTGGAGAATATGGAAACTTAGCACAATTTACGGGCAATTAGTTAGGCTAAATTTACTTCTATTTCTAAAGGGGTAACTGTTTTGGTCAAAAATCACACAAGGATAATGTAACCAAACTTTATGTAAACGGGGTATGATGCTTGGTTAATTATGAAAGTAAAGGATCACTTTTATGAGAAATATGCAAAGACACAATGATTTATACGAGGAAAAAGCCCTTGATCAATGTATGATCTCCGGCATAAAAAACCTCGGGTGATGGCAACTACCGATCACCAACTTCAATATAAGAAAAATATAGTTACAACTTCGGATGATAATGAGCTGAGTACAAGGATCACTATAGTTTCGAGTGTCTAAGCGTGTGAGAATTGTGTTGTGTGTCGTCGTGTGTTCTTCCAAATGAGGAAGAGTGGTATATATACAAGTGTAGGTGACCTATTTTTGGTAAAAAGACTAATAATCAGCTCATTACCCCTTTAGAAATAAAAGACAATCTAGCCTAAATTGCCGCCCTTAAATCAAGCTAAGTTTCCATATCCTTTGCAACGTCTATCTCCGATTAAGCTAATGCCATAATTGTGAAGACGCGTCCCTTGGTCATGATGCTAAGAGCGTATCCTGCTAGATGTTCCTGCAAGATAACATTGTATTAAACGAAGGTAACCGTTAGCATGAGGATCCTATAATGGTCCATGATCCTGATCCTGAAGTCCTGCTGAGGATCACTGTCTGCCAAAGAAACAAGGATCACTGGTTAGGATCACGTGTAAGGATCATGTATAATAAAAATCCAGCCCTAACAATTGCCCCCAAAATATAAGGAGTTTATTGTAAATTAATGAGTTATATTTTGCTCTGATCTTATCTTCGACGGACTACTCGGATAACTAGCCGTTATCAGCGGACTAGCCGTTGTGATCATTACGTAACTGAAGTGACATCCTGCAAATCATGATTATAAATAGGAGATAGGGTGAGGATCGATTTGTATTTAAATTCAGGATATACTCCCTTTATAATCTCCACCGAAGATTGATCAGGTATTCTCTTCTTCTCTCTTTCCTTTCTTCCTTCTCTTGCTCTGTTTTTTCTGCTTTTACTCTGTTTCTGTTTCGCCACAAGTATGTTGCTCCGAAATTCTCCACATAAGGATTCCAAGAACAGCAGTCCCCTAAAAAGCCAAGGGATCATCAAGGACTCTCCTACGGAGAGATGTTGCTTTACTGATGCTCTCATTGATAGGATCCGTCACTGTTTTCCGGCGGATACCGTTTTTAAATCTTTTTCTTCTACCGCTCTAAGTGATTTTATCTCCGACACCTGGGTGGCTTTCCCTGCAACTCCGTTCACTATAGGGTATTCGTATCCTTTTCCAGACTTCACCCAATCTTTCTTTTCCTTAACCGGCATTTCTTACATCCAAGCTATGCCGATGATCTGGAGGGTTCTGTATACCTTCGAGAGGATCATCGAGCAGAAAGGGATTGACCTGGGAATGGCGGAGTTGGCCGAGCTTTATGATCTTACCACGTTTGGTTCTCATCGATACTTGCTGAAACGGAAAGCCGGGGAGGATCACCCTGTTTTCAAGGTTACAAAAAATGATACAAACTGGAAGCGACGCTTCTTTTTTGTCAGAAGGGATACCGTCCCTCACGGGAAGGATCTGCCCAAGGAGTGGGCCACTCATGGTAGGATAGAGGATCCTGGAAGGATCACCATCAGACTTGTCTCTTATGATGAGGATCACTAATGTCTTTTTTATCTCTTGTGCAGCTATTTCCGTTGCTCATCTTAAATTGACCCCTTCTGCAAGAGAAAGAGTTTTAGCTTTTAAAAGGCTTAATCCTGAGGTCAGAAGTTTCCAAGTCACCGTCCAAGATTCACAAGAAGTATCCTCCGCATCTGCCACTATGTCAAGTAAGTATCCTTATAAAAAAGTAGGTTATATGTAAGATTGTTTAATTAGTAAGGGAACTTATCTTGTTTTTTTGATTGTGTAGGTGCTGGAAAATCTGCTAAGTCCGCCAAGTCTGCTTCTAAGTTTGGGATAGATGATCTTGCCAACGTCAAGTCTTCGAGGAGGAAGGCTCCTGCTGCTAGTCCTTCAGTTTCAGCCCCTAAAGCACCTATCCGGGGTAAGGGGAAAAAGAGGAAAACTTCTGAGGACCTCCAAGGGTTTCCCCTCCTCCGTCAGCAATTCCTTGATTACTTCGACGAGGTTAGGATCCCTGCCCCTGTTGGTCATCCTGACAAGTCCAAGGATCACCGATGTCTGATGTTGTTTTTTCTGTTTTTCTTGTAGAAATTCACCGAAATGGAGACTTATGTTAACCAAGTTGAAGATCAAGATCGTCAAATTGCCGACCTCCAACAGGTGGGTGTGCTGAAGGATCTCAAGATTGCTGATCTTGAGAAGGAGATCCGGGCTATTAAGGATGAGGCTGTCAAAGCATTGATCAACTTTGACTATGAGAAGCATGACATCACTCAGGATGCTAAAGTCTCTGCCGCGATAGCTATGTACAAGATACGACTGCAGATGGCTACGGAGGCTCAGGATCCTTCCTTTGATAAGAGCACATGGGATGTTGAAGGCTGGAAGGCAAGGCTGGCGGAACTGGAGGACGAGGATGAAGCCGAGGATATCCCAATGCTGGAGGGTGGTGATGCTGACAAGGATCAGGGCAAAGAAGCCGGTGGTGACGGAGCAGCAAAGGTGTAGGCTGCATGATTGGGCGATGATGGATATTTTTGACTAGGCCGGAGCCCAATTTTTTAAGTATGGTAGTGGTTTGTGGTATTTGAAACAAATATGGTCTGTAATTTGAACAATAGCTCTTAGGGTTAAGGATCATGGATCCTTAGAACAATAGGTAGGGTCACAAATGGTGGAGGGATCCTCTGTTTGGGGGATGAAGCCTTTGTGATCCTGCCGCTTTTAATTTCCTGCACATGCTAAGACCGCATAGACAATGGACACCCTTTGCCAACCCATGTGGACGGGCCACGTTTTGCTGGTAGAAATGTGGGTTGGCAATCTTGACAACTTTTGAAGGGTTAATCCTTTCGTTAATAAATAAAATCTTAAACTTTTGTTGCTTATCTTGTGTTATTTATTTTCAATTGTTTTGACACATGTTTGTTTGAGTAAGAAAAGTTGAGCAAATTATGTTTAAGAAATTTAGGATATGATCCTGGATCAAATATCCTATAATCGAAAATTTTCAAGGATCATAGTTTTAGTTGTTAAAGTGTAGGGGTTGTTTAGTATAATCAAAAGAGTCGAGGATCATACCTGAGGATCCAAGTTAGGATCCTAACCTTTAATCAAGATAACCATAAGTGAAATTTTAATGGATGATAAGGATTAAGGATCCTTATTTGTTTAACTTCGAGAACCTGAAAAATGGAACATATCTTGGGACTAAGCCAATGTAAAAGATAAATTAGTAGCTGGGGACATGCCCAAAGGATAACTGAGGATGATCCCGGAGGATCACTGGGGACAAGCCCAAAGGATAACTGAGGATGATCCCGGAGGATCACTGGGGACAAGCCCAAAGGATAACTGGGGACGAGCCCAAAGGATAACTGGGGACAAGCCCAAAGGATCGTATGTAAACTGGAGTATGGCCCTTACTGGCGACTATCCAAACTTAGTGACATGAAAATGTCAAAACCTTAGCTAACGTGAAAACGTTAGAAACCTTAGGAACGGATGTATGGTACGTCTACCATTATACGGAGGATCCTGGGTATAGCCAGTACGATGAGGTTGTCAGCCCCGGAAGTGGGTACTGGTCCCAAAGACGTGAACTATATCAGGATCATCGTGCGCTGCTGGCGGAAACTGGGGATAATCCCAAGGATAACTGGGGACAAGCCCAAGGATCTGCGTTGCTTTTGAAGATTCTTGACGATATGCCGTAGATACCTGAACTATCATAACTCAAATGGTTCGTGAGAAGAGGATGAAGGATACAGTATCCTTATCCTTTGGTAAAAAGTAAGGAAATGTAATAATTTTAGGATAAGCACATTACCATAGTAAGGATCACTGATATCATCGGGATCCTTCAAGGATACTTCAATATAAGGATCACATGCTTGAAGGATCATGTTCGCGTGAAATATTTTTTTCAAGTGAACAGCATTCCAGGCTCTTGGTAACAAATTTCCTTCCATGGTTAGCAACCTGTATGCCCCCTTTCCTGCTTCAGCTTCAATCAAGTAAGGGCCTTCCCACTTTGGTGCAAACTTCCCGTCAGCAGGATTAATAGTGTTTTGGAATGTTTTTCTCAACACCATATCTCCGACTTGGAACTTCCTTATCCTAACATTTTTGTTGTAAGCACCAGCCATTCTTTGTTGGTAGCTTGCCATCCTTATCCTAGCCAGATCCCTGATTTCCTCAATAGTATCCAAATCCTGAGCCAGGATTGCAGCATTTTCTTCAGGATCACGAGCACTTGTTCTAGCAGTTGGGATCACCATCTCTGTTGGGATCACTGCTTCTGCCCCAAATACTAAAGAAAAAGGTGTTTGACCAGTGGCATTCTTGGGAGTTGTTCTATCAGCCCATAGCACATAAGGTAACTCCTCTGCCCATTTTCCCTTCTTGGATCCTAGCTTCTTCTTTAGATTGTTGATGATGATCTTGTTGGATGATTCTGCTTGGCCATTGGCTTGTGGATGAACTGGTGTTGATGTTATCATCTTGATTCCCCAACTGTCACAAAAGTTAGTAGTTCTGCTTCCAATGAATTGGGAACCATTATCACATACAATTTCAGAGGGAATGCCAAATCTAGTTATAATGTTTCTTTTGATAAAGGATATAACTTCTTTTTCTCTGACTTGAGCAAAAGCTTCAGCTTCTATCCACTTAGAGAAGTAGTCAGTCATGGCAAGCATAAATACTTTTCCACCAGGTGCTTTAGGGAGCTTGCCAACTATATCCATCCCCCATCTCATGAATGGCCAAGAGGATGGTATGGGGTGTAGCGATTCAGCTGGTTGATGAAGGATATTGCTGTGTCTTTGACAAGGATCACATTTCCTAGCATATTCTACAGCATCCCTTCTCATGGTTGGCCAGTAGTATCCTGTTCTAAGGATCCTTGAGAATAATGCCCTGCCCCCAGTGTGGTTTCCACAATCTCCTTCATGGAAGTCTCTCAACACTTCTTCAATTTCAGGATCCTCAATACATCTTAAATATGGTCCTGCAAGGGATCGTTTATATAGCATATTATTTAAGATTGTAAATTGAGATACCTTGATCCTGAAAGCTCTAGGATTTTCTCCCATCGGGATCTCTCCGTGTTGCAAGTATTTCATGATTGGTGAGACCCATGATCCTGCATAAGATTGAGCTTCTTCACTAGGGATTACTGCAGTATCCTCTTCTATTTCCAAGGCCACTTGATTTTCAATAGCAGGAGCCAGGATATGGATGATAGGGATACTTATGTCTTCTGGAATTTTTAAGGATGATCCTAAGTTGGCCAATGCATCAGCTTCCGTGTTATCCTCCCTTGGTACATGTGTTAAGCTGAAAGAGACAAAAGAGAGTGCCAATTCCTTGACTATCTCTAAATATTTGGTTAGTTTTTCACCTTTAACAGCATAGGATCCATTAAAGTGATTAGTGATCAATAATGAGTCTACATATACTTTAAGATATTTCACCCCCATATCCTTAGCAATTTGTAAGCCAGCAATTAAGGCTTCATATTCAGCCTCATTGTTAGTTGCTTGGAACTCACAGGCTATGGAGTGGGGTATTATGTCCCCCTGTGGCGATTTTAGTAGTATCCCGAGCCCTGTGCCCTTGACATTTGAGGATCCATCAGTGTGTAGTATCCAAGGATCCTTGGTCTCATCCAGCTGTTGGACCTCCAATTCTGCTTCTCTTTGTAGATCACTACTGAAATCAGCCACAAAGTCAGCTAGTGCTTGGGATTTAATGGCTGTTCTTGGCTCATATCTTATATCATGGGCACTAAGCTTTACTGCCCACTTAGCCATTCTTCCTGACATCTCTGGTTTCCTGAGGACATTCTTAATTGGAAAGTTAGTTCTAACAACAATAGTATGGGTTTCAAAATAATGCCTTAGCTTAGTTGATGCCATGATTAATGCAAGAATAAGTTTTTCGAGGTGTGAGTACCTGGATTCGGCATTAAGTAAACTCTTACTTACATAGTAGATAGGATATTGTGTACCTTCATGATCCTTAACAAGGACAGCGCTTACAGCGGTTGAGGATACCGCCAAATATAAGGATAACACATCTCCTTTTTCGGGTTTTGATAATGCTGGTGCTGAGGACATATATTCTTTAAGGGCTTGTAAAGCATTCTCATGTTTCTCAGTCCATTCAAACTTCTTGTTCTTTCTTAGGATATCGTAAAATTCTTTACATTTTTCTGAGGATTTTGATATGAACCTGTTCAGAGCTGCTATCCTGCCTGTTAGCCTTTGCATATCCTTAGCATTGGCAGGGGATTTGATGTTTACTAGTGCTTTAATTTGCTCCGGACTTGCCTCAATGCCCCTCTGAGTTACCATATATCCTAGGAATTTACCTGTCTTAACACCAAAGTGGCACTTTGAAGGATTAAGCTTCATGTTATAATTATCAAGGATATCAAATGCTTCCTCCAAATCCCTTAGGTGATCCTCAGCTTTCTTTGACTTGACTACCATATCATCTATGTATACTTCCATAGTTTGTCCAATTTGATCTTTGAATATCATATTCACCAGCCTTTGATATGTTGCACCTGCATTTCTTAATCCAAAAGGCATGGCAATATAACAATACAAACCTGTTGGGGTCATAAAGGCTGTATCCTCTTGGTCAGATGGTTCCATCTGAATTTGTTGGAATCCAGATGATGCATCCATAAAGGTCAACAGTTCATGCCCCGCTGTTGCATCCACCATGGAGTCAATGTGGGGTAATGGGAAAGGATCCTTGGGACATGCCTTGTTCAGATCAGTGAAATCGACACATACCCTCCACTTTCCGTTTTTCTTTTGGACAACGACCACATTGGCTAACCATTTTGGATACTTTACCTCTCTGATCATACCTGCTCGAAGTAGTCTCTCTACTTCTTCTTGGATAATGGCATTCCTTTCTGGTGCAAACTTCCTCCTTTTTTGATGGATTGGTTTGATAGACCTGTCAATGCCAAGTTTGTGAGTAATGATATCCTTAGATATACCTGTCATATCTTCATGTTTCCAAGCAAAGGTAGATTTTCTTCTTTTGAGGAAGGATATTAAGTCTTCTTTCATCTTGCCAAGGATCCCTGATCCGATATAGATTTTTGATTCAGGATCACTAGGATCCAAGAGGATTTCGTCCACATCTTGTTCCCTTGCCTCCAAGACATTCCTCGGAGGATACTGTAATTGCTATTGCTCCCTTGGCTTCGAGGTTGGCTTCATGGATGAGGTATAACAATCCTTAGCCTCCTGCTGATCACTGTCGATCTTGATTATTCCCCATGGGCTAGGGAGCTTCACACATTGATGGTAGGTGGATGGGACTGCTTTCATATCATGTATCCAAGGTCTGCCAAGGATAACGTTGCAACAAGACAAACAGTCAATAACACAAAATTTCTGATAATTATGTAATCCTTCCACGTAGATTGGGAGTTTGATGTCCCCCAGAGTTTTCTTCGTTTCTCCACTGAATCCTACAAGCACGGAGGATCTTGGTGTGATGTCTGATTCTGGGATACCCATTTTCTTCAGAACATCAAGCTGGATAATGTTCACTGAGCTTCCTCCATCGATAAGGATCCTGCGGACAAAATGGTTAGAGATAAAGAGAGTAATAACTAAACTATCATGATGAGGATCCTGAATATTGATGCGATCATCCTCATCAAACGTTATTATCTTCCCCTCTGAGACACTTGATGTTCTAATAGGCCTTTCTCCATTATCCATTTTTGACTCCTTTGCATGCCTTTTGGCCGCCGAGAAGGATGTACCACAGATGTCTGATCCTCCGGAAATAAAGTTGATCACTTGTGCATTTGCCGGAGGTGCTGGAGCCTTCTCAGGGATCCTTTCAGGATCCTGAGTCCTTTGCTTTTTTCTTCCCAATAATT
The DNA here is from genome assembly GCF_002127325.2 of Helianthus annuus. NCBI lineage: Eukaryota > Viridiplantae > Streptophyta > Magnoliopsida > Asterales > Asteraceae > Helianthus > Helianthus annuus. The sequence goes on along the minus strand of NC_035440.2, from coordinate 92,418,118 downwards.
CTTTTAGGTGCCCCTTGCTTAACAGATATCCAATCTCTTTTCTTAAAGCTATGCATTCTTCAGTTAGATGCCCGAAATCCTCATGGTATGCACACCATTTTGACTTGTCTTTAGTCCCGGATGGTTTATCGTTCTTCCTGGGCCACCTAGCTTTTTCGCCTAGATTCTGCATTGCAAGGATTAGTTCATGATTATCAACGGAAAAACAATATTCTGAGATTGGAGGATAATCTTCATCATCCTCTTCTTGGTCAACAGCATGCACATTCTGGTTCTCATTTCTATGGTAGGATTTGAATTTGTTGTTCTTGAAGGAGAATCCTTGCTTCTCCTGTTTTGAGGATCCTACTTGTCTCTCCTGGATCCTCTTGTCATCCTCTAGCCGGATGAACCTGAGTGCTCGAGTTCTTACTTCATCTAGATTCCTGCATGGTGTCATAACAAGATCATCATAGAATAATGAATCCTTAAGCAGTCCCATTTTGAAGGCTTCAACAGCCGTAGCCATATCCAAGTTGGGAATGTCCAAGGATTCTTTACTAAATTTAGTTATATAATCCCTTAATGATTCATTATGATTTTGAGTTATCCTGTACAAATCACTAGTTAATCTTTCAAATTTTCTACTACAAGAGAATTGGTTATTGAATAAATTAACTAAATTGGCAAATGAAGTAATAGAGTAAGGGGGAAGACTTAGCAGCCATTTAAGAGCTGATCCAGTAAGAGTGGATCCAAATCCTTTACATAGGCATGCTTCCTTCAACTTTTCTGGGATAGGATTGATCTCCATCCTCTCCCTGTATTGTGCTATGTGCTCCTCTGGATCCGTTGTGCCATCATATAGCTTCATAGTAGGGATATGGAACCTTTTGGGTACCTCTGCATCACAAATTGGTGGTGCAAAGCGAGATACCTTGTGGCTTCCATCTGTAATCTCCGGGATAGGCTTGACTACCCCTGGAACACTTGAGATCATATCTTTTAGCTTCTGCAATTCCCTGGCCATAGCATGATTGACACCTGTATCCTGCATGAATCCATGGTTAGTAGTAAGATGATTATTTAAAGTGTTACCTCCCATTGAGTTCAAGTTAGTGAATCCATATTGCTGGGATTCAGGGATAACGGAGGGACCAGTGGAAGCAATGGTCTGCATTGGAATGAAGTCCCCTTGATGGACATCTAGACTTCCTGTTTGCAAACTTTTTAGGGATCCTGGCATTTGGAAGGATCCTGGTATTTGGAAGGATCCTGGTATCTGGGATGATCCTGGAACGAAGGAGGATCCTTGAACCTGGGATGATCCTGGAACGAAGTAGGATCCTTGAAACTGCTGTGCTCCCGGATAGGCTCCCGAATTCATGAAGGATCCCATATGCTGGGGATAGGATCCTGCCGGCTGAAAGTGTGAGCCTGATGCCTGAGTCATTGCTGTCGATCCGAGGTGCAATCCTCTTGATTCTCCCATAATTTGTACGTCTGGAATTCCTGATGGCTGAGAAGTAATCATTGGAGTATCAAAGCTCAAGGATTTGGGCATCAGTGGGGAATGATCCTCTGCCGTTTTCTTTTGTCTTTTGAGATCTCCAATTTCCCTGAGGATCCTATCATTAGTTTCATCCTGCCGCTGCATACGATCCTTCATCTGCAAAATCAAAGTAAATACATCACTAGTACTGGGAATATAAGAATTCATAGCAGAAGAAGATGGAGGTTTAGAGTTAGTAGGAGTTTGTCTCTTCTCAGCATTCTTCTGGGATCCTGCCGGTGGTGGAGGCAAAATGTTCTGGGACGAGGTGACTGCAGACATTGCCGTGGACATGTTTTTCAATGATGAAGCCATGTAATTCTTTGGAATGATTTTGAACAAAGAGTTTTCTTATGAATGAAGCACCAATTGCCCCACGGTGGGCGCCAAACTGTTTTGGTCAAAAATCACACAAGGATAATGTAACCAAACTTTATGTAAATGGGGTATGATGCTTGGTTAATTATGAAAGTAAAGGATCACTTTTATGAGAAATATGCAAAGACACAATGATTTATACGAGGAAAAAGCCCTTGATCAATGTATGATCTCCGGCATAAAAAACCTCGGGTGATGGCAACTACCGATCACCAACTTCAATATAAGAAAAATATAGTTACAACTTCGGATGATAATGAGCTGAGTACAAGGATCACTATAGTTTCGAGTGTCTAAGCGTGTGAGAATTGTGTTGTGTGTCATCGTGTGTTCTTCCAAATGAGGAAGAGTGGTATATATACAAGTGTAGGTGACCTATTTTTGGTAAAAAGACTAATAATCAGCTCATTACCCCTTTAGAAATAAAAGACAATCTAGCCTAAATTGCCGCCCTTAAATCAAGCTAAGTTTCCATATCCTTTGCAACGTCTATCTCCGATTAAGCTAATGCCATAATTGTGAAGACGCGTCCCTTGGTCATGATGCTAAGAGCGTATCCTGCTAGATGTTCCTGCAAGATAACATTGTATTAAACGAAGGTAACCGTTAGCATGAGGATCCTATAATGGTCCATGATCCTGATCCTGAAGTCCTGCTGAGGATCACTGTCTGCCAAAGAAACAAGGATCACTGGTTAGGATCACGTGTAAGGATCATGTATAATAAAAATCCAGCCCTAACAGTAACGAGCTAGTAGTTAGGTGACTTGCCTAAAATTCAACCACACACACTTATATAAAGGGCACTCTACAGCATTCGGAAGACACAACACACTCTAGCATACTACACCATAGTGATCCTTGTACCTAGCTCGTTACCATCCAAAGTTGTAAACATTGTTTATTATATTGAAGTTTGGTGATCGGTAGTTTCCATCACCCGAGGTTTTTTATGCCGGAGATCATTCATTGATCAAGGGCTTTTTCCTCGTATAAATCCTTGTGTCACTTGTGCAATTTTCATTTAAGTGATCCTTATCTTTGTTCATCATACCAAGCATCATTCCCCGTTCACAAAGAGTTTGGTTGCATTATCCTTGTGTGATTTTTGACCAAAACACTTACTTTATGTTTTGTGTGGTAATCAATCGAATCAATCGAATCAAAACTCGAAACTCAATCAAACTCAATCGAAATCGAATTATGACGAATGGTAGCGTAAGGATAACGTGAAATATAAATGCTTGTATGTAGATATAGTGGTTGGGATTAAAAGTAATTTGAATAGGAAACTCTATCGTACTCGTATCGTCTTCAAATGAAATTGAAATATCAGAAATTGTCACACCGAACGTTCGAACCAAGCTGTTGATCGATCAGGCTGTCAGCCGATCGAACAGCCCAGCCGATCGGACGGACTGTCCGATCGAGCAGGCTGTCCGATCGGGATGCATGGCCGATCGGCCAGCCCTTTCCTCTTCTGGAAGCCTATAAATAGGCCTGTCATTGTCATTCTTTCCACTTTTGGAAACCCTCTTACCGACCAGCTCGTACTCCTCTTCTTTTCTCAGATTTCTCTCGATTCCGGTAAGTTTTCATCCTAAATCTTATACTTTCTTGATCAATACACACTCCTACACCTTTCTATCTTTCAAATCTTGATTTCTAACCGTGAAATCATCAAGATCTAAGCATTCTAGGATGATGTCTGTTATGGGTAAAATTCTGAGCCCATATCCTGGGAAATATCTTGAGTTATATCTTGATTGTGTGATATCTGCTCATATCCGGAATGCTCATTCAGGATATTGGTAACATCCTGAATAGTATCCTCAGGATTACTAACGGGTTGTGTGCAGGAGTACGCGTCCAGGTGCCCAACGTTCATGAAGACCCTTTCTCTGGGAGACTCGGTCCAAGTCGTTCAAATGAAGACGTTGAAGCCGCATTACTCGGTCTACAACGTTAACAATGGAATATTCGGAAGCATCCCATATTTATAGGAATTTTAGTTTGTATTTCGTTACTATAAATAGGTGGGTATATCAGATCGGATAGGACATCACAGCTACACTCACTACGTTCTCACACTTGTTCTCTCGCAATTTTTACTTTCACACAAAGCATTGTAACACTTAGCGATCTGGTCAATATCCTGCACTGTATCCTGAAGTTTGAAGCAATAAGAAGAACTAGGCAGCTGCGATTATCAGCTCCCGAGGTTTTATGCCGGCGATCTAGATTGATCAAGGGCTTTCCTCGTACATCTCGTGTCATTTCCTTTACTTTTTGCTCATAGTTTGATCGTAGATACAGCTCAATATCTTGAGCCGTATCCTGAAAACTATTTTTACAAACAACATAACGAGCATATTTCCAATTTTTTTTTAAAAAAAATATACACTTTTTAGCACACTACCTCACTTAACTAATTTGATCACTTAGTTGTTTCGGTAATTTTGACCAAAACAATTTGGCGCCCACCGTGGGGCAAGTGGTGCTACCATTACTAAAAATCTTTGTAAAATCGTTAATCGGTTTTCTGTTTTCAAAACTTTTTGCCACATTGTCCACAATGGCCTCTGGGTCAAACATGAGCTCCTCCACTGTGTCTGCTACAACTTCTGCTACTACTGGTTCGGTGCTTCCGCCACCTCCTCCAAGGATGCCCTCTTCTTCACAACCTCAGGATATTATCCCTACTCGGAGTATTCAGGGATATGCTCCCGTTTTAGCTTCTAATGATGAAATTCTAACCTTATTCGGAAGTGTGCAGGAACAAATGAGGCAGCAACAGGAAACAAACCAAATGCTGTTAAGGGAAATACAACTCTTAAAATCTAGTTCGAGCAGATCCACTGAGGATATCGTCACTCCTTTACAACCCAGAACTTTGAACTTCAGTTCGGCTGTGTATACTGAGGCTAATAGGGGGAATATTGTGCCTAGTCATTCCCAGAATCATACTCCTGAAATACCCTTATCGATCAGGATGTCAACTGTGAGGAGCTCAGGATATGTTTCAGTAGGGGTGTGCATGGGTCGGTTTGGGTCGGTTTTTACTATTATCCATAACCATAACCGCTAGTTCGGTTATGGAGTTTTGGTAACCATAACCATAACCAAACTTCGGTTATGGTTAATCGGTTATGAAGTCGGTTATGGTTCGGTTTTGGTTAATTTCGGTTAAGTAACCAAGCAAGGTTTGAAATAAATAGGGTTGTGCACGATTTGAACTTAGCTTGAGCCTATTTTATAAGATAACGAAGACTAAACTTTTTGGTTAAACTACCGATTTAGAGTTCTTTTTAATAAGGTAATCCCAAACAATTATGGCATAACACCTTAGTTCTTTATCAAAATAAATAACATCTATATCAAGATCATTTTGTTACTAACATACTTTTATCTTTGTAAAAACCCTCTATATGGTTTTGTAAAACACAAATCTATTATATAAAGTTAACATCACAACTTCGGTTCGGTTTCGGTTATATTCGGTTAACCAAAGCTTCATAACCATAACCATAACCGATTGAGCAGTTATACAAAGTTTCATAACCATAACCATTGGTTATATTGGTTATCGGTTACTAGTGGTTCGGTTATGTCGGTTATGGTTCGGTTATCGGCTATGGTGGTTAATTTGCTCACCCCTATGTTTCAGGATATGGCCAGAATCCTCAGACTGGTAACGTGTCGAATAATAATATTCATGCTACTTGTTTTGGTCAAAAATCAGACGAGGATAATGCAACCAAACTCTTTGTTACGGGGTATGATGCTTGAATTGGTGAACAACAATAAGGATCACTTAGATATGAATTGCACAAGTGACACAAAGATTTATATGAGGAAAAAGCCCTTGATCAATGAATGATCTCCGGCATAAAAAACCTCGGGTGATGGAAACTACCGATCACCAACTTCAAATTGAACAATACTTCTTTACAACTTCAGATAATAGCGAGCTAGGTACAAGGATCACTATGGTGTATCGTGCAGAAATATGTAAAAATTGCTAAGTGTTTTGCTGTATGCTCAAGAGTGCTGTTGTACGAGTGTGTGTAGCCAAAATTAGCCAAGTGTTTTTCAAACTAGCTCGCTACCCCTTTTAAAAATAGAAGTTAACTAGCCTAACTAACTGTCTGCAATTCGTGCCTTGCTCCCACGTTCTCCACAACGTCCATTTTCAGTCAAACACGTGCGAAATAACCGTGGAATATTCCTTAGTAACGTTGCCAAGACCAAGTCCAACTTGTTACTCCTGCAAAACAATACGAAATTCAAAGTGAACAATCGTTATAAGGATCCTTAGGGTGATCCATGATCCTGATCTTAAAGCACTTCTGAGGATCACTATCTGTCACAGAAGTAAGGATCACTAAAAGGATAACACATGAGCATCACAGGCTACTAGAAAATCCTCCCCTAACAATTGCCCCCAAAATATAAGGAGTAATTATGTAAAATAAATGAGTTATATTTTGTTGATCTTATCCACAACTAACTAACGGATATATAGCCGTTTAAATCGAACTATCCGTTGCAATCCTGACGTCACAGAAGTGACTACCCTGCAAGATCATGATTATAAATAGGAGATAGAGATAGGATCAATTTGCATTTAAATCTTAGAGAAACTCCCTTTATAATCTCATCCGAAGATCAAACAGGTATTCTCTCTTCATCTTCTTCCTTCTCTTACTCTGTTTTATTTCTTTTACCATCACTTCGTACAAAATGATGCTCCGGAACTCTCCCGCTAAGGATCACCAGAAAAACAACCCGCTGAAAAGACAAGGAATCATCAAAGATTCCGCAAAAGAACGTTGTTGTTTCACTGATCCATAGATCGATAGGACCCGCTATTGCTTCCCAATGAATACCGTATTTAAATCCTTTGATCCTACTACTTTAGGTGATCACGATCTGAAACATGGGTTGCCTTTCCTGTTACTCCGTTTACCATAGGCTATACCTATCCTTTTCCAGCCTTTACCCAATCTTTCTTTTCTCTTACTGGCATTTCTTATATCCAAGCTATGCCTATGATCTGGAGGGTTTTGTATACCCTTGAGAGGATCATAGAGCAGGAGGGGAATGACCTAGGAATGTCTGAGTTGGCCGAGATGTATTGTTAGGGCTGGATTTTTATGACCTATGATCCTTACATGTGATCCTAACATGTGATCCTAACATGTGATCCTAACAAGTGATCCTTGTTTCTTTGGCAGATAGTGATCCTCAGAGGAGCTCTAGGATCAGGATCACGGATCATCCTAAGGATCCTCATACTAACGACTGTTCTCTTTGGACTTAATGTTATCTTGCAGGAATTACGAGTTGGATCCGGTCTTAGCAACGTAAACAAGGAATCTGTCACGCTAATCTCGCACATGCATAATCAAAGATGGACGTTATGAAGAATATGGAAACTCAGCACAATTCAAGGGCAATTATTTAGGCTAAATTTACTTCTATTTCTAAAGGGGTAACGAGCTAGTAGTTAGGTGATTTGCCTAAAATAGAACCACACACACTTGTATAAATGGCACTCTTGAACATTCGGAAGACACAACACATTTCTCACATGCTTTAGCATACGATACTATAGTGATCCTTGTACCTAGCTCGTTACCATCCGAAGTTGTAACCATTATTTGTTATATTGAAGTTTGGTGATCGGTAGTTTCCATCACCCGAGGTTTTTTATGCCGGGGATCATTCATTGATCAAGGGCTTTTTCCTCGTATAAATCCTTGTGTCACTTGTGCATTTTACATTTAAGTGATCCTTCACTTTGTTCATCATACCAAGCATCATTCCCCATTTACATAAAGTTTGGTTGCATTATCTTTAAGTGATTTTTGACCAAAACAGTTTGGCGCCCACCGTGGGGCAATTGGTGCTTCATTCATAAGAAAATTTTTCTGTTGGTGATCATTCCGGAAGTGTTGCATGGCTTCATCGTTGAAGAATACTTCCACAGCGATGTCTGCAGTCAATTCATCTAATGGCATTCCACCTTTGCCTCCACCACCGACTAGATCTCAGAAAAATGCTGAGAAGAGACCAACTCCTATCTTCTCTAACCTTCATCTTCTGCTCTAACTTCTTCTGCTCCCAGTACTAGTGATATATTTACTTTGATTTTGCAGATGAGGGATCGTATGCAGCAGCAGGATGAAACTAATGACAGGATCCTCAAGGAAATCGGAGATCTCAAAAGGCAAAAGAAAACGGCAGAGGATCATTCCCCACTAATGCCCAAATCTTTGAATTTTGATACTCCGATGATTACTTCTTAGCCATCAGAGGCCCCAGACATTCAACACATGGGTGGATCAAGAGGAGTGCATTTCGGCCCAGCAGCAATGACTCAGGCATCAGGATCATATTTCCAACCGGCAGGATCCTATACTCAGCATATGGGATCCTTCATGAACTCAGGATCCTCCTTCGTTCCAGGATCATCCCAGGTTCAAGGATCCTCCTTCGTTCCAGGATCATCCCAGGTTCAAGGATCCTCCTTTGTTCCAGGATCATCCCATGTTCAGGGATCCCTTCAGATACCAGGATCCTTGAAGAATTTGCAATCTGGAAGTCCAGATGTCCATCAAGGAGATTTTATTCCGATGCAGACCATTGATTCCACTGGTCCCTCCATCATCCCAGAATCCCAGCAATATGGATTCACATCCAATGTTCCTAACTTGAACCCGATGGGAGGTAACACTTTTAATAATTCTTATACCACTAACCATGGATTCATGCAGGATACAGGTATCAACTATGCTATGGCCAGAGAACTACAAAAACTGAAGGATATGATATCGAGTGTTCCAGGGGTAGTCAAACCTATCCCGGAGATTGCAGATGGAAGCCATAAGGTATCTCGTTTTGCACCACCAATTTGTGATGCTGAGATACCAAAAAGATTCCATATCCCTACTATGAAGCTGTATGATGGTATGACGGATCCTGAGGAACACATAGCACAATACAGGGAGAGAATGGAGATCAATCCTATTCCAAAAAGGTTAAAGGAAGCATGCCTGTGCAAGGGATTTGGATCCACTCTTACTGGATCAGCTCTTAAATGGCTGCTAAGTCTTCCCCCTTACTCTATTACTTCGTTTGCTAATTTAGTTAACTTATTCAATAATCAATTTTCTTGTAGCAGAAAATTTGAACAATTGACTAGTGATTTATATAGGATAACTCAGGGTCATAATGAATCATTAAGGGATTATATAACCAAATTTAGTAAAGAATCCTTGGACATTCCTAACTTGGATGTGGCCACAGCTGTTGAGGCCTTCAAGATGGGATTGCTTAAGGATTCATTGTTCTATGATGATCTTGCTATGACACCATGCAGGAACCTAGACGAAGTAAGAACTCGGGCACTCAGGTTCATCCGGCTAGAGGATGACAAGAGGATCCAGGAGAGACAAGTAGGATCCTCAAAACAAGAAAAGCAAGGATCCTCTTTCAAAAGCAACAAATACAAATCCTACAATAGAACTGACAACCAGAACGTGCATGCTGTTGACCAAGAAGAGGATAATGAGGATTATCCTCCGATTTCTGAATATTGCTTTTCCGTTGATAATCATGAACTAATCCTTGCAATGCAGAATCTAGGGGAAAAAGCCGGAACTAAAGACAAATCAAAGTGGTGTGCATACCACGAGGATTTTGGGCATTTAACCGAAGAATGCATCGCGTTAAGAAAGGAAATTGGATATCTGCTAAGCAAGGGGCATCTAAAAGAGTTGTTGGGAAGAAAAAAGCAAAGGACTCAGGATCCTGAAAGGATCCCTGAGAAAGCTCCAGCTCCTCCGGCAGATGCAAAAGTGATCAACTTTATTTCTGGAGGATCAGACATCTGTGGTACATCCTTCTCAGCAGCTAAAAGGCATGCAAAGGAAGCTAAAATGGATAACGGAGAAAGACCTATTCGAACATCAAGTGTCTCGGATGGAAAAATCATAACCTTTGATGAGGATGATAGAATTAACATCCAGGATCCTCATCATGATAGTTTAGTTATTACTCTCTTTATTTCTAACCACTTTGTCCGCAGGATCCTTATTGACGGAGGAAGCTCAGTAAACATTATCCGGCTTGATGTTCTGAAGAAAATGGGTATCCCTGAATCAGATATCACACCAAGATCTTCCGTGCTTGTAGGATTTAGTGGCGAAACTAAGAAAACCCTGGGGGACATCAAACTCCCAATCTATGTGGAAGGATTACATAATTATCAAAAATTTTGTGTTATTAACTGTTTGTCTTGTTGTAATGTTATCCTTGGCAGGCCCTGGATACACGATATGAAGGCAGTCCCGTCCACCTACCATCAATGTGTGAAGCTCCCTAGCCCATGGGGAATAATTAAGATCGCCAGTGAGCAGCAGGAGGCTAAGGATTGTTAACCTCATCAATGAAACCAGCCTCGAAGTCAAGGGAGCAATAGCAATTACAGTATCCTCCAAGGAATGTCTTGGAGGCGAGAGAGCAGGATGTGGATGAAATGGATCCTAATGATCCTGAATCCAAAATCTACATCGGATCAGGGATCCTTGGCAAAATGAAGGAAGACATTGTATCCTTCCTCAAAAGAAGAAAATCTACCTTTGCATGGAAACACGAGGATATGACAGGTATATCTAAGGATATTATCACTCATAAACTTGGCATTGACAGGTCGATTAAACCAATCCACCAAAAAAGGAGGAAGTTTGCACCAGAAAGAAATGCCATTATCCAGGAAGAGGTAGAAAGATTACTAAGAGCAGGTAATGTTAGGGCTGGATTTTTATAATACATGATCCTTACATGTGATCCTAACTAGTGATCCTTGTTTCTTTGGCAGATAGTGATCCTCAACAGAGCTCCAGGATCAGGATCACGGACCATCATAGGATCCTCATGCTAACAGTTGCTTTCATTGAACTTAATGTCATTTTGCAGGAATGTCTAGCAGGATCCGCTCTTAGCATCACAATCAAGGGACGCGTCTTTACAACTTTGGCATATGCTTAATCAGAGATGAACGTTGTGAAGGATATGGAAACTTGGCATGATTTAAGGGCGACAATTTAGGCTAGATTTACTTTTATTTCTAAAGGGGTAATGAGCTGATTATTAGTTTGTTTACCTAAAATAGGCCACTCACACTTGTATATATAACACTCTTCCCCATTCGGAAGACACACAACACAATTCTCACACGCTTAGACACTCGAAACTATAGTGATCCTTGTACTCAGCTCATTATCATCCAAAGTTGTAACCATTTTTCTTATATTGAAGTTTGGTGATCGGTAGTTGCCATCACCCGAGGTTTTTTATGCCGGAGATCATACATTGATCAAAGGCTTTTTCCTCGTATAAATCCTTGTGTCACTTGCATATTTCTTACTAAAGTGATCCTTTACTTTTTCAACAAACCAAGCATCATTCCCCGTTTACTTAGAGTTTGGTTGCATTATCCTTGTGTGATTTTTGACCAAAACAGTTTGGCGCCCACCGTGGGGCAATTGGTGCTTCATTCATAAGAAAACTTTCTGTTCGAAATCATTTCAAAGAGTTACATGGCTTCATCATTAAAGAATACATCCACAGCGATGTCGGCAGTCAATTCATCTACTGGCATTCCACCTTTGCCTCTACCACCAGCTGGATCTCAGAAAAATGCTGAGAAGAGACTGACTTCTATCTCCTCTAAACCATCATCTTCTGCTCTAACTTCTTCTGTTCCCAGTACTAGTGATATATTTACTTTGATTTTGCAGATGAGGGATCGTATGCAGCAGCAGGATGAAACTAATGACAGGATCCTCAGAGAAATCGGAGATCTCAAAAGGCAAAAGAAAACGGCAGAGGATCATTCCCCACTAATGCCCAAATCTTTGAATTTTGATACTCCAATGATTACTTCTCAGCCATCAGAGGTCCCAGACATTCAATATATGGGTGGATCAAGAGGAGTGCATTTCAGCCCAGCAACAATGACTCAGGCATCAGGATCATATTTCCAACCGGCGGGATCCTACGCCCAGCATTTGGGATCCTTCATGAGCTTAGGATCCTCCTTAGTCCCAGGATCATCCCAGGTTCAAGGATCCTCCTTCGTTCCGGGAACATCCCAGGTTCAAGGATCCTCCTTTGTTCCAGGATCATCCCAGGTTCAAGGATCCTCCTTCGTTCCGGGAACATCCCAGGTTCAAGGATCCTCCTTCGTTCCGGGAACATCCCAGGTCCAAGGATCCTCCTTTGTTCCAGGATCATCCCAGGTTCAAGGATCCTCCTTCGTCCCAGGATCATTCCAGATTCAAGAGTCCCTACAGATACCAGGATCCTTGAAGAATTTGCAAACAGGAAGCCTAGATGTCCATCAAGGAGATTTTATCCCAATGCAGACCATTGCTTCCACTGGTCCATCCATTATCCCAGAATCCCAGCATTATGGATTCACACCCAATGTTCCTAACTTGAACCCGATGGGAGGTAAGACCTTAAATAATTATCTTACCACTAACCATGGATTCGTGCAGGATACAGGTATCAATCATGCTATGGCCAGGGAGTTACAGAAGCTGAAGGATATGATCTCAAGTGTTCCAGGGGTAGTCAAGCCTATCCCGGAAATTGCAGATGGAAGCCATAAGGTATCTCGTTTTGCACCACCAATTTGTGATGCAGAGGTACCCAAAAGGTTCCATACCCCTACTATGAAGCTGTATGATGGTACAACGGATCCTGAGGAGTACATAGCACAATACAGGGAGAGGATGGAGATCAATCCAATCCCAGAAAAGTTAAAGGAAGCATGCCTATGTAAAGGATTTGGATCCACCCTTACTGGATCAGCTCTTAAATGGCTGCTAAGTCTTCCCCCTTAATCTATCACTTCATTTGCTAATTTAGTTAATTTATTCAATAACCAATTCTCTTGTAGTAGAAAATTTGAAAGATTAACTAGTGATTTATATAGGGTAACTCAAAGTCATAATGAATCATTAAGGGATTATATAACTAAATTCAGTAAAGAATCCTTGGACATTCACAACTTGGATATGGCCATGGCTGTTGAGGCCTTCAAAATGGGACTGCTTAAGGATTCATTGTTCTATGATGATCTTGTTATGACACCATGCAGGAACCTAGATGAAGTAAGAACTCGGGCACTCAGGTTCATCCGCCTAGAGGATGACAAGAGGATCCAGGAGAGGCAAGTAGGATCCTCAAAACAGGAAAAACAAGGATCCTCTTTCAAGAACAATAAGTTCAAATCCTACCATAGAAATGACAACCAGAATGTGCATGCTGTTGACCAAGAAGAGGATGACGAGGATTATCCTCCGATTTCTGAATATTGTTTTTCTGTTGACAATCATGAACTAATCCTTGCAATGCAGAATCTAGGAGAAAAAGCCAGATGGCCCAGAAAGAATGACAAACCATCCGGGACTAAAGACAAGTCAAAGTGGTGTGCATACCACGAGGATTTCGGGCATCTAACTGAAGAATGCATAGCATTAAGAAAAGAAATTGGATATCTGTTAAGCAAGGGGCATCTAAAAGAATTGTTGGGAAGAAAAAAACAAACGACTCAGGATCCTGAAAGGATCCCTGAAAAGGCTCCAGCCCCTCCGGCGAATGCACAAGTGATCAACTTTATTTCCGGAGGATCAGACATTTGTGGTACATCCTTCTCGGCAGCCAAAAGGCATGCAAAGGAAGCAAAAATGGATAATGGAGAAAGACCTATTCGAACATCAAGTGTCTCGGAAGGAAAGACGATAACGTTTGATGAGGATGATCGCATTAACATCCAGGATCCTCATCATGATAGTTTAGTTATTACTCTCTTTATTTCTAACCATTTTGTCCGCAGGATCCTTATCGACGGAGGAAGCTCAGTAAACATTATCCAGCTTGATGTTCTAAAGAAAATGGGTATCCCAGAATCAGACATCACACCAAGATCCTCCGTGCTTGTGGGATTCAGTGGAGAAACGAAGAAAACTCTGGGGGACATCAAACTCCCAATCTACGTGGAAGGATTACATAATTATCAAAAATTTTGTGTTATTGACTGTTTATCTTGTTGCAATGTTATCCTTGGCAGGCCCTGGATACATGATATGAAAGCAGTCCCATCCACCTACCATCAATGTGTGAAACTCCCTAGCCCATGGGGGATAATCAAGATCGACAGTGATCAGCAGGAGGCTAAGGATTGTTATACCTCATCCATGAAGCCAACCTCGAAGCCAAGGGAACAATAGCAATTACAGATTCCTCCAAGGAATGTCTTGGAGGCAAGGGAACAAGATGTGGACGAAATCCTCTTGGATCCTAGTGATCCTGAATCAAAAATCTATATTGGATCAGGGATCCTTGGCAAGATGAAAGAAGACATAATATCCTTCCTCAAAAGAAGAAAATCTACCTTTGCATGGAAACATGAAGATATGACAGGTATATCTAAGGATATTATCACTCATAAACTTGGCATTGACAGGTCTATCAAACCAATCCATCAAAAAAGGAGGAAGTTTGCACCAGAAAGGAATGCCATTATCCAAGAAGAAGTAGAGAGACTACTTCGAGCAGGTATGATCAGAGAGGTAAAATATCCAAAATGGTTAGCCAATGTGGTTGTTGTCCAAAAGAAAAACGGAAAGTGGAGGGTATGTGTCGATTTCACTGATCTGAATAAGGCATGTCCCAAGGATCCTTTCCCACTACCCCACATTGACTCCATGGTGGATGCAACGGCGGGGCATGAACTGTTGACCTTTATGGATGCATCATCTGGATTCCAACAAATTCAGATGGAACCATCTGACCAAGAGGATACAGCCTTTATGACCCCAACCGGTTTATATTGTTATATTGCCATGCCTTTTGGACTAAGAAATGCAGGTGCAACATATCAAAGGCTGGTGAATATGATGTTCAAAGATCAAATAGGACAAACTATGGAAGTATACATAGATGATATGGTAGTCAAGTCAAAGAAGGCTGAGGATCACCTAAGGGACTTGGAGGAAGCATTTGATATCCTTGATAATTATAACATGAAGCTTAATCCTTCAAAATGCCACTTTGGTGTTAAAGCAGGTAAATTTCTAGGATATATGGTAACTCAGAGGGGCATCGAAGCAAGCCCGGAGCAAATTAAAGCACTAGTGAATATCAAGTCCCCTGCCAATGCTAAGGATGTGCAAAGGCTAACAGGCAGGATAGCAGCTCTAAACAGGTTCATATCAAAATCCTCAGAAAGATGTAAAGAATTTTATGATATCCTAAGGAAAAACAAAAAATTTTAATGGACTGAAAAGCATGAGAATGCTTTACAAGCCCTTAAAGAATATATGTCCTCAGCACCAGCATTAATGAAACCCGGAAAAGGAGATGTGTTATCCTTGTATCTGGCGGTATCCTCAACCGCTGTAAGTGCAGTCCTTGTTAAGGATCACGAAGGTACACAACATCCTATCTACTATGTAAGTAAGAGTTTACTTGATGCCGAATCCATGTACTCACACCTTGAAAAACTTATTCTTGCATTAATTATGGCATCAACTAAGTTAAGACATTATTTTGAAACCCACACTATTGTTGTTAGAACTAATTTTCCAATCAAGAATGTCCTCAGGAAACCAGAGATGTCCGGAAGAATGGCTAAGTGGGCAGTAAAGCTTAGTGCCCATGATATAAGATATGAGCCTAGAACAGCCATTAAATCCCAAGCACTAGCTGACTTTGTGGCTGATTTCAGTAGTGATCTACAAAAGGAAGCAGAATTGGAAGTCCAGCAGCTGGATGAGACCAAGGATCCTTGGATACTACACACTGATGGATCCTCAAATGTCAAGGGCACAGGGCTCGGGATACTACTAAAATCGCCACAGGGGGACATAATACCCCACTCCATAGCCTGTGAGTTCCAAGCAACTAACAATGAGGCTGAATATGAAGCCTTAATTGCTGGCTTGCAAATTGCTAAGGATATGGGGGTGAAATATCTTAAAGTATACGTAGACTCATTATTGATCACCAATCACTTTAATGGATCCTATGCTGTTAAAGGTGAAAAACTAACCAAATATTTAGAGATAGTCAAAGAATTGGCACTCTCTTTTGTCTCTTTCAGCTTAACACAGGTACCAAGGGAGGAAAACACAGAAGCTGATGCATTGGCCAACCTAGGATCATCCTTGAAGATTCCAGAAGATATAAGTATCCCCATCATCCATATCCTGGCTCCTGCTATTGAAAATCAGGTGGCCATGGAAATAGAAGAGGATACTGCAGTGATCCCTAGTGAAGAAGCTCAATCTTATTCAGGATCATGGATCTCACCAATTATGAGATACTTGCAACACGGGGAGATTCCTATGGGAGAAAATCCTAAAGCTTTCAGGATTAAGGTATCTCAATTCACAATCTTAAATAATATGCTATATAAACGATCTCTTGCAGGACCATGTTTAAGATGTATCGAGGATCCTGAAATTCAAGAAGTATTGAGAGACTTCCATGAAGGAAATTGTGGAAACCACACTGGGGGCAGGGCATTGTTCTCAAGGATCCTTAGAACAGGATACTACTGGCCAACTATGAAAAGGGATGCTGTAGAATATGCTAAGAAATGTGATCCTTGTCAAAGACACAGCAATATCCTTCATCAGCCAGCTGAATTTTTGCATCCAATACCATCCTCTTGGCCATTCATGAGATGGGGGATGGATATAGTTGGCAAGCTCCCTAAAGCACCTGGTGGAAAAGTATTTATGCTTGCCATGACCGACTACTTCTCCAAGTGGATAGAAGCTGAAGCTTTTGCTCAAGTCAGAGAAAAGGAAGTTATATCCTTTATTAAGAGAAACATTATAACCAGATTTGGCATTCCCTCTGAAATTATATGTGATAATGGTTCCCAATTCATTGGGAGCAGAACCACTAACTTTTGTGACAGTTGGGGAATTAAGATGATAACGTCAACACCAGTCCATCCACAAGCCAATGGTCAAGCAGAATCATCCAACAAGATCATCGTCAACAACCTGAAGAAGAAATTAGGATCCAAGAAGGGGAAATGGGCAGAGGAATTGCCTTATGTGCTGTGGGCTGATAGGACAACTCCCAAGAATGCCACTGGTCAAACACCCTTCTCTTTAGTATTTGGGGCAGAAGCAGTGATCCCAACAGAAATGGTGATTCCAACTGCTAGAACAAGTACTCGTGATCCTGAAGAAAATGCTGCAAACCTAGCTCAAGACTTGGATACTATTGAGGAAATCAGGGATCTGGCTAGGATAAGGATGGCAAGCTACCAACAAAGAATGGCTGGTGCCTACAACAAAAATGTCAGGATAAGGAAGTTCCAAGTTGGGGATATGGTGTTGAGAAAAGCATTCCAAAACACCATCAATCCTGCTGACGGAAAATTGGCACCAAAATGGGAAGGCCCTTACTTGATCGAAGCCGAAGCAGGAAAGGGGGCATACAGATTGCTAACCATGGAAGGAAATTTGTTACCAAGAGCCTGGAATGCTATTCACTTAAAGAAGTATTTCATGTGAACAGGATCCTCCAAGCATATGATCCTTACATTGGAAGCATCCTCGAAGGATCCCGGCGATATCAGTGATCCTTACTCTGGTAAAGTCCTTATCTCAAAATTTTTCCGTTTCCTTATTTTTACCTAAGGATAAGGATCATGCATCCTTCATCCTCTTCTCACGAGAATTTGAGTTATGATAGCCCAGGTATCCTCAGCATATCGTTAAAGATCTTCAAAAGCACCTCAGATCCTTGGGTTCAACCCCAGTTATCCTTGGGCTTGTCCCCAGTTTTCGCCAGTAGCGCACGATGATCCTGGTATAGTTCACGTCTTTGGGACCAGTACCCACTTTCGGGGCTGACAACCTCATCGTACTGGCTATACCCGGGATCCTACGTATAATGGTAGACGTACCATACATCCGTTCCTAAGGTTTCTAACGTTTTCACGTTAGCTAAGGTTTTGACATTTTCATGTCACCAAGTTTGGATAGTCGCCAGTAAGGGCCATACTCCAGTTTACATACGATCCTTGGGCTTGTCCCCAGTTATCCTTTGGGCTTGTCCCCAGTGATCCTTTGGGCTTGTCCCCAGTTATCCTTTGGGCATGTCCCCAGCTATTAATTTATCTTTTATATTGGCTTAGTCCCAAGTTATGTTCCATTTTCCAGGTTTTCGAAGTTAAACAAATAAGGATCCTTAATCCTTATTATCCGTTAAAATTTCACTTATGCTTATCTTGATTAAAGGTTAGGATCCTAACTTGGATTCTCAGGTATGATCCTTGACTATTTTGATTATACTTGTTATTTTTAATAACCCTTACACTTTGACAACTAAACCTATGATCCTCGATCATAAACTATTTCTGAAAATTTTCAATGATAGGATATTTGATCTAGGATCATATCCTAAATTTCTTAAACATGATTTGCTCAGCTTTTGTCACTTTTACAAATATGTTTCTAAAATAATTGGACAACAAGAGGATAAATAAAGGATAACAACACGAGATAAGCCAAAAAAGATTTGAGTTATTTTATTAACAAAGGATTTTAAACCCTTCAAAGTTGTCAAAATTGCCAACCCACGTTTCTACCAGCAAAACGTGGCCCGTCCACATGGGTTGGCAAAGGGTGTCCATTGTCTATGCGGTCATAGCAGGTGCAGATAATTAAAAGCGGCAGGATCACAAAGGCTTCATCCCCCAAACAGAGGATCCCTCCACCATTTGCGATCCTACCTATTGTTCAAAGGATCCATGATCCTTAATCCTAGAAACTATTGTTTAAGTACAGACCATCATTGTTTGAAAACATCACAACCACAAAAACCACTACCAAATTTTAAAAATTGGGCTCCGGCCTAGTCTCGAAATATCCATCATCGCCCAATCCTGCAGGTCAAACCATTGCTGCTCCATCTCCACCCTGATCCTTGCCAGCCTCACCACCTTCCAGCATTGGGATCTCCTCAGCTTCGTCCTCATCCTCCAGCTCCG
Organism: Helianthus annuus; assembly: GCF_002127325.2. Classification (NCBI taxonomy): domain Eukaryota; kingdom Viridiplantae; phylum Streptophyta; class Magnoliopsida; order Asterales; family Asteraceae; genus Helianthus; species Helianthus annuus. The sequence goes on along the minus strand of NC_035440.2, from coordinate 92,399,118 downwards.
CCAATCTTGCCTTCCAACCCTCCACGTCCCATGAGCTTTTATCAAAGGTAGGATCCTGAGCCTCCGCAGCCATCTGCAGTTGTATCTTATACATAGCTATTGCGGCAGAGACCTTGGCATCCTGGGTGATCTCCTGCTTCTCACCATCCATGTTGACCAGCATTTGAGCAGCTTCATCCTTTGTAGCCCGGAGTTCCTTCTCAAGATCAGCTATCTTGAGATCCTTCAACACGCCCATTTGTTGGAGGTCGGCGATTTGGCGATCCTGATCCTCGACGTGGCCAAGGTAGGTTTCTATTTCAGCAAGTTTCTGCAGAAAGGGAAAAAGGTAAGTTCAGGACCAGGTGATCCTCAAAGAAGCAGGATATTCAAGCAGGATATTCAAGTAGGATAACCAACAGGGGCAATGATCCTTACTTTATTAACATAATCAAGAAACTGCTGGCGGAGCAGGGGAAATCCTTGAAGATCCTCAGAAGCCTTTCTCTTCTTTCCCTTACCCCTAATAGGAGCTTTAGGGGCTGAAGCAGAGGGACTAGCAGCAGGGGTCTTCTTCCTTGTAGACTTGACATTGGCAAGCTCGTCAATACCAAACTTGGAGGCAGACTTGACAGATTTCCCAGCACCTACACAATCAAAATAAGATAAGTACTTTAACTAATTTAAAAATCCTACATAGAACTACTTTTTAATGAGGATACTTACTTGACATTGTGGCAGATGCGGAGGATACTTCCTGTGAATCTTGAATGGTAACTTGAAAACTTCTGGTCTCAGGATCAAGCTTTTTGAAGGCTAGAACTCTCTCTCTTGCAGCAGGAGTCAACTTGAGATGAGCAACGGATATAGCTGCACAAAAGACAAAGAAGACATTAGTGATCATCATCATAAGGAACAAGTCTGATGGTGATCCTTCCAGGATCCTCTATCCTACCATGAGTAGCCCACTCCTTGGGCAGATCCTCCCCATTAGGGATGGTATCCCTCCTAACAAAGAAGAATCGTCGCTTCCAGTTCGTATCATTTTTGGTAACCTTAAGAACAGGGTGATCCTCCCCAGCTTTCCGTTTCAACAAATATCGACAGGATCCAAACGTTGTGAGATCATACATCTCAGCCAGCTCCGCCATTCCCAAATCAATCCCTTCTTGCTCAATGATCCTTTCCAGGGTATACAAAACCCTTCAGATCATCGGCATGGCTTGAATATAAGACATGCCGGTCAGGGAAAAGAAAGATTGGGTGAAAGCTGGAAAGGGATACGAATATCCTATGGTGAACGGAGTTGCAGGAAAAGCTACCCATGTGTCAAAAACAAAATCGCTTAAAGCAGTGGGAGTGAAAGACTTGAAGATAGCATCCGCCGGAAAACAGTGACGGATCCTATCGATGTGAGCATTGGTGAAGCAGCACCTCTCGGTGGGAGAGTCTTTAATGATCCCTTGACCTTTCAAAGGACTATTCTTCTTGTGATCCTTGTGAGGAGAATTCCGGAGCAACATATTCGCGGTGGAATGAAAAGAGAAAGAAAAACAGAGAAAGAGAAGGAAAGAAGAGAGGAAGAATACCAGATCGATCTTTTGGACGAGATTATAAAGGGAGTAGCTCTTGAATTTAAATGCAAATTGATCCTAACTCTATCTCCTATTTATAATGATGATCTGCAGGATTGTCACTTCAATGACGTAAAGGTTGCAACGGCTAGTCCGACTTTAACGGCTAGTTATCCGAGTCGCCCGTTGCAGATAAGATCAAAGCAAAATATAACTCGTCAATTTACAATATAACTCCTTATATTTTGGGGGCAATTGTTAGGGCTGGATTTTTATAATACATGATCCTTACATGTGATCCTAACCAGTGATCCTTGTTTCTTTGGCAGATAGTGATCCTCAACAGAGCTCCAGGATCAGGATCACGGACCATCATAGGATCCTCATGCTAACAGTTGCTTTCATTGAACTTAATGTCATTTTGCAGGAATGTCTAGCAGGATCCGCTCTTAGCATCACAATCAAGGGACGCGTCTTTACAACTTTGGCATATGCTTAATCAGAGATGAACGTTGTGAACGATATGGAAACTTGGCATGATTTAAGGGCGACAATTTAGGCTAGATTTACTTTTATTTCTAAAGGGGTAATGAGCTGATTATTAGTTTGTTTACCTAAAATAGGCCACTCACACTTGTATATATAACACTCTTCCCCATTCGGAAGACACACAACACAATTCTCACACGCTTAGACACTCGAAACTATAGTGATCCTTGTACTCAGCTCATTATCATCCAAAGTTGTAACCATTTTTCTTATATTGAAGTTTGGTGATCGGTAGTTGCCATCACCCGAGGTTTTTTATGCCGGAGATCATACATTGATCAAAGGCTTTTTCCTCGTATAAATCCTTGTGTCACTTGCATATTTCTTACTAAAGTGATCCTTTACTTTTTCAACAAACCAAGCATCATTCCCCGTTTACTTAGAGTTTGGTTGCATTATCCTTGTGCGATTTTTGACCAAAACAGGTATGATTAGAGAAGTAAAGTATCCAAAATGGCTGGCAAATGTGGTTGTTGTTCAAAAGAAAAATGGAAAGTGGAGGGTATGTGTCGATTTCACTGATTTGAATAAGGCATGTCCCAAGGATCCTTTCCCCTTACCCCACATTGACTCCATGGTGGATGCAACGGCGGGTCATGAACTGTTAACCTTTATGGATGCATCATCTGGATTCCAACAAATTCATATGGAACCATCTGACCAAGAGGATACGGCTTTTATGACCCCAACCGGTTTATATTGTTATATTGCTATGCCTTTTGGATTAAGAAATGCAGGTGCAACATATCAAAGGCTGGTGAATATGATGTTCAAAGATCAAATTGGACAAACTATGGAAGTGTACATAGACGATATGGTGGTGAAATTCAAAAAAGCTGAGGATCACCTAAGGGACTTGGAGGAAGCATTTGATATCCTTGATAGTTATAACATGAAGCTTAATCCTTCAAAATGTCACTTTGGTGTTAAAGCAGGTAAATTCTTAGGATATAACCCAGAGGGGCATTGAAGCAAGCCCGGAACAAATAAAAGCATTGGTGAATATCAAATCCCCTGCCAACGCTAAGGATGTGCAAAGGCTAACAGGCAGGATAGCAGCTCTAAACAGATTCATATCCAAATCCTCAGAAAAGTGTAAAGAATTCTATGATATCCTAAGAAAGAACAAGAAATTCGAATGGACTGAAAAGCATGAGAATGCTTTACAAGCCCTAAAAGAATACATGTCCTCAGCCCCAGCATTGATGAAACCAGAAAAAGGAGATGTGTTATCCTTATACCTTGCGGTATCCTCAAAAGCAGTAAGTGCAGTCCTTGTTAAGGATCATGAAGGTACACAATATCCTGTCTATTATGTAAGTAAGAGTTTACTTGATGCTGAATCCAGGTATTCACACCTTGAAAAACTTATTCTTGCACTGATTATGGCATCTACTAAACTAAGACATTATTTTGAAACCCATCTTATTGTTGTTAGAACTAATTTCCCAATTAAGAATGTCCTCAGGAAACCAGAGATGTCCGGAAGAATGGCTAAGTGGGCAGTAAAGCTTAGTGCCCATGACATAAGATATGAGCCCAGAACAGCCATCAAATCCCAAGCATTAGCAGACTTTGTGGCTGATTTCAGTAGTGATTTACAAAAGGAAGCCGAATTGGAAGTCCAGCAGCTGGGTGAAACTAAGGATCCTTGGATACTACATACTGACGGATCCTCAAATGTTAAAGGCACGGGGCTTGGTATACTACTAAAATCGCCACAGGGGGACATAATACCCCATTCCATTGCTTGTGAGTTCCAAGCCACTAATAATGAGGCTGAATATGAAGCCTTAATCGCTGGTTTGCAAATCGCTAAGCATATGTGGATCAGGTATCTTGAGGTATACGTGGATTCATTGTTAATCACCAATCACTTTAATGGATCCTATGCTGTTAAAGGTGAAAAACTAACCAAATATTTAGAGATAGTCAAAGAATTGGCACTCTCCTTTGTTTCCTTCAGTTTGACATAGGTACCAAGGGAGGAAAATACAGAAGCTGATGCATTGGCCAATCTAGGATCATCTTTGAAAATCCCAGAGGATATAAGTATCCCCATCATCCATATCCTGGCTCCTGCTATTGAAAATCAGGTGGCCATGGAAATAGAAGAGGATTCTGCAATGATCCCTAGTGAGGATACTCAATCTGGTTCAGGATCATGGATCTCACCAATCATGAGATACTTACAACACGGAGAGATTCCTATGGGAGAGAATCCTAGGGCTTTCAGGATTAAGGTATCTCAATTCACAAACTTAAATAACATACTGTATAAGCGATCTCTTGCAGGACCATATTTAAGATGTATCGAGGATCCTGAAGTTCAAGAAGTGTTAAAAGATTTCCATGAAGGAGATTGTGGAAACCACACTGGGGCAGGGCATTGTTCTCCAGGATCTTAAGGACAGGATACTACTGGCCAACTATGAAAAGGGATGCTGTGGAGTATGCTAAGAAGTGTGATCCTTGTCAAAGACACAGCAATATCCTTCATCAGCCGGCCGAATTTCTACATCCTATACCATCCTCTTGGCCATTTATGAGATGGGGGATGGATATAGTTGGCAAACTCCCTAAGGCACTTGGTGGAAAAGTATTCATGCTTGCTATGACTGACTACTTCTCCAAGTGGATACAGGCTGAAGCTTTTGCCCAAGTCAGAGAGAAAGAAGTTATATCCTTTATTAAGAGAAACATTATAACTAGATTTGGCATTCCTTCTGAAATTGTATGTGATAATGGTTCCCAATTTATTGGGAGCAGGACTACTAACTTTTGTGACAGTTGGGGGATTAAGATGATAACATCAACACCAGTCCACCCACAAGCCAATGGTCAAGCAGAATCATCCAACAAGATCATCATCAACAATCTGAAGAAGAAACTTGGATCCAAGAAGGGGAAATGGGCAGAGGAATTGCCTTATGTGCTTTGCGCTGATAGGACAACCCCCAAGAATGCTACTGGTCAAACACCCTTCTCTTTGGTGTTTGGGGCAGAATCAGTGATCCCAACAGAAATGGTGGTTCCAACTGCTAGAACAAGTACCCGTGATCCTGAGGAGAATGATACAAACCTGGCTCAAGACTTGGATACTATTGAAGAAATCAGGGATCTGGCTAGGATAAGGATGGCTAGCTACCAACAAAGAATGGCTGGTGCTTACAACAAAAATGTCAGGATAAGGAAGTTCCAAGTTGGGGATATGGTATTGAGAAAAGCATTCCAAAATACCACCAACCCTGCTGATGGGAAATTGGCACCAAAATGGGAAGGCCCCTATTTGATCGAAGCCAAAGCAGGAAAGGGGGCATATAGATTGCTTACCATGGAAGGTAATCTGTTACCAAGAGCCTGGAATGCTGTCCACTTGAAAAAATATTTCATGTAAGCAGGATCCTTCTGGCATGAGTGATCCTTACATTGGAAGTATCCCTCAAGGATCCCTGAAGCATCAATGATCCCTACTCTGGTAATGTCCTAAGCTTGAACTCTTATTTACATATCTTCTTATTGAAGGATAAGGATCATGTATCCTTCATCCTTCTCTCACGAGATTTTGAGTTCTGATAAGTCTAGGTACCCTTAGCATAATGTCAACAATCTTCAGAAGCAACTCAGATCCTTGGGTTCAACCCCAGTTATCCTTGGGCTTGTCCCCAGTTTTCGCCTGTAGCGCACGATGATCCTGGTATAGTTCACGTCTTTGGGACCAGTACTCGCTTTAGGGGTTGATAACCTCATCGTACTGGCTATACCTAGGATCCTACGTATAATGGTAGACGTACCATACATCCGTTCCTAAGGTTTCTAACGTTTTCACATTAGCTAAGGTTTTGGCATTTTCATGTCACTAAGTTTGGATAGTCGCCAGTGAGGGCCATACTCCAGTTTACATACGATCCTTGGGCTTGTCCCCGGTTATCCTTCGGGCTTGTCCCCAGTTATCCTTCGGGCTTGTCCCCAGTGATCCTTTGGGCTCGTCCCCAGTTATCCTTTGGGCATGTCCCCAGTTACTAACTTATCTTTTATATTGGCTTAGTCCCAAGTTATGTTCTATTTTTTCAGGTTTTCGAAGTTAAACAATTAAGGATCCTTAATCCTTATTATCCATTAAAGTTTCACTTATGGTTATCCTGATTAAAAGTTAGGATCCTAACTTGGATCCTCAGGTATGATCCTTAACTATTTTCAATTTCATTCATTATTTATTTAAATAACCCTTAGACTTTGACAACTGAACCTATGATCCTTAAAATAAACTACTTTGAAAATTTTCCATTATAGGATATTTGATCCAGGATCATATCCTAAATTTCTTAAACATAATTTGCTTAACTTTTCTTACTCAAACAAATAAGTATCAAAACAATTGGAAATTAAAAGGATAACAATACGAGATAAGCCAAAAAGATTAGAGTTATTTTATTAACAAAGGTTTAAAACCCTTCAAAGTTGTCAAAATTGCCAACCCACGTTTCTACCAGCAAAACGTGGCCCGTCCACATGGGTTGGCAAAGGGTGTCCATTGTTTGTGCGGTCATAGCATGCAGGAAATTAAAAGGCGGCAGGATCACAATGGCTTCATCCCCCAAACAGAGGATCCCTCCACCATTTGTAATCCTACTTATTGTCTGAAGGATCCTGGATCCTTAACCCTAAAACTATTGTTCAAATTACAGACCATAATTGTTTTAGAACATCAACAACCACCAAACAAAAAATTGGGCTCCGGCTATGTCTAGAAGTTTCCTTCATCGCCCAATCCTGCAGCTCAATCCTTCGCTGCACCATCACCACCGGCTCCACTTGCCTCTCCACCCTGATCCTTGCCAGCGCCTCCACCCTCAAGCATCGGGATCTCCTCAGCTTCATCATCCTCCTCCAACTCTGCCAGCCTCGCCTTCCAACCCTCTACATCCCATGTGCTTTTGTTAAAGGCAGGATCCTGAGCCTCCATAGCTATCTGCAGCTGGATCTTATACATGGTTATTGCAGCAGAGACCTTGGCATCTTGGGTGATCTCATGCTTCTCATAATCAAAATTGATCAGCATTTTGGTAGCATCATCCTTGGTGGCCCGGAGCTCCTTCTCAAGATCAGCAATCTTAAGATCCTTCAGCACACCCATTTGTTGGAGGTCAGCAATTTGGCGGTCTTGATCCTCGACGTGGCCAACATAAGTCTCTATCTCAGCAAATTTCTGCAAGGAGAACAAGGCATAACATCAGAAACAAGTGATCCTCAAAACTGTCAGGATACACAAACAGGGGCAGTGATCCTTACCTCGTTGAAGTAGTCCAGGAACTGTTGGCGGAGCAGGGCAGACCTTGTAAATCCTCAGAGGCCTTTCTCTTCTTTCCTTTACCCCTGACAGGTGCTTTAGGGGCTGAAGCGGTTGGGCTGGCAGCAGGAGTCTTCTTCCTTGAGGATTTGACATTTGTAAGATCATCGATGCCAAACTTTGAAGCAGACTTAGAGGATTTCCCAGCACCTACACAACCAAAATAAGATAAGTATTCTAATTAAACTTGAAAATCCTACATAGAATTACTTTTTAAATGAGGATACTTACTTGACATTGTGACAGAGGCAGAGGATACTTCTTGAGAATCCTGGATGGCAACCTGAAAAGTTCTTATCTCCGGATCAAGCTTCTTAAAGGCCAAGAGTCTCTCTTTTGCAGCAGGAGTCAACCTAAGATGAGCAACGGATATAGCTGCACAATAAACAAGAAAATGTTAGTGATCCTTATCCTAAGGAACAAGTTCTATGGTGATCTTTCCAGGATCCTCTATCCTACCATGGGTAGCCCACTCCTTGGGCAAATCCTTCCCATTAGGGATGGAATCTCTCCTAACAAAAAAGAATCGTCGCTTCCAGTTCGTGTCATTTTTGGTCACTTTGAAAACAGGGTGATCCTCTCCAGCTTTTCGCTTGAACAAATATCGGTGGGATCCAAAAGTTGTAAGATCATACATCTCACCCAACTCCGCCATACCAAGGTCAATACCCTCTTGCTCAATGATCCTTTCAAGGGTGTATAACACCCTCCAGATCATCGGCATAGCCTGGATATAACAGATGCCGGTAAGGGAGAAAAAAGATTGGGTGAATTGAGGAAAAGGATACGAATATCCTATCAAGAAAGGGGTGACCGGGAAAGCTACCCAAGTCTCAGAGATGAAATCACTCAAAGCGGTAGGACTAAAAGACTTGAAAAGGGTTTCCGCCGGGATACAATGACGGATTTTATCGATTTGAGGGTCGGTGAAGCAACACCTCTCGGAGGGGGAATCTTTGATGATCCCTTGACCCTTTAAGGGGCTGTTCTTCTTAGGATCCTTGCAGGGGGAGTTCCGGAGCAACATCTTTTACAGAAGAATGGAAAGAAGAAGAAAAACAGAGCAAGAGAGAAGAAGATGAAAAGGAGAATACCTGGTTGATCTTCTGAATACGGTTATAAAGGGAGTTGCTTTGAATTTAAATGCATTCGATCCTATCCCTATTTCTATTTATAATCATGATTGTGCAGGGCTGTCACCTCCATGACGTCAGATCGCAACGGGTAGTTCCACCTTAACGGCTATATATCCGTTGAGTTAGTTATAGATAAGATTCAGCAAAATATAACTCGTTTATATTACATAAATACTCCTTATATTTTGGGGGCAATTGTTAGGGCTGGATTTTTATGACCTATGATCCTTACATGTGATCCTAACATGTGATCCTAACATGTGATCCTAACAAGTGATCCTTGTTTCTTTGGCAGATAGTGATCCTCAGAGGAGCTCCAGGATCAGGATCACGGATCATCCTAAGGATCCTCATACTAACGACTATTCTCTTTGGACTTAATGTTATCTTGCAGGAATTACGAGTTGGATCCGGTCTTAGCAACGTAAACAAGGAATCTGTCACGCTAATCTCGCACATGCATAATCAAAGATGGACGTTATGAAGAATATGGAAACTCAGCACAATTCAAGGGCGATTATTTAGGCTAAATTTACTTCTATTTCTAAAGGGGTAACGAGCTAGTAGTTAGGTGATTTGCCTAAAATAGAACCACACACACTTGTATAAATGACACTCTTGAACATTCGGAAGACACAACACATTTCTCACACGCTTTAGCATACGATACTATAGTGATCCTTGTACCTAGCTCGTTACCATCCGAAGTTGTAACCATTATTTGTTATATTGAAGTTTGGTGATCGGTAGTTTCCATCACCTGAGGTTTTTTATGTCGGAGATCATTCATTGATCAAGGGCTTTTTCCTCGTATAAATCCTTGTGTCACTTGTGCATTTTACATTTAAGTGATCCTTCACTTTGTTCATCATACCAAGCATCATTCCCCGTTTACATAAAGTTTGGTTGCATTATCTTTAAGTGATTTTTGACCAAAACATGTATGATCTTACTACCTTTGGATCCCACCGATACTTGTTCAAACGTAAGCCCGGCGAAGAACAGCCAATTTTTAAAGCCACCAAGAACGACACCAACTGGAAACGGCGTTTCTTCTTTGTTCAAAGGGATTCTATCCCCAATAGAAAGGATCTACCAAGAAAATGGGCCACCCACGGTAGGATAGAGGATCCTGAGAAGGATCACCAGACAGTCTTCTATTTGTATAAGGATCACTGACGCCCTTTTGCTTTTTTGTTGTGCAGCTGTTACTGTCTCACATCTCATAGCATCTCCTGTTACTGAGGAAAGACTCGCTGCTTTCAGAAGACTCGGACCTGAAACAAGATCGTTCAAGACAGTCACCCAGGATTCACAGGAGGTATCCTCAGGCTCAGTTACCATGTCAAGTAAGTATCCTGTTTAAAAATTTAAATAAATAGTTAAATAGAAATAGGACAAGGATACTTATCTTGCTTTGATTGTACAGGTCCTGGAAAAGCTTCTAAATCTGCTTCTAAGTTCAGTGTGAATGATCTGGATAACGTCCGATCCTCCAAGAAAAGCTTCCTGCTAGCCCGACTGCTTCAATCCCTAAGGCACCCTCCAAAGGAAGGGGAGGCAAGAAGAGAAAAGCCTCTGATGCTGAGGATCTGCAAGGTCTGCCCTTGATCCGCGACCAATTCCTTGAGTACTTCAATGAGGTAAGGATCACTATCCCTGCTTAGGTATCCAGCTTACTTAAGGATCACCCTGTCTTGAACTATTCTCTATCCTTTTTGCAGAAATTTGCCGAGATCGAGGATTATGTTGGGCACGTCGAGGAGCAGGACGAAAAGATTGCTGACCTCCAACAGGTCGCCTTGCTCAAGGATCTCAAAATTGCTGACCTCCAGAAAGATCTCCAAGATGTCAAGAATGAGATGGCCAAGGTGCTGATCAACTTTGATTATAAGAGGCATGAGATCACCCAGGATGCTAAAGTCTCTGCTACCATAGCTATGTATAAGACCAAGATACAGATGGCTTCGGACGCTCAGGATCCAGACTTTGACAAGAGCTCTTGGGATGTGGAAGGCTGGAAAGCAAGGTTGGCTGAGCTGGACGATGAGGAAGAGGCTGAGGAGATCCTGACGATAGAGGCTGGAGGCAGTGGCAAGGATCATGGTGGTGAAGCTAGTGGAGCTGGAGGTGGTGATGCAGCAAAGGTGTAGGCTGCATGATTGGGCAATGATGGACATTTCTAGACACAGCCGGAGCCCAATTTTCTAGGTTTGATGGTAGTTTTTTGTGGTTATGATGTTTTGAAAACAATTATGGTCTGTACTTTGAACAATAGTTTTAGGATTAAGGATCCAGGATCCTTCAGACAATAGGCAGGATTGCAAATGGTGGAGGGATCCTCTGTTTGGGGGATGAAGCCATTGTGATCCTGTCGCCCTTTAATTTCCTGCATGCTATGACCGCACAAACAATGGACACCCGTTGCCAACCCATGTGAACGGGCCACGTTTTGCTGGTAGAAACGTGGGTTGGCAATCTTGACAACTTTTGGTGGTTTAAACTTTGTTAATAAAATAACTTTAATCTTTTGTGGCTTATCTTGTGTTGTTATCCTTGTTTGTCTTTTTAATTTTCAATTTCTTTGATATACACTTGTCTAAATAAGAAATCTTGAATAAGTTAGATTGAAAATATTTAGGATATGATCCAGGATCAAATATCCTATAGTTGAAAAATCCCAAAAAGCAGTATATTTTAAGGATCACAAGTTTAGTTGTCAAAATACAAGGGTTATTCAAATAAACAATGAACAAAATCAAAATAGTTAAGGATCATACCTGAGGATCCAAGTTAGGATCCTAACCCTTAAAACCATAACCAGGATAACTATAAGACAAACCTTAGAGAGAAGTAAGGATCAAGGATCCTTGGTTGTTTAACTTCAAAGACCTGAAATAGAACATAACTTGGGACTAAGCCAATATAAGATAAAAGTTAGCAACTGGGGACAAGCCCAAGGATAACTGGGGACAAGCCCAAGGATCGTACGTAAACTGGAGTATGGCCCTAACTGGCGACTATCCAAACTTAGTGGCATGAAAATGCCAAAACCTTAGCTAACGTGAAAACGTTAGAAACCTTAGGAACGGATGTATGGTACGTCTACCATTATACGTAGGATCCTAGGTATAGCCAGTACAATGGAATTATAAGCCCCTAAAGCGAGTACTGGTCCCACTGCCTTGAACTATACCAGGATCATCATGCGCTACAGGCGGAACTGGGGTCAAGCCCAAATAATTGGGGACAAACCCAAGTGACTGGTTGCTTTTGTGGATAACCATCCTTTTGCTAAGGATACCTGAACTTTCAAAACTCAGAATCACGTGAGAGGTGGATAAAGGACACATGATCCTTATCCTTATATGAGAAAATAAGAGAACGAAATAGTTCAAGTTTAGGATGTTACCAAAGTAAGGATCATCTGTGGTTTCAGGATCCTTCAAGGATACTTATGATGTGAGGATCATGGGTTCTGCTCACATGAAGTATTTCTTCAAATGGACAGCATTCCAGGCTCTAGGTAGCAAATCACCTTCCATGGTCAGCAATCGATATGCCCCCTTTCCTGCCTCAGCTTCAATCAGATAAGGGCCTTCCCATTTTGGTGCCAATTTTCCATCAGCAGGATTGGTGGTATTTTGAAATGCTTTCCTTAACACCATATCACCAATTTGATGTGACAACTGGCACAAAACCGGTAACTTCCGTACACTTTAATTATTATTTAATGACTGCAATTATGTGCTTAAATGTCAACATTGACTGATTAGATGCTAAGCAAGTGAATTCATGCACGTTGTATACTACAAAATATTGCTTCATGCAATCGAGAGCGCTGCGTCAGAAATATTAGTAAACTCACCGGTAAGACACACTGTGTCAAAGGAACTGCAGAAAGCAGTAAGACATTAGAATTGAGGCCTAGGTGTAGGTCCTACGACAAAGGTACATTAAAACCCAAGAGTAAATATAAGGGTTTAATTTATGGTCGTTACGAAAGCTAAAACACGCACTAAAAGGCACCCGAAACACACTTTAAGTGCAGAACTTTATTAAATTCAACACAATTCAGCTTTTAACAACATAAATATTGTGCAGAGATGTCGTTTTATCATCCAGAATATTTCCCTAAGTGATGGGAATTCTTTGTGTCACTAAAAATAATACTAACGACACTTTAAATGCTTATTAAGCACTTTAACGAATCAGTATCTAACCGAACAACCGAACAATTTGATTCGATGCCGATTTCAAGCTTTAAATCACTTTCTGGAAGGTTATACGCAAACTGGTGCTTAAACGCAATCAGTTTAACGCGACGTACACTCCAGAACTGTGACGTAAGCCAAATATACCCTAAATATCCCTTACATAACTTAGAAATAAGTTTCGAAGGATTCGGTATGGCGAAAACATGTTTATTTGAACTAAAGAACTAATTACGACAAAACTGCGAAACGAACGTTGGTGGCTGCCCGGATAATATTTAATCCCACAAATATTTTGTTATGATTAAAATTTTATTTTAATCAGGTTCGTGTTGAAAAATAAATTAAAACGCTTAAAAACGTTATTTTTCAAGTTTAAGCGCGTACCGTGTGTTCCTACGCGATACAGTGCTTACACTGCAAAACGCAGACAACTCAGCAAACCCAGGAATATGCCAGGAATATGTCAGGAATATACCAGGAATATGCCAGGAATATGCCAGGAATATGCCAGGAATATGCCAGGAATATGCCAGGAATATGCCAGGAATATGCCAGGAATATGCCAGGAATATGCTAGGAATATGCTATATGGAAGGTCTATAAATACCACCATTCCGTCACTCCATCTTCACTTCCCTCTCTCCCTCCCTTGTTCTCGGCCCAACCAAGCACCACCGCCACCCTCATTTTCCAACATCATCCATCCATTCCAAGGTGATATTGAGGAGTAAGAAGGCCACTAACGAAGCTCGGTGCAAGCGGATCTTGAAGGACCTTCTTCATTTGCTTTTATCCACCTCTTTTGTCCTCTTGAACTCCCCTAGCCTTGTGCTAGTAGTAAGTGCTTCTAAACATCTTCTTGTTCTTGTTTATGATGGTTGATAGATGATTTAATGGCTAAAAATCATAAACACTAAAGATCACCAACTAAAAGTCTTGTAAAATGATGAACTTAATGGATAAAAGGAAAGTAATGGTGTAAAACTTGTTAAACTTGTTTTGTGATGATTATTTTGTGTTGTTTAATGCTAGTAGTAGTTCGGATCGTCATCTAACCCGGCTAGGTTATGTTCATAGAACAAGAACTAGTGTATGTCAAAGTATGAAAAGGACTAAATGATGAACACTACTACACAATAACATGAACTTGTGTAAAAGTAAATTTTCTTGTAAAATGAAGTTCTAAACTAGTAGATCTAAAGATCTACAAGTGGTATTTTCGGGAAACCAACTGTAAGACGAAACCATGTTTTAAAACCGGATCTTTCATGAACTAGAGGTGTTTTTATGAACAAACAAGTGTGTGGACACTTGTGTAACAAAAGTTTTAACAAAGAAATAATTTTCGTAAAAACCGACTAGAAGTTGTGAAACTTCATATTCCTTAAAAAAAAGTTTTTAAGAAATTAAACTTATTTTTAAAGATAACAAGACTTACTAAATGTACTAGTACGTTACTACACATTTTTGTGAATATTCAAGTTCATGGAATAGAGGAATTAGTATATATTGTTGGTGATTATTGTTGAAGATTGATTGTTGATGAATTAAAAGAAAATAAACACATGTTTTGAAAACATGGGAAACCTCCATTTTTAGGGGAAACTCTGTCAAAATTTTTATAAATTTTGACACTTAGAAAAATATAAGTATTTGAGAAACTTATTCCCTAAAAATGTATTTAAGAGTATTACCAAGGTTTCCCTAAATTTTTGTGATAAGAAATAAGGATTTCTTCAAGAATAAAAATGGATATAAGTATGTATATTTTTGAGAGAAAAATATATATTATTTTATCACCAACTTTTGTGCTAAGTGTATATAGTATGTGTTATACGTGCTAGCGTATTAAAACTTAAAAATACACTAAATACTTATGAGGAGTATAAACATAAGAACACACATACAACATACAAGAAACATAATTCGGGTGCAAAGTGCAAAACACGAGATACTTAAATTAATATGTGAGGAAATAATATAAGTAAGATGCTTAGTTAAAAATATAAAATATTTTTAACACAACAAAACGAATACAAATGAGAGTGACTGTACTTGTGCGGCGCAAGTCTAGTGACTAACGTTAAGAAAACACATATAGGTCGCGACGTTAATTAAGCAAACCCGGTGAAGTTTACGACGCACAGGAACGCAAAGTTGTGAGTTCATGCTCCCCCTTTTCTTTTAACTGTTTTTAGCTTTATAACTCGGGGGTGAAATACATGTTACAAATACTTCAATATTTACAAATTGATATGTTGTGTACTGAAACGAGAAGTACTCTTGGCAAAAACTAGTGCCAAGAATTGATACGAGAAATCGTGTCACGGATAGGGTACCATAAGCACCATTAATCGTGTACATACTAAGACTGCAGAACAAAAGGTTAGATCTAATGGGTTTCAGGGCAGCCCCACTCTTGGTGACAACTAGAACCAAGTAGTGTTTTTGTGTCTCATTCGTGAATCGACTATAGAAAAATGCCTATGGTTTGGTGACTTCCTATGTCGTGTCACATGTTAATGGCTTTGCAACCCATTAACACTTGATACATATAGAGATACTTGACTCATTCATGAATACGCGTTTTGAAACAAAATACATACCATGTTTTTCATACAAAGTATACAAACGTTAAATACAAAAATTGCATGAATTCACACCAATATTATGTTGACGTTTTTTTTTCAAAAACTCACATGTATTTCAGGTAATTAAAGGTGGATGTGCGCGCGGTCTTACTTATGCTCGTGGATGTCGCTATGTTTTATTTTCGCTAAATAAAGTTGTAACTCTTAAGACAATATGCTATCACGTGTTGTAAACACTTGACTTATGTTTTGGTAATGTAATGTTTGAAGTTATTTTGAGCATATAGTATGTTTACCTTTCGTATGCAATGAGAACCTTTCATGATCACACCTCGTGCTTCCGCCGCAGAAAGGGGTGTGACAGATTGGTATCAGAGCTGCGATCGTAGTGAACCAGGATTCCTTCTCGAGTCTAGTCTACAATCTCTAAGATCCTATCACGAAAACAATTTTTCAAAAATTTTCATTGCATAAAACGTCCCGCGACATCCACTGCCTAAAACTATTTGCATGAGTCTAGAAAAGACGCTACGTGACCTAGGGTGCACTGGGGTAGCACTTGTCTATGATTAAGGATTACTTGCAAATATGTGTGATAATTAGCATATACAAGTACTAGATGTAGAATACCCCTAGTATACATGACTTTGCCTGAAAACAATGACTTAACTGAAGGAAGAAATATGAGGATGAAACGAACTGTGCGGACTGTGCAAGGAGTTACGTAATTATGGATGCATACATAATTATGGAATTCAGTGCATAGAAACCACAGCAGGTCTTGTAACGTGTAGATTCCCTCAGTGCAAGCCTACTAAGTACTCTGCTAGAGTAATAATTGTTTGATGTTAATTATGTGGTATATACCTGTGAATATATATGCTACTACCGTTTAGTACGACGACATCAAACAAATATTTAACCCTGTTGTGTTATGTTCTATCAGAACATGGCACCCAGGAGAGCTGTGAATGCTCGAGGTGGTGATCAACCTCCTCCTCCCCCACTGCCAAGAACTGCTGAAGAGCTGGACGCTCTACTGGAACAGAGGATCTCTGCTGCTATCGCCCAGTACGAGGCGAACCGTACCCAAGACAGTGGAGGGCCAAGCAATGCTAGGCATAACAGACATGGAGATTCGTCAGGAGGAAACGCAGCCCAAGGTAACCTTAAGACAATTTGCTAGGCATGGAGAAATTTATGAACGGTCCTTGCTTCATTATTTCTCCAATTGCTCATATGTGAATTGGTTGGGTTAATTACAGGCTGCACCTTCAAGCAGTTCCTCGACTGCAAACCAATGAACTACGATGGCACTGGAGGAGCGGTAGCATTTGTGCGTTGGACGGAGAAGACTGAGGCCACTATCCGCATGAGCAAGTGTACTGCGGATCAACAAGTCACCTTTGCTACTGGGTTATTTGTCGATGAAGCTTTGACTTGGTGGAACCTACAAGTCCAAACCCTAGGCGATGATGCCGCGTATGGCATGACTTGGGATGAACTGAAAGAGAAAATGCGAGAGAAGTATTGCTCTCGTGCCGAACTCCAAAGGTTGGAGACGGAGTTCTGGCACTTGACTATGGTAGGTGCTGACATCACAGGGTATACTCGAAGGTTCCATGATTTGTCTAGGGTGATTCCCTACATGGTAACTCCGGAATTCAAGCGCGTTGAACGCTACATTTGGGGATTGGCCCCGGAATTTCGCGGCATGGTGACTTCAGCCAAACCCCAGACAATCACTGAGGCTGTATGTCACACCCTCAAAATCCACACGCGGAGTATCACCGCTTGAAGGCGTGACTGACCAGGATCTTAACCACCAATCATATTGAACGTGTATATAGTTAAGTATAGCGGAAGCATTTAAGTAAAACTCAAACATAAATGTTAACGTATGAAATATCATAAGTGTTGAAATAGCATTCACGATCCTTTACCCACAACGACCTGCTCCTCCCTGTGCAAGCTCCATAATGTACCTAAGGTCCTGCAAGGCATGCAGCAGAGAGTCAACAACTAGTTGAGCGAGTTCACAGAAAGTAAGTTCAATAATAGAATAGTATAGCAAGCATTGCGTTCGTTCATCAAATCATGCATCGTATTAGTTCGTTCATTGTTCATGTATAGTATTGGTTCGTATCGCGGGCCCTTTCGGCATGTATGCGAAGATTAGGGAAAGTTCTCAAGTATTCTAGACTATGTATATTTGTATCGCTGGCCACCCTGGCATGTGTGCGAAGTTTTAGTATGTGTAGTTCGCAGCCTTCCTGAGGCATGTGTGCGAAGATCAGTCATAATATCGCAGCCAACCCCTGGCGTGTGTGCGAAGATCAGTTCAAGTAGGTATACTAGTCCAGCCGTATCTTATCATTCACCACCCTCACCCTGAGGACTCATATCATTATGTTCTGTTAACTAAGTATGTACGTATATTTCATTCAATCCCATTCCCACCCTGGGAACCCCATGCCTTGGTTGTGTGAACTCACCTTGGGTTGCTCGGCAGATACACAAAGAGAGAAAGAGAGTTCTTGAACTAACAGTGGTCAACCATGTCCTACCAGGGTTACCACATAAGTCAGGTTCGTATATAGCACACATATTGTATCACATAAGTTAACACGTTGCAAGCATGCAAGGATTCATGGTAAACACGTACACGTATCAGCAATCTGATAAACAATCTAAGTATTCGGCCCAACCATAACCCGGCCCAATAGTATTCACCCAAATAACATGTCGGCCCAAACAGGTAAGCAATCCAATAGCATAACAGTCGTACGATTGGGCCCGTGACAAAGTAGGCCCAAAACAGTGTATGTGTAATAGCCGGTCTCGAGTCACAACGGGGATCTCGAGTCACAACCGGGATTACGAGTCGCAACTGTGGTTTCGAGTCGCAAGGGCTGGTCTCGGCTCGTCATGGTGTGGTTACGAGTCGCAACGGGACTCGCAACCCTGGTTTCGGCTTGTGCTGTTTGTGGTCTCGAGTCGAGACTATGGGTTTCGACTCGCAACCGTGTGTCGCAACCTCCGTAACTGATTTCCTTTATTAACGAATCAATCTTATCCGTGATTCTAGCTAACAGATTTGGCAGTATCGAAAACTAGATCAAATCGGTTACAGTTATCATCAATTACCAACATTTATCAGTTTCATAATATAGCAATTATCGATCAAACAGGGAAAATCAACATCAATTCTTATGAACCCTAATACCAAACATATCAAGAACACTTGTCTAAAACAATACATAAACATATCCGATCAAACAATGCATAACAACCGATCCATCATACATTCATATTATCATCAAGAACAATAGCAATTAAATCGAACAAACATGTAATCGGATTATCGAACCAGCCGATTCTAACTAGCATGCACCCTAGCCTATGTGTAATTACGTCTGTTAATATGATTATCAATCCGTTCGAGTTACACCAACACATGAGCCGATTACATGAACATCATTAATCACATACAATAGCCCTAGATCATCATGCAAGGAACATCATCAAACATGAATTCATATAACATCATGTATAAACAACCAACCATAAACACTAACCGATTCTAGAGTGTGCACGAGGGATGATCCGGTTACAAGAAACTTCAAGACTTGAGAGGGTCGGCTGCCTTGAGTTCCGATCGAGAGAGAGTATGTGTGTGCTCTTGGTTGCAAAGATTGTAAAAACTAAACCCTAATGAGGTGTGTATGCATATATACGTATATGCGTAATAGGGGAGTGGGCCGCAACCCCCACTTGGGCTGCCATCTAATCGGATACGAGTGACACGGCCCGAAGGCTTGTGCGCTCAAGGAATGGTTGTGCGGTTTGGCCCAATTAGTTTACGAACACATAAAACACTAAGCACATAATGACATTCGATAAATCACATAACATATCATGTATTTGTTCAAGTAACATGGTTCACGTGAGCATATAACGTTACACAAGATAAGTCTAGAGTACGGGTTGTCACATTATCCCCAACTAATTGGAAATTTCGTCCCGAAATTTGGTATGCACTCACTGAGGAAGCTAGGTAAGTTCAATCGTTCACTGGTTTTCCTGGGGTGTCACACTGTAACTCTGGCTGTCAGCCTTACTGAAGACTGTGTTCGCATGGAGAAGCTATCACTGAACCCGACAGAAAACACCGAGATGCATGCTGAGTCGTCCGGTGGCAAGAAAAGGAAACATGCAAACTTGAATCAAGCAACTCGTAACAACAGGGGTTCCAACAAGAAGCGTGGCCCCAACCCGCCTCAGGAGGCGAAATCGCTTGCAGCCATGAACGACGCTCCAGCTAAGGGATACCTGGGCACCTTGCCCAAATGCCATCGGTGCAAACGCCATCACGAGGGAGTTTGTCGCATCTCAAAGTGTGACAAGTGTGGAAAGTTGGGTCACCGCACTGAAGACTGTTGGAGTAAGAGGAACGGGAATGGAAATCATAATGGGGCTGATAATAGAAACAATGGTGGAAATGGAAATGGTGTTGCAACGGAAATGGGCGAAACCAAGGATGCTTCAGATGTGGAAGCAAAGATCATTTCATGAAGGATTGCCCAGAAGGAAACAATGCTCAGGCCCGAGCATTTGTAATTGGAGCAAGGGACACACGCGAGGACCCTAACGTGGTCACCGGTACGTTTCTCGTTAACAATCACTTCGCATCCATATTATTCGACACTGGAGCCGATTATAGTTTCATGTCTGTGGAATTTAAACGTACGCTTGGAATAGAATCTAGTAGATTAGAAATTCCTTATTCCATAGAACTAGCCAATGGTAAACTTGTTGAATCGGGCGAAGTTGTTAGAGGCTGCACACTAGAACTTGGTGAACGAAAATTTAGCATCGACCTCTTACCTATCCAATTAGGTAGCTTCGATGTAGTAGTCGGCATGGACTGGTTGTCCACAAACCGAGCTGAAGTTATTTGTCATGAGAAAATCATTCGCATCCCTTTGGCGAATAATGAAACTCTCATCGTACATGGAGAAAAACGAGACGCACCTCTTCGAATCATCAGTTG
The DNA here is from genome assembly GCF_002127325.2 of Helianthus annuus. Classification (NCBI taxonomy): domain Eukaryota; kingdom Viridiplantae; phylum Streptophyta; class Magnoliopsida; order Asterales; family Asteraceae; genus Helianthus; species Helianthus annuus. Next base: position 92,378,669 of record NC_035440.2, on the reverse strand, counting down.
CATGAAGGCACAGAAATGCTTAAGGAAAGGATGTGTTGCCTTCGTAGCACACGTGATAGATAAGAAGACTAAGGAGCCGAAACTTGAAGATATTCCTGTAGTGAAAGAATTCCCTGAAGTCTTTCCCGAAGATCTGCCAGGACTACCTCCGCAACGACAAGTCGAATTCCGTA